>NC_064624.1:4809090-5410227 GCF_023898315.1 Schistocerca nitens
TGACACAGAAAACGCTCAAAACATAGACCTTAAGGAGACTCAGTTTTCTGGTACTTATGTCGGCGTTGCGTCTCTTATATTTAATTCCGGTGCAAATTCTGTGTTTATTCGTCAATGGGAAGGTGCAAGGGATACAGTAAACCTGCAGAGGTGCATTGGAATGTAAAACTGGTGACACAGGAAACGCTCAAATCATAGACCGTAAGAAGACTCAGTTTTCTTGTACTTAAGTCGGCGTTGTGTCTCTTATATTTAATTCCGATGCAATTTCTGCGTTTCATCGTCAATGGAAGGTCCAATGGATACAGTAAACCAGCAGAGGTGCATCGGAATGTCAAACTGGTGACACAGGAAAAGCTCAAAACATAGACAATGGAAAGACACACTCTTCTTGTACTTAAGTCGACATTGTGTCTCTTATATTTAATTCCGATGCAGTTTCGGCGTTTCATCGTCAATGGAAGGTCCAATGGATACAGAAAACCAGCAGAGGTGCATCGGAATGTCAAACTGGTGACACAGGAAACGCTCAAAACATAGACAATAGAAAGACACACTCTTCCTGTACTTAAGTCGACATTGTGTCTCTTCTATTTAATTCCGATGCAATTTCTGTGTTTCATCGTCAATGGGAAGGTCCAAGGGATACAGAAACCCTGCAGAGGTGCATCGGAATGTAAAACTGCTGACACAGGAAGCGCTCATAACATAGACCCTAAGAGGACTCAGGTTTTCTTGTACTTAAGTTGGCATTGTGTCTCTTATATTTAATTCCGATGCAATTAGTGTGTTTCATCGTCAATGGGAACGTCCAATGGATACAGTAAACCAGCAGAGGTGCATCGGAATGTCAAACTGGTGACACAGGAAACGCTAAAACATAGAGAATAGAAAGACACACTCTTCCTGTACTTAAGTCGACATTGTGTCTCTTCTATTTAATTCCGATGCAATTTCTGTGTTTCATCGTCAATGGGAAAGTCGAAGGGAAACAGTATACCTGCAGAGGTGCATCGGAATGTAAAACTGGTGACACAGGAGACGCTCAAAGCATAGACAGTAGGAAGACTCAGTCGTCCTGTACTTAAGTCGGCATTGTGTCTCTTATATTTAATTCCGATGCAATTTCTGTGTATCATCGTCATTGTGAAGGTCCAAGGGATACAGTAAACGTGCAGAGGTGCATCGGAATGTAAAACTGGTAACACAGGAAACGCTCAAAACATAGACAGTAGGAAGACTCAGCCTTCCTGTACTTAAGACGTCATTGTGTCTCTTATATTTAATTCCGATGCAATTTCTGTGTTTCATCGCCAATGGGAAGGGCCAATGGATACAGTAAACCTGCAGAGGTGCATTGGAATGTAAAACTGGTGACACAGAAAATGCTCAAAACATAGACCGTAATAAGACTCAGTTTTCTTGTACTTAAGTCGGCGTTGTGTCTCTTATATTTAATTCCGATGCAATTTCTGTGTTCCATCGTCAATGGGAACGTCCAATGGATACAGTAAACCTGCAGAGGTGCATCGGAATGTAATACTGGTGACACAGGAAAGGCTCAAAACATTGACAGTAGGAAGACTCAGTCTTCCTTTACTTAAGTCGGCATGGTGTCTCTTATATTTAATTCCGATGCAATTTCTGTGTTTCATCGTCAATGGAAGGTCGAATGGATACATTAAACCAGCAGAGGTGCATCGGAATGTAAAACTGGTGACACAGGAAACGCTCAAAACATAGACAATAGAAAGACACACTCTTCCTGTACTTAAATCGACATTGTGTCTCTTCTATTTAATTCCGATGCAATTTCTGTGTTTCATCGTCAATGGGAAAGTCGAAGGGAAACAGTATACCTGCAGAGGTGCATCGGAATGTAAAACTGGTGCCACAGGAGAAGCTCAAAGCATAGACAGTAGGAAGACTCAGTCTTCCTGTACTTAAGTCTGCATTGTGCCTCCTATATTTAATTCCGATGCAATTTCTGTGTTTCATCGTCACTGTGAAGGTCCAAGGGATACAGTAAACATGCAGAGGTGCATCGAAATGTAAAACTGGTGACACAGGAAACGCTCAAAACATAGACAGTAGGAAGACTCAGCCTTAGTGTACTTAAGACGTCATTGTGCCTCTTGTATTTAATTCTGATGCAATTTCTGTGTTTCATCGTTAATGGGAAGATCCAAGGGATACAGTAAACCTGCAGAGGTGCATCGGAATGTAAAACTGATGACACAGGAAATGCTCAAAACATAGACTGTAGGAAGACTCAGTCTTCCTGTACCTAAGTCGGCATTGTGGGTCTTATATTTCATTCCGACGGAATTTCTGTGTTTCGTCGTCAATGGGAAGGTCCAAGGGATACAGTGAACCTGCAGAAGTGCATTGGAATGTAAAACTGGTGACAAAGGAAACGCTCAAATCATACACCGTAAGATGACTGAGTTTTCTTGTACTTAAGTCGGCGATGTGTCTCTTGTATTTAATTCCGATGCAATTTCTGTGTTTCATCGTCAATGGGAAGGTCCAGTGGATACCTTAAACCTGCAGAGGTGCATCGCAATGTAAAACTGGTGACACAGGAAACGCTCAAAACATAGACAATAGAAAGACACAATCTTCCTGTACTTAAGTCCACAATGTGTCTCTTATATTTAATTCCGATGCAATTTCTGTGTTTCATCGTCAATGCGAAGGTCGAAGGGAAACAGTATACCTGCAGAGGTGCATCGGAATGTAAAACTGGTGACAAGGGAAACGCTGAAAACATAGACAGTAGAAAGATTCAGTCTTTCTGTACTTAAGTCGGCATTGTGTCTCTTATATTTAATTCCGATGCAATTTCTGTGTTTCATCGTCAATGGGAAGGTCCAAGGGATACAGTAACCCTACAGAGGTGCATCGGAATGTAAAACTGATGACACAGGAAGCGCTCATAACATAGACCCTAAGAAGACTCAGTTTTCTTGTACTTAAGTCGGCATTGTGTCTTTTATATTAAATTCCGCTGCAATTTCTGTGTTTCATCGTCACTGTGAAGGTCCACGGGATACAGCAAACCTGCAGAGGTTCATCGGAATGTAAAACTGGTGACACAGGAAACGCTCAAAACATAGACAGTACGAAGACTCAGTCTTCCTGTACTTAAGTCATCATTGTGTCTCTTATCTTTAATTCCGATGCAATTTCTGTGTTTCATCGTCACTGTGAAGGTCCAAGGGATAAAGTAAACGTGCAGAGGTGCATCGCAATGTAAAACTGGTGACACAGTAAACGCTCAAAACATAGACAGTAGGAAGACACAATCTTCCTGTACTTCAGTCGGCATTGTGCCTCTTATTTTTAATTCCTATGCCATTTCTGTGTTCCATAGCCTATGCTAACGTCCAAGGGATACAGTAAACCTGCAGAGGTACATCGGAATGTAAAACTGGTGATAAAAGACACGCTCAAATCATAGACAGTAGGAACACTCAGTCTTCCTTTACTTAAGTCGGCATTGTGTCTCTTATATTTAATTCCAATGCAATTTCTGTGTTTCATCGTCAATGGGAAAGTCGAAGGGAAACAGTATCCCTGCAGAGGTGCATCGGAATGTAAAACTGGTGACACAGGTGACGCTCAAAGTATAGACAGTAGGAAGACTCAGTCATCCTGTACTTAAGTCGGCATTGTGTCTCTTATATTTAATTCCGATGCAATTTCTGTGTTTCATCGTCAATGGGGAGGGCCAATGGATACAGTAAACCTGCAGAGGTGCATCGGAATGTAAAACTGGTGACAGAGAAAATGCTCAAAACATAGACCGTAAGTAGACTCAGTTTTCTTGTACTTAAGTCGGCATTGTGTCTCTTACATTTAATTCCGATGCAATTTTTGTGTTTCATCGTCAATGGAAAAGTCGAAGAGAAAACAGTATACCTGCAGAGGTGCATCGGAATGTAAAACTGGTGACACAGGAAACGCTGAAACATAGACAATAGGAAGACACACTCTACCTGTACTTAAGTCGACATTGTGTCTCTTCTATTTAATTCCGATGCAATTTCTGTGTTTCATCGTCACTGTGAAGCTCCAAGGGATACAGTAAACATGCAGAGGTGCATCGGAATGTAAAACTGGTGACACAGGAAACGCTCAAAGCATTGACAGTAGGAAGACTCAGCCTTCCTGTACTTAAGACGTCATTGTGTCTCTTATATTTAATTCCGATGCAATTTCTGTGTTTCATCGCCAATAGGAAGGTCCAAGGGACACAGTAAACCTGCAGAGGTGCATCGGAATTTAAAACTGGTGACACTGGAAACGCTCAAACTTAGATAGTAAGAAGACTCAGTTTTCTGGTACTTATGTCGGCGTTGTGTCTCTTATATATAATTCCGATGCAATTTCTGTGTTTATTCGTCAATGGGAAGGTGCAAGGGATACAGTAAACCTGCAGAGGTGCATTGCAATGTAAAACTGGTGACACAGGAAACGCTCAAATCATAGACCGTAAGAAGACTCAGTTTTCTAGTACTTAAGTCGGCGTTGTGTCTCTTATATTTAATTCCGATGCAATTTCTGTGTTTCATCGTCAATGGAAGGTCCAATGGATACAGTAAACCAGCAGAGGTGCATCGGAATGTAAAACTGGTGACACAGGAAACGCTCAAAACGTAGACAATAGAAAGACACATTCTTCATGTACTTAAGTCGACATTGTGTCTCTTATATTTAATTCCGATGCAATTTCTGTGTTTCATCGTCAATGGGAAGGTCCAAGGGATACAGTAACCCTGCAGAGGTGCATCGGAATGTAAAACTGGTGACACAGGAAGCGCTCATAACATAGACCCTAAGAGGACTCAGGTTTTCTTGTACTTAAGTCGGCATTGTGTCTTTTATATTTAATGCCGATGCAATTTCTGTGTTTCATCGTCAATGGCAAGGTCCAAGGGATACGGTAAACCTGCAGAGGTTCATCGGAATGTAAAACTGGTGACACAGGAAACGCTCAAAACATAGACAATAGAAACACACACTCTTCCTGTACTTAAGTCGACATTGTGTCTCTTATATTTAATTCCGATGCAATTTCTTGTTTCATCGTCACTGTGAAGGTCCAAGCGATACAGTAAACCTGCAGAAGTGCATCGGAATGGAAAACTGGTGACACAGGAAACGCTCAAAACATAGACAGTAGGAAGGCTCAGTCTTCCTGTACTTAAGGCGTCATTGTGTCTCTAGTATTTAATTCCGATGCAATTTCTGTGATTCATCGCCAATGGGAAGGTCCAAGGGACACAGTAAACCTGCAGAGGTGCATCGGAATGTAAAACTGGTGATACAGGACACGCTCAAATCATAGACAGTAGGAAGACCCAGTCTTCCTTTACTTAAGTCGGCATGGTGTCTCTTATATTTAATTCCGATGCAATTTCTGTGTTTCATGGTCAATGGGAAGGGCCAATGGATACAGTAAACCTGCAGAGGTGCATCGGAATATAAAACCGGTGACACAGAAAATGCTCAAAACATAGACCGTAAGAAGACTCAGTTTTCTTGTACTTAAGTCGGCGTTGTGTCTCTTATATTTAATTCCGATGCAATTAGTGTGTTTCATCGTCAATGGGAACGTCCAATGGATACAGTAAACCTACAGAGGTGCATCGGAATGTAATACTGGTGACACAGGAAAGGCTCAAAACATAAACAGTAGGAAGACTCAGTCTTCCTTTACTTAAGTGGGCATGGTGTCTCTTATATTTAATTCCGATTCAATTTCTGTGTCATCGTCAATGGAAGGTCCAATGGATACAGTAAACCAGCAGAGGTGCATCGGAATGTCAAACTGGTGACACAGGAAACGCTCAAAGCATAGACAATAGAAAGACACACCCTTCCTGTACTTATGTCGACATTGTGTCTCTTCTATTTAATTCCGATGCAATTTCTGTGTTTCATCGTCAATGGGAAAGTCGAAGGGAAACAGTATACCTGCAGATGTGCATCGGAATGTAAAACTGGTGACACAGGAGACGCTCAAAGCATAGACAGTAGGAAGACTCAGTCGTCCTGTACATAAGTCGGCATTGTGTCTCTTATATTCAATTCCGATGCAATTTCTGTGTTTCATCGTCACTGTGAAGGTCCAAGGGATACAGTAAACATGCAGAGGTGCATCGGAATGTAAAACTGGTGACACATGAAACGCTCAAAACATAGACAGTAGGAAGACTCAGCCTTCCTGTACTTAAGACGGCATTGTGTCTCTTATACTTAAGTCCGATGTTATTTCTGTGTTTCAGCGCCAATGGGAGGGTCCAAGGGATACAGTAAACCTGCAGAGGTGCATCAGAATGTAAAACTGGTGACACAGAAAACGCTCAAAACATAGACCTTAAGGAGACTCAGTTTTCTGGTACTTATGTCGGCGTTGTGTCTCTTATATTTAATTCCGGTGCAAATTCTGTGTTTATTCGTCAATGGGAAGGTGCAAGGGATACAGTAAACCTGCAGAGGTGCATTGGAATGTAAAACTGGTGACACAGGAAACGCTCAAATCATAGACCGTAAGAAGACTCAGTTTTCTTGTACTTAAGTCGGCGTTGTGTCTCTTATATTTAATTCCGATGCAATTTTTGCGTTTCATCGTCAATGGAAGGTCCAATGGATACAGTAAACCAGCAGAGGTGCATCGGAATGTCAAACTGGTGACACAGGAAACGCTCAAAACATAGACAATAGAAAGACACACTCTTCCTGTACTTAAGTCGACATTGTGTCTCTTCTATTTAATTCCGATGCAATTTCCGTGTTTCATAGTCAACGGGAAGGTCCAAGGGATACAGAAACCCTGCAGAGGTGCATCGGAATGTAAAACTGCTGACACAGGAAGCGCTCATAACATAGACCCTAAGAGGACTCAGGTGTTCTTGTACTTAAGTTGGCATTGTGTCTCTTATATTTAATTCCGATGCAATTAGTGTGTTTCATCGTCAATGGGAACGTCCAATGGATACAGTAAACCAGCAGAGGTGCATCGGAATGTCAAACTGGTGACACAGGAAACGCTCAAAACATAGACAATAGAAAGACACACTCTTCCTGTACTTAAGTCGACATTGTGTCTCTTCTATTTAATTCCATTGCAATTTCTGTCTTTCATCGTCAATGGGAAAGTCGAAGGGAAACAGTATACCTGCAGAGGTGCATCGGAATGTAAAACTGGTGACACAGGAGACGCTCAAAGCATAGACAGTAGGAAGACTCAGTCGTCCTGTACATAAGTCGGCATTGTGTCTCTTATATTTAATTCCGATGCAATTTCTGTGTATCATCGTCACTGTGAAGGTCCAAGGGATACAGTAAACATGCAGAGGTGCATCGGAATGTAAAACTGGTGACACAGGAAACGCTCAAAACATAGACAGTAGGAAGACTCAGCCTTCCTGTACTTAAGACGTCATTGTGTCTCTTATATTTAATTCCGATGCAATTTCTGTGTTTCATCGCCAATGGGAAGGGCCAATGGATACAGTAAACCTGCAGAGGTGCATTGGAATGTAAAACTGGTGACACAGAAAATGCTCAAAACATAGACCGTAATAAGACTCAGTTTTCTTGTACTTAAGTCGGCGTTGTGTCTCTTATATTTAATTCCGATGCAATTTCTGTGTTCCATCGTCAATGGGAACGTCCAATGGATACAGTAAACCTGCAGAGGTGCATCGGAATGTAATACTGGTGACACAGGAAAGGCTCAAAACATTGACAGTAGGAAGACTCAGTCTTCCTTTACTTAAGTCGGCATGGTGTCTCTTATATTTAATTCCGATGCAATTTCTGTGTTTCATCGTCAATGGAAGGTCGAATGGATACATTAAACCAGCAGAGGTGCATCGGAATGTAAAACTGGTGACACAGGAAACGCTCAAAACATAGACAATAGAAAGACACACTCTTCCTGTACTTAAGTCGACATTGTGTCTCTTCTATTTAATTCCGATGATATTTCTGTGTTTCATCGTCAATGGGAAAGTCGAAGGGAAACAGTATACCTGCAGAGGTGCATCGGAATGTAAAACTGGTGACACAGGAGAAGCTCAAAGCATAGACAGTAGGAAGACTCAGTCTTCCTGTACTTAAGTCGGCATTGTGCCTCCTATATTTAATTCCGATGCAATTTCTGTGTTTCATCGTCACTGTGAAGGTCCAAGGGATACAGTAAACATGCAGAGGTGCATCGGAATGTAAAACTGGTGACACAGGAAACGCTCAAAACATATACAGTAGGAAGACTCAGCCTTAGTGTACTTAAGACGTCATTGTGCCTCTTATATTTAATTCTGATGCAATTTCTGTGTTTCATCGTTAATGGGAAGATCCAAGGGATACAGTAAACCTGCAGAGGTGCATCGGAATGTAAAACTGATGACACAGGAAATGCTCAAAACATAGACAGTAGGAAGACTCAGTCTTCCTGTACCTAAGTCGGCATTGTGGGTCTTATATTTCATTCCGACGGAATTTCTGTGTTTCGTCGTCAATGGGAAGGTCCAAGGGATACAGTGAACCTGCAGAAGTGCATTGGAATGTAAAACTGGTGACAAAGGAAACGCTCAAATCATACACCGTAAGATGACTCAGTTTTCTTGTACTTAAGTCGGCGATGTGTTTCTTGTATTTAATTCCGATGCAATTTCTGTGTTTCATCGTCAATGGGAAGGTCCAATGGATACCTTAAACCTGCAGAGGTGCATCGCAATGTAAAACTGGTGACACAGGAAACGCTCAAAACATAGACAATAGAAAGACACAATCTTCCTGTACTTAAGACCACAATGTGTCTCTTATATTTAATTCCGATGCAATTTCTGTGTTTCATCGTCAATGCGAAGGTCGAAGGGAAACAGTATACCTGCAGAGGTGCATCGGAATGTAAAACTGGTGACAAGGGAAACGCTGAAAACATAGACAGTAGAAAGATTCAGTCTTTCTGTACTTAAGTCGGCATTGTGTCTCTTATATTTAATTCCGATGCAATTTCTGTGTTTCATCGTCAATGGGAAGGTCCAAGGGATACAGTAACCCTACAGAGGTGCATCGGAATGTAAAACTGATGACACAGGAAGCGCTCATAACATAGACCCTAAGAAGACTCAGTTTTCTTGTACTTAAGTCGGCATTGTGTATTTTATATTAAATTCCGCTGCAATTTCTGTGTTTCATCGTCACTGTGAAGGTCCACAGGATACAGCAAACCTGCAGAGGTTCATCGGAATGTAAAACTGGTGACACAGGAAACGCTCAAAACATAGACAGTAGGAAGACTCAGTCTTCCTGTACTTAAGTCATCATTGTGTCTCTTATCTTTAATTCCGATGCAATTTCTGTGTTTCATCGTCACTGTGAAGGTCCAAGGGATAAAGTAAACGTGCAGAGGTGCATCGGAATGTAAAACTGGTGACACAGTAAACGCTCAAAACATAGACAGTAGGAAGACACAATGTTCCTGTACTTCAGTCGGCATTGTGTCTCTTATATTTAAATCCAATGCAATTTCTGTGTTTCATCGTCAATGGGAAAGTCGAAGGGAAACAGTATCCCTGCAGAGGTGCATCGGAATGTAAAACTGGTGACACAGGTGACGCTCAAAGTATAGACAGTAGGAAGACTCAGTCATCCTGTACTTAAGTCGGCATTGTGTCTCTTATATTTAATTCCGATGCAATTTCTGTGTTTCATCGTCAATGGGGAGGGCCAATGGATACAGTAAACCTGCAGAGGTGCATCGGAATGTAAAATTGGTGACAGAGAAAATGCTCAAAACATAGACCGTAATAAGACTCAGTTTTCTTGTACTTAAGTCGGCATTGTGTCTCTTAGATTTAATTCCGATGCAATTTTTGTGTTTCATCGTCAATGGGAAAGTCGAAGAGAAAACAGTATACCTGCAGAGGTGCATCGGAATGTAAAACTGGTGACACAGGAAACGCTGAAACATAGACAATAGAAAGACACACTCTACCTGTACTTAAGTCGACATTGTGTCTCTTCTATTTAATTCCGATGCAATTTCTGTGTTTCATCGTCAATAGGAAAGTCGAAGCGAAACAGTATACCTGCAGAGGTGCATCGGAATGTAAAACTGGTGACACAGGAGAAGCTCAAAGCATAGACAGTAGGTAGGCTCAGTCTTCCTGTACTTAAGGCGTTATTGTGTCTCTTATATTTAATTCCGATGCAATTTCTGTGTTTCATCGTCAATGGAAGGTCCAATGGATACAGTAAACCAGCAGAGGTGCATCGGAATGTAAAACTGGTGACACAGGAAACGCTCAAAACGTAGACAATAGAAAGACACATTCTTCATGTACTTAAGTCGACATTGTGTCTCTTATATTTAATTCCGATGCAATTTCTGTGTTTCATCGTCAATGGGAAGGTCCAAGGGATACAGTAACCCTGCAGAGGTGCATCGGAATGTAAAACTGGTGACACAGGAAGCGCTCATAACATAGACCCTAAGAGGACTCAGGTTATCTTGTCCTTAAGACGGCATTGTGTCTTTTATATTTAATGCCGAGGCAATTTCTGTGTTTCATCGTCAATGGCAAGGTCCAAGGGATACGGTAAACCTGCAGAGGTTCATCGGAATGTAAAACTGGTGACACAGGAAACGCTCAAAACATAGACAATAGAAACACACACTCTTCCTGTACTTAAGTCGACATTGTGTCTCTTATATTTAATTCCGATGCAATTTCTGTGTTTCATCGTCACTGTGAAGGTCCAAGGGACACAGTAAACCTGCAGAGGTGCATCGGAATGTAAAACTGGTGACACAGAAAATGCTCAAAACATAGACCGTAAGAAGACTCAGTTTTCTTGTACTTAAGTCGGCGTTGTGTCTCTTCTATTTAATTCCGATGCAATTAGTGTGTTTCATCGTCAATGGGAACGTCCAATGGATACAGTAAACCTGCAGAGGTGCATCGGAATGTAATACTGGTGACACAGGAAAGGCTCAAAACATAAACAGTAGGAAGACTCAGTCTTTATTTACTTAAGTCGGCATGGTGTCTCTTATATTTAATTCCGATGCAATTTCTGTGTTTCATCGTCACTGTGAAGGTCCAAGGGATACAGTAAACATGCAGAGGTGCATCGGAATGTAAAACTGGTGACACAGGAAACGCTCAAAGCATTGACAGTAGGAAGACTCAGCCTTCCTGTACTTAAGACGTCATTGTGTCTCTTATATTTAATTCCGATGCAATTTCTGTGTTTCATCGCCAATAGGAAGGTCCAAGGGACACAGTAAACCTGCAGAGGTGCATCGGAATTTAAAACTGGTGACACTGGAAACGCTCAAACTTAGATAGTAAGAAGACTCAGTTTTCTGGTACTTATGTCGGCGTTGTGTCTCTTATATATAATTCCGATGCAATTTCTGTGTTTATTCGTCAATGGGAAGGTGCAAGGGATACAGTAAACCTGCAGAGGTGCATTGCAATGTAAAACTGGTGACACAGGAAACGCTCAAATCATAGACCGTAAGAAGACTCAGTTTTATTGTACTTAAGTCGGCCTTGTGTCTCTTATATTTAATTCCGATGCAATTAGTGTGTTTCATCGTCAATGGGAACGTCCAATGGATACAGTAAACCTGCAGAGGTGCATCGGAATGTAATACTGGTGACACAGGAAAGGCTCAAAACATAAACAGTAGGAAGACTCAGTCTTCCTTTACTTAAGTGGGCATGGTGTCTCTTATATTTAATTCCGATTCAATTTCTGTGTCATCGTCAATGGAAGGTCCAATGGATACAGTAAACCAGCAGAGGTGCATCGGAATGTCAAACTGGTGACACAGGAAACGCTCATAGCATAGACAATAGAAAGACACACCCTTCCTGTACTTATGTCGAGAATGTGTCTCTTCTATTTAATTCCGATGCAATTTCTGTGTTTCATCGTCAATGGGAAAGTCGAAGGGAAACAGTATACCTGCAGATGTGCATCGGAATGTAAAACTGGTGACACAGGAGACGCTCAAAGCATAGACAGTAGGAAGACTCAGTCGTCCTGTACATAAGTCGGCATTGTGTCTTTTATATTCAATTCCGATGCAATTTCTGTGTTTCATCGTCACTGTGAAGGTCCAAGGGATACAGTAAACATGCAGAGGTGCATCGGAATGTAAAACTGGTGACACAGAAAACGCTCAAAACATAGACCTTAAGGAGACACAGTTTTCTGGTACTTATGTCGGCGTTGTGTCTCTTATATTTAATTCCGGTGCAAATTCTGTGTTTATTCGTCAATGGGAAGGTGCAAGGGATACAGTAAACCTGCAGAGGTGCATTGGAATGTAAAACTGGTGACACAGGAAACGCTCAAATCATAGACCGTAAGAAGACTCAGTTTTCTTGTTCTTTAGTCGGCGTTGTGTCTCTTATATTTAATTCCGATGCAATTTTTGCGTTTCATCGTCAAAGGAAGGTCCAATGGATACAGTAAACCAGCAGAGGTGCATCGGAATGTCAAACTGGTGACACAGGAAACGCTCAAAACATAGACAATGGAAAGACACACTCTTCCTGTACTTAAGTCGACATTGTGTCTCTTATATTTAATTCCAATGCAATTTCTGCGTTTCATCGTCAATGGAAGGTCCAATGGATAGAGTAAACCAGCAGAGGTGCATCGGAATGTCAAACTGGTGACACAGGAAACGCTCAAAGCATAGACAACAGAAAGACACACTCTTCCTGTACTTAAGTCGACATTGTGTCTCTTCTATTTAATTCCGATGCAATTTCTGTGTTTCATCGTCAATGGGAAGGTCCAAGGGATACAGAAACCCTGCAGAGGTGCATCGGAATGAAAAACTGTTGACACAGGAAGCGCTCATAACATAGACCCTAAGAGGACTCAGGTTTTCTTGTACTTAAGTTGGCATTGTGTCTTTTATATTTAATGCCGATGCAATTTCTGTGTTTCATCGTCAATGGCAAGGTCCAAGGGATACAGTAAACCTGCAGAGGTTCATCGGAATGTAAAACTGGTGACACAGAAAATGCTCAAAACATAGACAATAGAAAGACACACTCTTCCTGTACTTAAGTCGACATTGTGTCTCTTCTATTTAATTCCGATGCAATTTCTGTGTTTCATCGTCAATGGGAAAGTCGAAGGGAAACAGTATACCTGCAGAGATGCATCGGAATGTAAAACTGGTGACACAGGAGACCCTCAAAGCATAGACAGTTGGAAGACTCAGTCGTCCTGTACATAAGTCGGCATTGTGTCTCTTATATTTAATTCCGATGCAATTTCTGTGTTTAATCGTCAGTGTGAAGGTCCAAGGGATACAGTAAACATGCAGAGGTGCATCGGAATGTAAAACTGGTGACACAGGAAACGCTCAAAGCATAGACAGTAGGAAGACTCAGCCTTGCTGTACTTAAGACGTCGTTGTGTCTCTTATATTTAATTCCGATGCAATTTCTGTGTTTCATCGCCAATGGGAAGGGCCAATGGATACAGTAAACCTGCAGAGGTGCATTGGAATGTAAAACTGGTGACACAGAAAATGCTCAAAACATAGACCGTAATAAGACTCAGTTTTCTTGTACTTAAGTCGGCGTTGTGTCTCTTATATTTAATTCCGATGCAATTTCTGTGTTCCATCGTCAATGGGAACGTCCAATGGATACAGTAAACCTGCAGAGGTGCATCGGAATGTAATACTGGTGACACAGGAAAGGCTCAAAACATTGACAGTAGGAAGACTCAGTCTTCCTTTACTTAAGTCGGCATGGTGTCTCTTATATTTAATTCCGATGCAATTTCTGTGTTTCATCGTCAATGGAAGGTCCAATGGATACATTAAACAAGCAGAGGTGCATCGGAATGTAAAACTGGTGACACAGGACACGCTCAAAGCATAGACAGTAGGAAGACTCAGTCGTCCTGTACATAAGTCGGCATTGTGTCTCTTATATTCAATTCCGATGCAATTTCTGTGTTTCATCGTCACTGTGAAGGTCCAAGGGATACAGTAAACATGCAGAGGTGCATCGGAATGTAAAACTGGTGACACATGAAACCCTCAAAACATAGACAGTAGGAAGACTCAGCCTTCCTGTACTTAAGACGGCATTGTGTCTCTTATACTTAAGTCCGATGTTATTTATGTGTTTCAGCGCCAATGGGAAGGTCCAAGGGATACAGTAAACCTGCAGAGGTGCATCGGAATGTAAAACCGGTGACACAGAAAACGCTCAAAACATAGACCTTAAGGAGACTCAGTTTTCTGATACTTATGTCGGCGTTGTGTCTCTTATATTTAATTCCGGTGCAAATTCTGTGTTTATTCGTCAATGGGAAGGTGCAAGGGATACAGTAAACCTGCAGAGGTGCATTGGAATGTAAAACTGGTGACACAGGAAACGCTCAAATCATAGACCGTAAGAAGACTCAGTTTTCTTGTACTTAAGTCGGCGTTGTGTCTCTTATATTTAATTCCGATGCAATTTCTGCGTTTCATCGTCAATGGAAGGTCCAATGGATACAGTAAACCAGCAGAGGTGCATCGGAATGTCAAACTGGTGACACAGGAAACGCTCAAAACATAGACAATGGAAAGACACACTCTTCCTGTACTTAAGTCGACATTGTGTCTCTTATATTTAATTCCGATGCAATTACTGCGTTTCATCGTCAATGGAAGGTCCAATGGATAGAGTAAACCAGCAGAGGTGCATCGGAATGTCAAACTGGTGACACGGGAAACGCTCAAAACATAGACAATAGAAAGACACACTCTTCCTGTACTTAAGTCGACATTGTGTCTCTTCTATTTAATTCCGATGCAATTTCTGTGTTTCATCGTCAATGGGAAGGTCCAAGGGATACAGAAACCCTGCAGAGGTGCATCGGAATGTAAAACTGTTGACACAGGAAGCGCTCATAACATAGACCCTAAGAGGACTCAGGTTTTCTTGTACTTAAGTTGGCATTGTGTCTTTTATATTTAATGCCGATGCAATCTCTGTGTTTCATCGTCAATGGCAAGGTCCAAGGGATACAGTAAACCTGCAGAGGTTCATCGGAATGTAAAACTGGTGACACAGGAAACGCTCAAAACATAGACAATAGAAAGACACACTCTTCCTGTACTTAAGTCGACATTGTGTCTCTTCTATTTAATTCCGATGCAATTTCTGTGTTTCATCGTCAATGGGAAAGTCGACGGGAAACAGTATACCTGCAGAGGTGCATCGGAATGTAAAACTGGTGACACAGGAGACGCTCAAAGCATAGACAGTTGGAAGACTCAGTCGTCCTGTACATAAGTCGGCATTGTGTCTCTTATATTTAATTCCGATGCAATTTCTGTGTTTCATCGTCACTGTGAAGGTCCAAGGGATACAGTAAACATGCAGAGGTGCATCGGAATGTAAAACTGGTGACACAGGAAACGCTCAAAACATAGACAGTAGGAAGACTCAGCCTTGCTGTACTTAAGACGTCATTGTGTCTCTTATATTTAATTCCGATGCAATTTCTGTGTTTCATCGCCAATGGGAAGGGCCAATGGATACAGTAAACCTGCAGAGGTGCATTGGAATGTAAAACTGGTGACACAGAAAGTGCTCAAAACATAGACCGTAATAAGACTCAGTTTTCTTGTACTTAAGTCGGCGTTGTGTCTCTTATATTTAATTCCGATGCAATTTCTGTGTTCCATCGTCAATGGGAACGTCCAATGGATACAGTAAACCTGCAGAGGTGCATCGGAATGTAATCCTGGTGACACAGGAAAGGCTCATAACATTGACAGTAGTAAGACTCAGTCTTCCTTTACTTAAGTCGGCATGGTGTCTCTTATATTTAATTCCGATGCAATTTCTGTGTTTCATCGTCAATGGAAGGTCCAATGGATACATTAAACCAGCAGAGGTGCATCGGAATGTAAAACTGGTGACACAGGAAACGCTCAAAACATAGACAATAGAAAGACACACTCTTCCTGTACTTAAGTCGACATTGTGTCTCTTCTATTTAATTCCGATGCAATTTCTGTGTTTCATCGTCAATGGGAAAGTCGAAGGGAAACAGTATACCTGCGGAGGTGCATCGGAAAGTAAAACTGGTGACACAGGAGACGCTCAAAGCGTAGACAGTAGGAAGACTCAGTCTTCCTATACTTAAGTCGGCATTGTGTCTCTTATATTTAATTCCGATGCAATTTCTGTGTTTAATCGTCACTGTGAAGGTCCAAGGGATACAGTAAACATGCAGAGGTGCATCGGAATGTAAAACTGGTGACAGAGAAAATGCTCAAAACATAGACCGTAAGGAGACTCAGTTTTCTAGTACTTAAGTCGGCGTTGTGTCTCTTATATTTAATTCCGATGCAATTTCTGTGTTTCATCGTCAATGGAAGGTCCAATGGATACAGTAAACCAGCAGAGGTGCATCGGAATGTCAAACTGGTGACACAGGAAACGCTCAAAACATAGACAATGGAAAGACACACTCTTCCTGTACTTAAGTCGACATGGTGTCTCTTATATTTAATTCCGATGCAATCTCTGCGTTTCATCGTCAATGGAAGGTCCAATGGATAGAGTAAACCAGCAGAGGTGCATCGGAATGTCAAACTGGTGACACAGGAAACGCTCAAAATGAAGACAATAGAAAGACACACTCTTCCTGTACTTAAGTCGACACTGTGTCTCTTCTATTTAATTCCGATGCAATTTCTGTGTTTCATCGTCAATGGGAAGGTCCAAGGGATACAGAAACCCTGCAGAGGTGCATCGGAATGTAAAACTGCTGACGCAGGAAGCGCTCATAACATAGACCCTAAGAGGACTCAGGTTTTCTTGTACTTAAGTTGGCATTGTGTCTTTTATATTTAATGCCGATGCAATTTCTGTGTTTCATCGTCAATGGCAAGGTCCAAGGGATACAGTAAACCGGCAGAGGTTCATCGGAATGTAAAACTGGTGACACAGGAAACGCTCAAAACATAGACAATAGAAAGACACACTCTTCCTGTACTTAAGTCGACATTGTGTCTCTTATATTTAATTCCGATGCAATTTCTGCTTTTCATCGTCAATGGAAGGTCCAATGGATACAGTAAACCAGCAGAGGTGCATCGGAATGTCAAACTGGTGACACAGGAAACACTCAAAACATAGACAATAGAAAGACACACTCTTCCTGTACTTAAGTCGACATTGTGTCTCTTCTATTTAATTCCGATGCAATTTCTGTGTTTCATCGTCAATGGGAAAGTCGAAGGGAAACAGTATACCTGCAGAGGTGCATCGGAATGTAAAACTGGTGACACAGGAGACGCTCAAAACATAGACAATAGAAAGACACACTCTTCCTGTACTTAAGTCGACATTGTGTCTCTTCTATTTAATTCCGATGCAATTTCTGTGTTTCATCGTCAATGGGAAAGTAGAAGGGAAACAGTATATCTGCAGAGGTGCATCGGAAAGTAAAACTGGTGACACAGGAGACGCTCAAAGCGTAGACAGTAGGAAGACTCAGTCTTACTGTACTTAAGTCGGCATTGTGTCTCTTATATTTAATTCCGATGCAATTTCTGTGTTTAATCGTCACTGTGAAGGTCCAAGGGATGCAGTAAACATGCAGAGGTGCATCGGAATGTAAAACTGGTGACAGAGAAAATGCTCAAAACATAGACCGTAACGAGACTCAGTTTTCTAGTACTTAAGTCGGCGTTGTGTCTCTTATATTTAATTCCGATGCAATTTCTGTGTTTCATCGTCAATGGGAAAGTCGAAGGGAAAACAGTATACCTGCAGAGGTGCAACGGAATGTAAAACTGGTGACACAGGAAACGTTCAAAACATAGACAATAGAAAGACACACTCTTCCTGTACTTAAGTCGACATTGTGTCTCTTCTATTTAATTCCGATGCAATTTCTGTGTTTCATCGTCAATGGGAAAGTCGAAGGGAAACAGTATACCTGCAGAGGTGCATCGGAATGTAAAACTGGTGACACAGGAGAAGCTCAAAGCATAGACAGTAGGAAGACTCAGTCTTCCTGTACTTAAGTCGGCATTGTGTCTCTTATATTTAATTCCGATGCAATTTCTGTGTTTCATCGTCACTGTGAAGGTCCAAGGGATACAGTAAACATGCAGAGGTGCGTAGGAATGTAAAACTGGTGACACAGGAAACGCTCAAAACATAGACAGTAGGAAGGCTCAGTCTTCCTGCACTTAAGGCGTCATTGTGTCTCTAGTATTTAATTCCGATGCAATTTCTGTGTTTCATCGCCAATGGGAAGGTCCAAGGGACACAGTAAACCTGCAGAGGTGCATCGGAATGTAAAACTGGTGATACAGGACACGCTCAAATCTTAGACAGTAGGAAGACCCAGTCATCCTTTACTTAAGTCGACATTGTGTCTCTTCTATTTAATTCCGATGCAATTTCTGTGTTTCATCGTCAATGGGAAGGGCCAATGGATACAGTAAACCTGCAGAGGTGCATCGGAATGTAAAACTGGTGACACAGAAAATGCTCAAAACATAAACAGTAGGAAGACTCAGTCTTCCTTTACTTAAGTGGGCATGGTGTCTCTTATATTTAATTCCGATGCAATTTCTGTGTCATCGTCAATGGAAGGTCCAATGGATACAGTAAACCAGCAGAGGTGCATCGGAATGTCAAACTGGTGACACAGGAAACGCTCGAAGCATAGACAATAGAAAGACACACTCTTCCTGTACTTAAGTCGACATTGTGTCTCTTCTATTTAATTCCGATGCAATTTGTGTTTCAACGTCAATGGGAAAGTCGAAGGGAAACAGTATACCTGCAGAGGTGCATCGGCATGTAAAACTGGTGACACAGGAGACGCTCAAAGCATAGACAGTAGGAAGACTCAGTCGTCCTGTACATAAGTCGGCATTGTGTCTCTTATATTCAATTCCGATGCAATTTCTGTGTTTCATCGTCACTGTGAAGGTCCAAGGGATACAGTAAACATGCAGAGGTGCATCGGAATGTCAAACTGGTGACACAGGAAACGCTCAAAACATAGACAGTAGGAAGACTCAGCCTTCCTGTACTTAATACGGCATTGTGTCTCTTATATTTAATTCCGAAGCAATTTCTGTGTTTCAATGTCAATGGGAAGGTGCTAGGGATACAGTAAACCTGCAGAGGTGCATCGGAATGTAAAACTGGTGACACAGAAAACGCTCAAAACATAGACCTTAAGGAGACTCAGTTTTCTGGTACTTATGTCGGCGTTGTGTCTCTTATATTTAATTCCGATGCAATTTCTGTGTTTATTCGTCAATGGGAAGGTGCAAGGGATACAGTAAACCTGCAGAGGTGCATTGGAATGTAAAACTGGTGACACAGGAAACGCTCAAATCATAGACCGTAAGAAGTCTCAGTTTTCTTGTACTTAAGTCGGCGTTGTGTCTCTTTTATTTAATTCCGATGCAATTTCTGTGTTTCATCGTCAATGGAAGGTCCAATGGATACAGTAAACCAGCAGAGGTGCATCGGAATGTCAAACTGGTGACACAGGAAACGCTCAAAACATAGACAATGGAAAGACACACTCTTCCTGTACTTAAGTCGACATTGTGTCTCTTATATTTAATTCCGATGCAATTTCTGTGTTTCATCGTCAATGGAAAGTCCAATGGATACATAAACCAGCAGAGGTGCATCGGAATGTCAAACTGGTGACACAGGAAACGCTCAAAACATAGACAATAGAAAGACACACTCTTCCTGTACTTAAGTCGACATTGTGTCTCTTCTATTTAATTCCGATGCAATTTCTGTGTTTCATCGTCAATGGGAAGGTACAAGGGATACAGAAACCCTGCAGAGGTGCATCGGAATGTAAAACTGCTGACACAGGAAGCGCTCATAACATAGACCCTAAGAGGACTCAGGTTTTCTTGTACATAAGTTGGCATTGTGTCTTTTATATTTAATGCCGATGCAATTTCTGTGTTTCATCGTCAATGGGAAGGTCCAAGGGATACAGTAAACCTGCAGAGGTTCATCGGAATGTACAACTGGTGACACAGGAAACGCTCAAAACATAGACAATAGAAAGACACACTCTTCCTGTACTTAAGTCGACATTGTGTCTCTTCTATTTAATTCCGATGCAATTTCTGTGTTTCATCGTCAATGGGAAAGTTGAAGGGAAACAGTATACCTGCAGAAGTGCATCGGAATGTAAAACTGGTGACACAGGAGACGCTCAAAGCATAGCCAGTAGGACGACTCAGTCGTCCTGTACATAAGTCGGCATTGTGTCTCTTATATTTAATTCCGATGCAATTTCTGTGTTTAATCGTCTCTGTGAAGGTCCAAGGGATACAGTAAACATGGAGAGGTGCATCGGAATGTAAAACTGGTGACACAGGAAACGCTCAAAACATAGACAGTAGGAAGACTCAGTCTTCCTGTACTTAAGTCGGCATTGTGTCTTTTATATTTAATTCCGATGCAATTTCTTGTTTCATCGTCACTGTGAAGGTCCAAGGGATACAGTAAACCTGCAGAAGTGCATCGGAATAGAAAACTGGTGACACAGGAAACGCTCAAAACATAGACAGTAGGAAGGCTCAGTCTTCCTGTACTTAAGGCGTCATTGTGTCTCTAGTATTTAATTCCGATGCAATTTCTGTGTTTCATCGCCAATGGGAAGGTCCAAGGGACACAGTAAACCTGCAGAGGTGCATCGGAATGTAAAACTGGTGATACAGGACACGCTCAAATCATAGACAGTAGGAAGACCCAGTCTTCCTTTACTTAAGTCGGCATGGTGTCTCTTATATTTAATTCCGATGCAATTTCTGTGTTTCATCGTCAATGGGAAGGGCCAATGGATACAGTAAACCAGCAGAGGTGCATCGGAATGTCAAACTGGTGACACAGGAAACGCTCAAAGCATAGACAATAGAAAGACACACTCTTCCTGTACTTAAGTCGACATTGTGTCTCTTCTATATAATTCCGATGCAATTTCTGTGTTTCATCGTCAATGGGAAAGTCGAAGGGAAACAGTATACCTGCAGAGGTGCATTGGAATGTAAAACTGGTGACACAGGAGACGCTCAAAGCATAGACTCAGTCGTCCTGTACATAAGTCGGCATTGTGTCTCTTATATTCAATTCCGATGCAATTTCTGTGTTTCATAGTCACTGTGAAGGTCCAAGGGATACAGTAAACATGCAGAGGTGCATCGGAATGTAAAACTGGTGACACAGGAAACGCTCAAAACATAGACAGTAGAAGACTCAGCCTTCCTGTACTTAAGACGGCATTGTGTCTCTTATATTTAATTCCGAAGCAATTTCTGTGTTTCAATGTCAATGGGAAGGTGCAAGGGATACAGTAAAACTGCAGAGGTGCATCGGAATGTAAAACTGGTGACACAGAAAACGCTCAAATTATAGACCTTAAGGAGACTCAGTTTTCTGGTACTTATGTCGGCGTTGTGTCTCTTCTATTTAATTCCGATGCAATTTCTGTGTTTATTCGTCAATGGGAAGGTGCAAGGGATACAGTAAACCTGCAGAGGTCATAGGAATGTAAAACTGGTGACACAGGAAACGCTCAAATCATAGACCGTAAGAAGACTCAGTTTTCTTGTACTTAAGTCGGCGTTGTGTCTCTTTTATTTAATTCCGATGCAATTTCTGCGTTTCATCGTCAATGGAAGGTCCAATGGATACAGGAAACCAGCAGAGGTGCATCGGAATGTCAAACTGGTGACACAGGAAACGCTCAAAACATAGACAATGGAAAGACACACTCTTCCTGTACTTAAGTCGACATTGTGTCTCTTATATTTAATTCCGATGCAATTTCTGCGTTTCATCGTCAATGGAAGGTCCAATGGATACAGTAAACCAGCAGAGGTGCATCGGAATGTCAAACTGGTGACACAGGAAACGCTCAAAACATAGACAATAGAAAGACACACTCTTCCTGTACTTAAGTCGACATTGTGTGTCTTCTATTTAATTCCGATGCAATTTCTGTGTTTCATCGTCAATGGGAAGGTCCAAGGGATACAGAAACCCTGCAGAGGTGCATCGGAAAGTAAAACTGCTGACACAGGAAGCGCTCATAACATAGACCCTAAGAGGACCCAGGTTTTCTTGTACTTAAGTTGGCATTGTGTCTTTTATATTTAATGCCGATGCAATTTCTGTGTTTCATCGTCAATGGCAAGGTCCAAGGGATACAGTAAACCTGCAGAGGTTCATCGGAATGTAAAACTGGTGACACAGGAAACGCTCAAAACATATACAATAGAAAGACACACTCTTCCTGTACTTAAGTCGACATTGTGTCTCTTATATTTAATTCCGATGCAATTTCTGCGTTTCATCGTCAATGGAAGGTCCAATGGATACAGTAAACCAGCAGAGGTGCATCGGAAAGTAAAACTGGTGATACAGGACACGCTCAAATCATAGACAGTAGGAAGACTCAGTCATGCTTTACTTAAGTCGACATTGTGTCTCTTCTATTTAATTCCGATGCAATTTCTGTGTTTCATCGTCAATGGGAAAGTCGAAGGGAAAACAGTATACCTGCAGAGGTGCATCGGAATGTAAAACTGGTGACACAGGAAACGCTCAAAACATAGACAATAGAAAGACACACTCTTCCTGTACTTAAGTCGACATTGTGTCTCTTCTATTTAATTCCGATGCAATTTCTGTGTTTCATCGTCAATGGGAAAGTCGAAGGGAAACCGTATACCTGCAGAGGTGCATCGGAATGTAAAACTGGTGACACAGGAGAAGCTCAAAGCATAGACAGTAGGAAGACTCAGTCTTCCTGTACTTAAGTCGGCATTTTTTCTCTTATATTTAATTCCGATGCAATTTCTGTGTTTCATCGTCACTGTGAAGGTCCAAGGGATACAGTAAACATGGAGAGGTGCATCGGAATGTAAAACTGGTGACACAGGAAACGCTCAAAACATAGACAGTAGGAAGACTCAGTCTTCCTGTACTTAAGTCGGCATTGTGTCTCTTATATTTAATTCCGATGCAATTTCTTGTTTCATCGTCACTGTGAAGGTCCAAGGGATACAGTAAACCTGCAGAAGTGCATCGGAATAGAAAACTGGTGACACAGGAAACGCTCAAAACATAGACAGTAGGAAGGCTCAGTCTTCCTGTACTTAAGGCGTCATTGTGTCTCTAGTATTTAATTCCGATGCAATTTCTGTGTTTCATCGCCAATGGGAAGTTCCAAGGGACACAGTAAACCTGCAGAGGTGCATCGGAATGTAAAACTGGTGATACAGGACACGCTCAAATCATAGACAGTAGGAAGACCCAGTCTTCCTTTACTTAAGTCGGCATGGTGTCTCTTATATTTAATTCCGATGCAATTTCTGTGTTTCATCGTCAATGGGAAGGGCCAATGGATACAGTAAACCAGCAGAGGTGCATCGGAATGTCAAACTGGTGACACAGGAAACGCTCAAAGCATAGACAATAGAAAGACACACTCTTCCTGTACTTAAGTCGACATTGTGTCTCTTCTATTTAATTCCGATGCAATTTCTGTGTTTCATCGTCAATGGGAAAGTCGAAGGGAAACAGTATACCTGCAGAGGTGCATTGGAATGTAAAACTGGTGACACAGGAGACGCTCAAAGCATAGACTCAGTCGTCCTGTACATAAGTCGGCATTGTGTCTCTTATATTCAATTCCGATGCAATTTCTGTGTTTCATAGTCACTGTGAAGGTCCAAGGGATACAGTAAACATGCAGAGGTGCATCGGAATGTAAAACTGGTGACACAGGAAACGCTCAAAACATAGACAGTAGAAGACTCAGCCTTCCTGTACTTAAGACGGCATTGTGTCTCTTATATTTAATTCCGAAGCAATTTCTGTGTTTCAATGTCAATGGGAAGGTGCAAGGGATACAGTAAAACTGCAGAGGTGCATCGGAATGTAAAACTGGTGACACAGAAAACGCTCAAATTATAGACCTTAAGGAGACTCAGTTTTCTGGTACTTATGTCGGCGTTGTGTCTCTTCTATTTAATTCCGATGCAATTTCTGTGTTTATTCGTCAATGGGAAGGTGCAAGGGATACAGTAAACCTGCAGAGGTCATTGGAATGTAAAACTGGTGACACAGGAAACGCTCAAATCATAGACCGTAAGAAGACTCAGTTTTCTTGTACTTAAGTCGGCGTTGTGTCTCTTTTATTTAATTCCGATGCAATTTCTGCGTTTCATCGTCAATGGAAGGTCCAATGGATACAGGAAACCAGCAGAGGTGCATCGGAATGTCAAACTGATGACACAGGAAACGCTGAAAACATAGACAATGGAAAGACACACTCTTCCTGTACTTAAGTCGACATTGTGTCTCTTATATTTAATTCCGATGCAATTTCTTCGTTTCATCGTCAATGGAAGGTCCAATGGATACAGTAAACCAGCAGAGGTGCATCGGAATGTCAAACTGGTGACACAGGAAACGCTCAAAACATAGACAATAGAAAGACACACTCTTCCTGTACTTAAGTCGACATTGTGTCTCTTCTATTTAATTCCGATGCAATTTCTGTGTTTCATCGTCAATGGGAAGGTCCAAGGGATACAGAAACCCTGCAGAGGTGCATCGGAAAGTAAAACTGCTGACACAGGAAGCGCTCATAACATAGACCCTAAGAGGACCCAGGTTTTCTTGTACTTAAGTTGGCATTGTGTCTTTTATATTTAATGCCGATGCAATTTCTGTGTTTCTTCGTCAATGGCAAGGTCCAAGGGATACAGTAAACCTGCAGAGGTTCATCGGAATGTAAAACTGGTGACACAGGAAACGCTCAAAACATAGACAATAGAAAGACACACTCTTCCTGTACTTAAGTCGACATTGTGTCTCTTATATTTAATTCCGATGCAATTTCTGCGTTTCATCGTCAATGGAAGGTCCAATGGATAGAGTAAACCAGCAGAGGTGCATCGGAAAGTAAAACTGGTGATACAGGACACGCTCAAATCATAGACAGTAGGAAGACTCAGTCATGCTTTACTTAAGTCGACATTGTGTCTCTTCTATTTAATTCCGATGCAATTTCTGTGTTTCATCGTCAATGGGAAAGTCGAAGGGAAACAGTATACCTGCAGAGGTGCATCGGAATGTAAAACTGGTGACACAGGAGACGCTCAAAGCATAGACAGTAGGAAGACTCAGTCTTCCTGTACTTAAGTCGGCATTGTGTCCCTTATATTTAATTCCGATGCAATTTCTGTGTTTCATCGTCACTGTGAAGGTCCAAGGGATACAGTAAACATGCAGAGGTGCATCGGAATGTAAAACTGGTGACACAGGAAACGCTCAAAACATAGACAGTAGGAAGACTCAGCCTTCCTGTACTTAAGACGTCATTGTGTCTCTTATATTTAATTCCGATGCAATTTCTGTGTTTCATCGCCAATGGGAAGGGCCAATGGATACAGTAAACCTGCAGAGGTGCATTAGAATGTAAAACTGGTGACACAGAAAACGCTCAAAACATAGACCGTAATAAGACTCAGTCTTCTTGTACTTAAGTCGGCGTTGTGTCTCTTATATTTAATTCCGATGCAATCTCTGTGTTCCATCGTCAATGGGAACGTCCAATGGATAGAGTAAACCTGCAGAGGTGCATCGGAATGTTATACTGGAGACACAGGAAAGGCTCAAAACATTGACAGTAGGAAGACTCAGACTTCCTTTACTTAAGTCGTCATGGTGTCTCTTATATTTAATTCCGATGCAATTTCCGTGTTTCATCGTCAATGGAAGGTCCAATGGATACATTAAACCAGCAGAGGTGCATCGGAATGTAAAACTGGTGACACAGGAAACGCTCAAAACATAGACAATAGAAAGACACACTCTTCCTGTACTTAAGTCGACATTGTGTCTCTTCTATTTAATTCCGATGCAATTTCTGTGTTTCATCGTCAATGCGAAGGTCGAAGGGAAACAGTATACCTGCAGAGGTGCATCGGAATGTAAAACTGGTGACAAGGGAAACGCTGAAAACATAGACAGTAGAAAGATTCAGTCTTTCTGTACTTAAGTCGGCATTGTGTCTCTTGTATTTAATTCCGATGCAATTTCTGTGTTTCATCGTCAATGGGAACGTCCAAGGGATACAGTAACCCTACAGAGGTGCATCGGAATGTAAAACTGATGACACAGGAAGCGCTCATAACATAGACCCTAAGAAGACTCAGTTTTCTTGTACTTAAGTCGGCATTGTGTCTTTTATATTAAATTCCTCTGCAATTTCTGTGTTTCATCGTCACTGGGAAGGTCCACGGGATACAGCAAACCTGCAGAGGTGCATCGGAATGTAAAACTGGTGACACAGGAAACGCTCAAAACATAGACAGTAGGAAGACTCAGTCTTCCTGTACTTAAGTCATCATTGTGTCTCTTATCTTTAATTCCGATGCAATTTCTGTGTTTCATCGTCACTATGAAGGTCCAAGGGATAAAGTAAACGTGCAGAGGTGCATCGGAATGTAAAACTGGTGACACAGTAAACGCTCAAGACATAGACAGTAGGAAGACACAGTCTTCCTGTACTTCAGTCGGCATTGTGCCTCTTATATTTAATTCCTATGCCATTTCTGTAATTCATAGCCAATGGGAACGTCCAAGGGATACAGTAAACCTGCAGAGGTACATCGGAATGTAAAACTGGTGATAAAAGACACGCTCAAATCATAGACAGTAGGAACACTCAGTCTTCCTTTACTTAAGTCCGCATTGTGTCTCTTATATTTAATTCCAATGCAATTTCTGTGTTTCATCGTCAATGGGAAAGTCGAAGGGAAACAGTATCCCTGCAGAGGTGCATCGGAATGTAAAACTGGTGACACAGGTGACGCTCAAAGTATAGACAGTAGGAAGACTCAGTCATCCTGTACTTAAGTCGGCATTGTGTCTCTTATATTTAATTCCGATGCAATTTCTGTGTTTCATCGTCAATTGGGAGGGCCAATGGATACAGTAATCCTGCAGAGGTGCATCGGAATGTAAAACTGGTGACAGAGAAAATGCTCAAAACATAGACCGTAAGGAGACTCAGTTTTCTTGTACTTCAGTCGGTATTGTGTCTCTTATATTTAATTCCGATGCAATTTCTGTGTTTCATCGTCAATGGGAAAGTCTAAGGGAAAACAGTATACCTGCAGAGGTGCATCGGAATGTAAAACTGGTGACACAGGAAACGCTGAAACATAGACAATAGAAAGACACACTCTTCCTGTACTTAAGTCGACATTGTGTCTCTTCTATTTAATTCCGATGCAATTTCTGTGTTTCATCGTCAATGGGAAAGGCGAAGGGAAACAGTATACCTGCAGAGGTGCATCGGAATGTAAAACTGGTGACACAGGAGAAGCTCAAAGCATAGACAGTAGGAAGGCTCAGTCTTCCTGTACTTAAGGCGTTATTGTGTCTCTGGTATTTAATTCCGATGCAATTTCTGTGTTTCATCGCCAATGGGAAGGTCCAAGGGACACAGTAAACCTGCAGAGGTGCATCGGAATGTAAAACTGGTGACACTGGAAACGCTCAAAACATAGACCGTAAGAAGACTCAGTATTCTTGTACTTAAATCGTCGTTGTGTCTCTTATACTTACGTCCGATGTAATTTCTGTGTTTCATCGCCAATGGGAAGGTCCAAGGGATACAGTAAACCTGCAGAGGTGCATCGGAATGTAAAACTGGTGACACAGAAAATGCTCAAAACATAGACCGTAAGAAGACTCAGTTTTCTTGTACTTAAGTCGGCGTTGTGTCTCTTATATTTAATTCCGATGCAATTAGTGTGTTTCATCGTCAATGGGAACGTCCAATGGATACAGTAAACCTGCAGAGGTGCATCGGTATGTAATACTGGTGACACAGGAAAGGCTCAAAACACAAACAGTAGGAAGACTCAGTCTTTATTTACTTAAGTCGGCATGGTGTCTCTTATATTTAATTCCGATGCAATTTCTGTGTTTCATCGTCACTGTGAAGGTCCAAGGGATACAGTAAACATGCAGAGGTGCATCGGAATGTAAAACTGGTGACACAGGAAACGCTCAAAGCATTGACAGTAGGAAGACTCAGCCTTCCTGTACTTAAGACGTCATTGTGTCTCTTATATTTAATTCCGATGCAATTTCTGTGTTTCATCGCCAATACGAAGGTCCAAGGGACACAGTAAACCTGCAGAGGTGCATCGGAATTTAAAACTGGTGACACTGGAAACGCTCAAACTTAGATAGTAAGAAGACTCAGTTTTCTGGTACTTTTGTCGACGTTGTGTCTCTTTTATATAATTCCGATGCAATTTCTGTGTTTATTCGTCAATGGGAAGGTGCAAGGGATACAGTAAACCTGCAGAGGTGCATTGCAATGTAAAACTGGTGACACAGGAAACGCTCAAATCATAGACCGTAAGAAGACTCAGTTTTCTTGTACTTAAGTCGGCGTTGTGTCTCTTATATTTAATTCCGATGCAATTTCTGTGTTTCATCGTCAATGGAAGGTCCAATGGATACAGTAAACCAGCAGAGGTGCATCGGAATGTAAAACTGGTGACACAGGAAACGCTCAAAACGTAGACAATAGAAAGACACATTCTTCATGTACTTAAGTCGACATTGCGTCTCTTATATTTAATTCCGATGCAATTTCTGTGTTTCATCGTCAATGGGAAGGTCCAAGGGATACAGTAACCCTGCAGAGGTGCATCGGAATGTAAAACTGGTGACACAGGAAGCGCTCATAACATAGACCCTAAGAGGACTCAGGTTTTCTTGTACTTAAGTCGGCATTGTGTCTTTTATATTTAATGCCGATGCAATTTCTGTGTTTCATCGTCAATGGCAAGGTCCAGGGGATACGGTAAACCTGCAGAGGTTCATCGGAATGTAAAACTGGTGACACAGGAAACGCTCAAAACATAGACAATAGAAAGACACACTCTTCCTGTACTTAAGTCGACATTGTGTCTCTTATATTTAATTCCGATGCAATTTCTGTGTTTCATCGTCAATGGGAAAGTCGAAGGGAAAGAGTATACCTGCAGAGGTGCATCGGAATGTAAAACTGGTGACACAGGAGACACTCAAAACATAGAAAGTAGGAAGACTCAGTCTTCCTGTACTTAAGTCGGCATTGTGTCTCTTATATTTAATTCCGATCCAATTTCTTGTTTCATCGTCACTGTGAAGGTCCAAGGGATACAGTAAACCTGCAGAAGTGCATCGGAATGGAAAACTGGTGACACAGGAAACGCTCAAAACATAGACAGTAGGAAGACTCAGCCTTCCTGTACTTAAGACGTCATTGTGTCTCTAGTATTTAATTCCGATGCAATTTCTGTGTTTCATCGCCAATGGGAAGGTCCAAGGGACACAGTAAACCTGCAGAGGTGCATCGGAATGTAAAACTGGTGATACAGGACACGCTCAAACCATAGACAGTAGGAAGACCCAGTCTTCCTTTACTTAAGTTGGCATGGTGTCTCTTATATTTAATTCCGATGCAATTTCTGTGTTTCATCGTCAATGGGAAGGGCCAATGGATACAGTAAACCTGCAGAGGTGCATCGGAATGTAATACTGGTGACACAGGAAAGGCTCAAAACATAGACAGTAGGAAGACTCAGCCTTCCTGTACTTAAGTCGGCATTGTGTCTCTTATATTTAATTCCGAAGCAATTTCTGTGTTTCAATGTCAATGGGAAGGTGCAAGGGATACAGTAAACCTGCAGAGGTGCATCGGAATGTAAAACTGGTGACACAGAAGACGCTCAAAACATAGACCTTAAGGAGACTCAGTTTTCTGGTACTTATGTCTGCGTTGTGACTCTTATATTTAATTCCGATGCAATTTCTGTGTTTATTCGTCAATGGGAAGGTGCAAGGGATACAGTAAACCTGCAGAGGTGCATTGGAATGTAAAACTGGTGACACAGGAAACGCTCAAATCATAGACCGTAAGAAGACTCAGTTTTCTTGTACTTAAGTCGGCGTTGTGTCTCTTATATTTAATTCCGATGCAATTTCTGCGTTTCATCGTCAATGGAAGGTCCAATGGATACAGTAAACCAGCAGAGGTGCATCGGAATGTCAAACTGGTGACACAGGAAACGCTCAAAACATAGACAATGGAAAGACACACTCTTCCTGTACTTAAGTCGACATTGTGTCTCTTATATTTAATTCCGATGCAATTTCTGCGTTTCATCGTCAATGGAAGGTCCAATGGATACAGTAAACCAGCAGAGGTGCATCGGAATGTCAAACTGGTGACACAGGGAACGCTCAAAACATAGACAATAGAAAGACACACTCTTCCTGTACTTAAGTCGACATTGTGTCTCTTCTATTTAATTCCGATGCAATTTCTGTGTTTCATCGTCAATGGGAAGGTCCAAGGGATGCAGAAACCCTGCAGAGGTGCATCGGAATGTAAAACTGCTGACACAGGAAGCGCTCATAACATAGACCCTAAGAGGACTCAGGTTTTCTTGTACTTAAGTTGGCATTGTGTCTTTTATATTTAATGCCGATTCAATTTCTGTGTTTCATTGTCAATGGCAAGGTCCAAGGGATACAGTAAACCTGCAGAGGTTCATCGGAATGTAAAACTGGTGACACAGGAAACGCTCAAAACATAGACAATAGAAAGACACACTCTTCCTGTACTTAAGTCGACATTGTGTCTCTTATATTTAATTCCGATGCAATTTCTGCGTTTCATCGTCATTGGAAGGTCCAATGGATACAGTAAACCAGCAGAGGTGCATCGGAATGTCAAACTGGTGACACAGGAAACGCTCAAAACATAGAAAATAGAAAGACACACTCTTCCTGTACTTAAGTCGACATTGTGTCTCTTCTATTTAATTCCGATGCAATTTCTGTTTTTCATCGTCAATGGGAAAGTCGAAGGGAAACAGTATACCTGCAGAGGTGCATCGGAATGTAAAACTGGTGACACAGGAGACGCTCAAAGCATAGACAGTAGGAAGACTCAGTCGTCCTGTACATAAGTCGGCATTGTGTCTCTTATATTTAATTCCGTTGCAATTTCTGTGTTTCATCGTCACTGTGAAGGTCCAAGGGATACAGTAAACATGCAGAGGTGCATCGGAATGTAAAACTGGTGACACAGGAAACGCTAAAAACATAAACAGTAGGAAGTCTCAGCCTTCCTGTACTTAAGACGTCATTGTGTCTCTTATATTTAATTCCGATGCAATTTCTGTGTTTCATCGCCAATGGGAAGGGCCAATGGATACAGTAAACCTGCAGAGGTGCATTGAAATGTAAAACTGGTGACACAGACAATGCTCAAAACATAGACAGTAATAAGACTCAGTTTTCTTGTACTTAAGTCGGCGTTGTGTCTCTTATATTTAATTCCGATGCAATTTCTGTGTTCCAGGGTCAATGGGAACGTCCAATGGATACAGTAAACCTGCAGAGGTGCATCGGAATGTAATACTGGTGACACAGGAAAGGCTCAAAACATTGACAGTAGGAAGACTCAGTCTTCCTTTACTTAAGTCGGCATGGTGTCTCTTATATTTAATTCCGATGCAATTTCTGTGTTTCATCGTCAATGGAAGGTCCAATGGATACATTAAACCAGCAGAGGTGCATCGGAATGTAAAACTGGTGACACAGGAAACGCTCAAAACATAGACAATAGAAAGACACACTTTTCCTGTACTTAAGTCGACATTGTGTCTCTTCTATTTAATTCCGATGCAATTTCTGTGTTTCATCGTCAATGGGAAAGTCGAAGGGAAACAGTATACCTGCAGAGGTGCATCGGAATGTAAAACTGGTGACACAGGAGAAGCTCAAAACATAGACAGTAGCAAGACTCAGCCTTCCTGTACTTAAGACGTCATTGTGCCTCTTATATTTAATTCTGATGCAATTTCTGTGTTTCATCGTCAATGGGAAGATCCAAGGGATACAGTAAACCTGCAGAGGTGCATCGGAATGTAAAACTGCTGACACAGGAAATGCTCAAAACATAGACAGTAGGAAGACTCAGTCTTCCTGTACCTAAGTCGGCATTGTGGGTCTTATATTTGATTCCGACGGAATTTCTGTGTTTCGTCGTCAATGGGAAGGTCCAAGGGGTACAGTGAACCTGCAGAAGTGCATTGGAATGTAAAACTGGTGACAAAGGAAACGCTCAAATCATACACCGTAAGATGACTCAGTTTTCTTGTACTTAAGTCGGCGATGTGTCTCTTGTATTTAATTCCGATGCAATTTCTGTGTTTCATCGTCAATGGGAAGGTCCAATGGATACCTTAAACCTGCAGAGGTGCATCGCAATGTAAAACTGGTGACACAGGAAACGCTCAAAACATAGACAATAGAAAGACACAATCTTCCTGTACTTAAGTCCACATTGTGTCTCTTATATTTAATTCCGATGCAATTTCTGTGTTTCATCGTCAATGCGAAGGTCGAAGGGAAACAGTATACCTGCAGAGGTGCATCGGAATGTAAAACTGGTGACAAGGGAAACGCTGAAAACATAGACAGTAGAAAGATTCAGTCTTTCTGTACTTAAGTCGGCATTGTGTCTCTTATATTTAATTCCGATGCAATTTCTGTGTTTCATCGTCAATGGGAAGGTCCAAGGGATACAGTAACCCTACAGAGGTGCATCGGAATGTAAAACTGATGACACAGGAAGCGCTCATAACATAGACCCTAAGAAGACTCAGTTTTCTTGTACTTAAGTCGGCATTGTGTCTTTTATATTAAATTCCGCTGCAATTTCTGTGTTTCATCGTCACTGTGAAGGTCCACGGGATACAGCAAACCTGCAGAGGTGCATCGGAATGTAAAACTGGTGACACAGGAAACGCTCAAAACATAGACAGTAGGAAGACTCAGTCTTCCTGTACTTAAGTCATCTATGTGTCTCTTATCTTTAATTCCGATGCAATTTCTGTGTTTCATCGTCACTGTGAAGGTCCAAGGGATAAAGTAAACGTGCAGAGGTGCATCGGAATGTAAAACTGGTGACACAGTAAACGCTCAAAACATAGACAGTAGAAAGACACAGTCTTCCTGTACTTCAGTCGGCATTGTGCCTCTTATATTTAATTCCTATGCCATTTCGGTGTTTCATAGCCAATGGGAACGTGCAAGGGATACAGTAAACCTGCAGAGGTACATCGGAATGTAAAACTGGTGATAAAAGACACGCTCAAATCATAGACAGTAGGAACACTCAGTCTTCCTTTACTTAAGTCGGCATTGTGTCTCTTATATTTAATTCCAATGCAATATCTGTGTTTCATCGTCAATGGGAAAGTCGAAGGGAAACAGTATTCCTGCAGAGGTGCATCGGAATGTAAAACTGGTGACACAGGTGACGCTCAAAGTATAGACAGTAGGAAGACTCAGTCATCCTGTACTTAAGTCGGCATTGTGTCTCTTATATTTAATTCCGATGCAATTTCTGTGTTTCATCGTCAATTGGGAGGGCCAATGGATACAGTAAACCTGCAGAGGTGCATCGGAATGTAAAACTGGTGACAGAGAAAATGCTCAAAACATAGACCGTAAGGAGACTCAGTTTTCTTGTACTTAAGTCGGCATTGTGTCTCTTATATTTAATTCCGATGCAATTTCTGTGTTTCATCGTCAATGGGAAAGTCGAAGGGAAAACAGTATACCTGCAGAGGTGCATCGGAATGTAAAACTGGTGACACAGGAAACGCTGAAACATAGACAATAGAAAGACACACTCTTCCTGTACTTAAGTCGACATTGCGTCTCTTCTATTTAATTCCGATGCAATTTCTGTGTTTCATCGTCAATGGGAAAGTCGAAGGGAAACAGTATACCTGCAGAGGTGCATCGGAATGTGAAACTGGTGACACAGAAAATGCTCAAAACATAGACCGTAAGAAGACTCAGTTTTCTTGTACTTAAGTCGGCGTTGTGTCTCTTATATTTAATTCCGATGCAATTAGTGTGTTTCATCGTCAATGGGAACGTCCAATGGATACAGTAAACCTGCAGAGGTGCATCGGAATGTAATACTGGTGACACAGGAAAGGCTCAAAACATAAACAGTAGGAAGACTCAGTTTTATTTACTTAAGTCGGCATGGTGTCTCTTATATTTAATTCCGATGCAATTTCTGTGTTTCATCGTCACTGTGAAGGTCCAAGGGATACAGTAAACATGCAGAGGTGCATCGGAATGTAAAACTGGTGACACAGGAAACGCTCAAAGCATTGACAGTAGGAAGACTCAGCCTTCCTGTACTTAAGACGTCATTGTGTCTCTTATATTTAATTCCGATGCAATTTCTGTGTTTCATCGTCAATGGGAACGTCGAAGGGAAACAGTATACCTGCAGAGGTGCATCGGAATGTAAAACTGGTGCCACAGGAAACGCTCAAAACGTAGACAATAGAAAGACACATTCTTCATGTACTTAAGTCGACATTGTGTCTCTTATATTTAATTCCGATGCAATTTCTGTGTTTCATCGTCAATGGGAAGGGCCAAGGGATACAGTAACCCTGCAGCGGTGCATCTGGTGACACAGGAAGCGCTCATAACATAGACCCTAAGAGGACTCAGGTTTTCTTGTACTTAAGTCGGCATTGTGTCTTTTATATTTAATGCCGATGCAATTTCTGTGTTTCATCGTCAATGGCAAGGTCCAAGGGATACGGTAAACCTGCAGAGGTTCATCGGAATGTAAAACTGGTGACACAGGATGCGCTCAAAACATAGACAATAGAAAGACACACTCTTCCTGTACTTAAGTCGACATTGTGTCTCTTATATTTAATTGCGATGCAATTTCTGTGTTTCATCGTCAATGGGAAAGTCGAAGGGAAACAGTATACCTGCAGAGGTGCATCGGAATGGAAAACTGGTGACACAGGAAACGCTCAAAACATAGACAGTAGGAAGGCTCAGTCTTCCTGTACTTAAGGCGTCATTGTGTCTCTAGTATTTAATTCCGATGCAATTTCTGTGTTTCATCGCCAATGGGAAGTTCCAAGGGACACAGTAAACCTGCAGAGGTGCATCGGAATGTAAAACTGGTGATACAGGACACGCTCAAATCATAGACAGTAGGAAGACCCAGTCGTCCTTTACTTAAGTCGGCATGGTGTCTCTTATATTTAATTCCGATGCAATTTCTGTGTTTCATCGCCAATGGGAAGGGCCAATGGATACAGTAAACCTGCAGAGGTGCATCGGTATGTAAAACTGGTGACACAGAAATTGCTCAAAGCATAGACCGTAAGAAGACTCAGTTTTCTTGTACTTAAGTCGGCGTTGTGTCTCTTATATTTAATTCCGATGCAATTAGTGTGTTTCATCGTCAATGGGAACGTCCAATGGATACAGTAAACCTGCAGAGGTGCATCTGACTGTAATACTGGTGACACAGGAAGGGCTCAAAACATAAACAGTAGGAAGACTCAGTCTTCCTTTACTTAAGTGGGCACAGTGTCTCTTATATTTAATTCCGATGCAATTTCTGTGTCATCGTCAATGGAAGGTCCAATGGATACAGTAAACCAGCAGAGGTGCATCGGATTGTCAAACTGGTGACACAGGAAACGCTCAAAGCATAGACAATAGAAAGACACACTCTTCCTGTACTTAAGTCGACATTGTGTCTCTTCTATTTAATTCCGATGCAATTTCTGTGTTTCATCGTCAATGGGAAAGTCGAAGGGAAACAGTATACCTGCAGAGGTGCATCGGAATGTAAAACTGGTGACACAGGAGACGCTCAAAGCGTATACAGTAGGAAGACTCAGTCGTCCTGTACATAAGTCGGCATTGTGTCTCTTATATTCAATTCCGATGCAATTTCTGTGTTTCATCGTCACTGTGAAGGTCCAAGGGATACAGTAAACATGCAGAGGTGCATCGGAATGTAAAACTGGTGACACAGGAAACGCTCAAAACATAGACAGTAGGAAGACTCAGCCTTCCTGTACTTAAGACGGCATTGTGTCTCTTATATTTAATTCCGAAGCAATTTCTGTGTTTCAATGTCAATAGGAAGGTGCAAGGGATAGAGTAAACCTGCAGAGGTGCATCGGAATGTAAAACTGGTGACACAGAAAACGCTCAAAACATAGACCTTAAGGAGACTCAGTTTTCTGGTACTTATGTCGGCGTTGTGTCTCTTATATTTAATTCCGATGCAATTTCTGTGTTTATTCGTCAATGGGAAGGTGCAAGGGATACAGTAAACCTGCAGAGGTGCATTGGAATGTAAAACTGGTGACACAGGAAACGCTCAAATCATAGACCCTAAGAGGACCCAGGTTTTCTTGTACTTAAGTTGGCATTGTGTCTTTTATATTTAATGCCGATTCAATTTCTGTGTTTCATCGTCAATGGCAAGGTCCAAGGGATACAGTAAACCTGCAGAGGTTCATCGGAATGTAAAACTGGTGACACAGGAAACGCTCAAAACATAGACAATAGAAAGACACACTCTTCCTGTACTTAAGTCGACATTGTGTCTCTTATATTTAATTCCGATGCAATTTCTGCGTTTCATCGCCAATGGAAGGTCCAATGGATACAGTAAACCAGCAGAGGTGCATCGGAATGTCAAACTGGTGACACAGGAAACGCGCAAAACATAGACAATAGAAAGACAGACTCTTCCTGTACTTAAGTCGACATTGTGTCTCTTCTATTTAATTCCGATGCAATTTCTGTTTTTCATCGTCAATGGGAAAGTCGAAGGGAAACAGTATACCTGCAGAGGTGCATCGGAATGTAAAACTGGTGACACAGGAGACGCTCAAAGCATAGACAGTAGGAAGACTCAGTCGTCCTGTACATAAGTCGGCATTGTGTCTCTTATATTTAATTCCGTTGCAATTTCTGTGTTTCATCGTCACTGTGAAGGTCCAAGGGATACAGTAAACATGCAGAGGTGCATCAGAATGTAAAACTGATGACACTGGAAACGCTCAAAACATAGACAGTAGGAAGACTCAGCCTTCCTGTACTTATGACGTCATTGTGTCTCTTATATTTAATTCCGATGCAATTTCTGTGTTTCATCGCCAATGCGAAGGGCCAATGGATACAGTAAACCTGCAGAGGTGCATTGGAATGTAAAACTGGTGACACAGAAAATGCTCAAAACATAGACCGTAATAAGACTCAGTTTTCTTGTACTTAAGTCGGCGTTGTGTCTCTTATATTTAATTCCGATGCAATTTCTGTGTTCCATCGTCAATGGGAACGTCCAATGGATACAGTAAACCTGCAGAGGTGCATTGGAATGTAAAACTGGTGACACAGAAAATGCTCAAAACATAGACCGTAATAAGACTCAGTTTTCTTGAACTTAAGTCGGCGTTGTGTCTCTTATATTTAATTCCGATGCAATTTCTGTGTTCCATCGTCAATGGGAACGTCCAATGGATACAGTAAACCTGCAGAGGTGCATCGGAATGTAATACTGGTGACACAGGAAAGGCTCAAAACATTGACAGTAGGAAGACTCAGTCTTCCTTTACTTAAGTCGGCATGGTGTCTCTTATATTTAATTCCGATGCAATTTCTGTGTTTCATCGTCAATGGAAGGTCCAATGGATACATGAAACCAGCAGAGGTGCATCGGAATGTAAAACTGGTGACACAGGAAACGCTCAAAACATAGACAATAGAAAGACACACTCTTCCTGTACTTAAGTCGACATTGTGTCTCTTCTATTTAATTCCGATGCAATTTCTGTGTTTCATCGTCAATGGGAAAGTCGAAGGGAAACAGTACACCTGCAGAGGTGCATCGGAAATTAAAACTGGTGACACAGGAGACGCTCAAAGGGTAGACAGTAGGAAGACTCAGTCTTCCTGTACTTAAGTCGGCATTGTGTCTCTTATATTTAATTCCGATGCAATTTCTGTGTTTAATCGTCACTGTGAAGGTCCAAGGGATACAGTAAACATACAGAGGTGCATCGGAATGTAAAACTGGTGACAGAGAAAATGCTCAAAACATAGACCGTAAGGAGACTCAGTTTTCTAGTACTTAAGTCGGCGTTGTGTCTCTTATATTTAATTCCGATGCAATTTCTGTGTTTCATCGTCAATGGGAAAGTCGAAGGGAAAACAGTATACCTGCGAAGGTGCATCGGAATGTAAAACTGGTGACACAGGAAACGCTCAAAACATAGACAATAGAAAGACACACTCTTCCTGTACTTAAGTCGACATTGTGTCTCTTCTATTTAAATCCGATGCAATTTCTGTGTTTCATCGTCACTGTGAAGGTCCAAGGGATACAGTGAACATGCAGAGGTGCATCGGAATGTAAAACTGGTGACACAGGAAACGCTCAAAACATAGACAGTAGGAAGACTCAGCCTTCCTGTACTTAAGACGTCATTGTGTCTCTTATATTTAATTCCGATGCAATTTCTGTGTTTCATCGTCAATGCGAAGACACAAGGCATACAGTAAACCTGCAAAGGTGCATCGGAATGTAAAACTGGTGACACAGGAAAAGCTCAAAACATTGACAGTAGGAAGACTCAGCCTTCCTGTTCTTAAGTCGGCATTGTGTCTCTTATATTTAATTCCGATGCTACTTCTGTGTTTCATCGTCAATGGGAAGGTCCAATGGATACAGTAAACCTGCAGAGGTGCATCGGAATGTAATACGTGTGACACAGGAAGCGGTCAAAGCATAGACCCTAAGAAGACTCAGTTTTCTTGTACTGAAGTCGGCATTGTGTCCCTTATATTTAAATTGATGCGATTTCTGTGTTTCACCGTCACTGTGAATGTCCAAGGGATACAGTAAACCTGCAGAGGTGCATCAAAATATAAAACTGATGACGCAGGAAACGCTCAAAACGTAGACAGCAGGAAGACTCAGTCTCCCTGTACCTAAGTCGGCATTGTGTCTCTTATATTTAATTCTGATGCAATTTCTGTGTTTCATCGTCACTGTGAAGATCCAAGGGATACAGTAAACCTGCAGAGGTGCATCAAAATGTAAAACTGATGACACAGGAAATGCTGAAAATGTAGACAGTAGGAAGACTCAGTCTTCCTGTACCTAAGTCGGCACTGTGTCTCATATATTTAATTCCGATGGAATTTCTGTGTTTTATCGTCAATGGGAAGGTCCAAGGGATACAGTGAACCTGCAGAGGTGCATTGGAATGTAAAACTGGTGACAAAGGAAACGCTCAAATCATACACCGTAAGATGACTCAGTTTTCTTGTACTTAAGTCGGCGTTGTGTCTGTTATATTTAATTCCGATGCAATTTCTGTGTTTCAGCGTCAATGGGAAGGTCCAAAGGGATACAGTAACCATACAGAGGTGCATCGGAATGTAAAACTGGTGACACAGGAAGCGCTAATAATATAGACCCTAAGAAGAGTCAGTTTTCTTGTACTTAAGTCGGCATTGTGTTTTTTATATTTAATTCCGATGCAATTTCTGTGTTTCATCGTCACTGTGAAGGTCCAAGGGATACAGTAAACGTGCAGAGGTGCATCGGAATGTAAAACTGGTAACACAGGAAACGATCAAAACATAGACAGTAGGAAGACTCAGTCTTCCTGTACTTAAGTCATCATTGTGTCTCTTATATTTAATTCCGATGCAATTTCTGTGTTCCATCGTCACTGTAAAGGTCCAAGGGATACAGTAAACTTGCAGAGGTGCATCGGAATGTAAAACTGGTGACACAGGAGACGCTCAAAACATAGACATCAGGAAGACTCAGTCTTCCTGTACTTCAGTCGGCATTGTGTCTCTTATATTTAATTCCGATGCATTTTCTGTGTTTCATCGTCAAAGGAAACGTCCAATGGATGCAGTAAACCTGCAGAGGTGCATCGGAATGTAAAACTGGTGACACAGGAAACGCTCAAAACATAGACAGTAGCGAGACTCAGCCTTCCAATTCTTAAGTCGGCATTGTGTCTCTTATATTTAATTCCGTTGCTATTACTGTGTTTCATCGTCAATGGGAAAGTCCAATGGATACAGTATACCTGCAGAGGTGCATCAAAATTAAAACTGGTGACACAGGAAGCGGTCAAAACATAGACCCTAAGAAGACTCAGTTTTCTTGTACTGAAGTCGGCATTGTGTCTCTTATATTTAATTTGATGCAATTTCTGACTTTCATCGTTACTGTGACGATCCAAGGGAAACAGTAAACCTGCAGAGGTGCATCGGAATGTAAAACTGATGACACAGGAAACGCTCAAAACATAGACAGTAGGACGACTCAGTCTTCCTGTACCTAAATCGGCATTGTGTCTCTTATATTTAATTCCGATGCTATTTCTGTGTTTTTTCGTCAATGGGAAGGTCCAATGGATACAGTAAACCTGCAGAGGTGGATCGGAATGGAAAACTGGTGACACAGGAAACGCTCAAGACATAGACAGTAGGAAGACTCAGTCTTCCTGTACTTAAGTCGGCATTGTGTCTCTTATATTTAATTCCGATGCATTTTCTGTGTTTCATCGTCAAATGAAACGTCCAATGGATGCAGTAAACCTGCAGAGGTGCATCGGAATGTAAAACTGGTGACACAGGAAACGCTCAAAATACAGACAGTAGGAAGACTCAGTCTTCCTGTACTTAAGTCGGCATTGTGTCTTTTATATTTAATTCCGATGTAATTTCTGTGTTTCAATGGCAATGGGAAGGTGCAAGGGATACAGTAAACCTGCAGAGGTGCATCGGAATGTAAAACTGGTGACACAGGAAACGCTCAAAACCAAGACAGTAGGAAGACTCAGTCTTTTATGTACTTAAGTCGGCATTGTGTCTCTTATATTTAATTCCGATGCAATTTCTGTGTTTTATCGTCAATGGGAAGGTCCAAGGACACAGTAAACCTGCAGAGGTGCATCGGAATGTAAAACTGGTGACACAGGAAACGCTCAAAATATAGTCAGTAGGAAGACTCAGTCTTCCTGTACTTAAGTCGGCATTGTGTCTTTTATATTTAATTCCGATGTAATTTCTGTGTTTCAATGTCAATGGGAAGGTGCAAGGGATACAGTAAACATGCAGAGGTGCATCGGAATGCAAAACTGGTGACACAGGAAACGCTCATAACATAGACAGTAGGAAGACTCAGTCTTCCTGTACTTCAGTCGGCATTGTGTCTCTTATATTTAATTCCGATGCAATTTCTGTGTTTCATCGTCACTGTGAAGGTCCAAGGGATACAGTAAACGTGCAGAGGTGCATCGGAATGTAAAACTGGTGACACAGGAAACGCTCAAAACATAGACAATAGGAAGACTCAGTCTTCCTGTACTTCAGTCGGCATTGTCTCTCTTATATTTAATTCCGATGCCATTTCTGTGTTTCATCGCCAATGGGAAGGTCCAAAGGATACAGTAAACATGCAGAGGTGCATCGGAATGTAAAGCTGGTGATACAGAACACGCTCAAATCATAGACAGTAGGAAGACTCAGTCTTCCTTTACTTAAGTCGGCATGGTGACTTATATTTAATTCCGATGCAATTTCTGTGTTTCATCGCCAATGGGAAGGGCCAATGGATACAGTAAACCTGCAGAGGTGCATCGGAATGTAAAACTGGTGACACAGAAAACGCTCAAAACGTAGACCGTAAGAAGACTCAGTTTCCTTGTACTTAAGTCGGCGTTGTGTCTCTTATATTTAATTCCGATGCAATTTCTGTGTTTCTTCGTCAATGGGAAGGTCCAAGGGATACAGTAAACCTGAGGTGCATCGGAATGTAAAACTGGTGACACAGGAAGCGCTGATAACATGGACCCTAAGAAGACTCAGGTCTTCTTGTACTTAAGTCGGCATTGTGTCTTTCATATTTAATTCCGATGCAATTTCTGTGTTTCATCGTCACTGTGATGGTCCAAGGGATACAGTAAACCTGCATTGGTGCATCGGAATGTAAAACTGGTGACACAGGAAACGCTCAAAACATAGACAATAGAAAGACACACTCTTCCTGTACCTAAGTCGACCTTGTGTCTCTTCTATGTCATTCCGATGCAATTTCTGTGTTTCATCGCCAATGGGAAGATCCAAGGGATACGGTAAACCTGCAGAGGTGCATCGGAATGTAAAACTGGTGACACAGGAAACGCTCAAAACATAGACAGTAGGGAGACTCAGCCTTCCAATTCTTAAGTCGGCATTGTGTCTCTTATATTTAATTCCGTTGCTATTTCTGTGTTTCATCGTCAATGGGAAAGTCCAATGGATACAGTAAACCTGCAGAGGTGCATCAAAATTAAAACTGGTGACACAGGAAGCGGTCAAAACATAGACCCTAAGAAGACTCAGTTTTCTTGTACTGAAGTCGGCATTGTGTCTCTTATATTTAATTTGATGCAATTTCTGACTTTCATCGTTACTGTGACGATCCAAGGGATACAGTAAACCTGCAGAGGTGCATCGGAATGTAAAACTGATGACACAGGAAACGCTCAAAACATTGATAGTAGGACGACTCAGTCTTCCTGTACCTAAATCGGCATTGTGTCTCTTATATTTAATTCCGATGCTATTTCTGTGTTTTTTCGTCAATGGGAAGGTCCAATGGATACAGTAAACCTGCAGAGGTGGATCGGAATGGAAAACTGGTGACACAGGAAACGCTCAAGACATAGACAGTAGGAAGACTCAGTCTTCCTGTACTTAAGTCGGCATTGTGTCTCTTATATTTAATTCCGATGCATTTTCTGTGTTTCATCGTCAATGGAAACGTCCAATGGATGCAGTAAACCTGCAGAGGTGCATCGGAATGTAAAACTGGTGACACAGGAAACGCTCAAACATTGACAGTAGGAAGACTCAGTCTTCCTGTACTTAAGTCGGCATTGTGTCTCTTATATTTAATTCCGATGCAATTTCAATGTTTAATCGTCAATGGGAAGGTCCGAGGGATACAGTAAACCTGCAGAGGTGCATCGGAATGTAAAACTGGTGACACAGGAAACGCTCAAAATACAGACAGTAGGAAGACTCAGTATTCCTGTACTTAAGTCGGCATTGTGTATTTTATATTTAATTCCGATGTAATTTCTGTGTTTCAATGGCAATGGGAAGGTGCAAGGGATACAGTAAACCTGCAGAGGTGCATCGGAATGTAAAACTGGTGACACAGGAAACGCTCAAAACCAAGACAGTAGGAAGACTCAGTCTTTTATGTACTTAAGTCGGCATTGTGTCTCTTATATTTAATTCCGATGCAATTTCTGTGTTTTATCGTCAATGGGAAGGTCCAAGGACACAGTAAACCTGCAGAGGTGCATCGGAATGTAAAACTGGTGACACAGGAAACGCTCAAAATATAGACAGTAGGAAGACCCAGTCTTCCTGTACTTAAGTCGGCATTGTGTCTTTTATATTTAATTCCGATGTAATTTCTTTGTTTCAATGTCAATGGGAAGGTGCAAGGGATACAGTAAACATGCAGAGGTGCATCGGAATGCAAAACTGGTGACACAGGAAACGCTCATAACATAGACAGTAGGAAGACTCAGTCTTCCTGTACTTAAGTCGGCATTGTCTCTCTTATATTTAATTCCGATGCCATTTCTGTGTTTCATCGCCAATGGGAAGGTCCAAGGGATACAGTAAACCTGCAGAGGTGCATCGGAATGTAAAGCTGGTGATACAGAACACGCTCAAATCATAGACAGTAGGAAGACTCAGTCTTCCTTTACTTAAGTCGGCATGGTGTGTTATATCTAATTCCTATGCAATTTCTGTGTTTCATCGCCAATGGGAAGGGCCAATGGATACAGTAAACCTGCAGAGGTGCATCGGAATGTAAAACTGGTGACACAGAAAACGCTCAAAACGTAGACCGTAAGAAGACTCAGTTTCCTTGTACTTAAGTCGGCGTTGTGTCTCTTATATTTAATTCCGATGCAATTTCTGTGTTTCTTCGTCAATGGGAAGGTCCAAGGGATACAGTATACCTGAGGTGCATCGGAATGTAAAACTGGTGACACAGGAAGCGCTCATAACATGGACCCTAAGAAGACTCAGGTTTTCTTGTACTTAAGTCGGCATTGTGTCTTTCATATTTAATTCCGATGCAATTTCTGTGTTTCATCGTCACTGTGAAAGGCCAAGGGATACAGTAAACGTGCAGAGGTGCATCGGAATGTAAAACTGGTGACACAGGAAACGCTCAAAACATAGACAGTAGGAAGACTCAGTCTTCCTGTACTTAAGACGTCATTGTGTCTCTTATATTTAATTCCGAAGCAATTTCTGTGTTTCATCGTCACTGTGAAGGCCCAAGTGATACAGTAAACGTGCAGAGGTGCATCGGAATGTAAAACTGGTGACACAGGAAACGCTCAAAACATAGACAGTAGGAAGACTCAGTCTTCCTGTACTTAAGACGTCATTGTGTCTCTTATATTTAATTCCGATGCAATTTCTGTGTTCCATCGTCACTGTGAAGGTCCAAGGGATACAGTAAACTTGCAGAGGTGCATCGGAATGTAAAACTGGTGACACAGGAAACGCTCAAAACATAGACAGTAGGAAGACTCAGTCTTCCTGTTCTTCAGTCGGCATTGTGTCTCTTATATATTTAATTCCGATGCCATTTCTGTGTTTCATCGCCAATGGGATGGTCCAAGGGATACAGTAAACCTGCAGAGGTGCATCGGAATGTAAAACTGGTGATACAGGACACGCTCAAATCATAGACAGTAGGAAGACTCAGTCTTCCTTTACTTAAGTCGGTATGGTGTCTCTTATATTTAATTCCGATGCAATTTCTGTGTGTCATCGTCAATGGAAGGTCCAATGGATACAGTAAACCAGCAGAGGTGCATCGGAGTGTAAAATTGGTGACACAGGAAACGCTCAAAACATAGACAATAGAAAGACACACTCTTCCTGTACTTAAGTCGACCTTGTGTCTCTTCTATGTAATTCCGATGTAATTTCTGTGTTTCATCGTCAATGGGAAAGTCGAAGGGAAACAGTATACCTGCAGAGGTGCATCGGAATGTAAAACTGGTGACACACGAGACGCTCAAAGCATAGACAGTAGGAAGACTCAGTCTTCCTGTACTTCAGTCGGCATTGTGTCTCTTATATTTAATTCCGATGCAATTTCAATGTTTCATCGTCAATGGGAAATTCCAAGGGATACAGTAAACCTGCAGAGGTGCATCGGAATGTAAAACTGGTGACACAGGAAACGCTCAAAATATAGACAGTAGGAAGACTCAGTCTTCCTGTACTTAAGTCGGCATTGTGTCTTTTATATTTAATTCCGATGTAATTTCTGTGTTTCAATGTCAATGGGAAGGTGCAAGGGATACAGTAAACTTGTAGAGGTGCATCGGAATGTAAAACTGGTGACACAGGAGACGCTCAAAGCATAGACAGTAGGTAGACTCAGTCGTCCTGTACTTAAGTCGGTATTGTGTCTCTTATATTTGATTCCGATGCAATTTCTGTGTTTCATCGTCAATGGGAAGGTCCAAGGGACACAGTAAACCTGCAGAGGTGCATCGGAATGTAAAACTGGTGACACAGGAAACGCTCAAAATATAGACAGTAGGAAAACTCAGTCTTCCTGTACTTAAGGCATCATTGTGTCTCTTATATTTAATTCCGATGCAATTTCTGTGTTCCATCGTCACTGTGAAGGTCCAAGGGATACAGTAAACTTGCAGAGGTGCATCGGAATGTAAAACTGCTGACACAGGAAACGCTCAAAACATAGACAGTAGGAAGACTCAGTCTTCCTATACTTCAGTCGGCATTGTGTCTCTTATATTTAATTCCGATGGAATTTCTGAGTTTCATCGCCAATGGGAAGGTCGAAGGGATACAGTAAACCTGCAGAGGTGCATCGGAATGTAAAACTGGTGATACAGGACACGCTCAAATCATAGGCAGTAGGAAGACACAGTTTTCCTTTACTTAAGTCGGCATGGTGTCTCTTATATTTAATTCCGATGCAATTTCTGTGTTTCATCGTCAATGGGAAAGTCCAAGGGACACAGTAATCCTGCAGAGGTGCATCGGAATGTAAAACTGGTGACACAGGAAACGCTCATAACATAGACAGTATGAAGTTTCAGTCTTCCTGTACTTAAGACTTCATTGTGTCTCTTATATTTAATGCCGATGCAATTTCAATGTTTCATCGTCAATGGGAAGTTCCAAGGTATACAGTAAACCTGCAGAGGTGCATCGGAATGTAAAACTTGGGACACAGGAAACGCTCAAAATATAGACAGTAGGAAGACTCAGTCTTCCTGTACTTAAGTCGGCAATGTGTCTTTTATAGATAATTCCGATGTAATTTCTGTTTTTCAATGTCAATGGGAAAGTCCAAGGGATACAGTGAACCTGCAGAAGTGCATTGGAATGTAAAACTGGTGACAAAGGAAACGCTCAGTCATTCACCGTAAGATGACTCAGTTTTCTTGTACTTAAGTCGGCGTTGTTTCTCTTATATTTAATTCCGATGCAATTTCTGTGTTTCATCGCCAATGGGAAGGTCCAATGGATACAGTAAATCAGCAGAGGTGCATCGCAATGTAAAACTGGTGAAACATAAAACGCACAAAACATAGACAATAGAAAGACACACTCTTTCTGTACTTAAGTCGACATTGTGTCTCTTATATTTAATTCCGATGCAATTTCTGTTTTTCATCGTCAATGGGAAAGTCGAAGGGAAACAGTATAGCTGCAGAGGTGCATCGGAATGTAAAACTGGTGACAAGGGAAACGCTGAAAACATAGACAGTAGGAAGACTCAGTCTTCCTGTACTTAAGACGTCATTGTGTCTCTTATATTTAATTCCGATGCAATTTCAATGTTTCATCGTCAATGGGAAGTTCCAAGGGATACAGTAAACCTGCAGAGGTGCATCGGAATGTAAAACTGGTGACACAGGAAACGCTCAAAATATAGACAGTAGGAAGACTCAGTCTTCCTGTACTTAAGTCGGCATTGTGTCTTTTATAGTTAATTCCGATGTAATTTCTGTGTTTCAATGTCAATGGGAAGGTCCAAGGGATACAGTGAACCAGCAGAAGTGCATTGGAATGTAAAACTGGTGAAACAGGAAGCGCTCATAACATGGACCCTAAGTAGACTCAGGTTTTCTTGTACTTCAGTCGGCATTGTGTCTTTCATATTTAATTCCGATGCAATTTCTGTGTTTCATCGTCACTGTGAAGGTCCAAGGGATACAGTAAACCTGCAGAGGTGCATCGGAATGTAAAACTGGTGACACAGGAAACGCTCAAAATAAAGACAGTAGGAAGATTCAGTCTTCCTGTGCTTAAGGCATCATTGTGTCTCTTATATTTAATTCCGAGGCAATTTCTGTGTTCCATCGGCACTGTGAAGGTCCAAGGGATACAGTAAACTTGCAGAGGTGCATCGGAATGTAAAACTGGTGACACAGGAAACGCTCAAAACATAGACAGTAGGAAGACTCAGTCTTCCTGTACTTCAGTCGGCATTGTGTCTCTTATATTCAATTCCGATGCCACTTCTGTGTTTCATCGCCAATGGGAAGGTCCAAGGGATACAGTACACCTGCAGAGGTGCATCGGAATGTAAAACTGGTGATACAGGACACGCTTAAATCATAGACAGTAGGAAGACTCAGCCTTCCTTTACTTAAGTCGGCATTGTGTCTCTTATATTTAATTCCGATGCAATTTCTGTGTTTCATCGTCAATGGAAGGTCCAATGGATACAGGAAACCAGCAGAGGTGCATCGGAATGTAAAACTGGTGACACAGGATACGCTCAAAACACAGGCACTAGAAAGACACACTATTCCTGTACTTAAGTCGACCTTGTCTCTCTTCTATGTAATTCCAATGTAATTTCTGTGTTTCGTCGGCAATGGGAAAGTCGAAGGGAAACAGTGTACCTGCAGAGGTGCATCGGAATGTAAAACTGGTGACACAGGAGACACTCAAAGCATAGACAGTAGGATGACTCAGTCTTCCTGTACTTAAGTCGGCATTGTGTCTCTTATATTTAATTCCGATGCAATTTCTGTGTTTCATCGTCACTGTGAAGGTCCAAGACATACAGTAAACATGCAGAGGTGCATCGGTATGTAAAACTGGTGATACAGGAAACGCTCATAACATAGACAGTAGGAAGACTCAGTCTTCCTGTACTTAAGACGTCATTGTGTCTCTTATTTTTAATTTCGATGCAATTTCAATGTTTCATCGTCAATGGGAAGTTCCAAGGGACACAGTAAACCTGCAGAGGTGCATCGGAATGTAAAACTGGTGACACAGGAAACGCTCAAAATATAGACAGTAGGAAGACTCAGTCTTCGTGTACTTAAGTCGGCATTGTGTCTTTTATATTTAATTCCGATGTAATTTCTGTGTTTCAATGTCAATGGGAAGGTGCAAGGGATATAGTAAACATGCAGAGGTGCATCGGAATGTAAAAATGGTGACACAGGAAACGTTCAAAACCAAGACAGTAGGAAGACTCAGTCTTTTTGTACTTAAGTCGGCATTGTGTCTCTTATATTTAATTCCGATGCAATTTCTGTGTTTCATCGTCAATGGGAAGGTCCAAGGGACACAGTAAACCTGCAGAGGTGCATCGGAATGTAAAACTGGTGACACAGGAAACGCTCAAAATATAGACAGTAGGAAGACTCAGTCTTCCTGTACTTAAGTCGTCATTGTGTCTCTTATATTTAATTCCGATGCAATTTCTGTGTTTCATCGTCACTGTGAAGGTCCAAGACATACAGTAAACATGCAGAGGTGCATCGGAATGTAAAACTGGTGATACAGGAAACGCTCATAACATAGACAGTAGGAAGACTCAGTCTTCCTGTACTTAAGACGTCATTGTGTCTCTTATATTTAATTCCGATGCAATTTCAATGTTTCATCGTCAATGGGAAGTTCCAAGGGATACAGTAAACCTGAAGAGGTGCATCGGAATGTAAAACTCGTGACACAGGAAACGCTCAAAATATAGGCAGTAGGAACACTCAGTCTTCCTGTACTTAAGTCGGCATTGTGCCTTTTATATTTAATTCCGTAGTAGTTTCTGTGTTTCACTGTCAATGGGAAGGTGCAAGGGATACAGTAAACCTGCAGAGGTGCATCGGAATGTAAAACTGGTGACACAGGAAACGCTCAAAACCAAGAGAGTAGGAAGACTCAGTCTTTTTGTACTTAAGTCGGCATTGTGTCTCTTATATTTAATTCCGATGCAATTTCTGTGTTTCATCGTTGATGGGAAGGTCCAAGGGACACAGTAAATCTGCAGAGGTGCATCGGAATGTAAAACTGGTGACACAGGAAACGCTCAAAAGGTAGACAGTAGGTAGACTCAGTCTTGATGTACTTAAGTCGGCATTGTGTCTTTTATATTTAATTCCGATGTAATTTCTGTGTTTCAATGTCAATGGAAAGGTCCAAGGGATACAGTAAACATGCAGAGGTGCATCGGAATGTAAAACTGGTGACACAGGAAACGCTCAAAACATAGACAGTAGGAAAACTCAGTCTTCCTGTACTTAAGGCATCATTGTGTCTCTTATATTTAATTCCGATGCAATTTCTGAGTTTCATCGCCAATGGGAAGGTCGAAGGGATACAGTAAACCTGCAGAGGTGCATCGGAATGTAAAACTGGTGATACAGGACACGCTCAAATCATAGGCAGTAGGAAGACACAGTCTTCCTTTACTTAAGTCGGCATGGTGTCTCTTATATTTAATTCCGATGCAATTTCTGTGTTTCATCGTCAATGGGAAGGTCCAAGGGACACAGTAAACCTGCAGAGGTGCATCGGAATGTAAAACTGGTGACACAGGAAACGCTCATAACATAGACAGTATGAAGTCTCAGTCTTCCTGTACTTAAGACTTCATTGTGTCTCTTATATTTAATGCCGATGCAATTTCAATGTTTCATCGTCAATGGGAAGTTCCAAGGTATACAGTAAACCTGCAGAGGTGCATCGGAATGTAAAACTTGGGACACAGGAAACGCTCAAAATATAGACAGTAGGAAGACTCAGTCTTCCTGTACTTAAGTCGGCATTGTGTCTTTTATAGATAATTCCGATGTAATTTCTGTTTTTCAATGTCAATGGGAAAGTCCAAGGGATACAGTGAACCTGCAGAAGTGCATTGGAATGTAAAACTGGTGACAAAGGAAACGCTCAGTCATTCACCGTAAGATGACTCAGTTTTCTTGTACTTAAGTCGGCGTTGTTTCTCTTATATTTAATTCCGATGCAATTTCTGTGTTTCATCGCCAATGGGAAGGTCCAATGGATACAGTAAATCAGCAGAGGTGCATCGCAATGTAAAACTGGTGAAACATAAAACGCACAAAACATAGACAATAGAAAGACACACTCTTTCTGTACTTAAGTCGACATTGTGTCTCTTATATTTAATTCCGATGCAATTTCTGTTTTTCATCGTCAATGGGAAAGTCGAAGGGAAACAGTATAGCTGCAGAGGTGCATCGGAATGTAAAACTGGTGACAAGGGAAACGCTGAAAACATAGACAGTAGGAAGACTCAGTCTTCCTGTACTTAAGACGTCATTGTGTCTCTTATATTTAATTCCGAAGCAATTTCAATGTTTCATCGTCAATGGGAAGTTCCAAGGGATACAGTAAACCTGCAGAGGTGCATCGGAATGTAAAACTGGTGACACAGGAAACGCTCAAAATATAGACAGTAGGAAGACTCAGTCTTCCTGTACTTAAGTCGGCATTGTGTCTTTTATAGTTAATTCCGATGTAATTTCTGTGTTTCAATGTCAATGGGAAGGTCCAAGGGATACAGTGAACCAGCAGAAGTGCATTGGAATGTAAAACTGTTGAAACAGGAAGCGCTCATAACATGGACCCTAAGTAGACTCAGGTTTTCTTGTACTTCAGTTGGCATTGTGTCTTTCATATTTAATTCCGATGCAATTTCTGTGTTTCATCGTCACTGTGAAGGTCCAAGGGATACAGTAAACCTGCAGAGGTGCATCGGAATGTAAAACTGGTGACACAGGAAACGCTCAAAATATAGACAGTAGGAAGATTCAGTCTTCCTGTGCTTAAGGCATCATTGTGTCTCTTATATTTAATTCCGAGGCAATTTCTGTGTTCCATCGGCACTGTGAAGGTCCAAGGGATACAGTAAATATGCAGAGGTGCATCGGAATGTAAAACTGGTGACACAGGAAACGCTCAAAACATAGACAGTAGGAAGACTCAGTCTTCCTGTACTTCAGTCGGCATTGTGTCTCTTATATTCAATTCCGATGCCACTTCTGTGTTTCATCGCCAATGGGAAGCTCCAAGGGATACAGTACACCTGCAGAGGTGCATCGGAATGTAAAACTGGTGATACAGGACACGCTTAAATCATAGACAGTAGGAAGACTCAGCCTTCCTTTACTTAAGTCGGCATTGTGTCTCTTATATTTAATTCCGATGCAATTTCTGTGTTTCATCGTCAATGGAAGGTCCAATGGATACAGGAAACCAGCAGAGGTGCATCGGAATGTAAAACTGGTGACACAGGATACGCTCAAAACACAGGCACTAGAAAGACACACTATTCCTGTACTTAAGTCGACCTTGTCTCTCTTCTATGTAATTCCAATGTAATTTCTGTGTTTCGTCGGCAATGGGAAAGTCGAAGGGAAACAGTGTACCTGCAGAGGTGCATCGGAATGTAAAACTGGTGACACAGGAGACGCTCAAAACATAGACAGTAGGATGACTCAGTCTTCCTGTACTTAAGTCGGCATTGTGTCTCATATATTTAATTCCGATGCAATTTCTGTGTTTCATCGTCACTGTGAAGGTCCAAGACATACAGTAAACATGCAGAGGTGCATCGGAATGTAAAACTGGTGATACAGGAAACGCTCATAACATAGACAGTAGGAAGACTCAGTCTTCCTGTACTTAAGACGTCATTGTGTCTCTTATTTCTAATTTCGATGCAATTTCAATGTTTCATCGTCAATGGGAAGTTCCAAGGGATACAGTAAACCTGCAGAGGTGCATCGGAATGTAAAACTGGTGACACAGGAAACGCTCATAATATAGACAGTAGGAAGACTCAGTCTTCCTGTACTTAAGTCGGCATTGTGTCTTTTATATTTAATTCCGATGTAATTTCTGTGTTTCAATGTCAATGGGAAGGTGCAAGGGATATAGTAAACATGCAGAGGTGCATCGGAATGTAAAAATGGTGACACAGGAAACGTTCAAAACCAAGACAGTAGGAAGACTCAGTCTTTTTGTACTTAAGTCGGCATTGTGTCTCTTATATTTAATTCCGATGCAATTTCTGTGTTTCATCGTCAATGGGAAGGTCCAAGGGACACAGTAAACCTGCAGAGGTGCATCGGAATGTAAAACTGGTGACACAGGAAACGCTCAAATTATAGACAGTAGGAAGACTCAGTCTTCCTGTACTTAAGTCGTCATTGTGTCTCTTATATTTAATTCCGATGCAATTTCTGTGTTTCATCGTCACTGTGAAGGTCCAAGACATACAGTAAACATGCAGAGGTGCATCGGAATGTAAAACTGGTGATACAGGAAACGCTCATAACATAGACAGTAGGAAGACTCAGTCTTCCTGTACTTAAGACGTCATTGTGTCTCTTATTTTTAATTTCGATGCAATTTCAATGTTTCATCGTCTATGGGAAGTTCCAAGGGATACAGTAAACCTGCAGAGGTGCATCGGAATGTAAAACTCGTGACACAGGAAACGCTCAAAATATAGGCAGTAGGAAGACTCAGTCTTCCTGTACTTAAGTCGGCATTGTGTCTTTTATATTTCATTCCGTAGTAGTTTCTGTGTTTCACTGTCAATGGGAAGGTGCAAGGGATACAGTAAACCTGCAGAGGTGCATCGGAATGTAAAACTGGTGACACAGGAAACGCTCAAAACCAAGAGAGTAGGAAGACTCAGTCTTTTTGTACTTAAGTCGGCATTGTGTCTCTTATATTTAATTCCGATGCAATTTCTGTGTTTCATCGTCGATGGGAAGGTCCAAGGGACACAGTAAATCTGCAGAGGTGCATCGGAATGTAAAACTGGTGACACAGGAAACGCTCAAAAGGTAGACAGTAGGTAGACTCAGTCTTGATGTACTTAAGTCGGCATTGTGTCTTTTATATTTAATTCCGATGTAATTTCTGTGTTTCAATGTCAATGGGAAGGTGCAAGGGATACAGTAAACATGCAGAGGTGCATCGGAATGTAAAACTGGTGACACAGGAAACGCACAGATCATAGACAATAGAAAGACACACTCTTCCTGTACTTAAGTCGACCTTGTGTCTCTTCTATGTAATTCCGATGCAATTTCTGTGTTTCATCGTCAATGGGAAGGTCCAAGGGATACAGTAAAGCTGCAGAGGTGCATCGGAATGTAAAACTGGTGACACAGGAAACGTTCAAAACATAGACAGTAGGAAGACTCAGTCTTCCTGTACTTCAGTCGGCATTGAGTCTCTTATATTTAATTCCGATGCCATTTCTGTGTTTCATCGCCAATGGGAAGGTCCAAGGGATACAGTAAAGCTGCAGAGGTGCATCGGAATGTAAAACTGGTGACACAGGAAGCGCTCAAATCATAGACCGTAAGAAGACTCAGTATTCTTGTACTTATGTCGGCATTGTGTCTCTTATATTTAATTCCGATGCAATTTCTGTGTTTCATCGTCATTATGAAGATCCAAGGGATACAGTAAACCTGCAGAGGTGCATCAAAATGTAAAACTGATGACACAGGAAATGCTCAAAACGTAGACAGTAGGAAGACTAAGTCTTCCTGTACCTAAGTCTGCATTGTGTCTCTTATATTTAATTCCGATGGAATTTCTGTGTTTCATCGTCAATGGGAAGGTCCAAGGGATACAGTGAACCTGCAGAAGTGCATTGGAATGTAAAACTGGTGACAAAGGAAACGCTCAAATCATACACCGTAAGATGACTCAGTTTTATTGTACTTAAATCAGCTTGGTGTCTCTTTTACTTAATTCCGATGCAAATTCTGTGTTTCATCGCCAATGGGAAGGTCCAATGGATACAGTAAATCTGCAGAGGTGCATCGCAATGTAAAACTGGTGACACAGGAAACGCACAAAACATAGACAATAGAAATACATACTCTTCCTGTACTTAAGTCGGCATTGTGTCTCTTATATATAATTCCGATGCAATTTCTGTGTTTCGTCGTCAATGGGAGGTCCAAGGGATACAGTAAAGCTGCAGAGGTGCATCGGAATGTAAAACTGGTGACACAGGAAACGTTCAAAACATAGACAGTAGGAAGACTCAGTCTTCCTGTACTTCAGTCGGCATTGAGTCTCTTATATTTAATTCCGATGCCATTTCTGTGTTTCATCGCCAATGGGAAGGTCCAAGGGATACAGTAAACCTGCAGAGGTGCATCGGAATGTAAAACTGGTGATACAGGACACGCTCAAATCATAGACAGTAGGAAGACTCAGACTTCCTATACTTAATTCGGCATTTATATTTAATTCCGATGCAATTTCTATGTTTCATCGTCAATGGAAGGTCCAATGGATACAGTAAACCAGCAGAGGTGCATCGGAATGTAAAACTGGTGACACAGGAAACGCTCATAACATAGACAGTAGGAAGACTCAGTCTTCCTGTACTTAAGACGTCATTGTGTCTCTTATATTTAATTCCGATGCTATTTCAATGTTTCATCGTCAATGGGAAGTTCCAAGGGATACAGTAAACCTGCAGAGGTGCATCAGAATGTAAAACTGGTGACACAGGACACGCTCAAAATATAGACAGTAGGAAGACTCAGTCTTCCTGTACTTAAGTCGGCATTGTGTCTTTTATATTTAATTCCGATGAAATTTCTGTGTTTCAATGTCAATGGGAAGGTGCAAGGGATACAGTAAACCTGCAGAGGTGCATCGCAATGTAAAACTGGTGACACAGGAAACGCTCAAAACCAAGACAGTAGGAAGACTCAGTCTTTCTGTACTTAAGTCCGCATTGTGTCTCTTATATTTAATTCCGATGCAATTTCTGTGTTTCATCGTCAATGGGAAGGTCCAAGGGACACAGTAAATCTGCAGAGGTGCATCGGAATGTAAAACTGGTGACACAGGAAACACTCAAAGTATAGACAGTAGGAAGACTCAGTCTTCGTGTACTTAAGTCGGCATTGTGTCTTTTATATTTAATTCCGATGTAATTTCTGTGATTCAATGTCAATGGGAAGGTGCAAGGTATACAGTAAACATGCAGAGGTGGATCGGAATGTAAAACTGGTGACACAGGAAACGCTCATAACATAGACAGTGGAAGACTCAGTTTTATTGTACTTAAGTCATCATTGTGTCTCCTAAGTTTAATTCCGATGAAATTTCTGTGTTTCATCGTCACTATGGAGATCCAAGGGATACAGTAAACCTGCAGAGGTGCATCAAAATGTAAAACTGATGACACAGGATATGCTCAAAACGTAGACAGTAGGAAGACTCAGTCTTCCTGTACCTAAGTCGGCATTGCGTCTCTTATATCTAATTCCGATGGAATTTCTGTGTTTCATCGTCAATGGGAAGGTCCAAGGGATACAGTGAACCTGCAGAAGTGCATTGGAATGTAAAACTGGTGACAAAGGAAACGCTCAAATCATACACCGTAAGATGACTCAGTTTTCTTGTACTTAAGTCGGTGTTGTGTCTCTTATATTTAATTCCGATGCAATTTCTGTGTTTCATCGCCAATGGGAAGGTCCAATGGATACAGTAAATCTGCAGTGGTGCATCGCAATGTAAAACTGGTGACACAGGAAACGCTCAAAACATAGACAATAGAAAGACACACTCTTCCTGTACTTAAGTCGACATTGTGTCTCTTATATTTAACTCCGATGCAATTTCTGTGTTTCATCGTCAATGGGAAGGTCGAAGGGAAACAGTATACCTGCAGAGGTGCATCGGAATGTAAAACTGGTGACAAGGGAAACGCTGAAAACATAGACAGTAGGAAGACTCAGTCTTTCTGTACTTAAGTCGGCATTGTGTCTCTTATATTTAATTCCGATGCAATTTCTGTGTTTCATCGTCAATGGGAAGGGACAAGGGATACAGTAACCCTACAGAGGTGCATCGGAAGTAAAACTGGTTGCACAGGAAGCGCTCGTAACATAGACCCTAATAAGACTTAGGTTTCTTGTACTTTGGTCGGCATTGTGTCTTTTATATTTAATTCCGATGCAATTTCTGTGTTTCATCGCCACTGTGAAGGTCCAAGGGACATAGTAAACCTGGAGAGGTGCATCGGAATGTAAAACTGGTGACACAGGAAACGCTCAAAACATAGACAGTAGGAAGACTCAGTCTTCCTGTACTTAAGTCATCATTGTGTCTCTTATATTTAATTCCGAAGCAATTTCTGTGTTTCATCGTCACTGTGAAGGCCCAAGTGATACAGTAAACGTGTAGAGGTGCATCGGAATGTAAAACTGGTGACACAGGAAACGCTCAAAACATAGACAGTAGGAAGACTCAGTCTTCCTGTACTTAAGACGTCATTGTGTCTCTTATATTTAATTCCGATGCAATTTCAATGTTTCATCGTCAATGGGAAGTTCCATGGGATACAGTAAACCTGAAGAGGTGCATCGGAATGTAAAACTCGTGACACAGGAAACGCTCAAAATATAGGCAGTAGGAAGACTCAGTCTTCCTGTACTTAAGTCGGCATTGTGTCTTTTATATTTAATTCCGTAGTAGTTTCTGTGTTTCACTGTCAATGGGAAGGTGCAAGGGATACAGCAAACCTGCAGAGGTGCATCGGAATGTAAAACTGGTGACACAGGAAACGCTCAAAACCAAGAGAGTAGGAAGACTCAGTCGTTCTGTACTTAAGTCGGCATTGTGTCTCTTATATTTAATTCCGATGCAATTTCTGTGTTTCATCGTCGATGGGAAGGTCCAAGGGACACAGTAAATCTGCAGAGGTGCATCGGAATGTAAAACTGGTGACACTGGAAACGCTCAAAATGTAGACAGTAGGTAGACTCAGTGTTGATGTACTTAAGTCGGCATTGTGTCTTTTATATTTAATTCCGATGTAATTTCTGTGTTTCAATGTCAATGGGAAGGTGCAAGGGATGCAGTAAACATGCAGAGGTGCATCGGAATGTAAAACTGGTGACACAGGAGACGCACAGATCATAGACAATAGAAAGACACTCTCTTCCTGTACTTAAGTCGACCTTGTGTCTCTTCTATGTAATTCCGATGCAATTTCTGTGTTTCATCGTCAATGGGAAAGTCGAAGGGAAACAGTTTACCTCAGAGGGGCATCGGAATGTAAAACTGGTGACACAGGAGACGTTCAAAGCATAGACAGTAAGAAGACTCAGTCTCCCTATACCTAAGTCGGCATTGTGTCTCTTATATTTAATTCCGATGCAATTTCTGTGTTTCGTCGTCAATGGGAAGGTGCAAGGGATACAGTAAACCTGCAGAGGTGCATCGGAATGTAAAACTGGTGACACAGGAAACGCTCAAAACCAAGAGGGTAGGAAGACTCAGTCTTTCTGTACTTAAGTCGGCATTGTGTCTCTTATATTTAATTCCGATGCAATTTCTGTGTTTCATCGTCGATGGGAAGGTCCAAGGGACACAGTAAATCTGCAGAGGTGCATCGGAAAGTAAAACTGGTGAAACAGGAAACGCTCAAAATGTAGACAGTAGGTAGACTCAGTCTTGATGCACTTAAGTCGGCATTGTGTCTTTTATATTTAATTCCGATGTAATTTCTGTGTTTCAATGTCAATGGGAAGGTGCAAGGGATACAGTAAACATGCAGAGGTGCATCGGAATGTAAAACTGGTGAAACAGGAGACGCACAGATCATAGACAATAGAAAGACACTCTCTTCCTGTACTTAAGTCGACCTTGTGTCTCTTCTATGTAATTCCGATGCAATGTCTGTGTTTCATCGTCAATGGGAAAGTCGAAGGGAAACAGTTTACCTGCAGAGGGGCATCGGAATGTAAAACTGGTGACACAGGAGACGCTCAAAGCATAGACAGGAAGAAGACTCAGTCTCCCTATACCTAAGTCGGCATTGTGTGTCTTATATTTAATTCCGATGCAATTTCTGTGTTTCGTCGTCAATGGGAAGGTGCAAGGGATACAGTAAACCTGCAGAGGTGCATCGGAATGTAAAACTGGTGACACAGGAAACGCTCAAAACCAAGAGGGTAGGAAGACTCAGTCTTTCTGTACTTAAGTCGGCATTGTGTCTCTTATATTTCATTCCGTTGCAATTTCTGTGTTTCATCGTCGATGGGAAGCTCCAAGGGACACAGTAAATCTCCAGAGGTGCATCGGAATGTAAAACTGGTGAAACAGGAAACGCTCAAAATGTAGACAGTAGGTAGACTCAGTCTTTTTGTACTTAAGTCGGCATTGTGTCTTTTATATTTAATTCCGATGTAATTTCTGTGTTTCAATGTCAATGGGAAGGTGCAAGGGATACAGTAAACATGCAGAGGTGCATCGGAATGTAAAACTGGTGACACAGGAGACGCACAGATCATAGACAATAGAAAGACACTCTCTTCCTGTACTTAAGTCGACCTTGTGTCTCTTCTATGTAATTCCGATGCAATTTCTGTGTTTCATCGTCAATGGGAAAGTCGAAGGGAAACAGTTTACCTGCAGAGGGGCATCGGAATGTAAAACTGGTGACACAGGAGACGCTCAAAGCATAGACAGTAAGAAGACTCAGTCTCCCTATACCTAAGTCGGCATTGTGTCTCTTATATTTAATTCCGATGCAATTTCTGTGTTTCGTCGTCAATGGGAAGGTCCAACGGATACAGTAAAGCTGCAGAGGTGCATCGGAATGTAAAACTGGTGACACAGGAAGCGCTCAAATCATAGACCGTAAGAAGACTCAGTATTCTTGTACTTATGTCGGCATTGTGTCTCTTATATTTAATTCCGATGCAATTTCTGTGTTTCATCGTCACTATGAAGATCCAAGGGATACAGTAAACCTGCAGAGGTGCATCAAAATGTAAAACTGATGACACAGGAAATGCTCAAAACGTAGACAGTAGGAAGACTCAGTCTTCCTGTACCTAAGTCCGCATTGTGTCTCTTATATTTAATTCGAATGGAATTTCTGTGTTTCATCGTCAATGGGAAGGTCCAAGGGATACAGTGAACCTGCAGAAGTGCATTGGAATGTAAAACTGGTGACAAAGGAAACGCTCAAATCATACACCGTAAGATGACTCAGTTTTCTTGTACTTAAGTCAGCGTGGTGTCTCTTTTACTTAATTCCGATGCAAATTCTGTGTTTCATCGCCAATGGGAAGGTCCTATGGATACAGTAAATCTGCAGAGGTGCATCGCAATGTAAAACTGGTGACACAGGAAACACACAAATCATAGACAATAGAAATACATACTCTTCCTGTACTTAAGTCGGCATTGTGTCTCTTATATATAATTCCGATGCAATTTCTGTGTTTCGTCGTCAATGGGAAGGTCCAAGGGATACAGTAAAGCTGCAGAGGTGCATCGGAATGTAAAACTGGTGACACAGGAAACGTTCAAATCATAGACAGTAGGAAGACTCAGTCTTCCTGTACTTCAGTCGGCATTGAGTCTCTTATATTTAATTCCGATGTCATTTCTGTGTTTCATCGCCAATGGGAAGGTCCAAGGGATACAGTAAACCTGCAGAGGTGCATCGGAATGTAAAACTGGTGATACAAGACACGCTCAAATCATAGACAGTAGGAAGACTCAGTCTTCCTATACTTAAGTCGGCATTTATTTTTAATTCCAATGCAATTTCTATGTTTCATCGTCAATGGAAGGTCCAATGGATACAGTAAACCAGCAGAGGTGCATCGGAATGTAAAACTGGTTGCACAGGAAACGCTCATAACATAGACAGTAGGAAGACTCAGTCTTCCTGTACTTAAGACGTCATTGTGTCTCTTATATTTAATTCCGATGCTATTTCAATGTTTCATCGTCAATGGGAAGTTCCAAGGGATACAGTAAACCTGCAGAGGTGCATCGGAATGTAAAACTGGTGACAAAGGAAACGCTCAAGATATAGACCGTAGGAAGACTCAGTCTTCCTGTACTTAAGTCTGCATTGTGTCTTTTATATTTAATTCCGATGAAATTTCTGTGTTTCAATGTCAATGGGAAGGTGCAAGGGATACAGTAAACCTGCAGAGGTGCATCGCAATGTAAAACTGGTGACACAGGAAACGCTCAAAACCAAGACAGTAGGAAGACTCAGTCTTTCTGTACTTAAGTCCGCATTGTGTCTCTTATATTTAATTCCGATGCAATTTCTGTGTTTCATCGTCAATGGGAAGGTCCAAGGGACACAGTAAATCTGCAGAGGTGCATCGGAATGTAAAACTGGTGACACAGGAAACGCTCAAAGTATAGACAGTAGGAAGACTCAGTCTTCCTGTACTTAAGTCGGCATTGTGTCTTTTATATTTAATTCCGATGTAATTTCTGTGTTTCATCGTCACTATGGAGATCCAAGGGATACAGTAAACCTGCAGAGGTGCATCAAAATGTAAAACTGATGACACAGGAAATGCTCAAAACGTAGACAGTAGGAAGACTCAGTCTTCCTGTACCTAAGTCGGCATTGCGTCTCTTATATTTAATTCCGATGGAATTTCTGTGTTTCATCGTCAATGGGAAGGTCCAAGGGATACAGTGAACCTGCAGAAGTGCATTGGAATGTAAAACTGGTGACAAAGGAAACGCTCAAATCATACACCGTAAGATGACTCAGTTTTCTTGTACTTAAGTCGGCGTTGTGTCTCTTATATTTAATTCCGATGCAATTTCTGTGTTTCATCGTCACTGTGAAGGTCCAAGGGACATAGTAAACCTGGAGAGGTGCATCGGAATGTAAAACTGGTGACACAGGAAACGCTCAAATCATAGACAGTAGGAAGACTCAGTCTTCCTGTACTTAAGTCATCATTGTGTCTCTTATATTTAATTCCGAAGCAATTTCTGTGTTTCATCGTCACTGTGAAGGTCCAAGTGATACAGTAAACGTGCAGAGGTGCATCGGAATGTAAAACTGGTGACACAGGAAACGCTCAAAACATAGACAGTAGGAAGACTCAGTCTTCCTGTACTTCAGTCGGCATTGTGTCTCTTATATTTATTTCCGATGCCATTTCTGTGTTTCATCGCCAATGGAAAGGTCCAAGGGATACAGTAAACCTGCAGAGGTGCATCGGAATGTAAAACTGGTGATACAGGACACGCTCAAATCATAGACAGTAGGAAGACTCAGTCTTCCTTTACTTAAGTTTGCATGGTGTCTCTTATATTTAATACCGATGCAATTTCTGTGTTTCATCGTCATTGGAAGGTCCAAGGGACACAGTAAACCTGCAGAGGTGAAACGGAATGTAAAACTGGTGACACTGGAAACGCTCAAAACATAGACAGTAGGAAGACTCAGTCTCCCTGTACCTAAGTCGGCATTGTGTCTCTTATATTTAATTCCGATTTCGTCGTCAATGGGAAGGTCCAAGGGATACAGTAAAGCTGCAGAGGTGCATCGGAATGTAAAACTGGTGACACAGGAAGCGCTCAAAACATAGAAGACTCAGTATTCTTGTACTTAAGTTGGCATTGTGTCTCTTATAATTAATTCCGATGCAAATTCTGTGTTTCATCGCCAATGGGAAGGTCCAATGGATACAGTAAATCTGCAGAGGTGCATCGCAATGTAAAACTGGTGACACAGGAAACGCACAAAACATAGACAATAGAAATACATACTCTTCCTGTACGTAAGTCGACATTGTGTCTCTTATATTTAATTCCGATGCAATTTCTATGTTTTATCGTCAATGGGAAGGTCGAAGGGAAACAGTATACCAGCAGAGGTGCATCGGAATGTAAAACAGGTGACAAGGGAAACGCTAAAAGCATAGACAGTAGGAAGACTCAGTCTTTCTGTACTTCAGTCGGCATTGTGTCTTTTATATTTATTTCCGATGCTATTTCTGTGTTTCATCGTCAATGGGAAAGTCCAATGGATACAGTAAAGCTGCAGAGGTGCATCGGAATGTAAAACTGGTGACACAGGAAGCGGTCAAAACATAGACCCTAAGAAGACTCAGTTTTCTTGTACTGAAGTCGGCATTGTGTCTCTTATATTTAATTCCAATGCAATTTCTGTGTTTCGTCGTCAATGGGAAGGTCCAAGAGATACAGTAAAGCTGCAGAGGTGCATCGGAATGTAAAACTGGTGACACAGGAAACGCTCAAAACATAGACAGTAGGAAGACTCAGTCTTCCTGTACTTCAGTCGGCATTGTGTCTCTTATATTTAATTCCGATGCCACTTCTGTGTTTCATCGCCATTGGGAAGGTCCAAGGGATACAGTAAACCTGCAGAGGTGCATCGGAATGTGAAACTGGTGATACAGGACACGCTCAAATCATAGACAGTAGGAAGACTCAGTCTTCCTTTACTTAAGTCGGCATGGTGTCTCTTATATTTAATTCCGATGCAATTTCTGTGTTTCATCGTCAATGGAAGGTCCAATGGATACAGTAAACCAGCAGAGGTGCATCGGAATATAAAACTGGTGACACAGGAAACGCTCAAAACATAGACAATAGAAAGACACACTATTCCTGTACTTAAGTCGGCCTTGTGTCTCTTCTATGTAATTCCGATGTAATTTCTGTGTTTCATCGTCAATGGAGAAGTCGAAGGGAAACAGTATACCTGCAGCGGTGCATCGGAATGTAAAACTGGTGACACAGGAGACGCTCAAAGCATAGACAGTAGGAAGACTCAGTCTTCCTGTACTTAAGTCGGCATTGTGTCTTTTATATTTAATTCCGATGTAATTTCTGTGATTCAATGTCAATGGGAAGGTGCAAGGTATACAGTAAACATGCAGAGGTGCATCGGAATGTAAAACTGGTGACACAGGAAACGCTCATAACATAGACAGTAGGAAGACTCAGTTTTATTGTACTTAAGTCGTCATTGTGTCTCTTATATGTAATTCCGATGCAATTTCTGTGTTTCATCGTCACTATGGAGATCCAAGGGATACAGTAAACCTGCAGAGGTGCATCAAAATGTAAAACTGATGACACAGGAAATGCTCAAAACGTAGACAGTAGGAAGACTCAGTCTTCCTGTACCTAAGTCGGCATTGCGTCTCTTATATTTAATTCCGTTGGAATTTCTGTGTTTCATCGTCAATGGGAAGGTCCAAGGGATACAGTGAACCTGCAGTAGTGCATTGGAATGACAAACTGGTGACAAAGGAAACGTTTAAATCATACACCGTAAGATGACTCAGTTTTCTTGTACTTAAGTCGGCGTTGTGTCTCTTATATTTAATTCCGATGCAATATCTGTGTTTCATCGCCAATGGGAAGGTCCAATGGATACAGTAAATCTGCAGTGGTGCATCGCAATGTAAAACTGGTGACACAGGAAACGCACAAAACATAGACAATAGAAAGACACTCTCTTCCTGTACTTAAGTCGACATTGTGTCTCTTATATTTAACTCCGATGCAATTTCTGTGTTTCATTGTCAATGGGAAGGTCCAAGGGACACAGTAAATCTGCAGAGGTGCATCGGAATGTAAAACTGGTGACACAGGAAACGCTCAAAGTATAGACAGTAGGAAGACTCAGTCTTCCTGTACTTAAGTCGGCATTGAGTCTTTTATATTTAATTCCGATGTAATTTCTGTGATTCAATGTCAATGGGAAGGTGCAAGGTATACAGTAAACATGCAGAGGTGCATCGGAATGTAAAACTGGTGACACAGGAAACGCTCATAACATAGACAGTGGAAGACTCAGTTTTATTGTACTTAAGTCGTCATTGTGTCTCTTATATTTAATTCCGATGCAATTTCTATGTTTTATCGCCCATGGGAAGGTCGAAGGGAAACAGTATACCAGCAGAGGTGCATCGGAATGTAAAACAGGTGACAAGGGAAACGCTAAAAGCATAGACAGAAGGAAGACTCAGTCTTTCTGTACTCAAGTCGGCATTGTGTCTTTTAAATTTAATTCCGATGCTATTTCTGTGTTTCATCGTCAATGGGAAAGTCCAATGGATCCAGTAAAGCTGCAGAGGTGCATCGGAATGTAAAACTGGTGACACAGGAAGCGGTCAAAACATAGACCCTAGGAAGACTCAGTTTTCTTGTACTGAGGTCGGCATTGTGTCTCTTATATTTAATTCCGATGCAATTTCTGTGTTTCGTCGTCAATGGGAAGGTCCAAGAGATACAGTAAAGCTGCAGAGGTGCATCGGAATGTAAAACTGGTGACACAGGAAACGCTCAAATCATACACCGTAAGATGACTCAGTTTTCTTGTACTTAAGTCAGCGTGGTGTCTCTTTTACTTAATTCCGATGCAAATTCTGTGTTTCATCGCCAATGGGAAGGTCCAATGGATACAGTAAATCTGCAGAGGTGCATCGCAATGTAAAACTGGTGACACAGGAAACACACAAAACATAGACAATAGAAATACATACTCTTCCTGTACTTAAGTCGGCATGGTGTCTCTTATATATAATTCCGATGCAATTTCTGTGTTTCGTCGTCAATGGGAAGGTCCAAGGGATACAGTAAAGCTGCAGAGGTGCATCGGAATGTAAAACTGGTGACACAGGAAACGTTCAAATCATAGACAGTAGGAAGACTCAGTCTTCCTGTACTTCAGTCGGCATTGAGCCTCTTATATTTAATTCCGATGTCATTTCTGTGTTTCATCGCCAATGGGAAGGTCCAAGGGATACAGTAAACCTGCAGAGGTGCATCGGAATGTAAAACTGGTGATACAAGACACGCTCAAATCATAGACAGTAGGAAGACTCATTCTTCCTATACTTAAGTCGGCATTTATTTTTAATTCCAATGCAATTTCTATGTTTCATCGTCAATGGAAGGTCCAATGGATACAGTAAACCAGCAGAGGTGCATCGGAATGTAAAACTGGTTGCACAGGAAACGCTCATAACATAGACAGTAGGAAGACTCAGTCTTCCTGTACTTAAGACGTCATTGTGTCTCTTATATTTAATTCCGATGCTATTTCAATGTTTCATCGTCAATGGGAAGTTCCAAGGGATACAGTAAACCTGCAGAGGTGCATCGGAATGTAAAACTGGTGACAAAGGAAACGCTCAAAATATAGACAGTAGGAAGACTCAGTCTTCCTGTACTTAAGTCTGCATTGTGTCTTTTATATTTAATTCCGATGAAATTTCTGTGTTTCAATGTCAATGGGAAGGTGCAAGGGATACAGTAAACCTGCAGAGGTGCATCGCAATGTAAAACTGGTGACACAGGAAACGCTCAAAACCAAACAGTAGGAAGACTCAGTCTTTCTGTACTTAAGTCCGCATTGTGTCTCTTATATTTAATTCCGATGCAATTTCTGTGTTTCATCGTCAATGGGAAGGTCCAAGGGACACAGTAAATCTGCAGAGGTGCATCGGAATGTAAAACTGGTGACACAGGAAACGCTCAAAGTATAGACAGTAGGAAGACTCAGTCTTCCTGTACTTAAGTCGGCATTGTGTCTTTTATATTTAATTCCGATGTAATTTCTGTGTTTCATCGTCACTATGGAGATCCAAGGGATACAGTAAACCTGCAGAGGTGCATCAAAATGTAAAACTGATGACACAGGAAATGCTCAAAACGTAGACAGTAGGAAGACTCAGTCTTCCTGTACCTAAGTCGGCATTGCGTCTCTTATATTTAATTCCGATGGAATTTCTGTGTTTCATCGTCAATGGGAAGGTCCAAGGGATACAGTGAACCTGCAGAAGTGCATTGGAATGTAAAACTGGTGACAAAGGAAACGCTCAAATCATACACCGTAAGATGACTCAGTTTTCCTGTACTTAAGTCGGCGTTGTGTCTCTTATATTTAATTCCGATGCAATTTCTGTGTTTCATCGCCAATGGGAAGGTCCAATGGATACAGTAAATCTGCAGTGGTGCATCGCAATGTAAAACTGGTGACACAGGAAACGCACAAAACATAGACAATAGAAAGACACACTCTTCCTGTACTTAAGTCGACATTGTGTCTCTTATATTTAACTCCGATGCAATTTCTGTGTTTCATCGTCAATGGGAAGGTCGAAGGGAAACAGTATACCTGCAGAGGTGCATCGGAATGTAAAACTGGTGACAAGGGAAACGCTGAAAACATAGACAGTAGGAAGACTCAGTCTTTCTGTACTTAAGTCGGCATTGTGTCTCTTATATTTAATTCCGATGCAATTTCTGTGTTTCATCGTCAATGGGAAGGGACAAGGGATACAGTAACCCTACAGAGGTGCATCGGAAGTAAAACTGGTGACACAGGAAGCGCTCGTAACATAGACAGTAGGAAGACTCAGTCTTCCTGTACTTAAGTCATCATTGTGTCTCTTATATTTAATTCCGAAGCAATTTCTGTGTTTCATCGTCACTGTGAAGGTCCAAGTGATACAGTAAACGTGCAGAGGTGCATCGGAATGTAAAACTGGTGACACAGGAAACGCTCAAAACATAGACAGTAGGAAGACTCAGTCTTCCTGTACTTCAGTCGGCATTGTGTCTCTTATATTTATTTCCGATGCCATTTCTGTGTTTCATCGCCAATGGAAAGGTCCAAGGGATACAGTAAACCTGCAGAGGTGCATCGGAATGTAAAACTGGTGATACAGGACACGCTCAAATCATAGACAGTAGGAAGACTCAGTCTTCCTTTACTTAAGTTTGCATGGTGTCTCTTATATTTAATACCGATGCAATTTCTGTGTTTCATCGTCATTGGAAGGTCCAAGGGACACAGTAAACCTGCAGAGGTGAAACGGAATGTAAAACTGGTGACACTGGAAACGCTCAAAACATAGACAGTAGGAAGACTCAGTCTCCCTGTACCTAAGTCGGCATTGTGTCTCTTATATTTAATTACGATTTCGTCGTCAATGGGAAGGTCCAAGGGATACAGTAAAGCTGCAGAGGTGCATCGGAATGTAAAACTGGTGACACAGGAAGCGCTCAAAACATAGAAGACTCAGTATTCTTGTACTTAAGTTGGTATTGTGTCTCTTATAATTAATTCCGATGCAAATTCTGTGTTTCATCGCCAATGGGAAGGTCCAATGGATACAGTAAATCTGCAGAGGTGCATCGCAATGTAAAACTGGTGACACAGGAAACGCACAAAACATAGACAATAGAAATACATACTCTTCCTGTACGTAAGTCGACATTGTGTCTCTTATATTTAATTCCGATGCAATTTCTATGTTTTATCGTCAATGGGAAGGTCGAAGGGAAACAGTATACCAGCAGAGGTGCATCGGAATGTAAAACAGGTGACAAGGGAAACGCTAAAAGCATAGACAGTAGGAAGACTCAGTCTTTCTGTACTTAAGTCGGCATTGTGTCTTTTATATTTATTTCCGATGCTATTTCTGTGTTTCATCGTCAATGGGAAAGTCCAATGGATACAGTAAAGCTGCAGAGGTGCATCGGAATGTAAAACTGGTGACACAGGAAGCGGTCAAAACATAGACCCTAAGAAGACTCAGTTTTCTTGTACTGAAGTCGGCATTGTGTCTCTTATATTTAATTCCGATGCAATTTCTGTGTTTCGTCGTCAATGGCAAGGTCCAAGAGATACAGTAAAGCTGCAGAGGTGCATCGGAATGTAAAACTGGTGACACAGGAAACGCTCAAAACATAGACAGTAGGAAGACTCAGTCTTCCTGTACTTCAGTCGGCATTGTGTCTCTTATATTTAATTCCGATGCCACTTCTGTGTTTCATCGCCATTGGGAAGGTCCAAGGGATACAGTAAACCTGCAGAGGTGCATCGGAATGTGAAACTGGTGATACAGGACACGCTCAAATCATAGACAGTAGGAAGACTCAGTCTTCCTTTACTTAAGTCGGCATGGTGTCTCTTATATTTAATTCCGATGCAATTTCTGTGTTTCATCGTCAATGGAAGGTCCAATGGATACAGTAAACCAGCAGAGGTGCATCGGAATATAAAACTGGTGACACAGGAAACGCTCAAAACATAGACAATAGAAAGACACACTATTCCTGTACTTAAGTCGGCCTTGTGTCTCTTCTATGTAATTCCGATGTAATTTCTGTGTTTCATCGTCAATGGAGAAGTCGAAGGGAAACAGTATACCTGCAGCGGTGCATCGGAATGTAAAACTGGTGACACAGGAGACGCTCAAAGCATAGACAGTAGGAAGACTCAGTCTTCCTGTACTTAAGTCGGCATTGTGTCTTTTATATTTAATTCCGATGTAATTTCTGTGATTCAATGTCAATGGGAAGGTGCAAGGTATACAGTAAACATGCAGAGGTGCATCGGAATGTAAAACTGGTGACACAGGAAACGCTCATAACATAGACAGTAGGAAGACTCAGTTTTATTGTACTTAAGTCGTCATTGTGTCTCTTATATGTAATTCCGATGCAATTTCTGTGTTTCATCGTCACTATGGAGATCCAAGGGATACAGTAAACCTGCAGAGGTGCATCAAAATGTAAAACTGATGACACAGGAAATGCTCAAAACGTAGACAGTAGGAAGACTCAGTCTTCCTGTACCTAAGTCGGCATTGCGTCCCTTATATTTAATTCCGATGGAATTTCTGTGTTTCATCGTCAATGGGAAGGTCCAAGGGATACAGTGAACCTGCAGAAGTGCATTGGAATGTAAAACTGGTGACAAAGGAAACGCTCAAATCATACACCGTAAGATGACTCAGTTTTCTTGTACTTAAGTCGGCGTTGTGTCTCTTATATTTAATTCCGATGCAATATCTGTGTTTCATCGCCAATGGGAAGGTCCAATGGATACAGTAAATCTGCAGTGGTGCATCGCAATGTAAAACTGGTGACACAGGAAACGCACAAAACATAGACAATAGAAAGACACTCTCTTCCTGTACTTAAGTCGACATTGTGTCTCTTATATTTAACTCCGATGCAATTTCTGTGTTTCATTGTCAATGGGAAGGTCCAAGGGACACAGTAAATCTGCAGAGGTGCATCGGAATGTAAAACTGGTGACACAGGAAACGCTCAAAGTATAGACAGTAGGAAGACTCAGTCTTCCTGTACTTAAGTCGGCATTGAGTCTTTTATATTTAATTCCGATGTAATTTCTGTGATTCAATGTCAATGGGAAGGTGCAAGGTATACAGTAAACATGCAGAGGTGCATCGGAATGTAAAACTGGTGACACAGGAAACGCTCATAACATAGACAGTGGAAGACTCAGTTTTATTGTACTTAAGTCGTCATTGTGTCTCTTATATGTAATTCCGATGCAATTTTTGTGTTTCATCGTCACTATGGAGATCCAAGGGGTACAGTAAACCTGCAGAGGTGCATCAAAATGTAAAACTGATGACACAGGAAATGCTCAAAACGTAGACAGTAGGAAGACTCAGTCTTCCTGTACCTAAGTCTGCATTGCGTCTCTTATATTTAATTCCGATGGAATTTCTGTGTTTCATCGTCAATGGGAAGGTCCAAGGGATACAGTGAACCTGCAGAAGTGCATTGGAATGTAAAACTGGTGACAAAGGAAACGCTCAAATCATACACCGCAAGATGACTCAGTTTTCTTGTACTTAAGTCGGCGTTGTGTCTCTTATATTTAATTCCGATGCAATATCTGTGTTTCATCGCCAATGGGAAGGTCCAATGGATACAGAAAATCTGCAGTGGTGCATCGCAATGTAAAACTGGTGACACAGGAAACGCACAAAACATAGACAATAGAAAGACACACTCTTCCTGTACTTAAGTCGACATTGTGTCTCTTATATTTAACTCCGATGCAATTTCTGTGTTTTATCGTCAATGGGAAGGTCCAAGGGACACAGTAAATCTGCAGAGGTGCATCGGAATGTAAAACTGGTGACACAGGAAACGCTCAAAGTATAGACAGTAGGAAGACTCAGTCTTCCTGTACTTAAGTCGGCATTGTGTCTTTTATATTTAATTCCGATGTAATTTCTGTGATTCAATGTCAATGGGAAGGTGCAAGGTATACAGTAAACATGCAGAGGTGCATCGGAATGTAAAACTGGTGACACAGGAAACGCTCATAACATAGACAGTGGAAGACTCAGTTTTATTGTACTTAAGTCGTCATTGTGTCTCTTATATTAAATTCCGATGAAATTTCTGTGTTTCATCGTCACTATGGAGATCCAAGGGATACAGTAAACCTGCAGAGGTGCATCAAAATGTAAAACTGATGACACAGGAAATGCTCAAAACGTAGACAGTAGGAAGACTCAGTCTTCCTGTACCTAAGTCGGCATTGCGTGTCTTATATTTAATTCCGATGGAATTTCTGTGTTTCATCGTCAATGGGAAGGTCCAAGGGATACAGTGAACCTGCAGAAGTGCATTGGAATGTAAAACTGGTGACAAAGGAAACGCTCAAATCATACACCGTAAGATGACTCAGTTTTCTTGTACTTAAGTCGGCGTTGTGTCTCTTATATTTAATTCCGATGCAATTTTTGTGTTTCATCGCCAATGGGAAGGTCCAATGGATACAGTAAATCTGCAGTGGTGCATCGCAATGTAAAACTGGTGACACAGGAAACGCACAAAACATAGACAATAGAAAGACACACTCTTCCTGTACTTAAGTCGACATTGTGTCTCTTATATTTAACTCCGATGCAATTTCTGTGTTTCATCGTCAATGGGACGGTCGAAGGGAAACAGTATACCTGCAGAGGTGCATCGGAATGTAAAACTGGTGACAAGGGAAACGCTGAAAACATAGACAGTAGGAAGACTCAGTCTTTCTGTACTTAAGTCGGCATTGTGTCTCTTATATTTAATTCCGATGCAATTTCTGTGTTTCATCGTCAATGGGAAGGGACAAGGGATACAGTAACCCTACAGAGGTGCATCGGAAGTAAAACTGGTGACACAGGAAGCGCTCGTAACATAGACCCTAAGAAGACTTAGGTTTCTTGTACTTTGGTCGGCATTGTGTCTTTTATATTTAATTCCGATGCAATTTCTGTGTTTCGTCGTCAATGGGAAGGTCCAAGAGATACAGTAAAGCTGCAGAGGTGCATCGGAATGTAAAACTGGTGACACAGGAAACGCTCAAAACATAGACAGTAGGAAGACTCAGTCTTCCTGTACTTCAGTCGGCATTGTGTCTCTTATATTTAATTCCGATGCCACTTCTGTGTTTCATCGCCATTGGGAAGGTCCAAGGGATACAGTAAACCTGCAGAGGTGCATCGGAATGTGAAACTGGTGATACAGGACACGCTCAAATCATAGACAGTAGGAAGACTCAGTCTTCCTTTACTTAAGTCGGCATGGTGTCTCTTATATTTAATTCCGATGCAATTTCTGTGTTTCATCGTCAATGGAAGGTCCAATGGATACAGTAAACCAGCAGAGGTGCATCGGAACATAAAACTAGTGACACAGGAAACGCTCAAAACATAGACAATAGAAAGACACACTATTCCTGTACTTAAGTCGACCTTGTGTCTCTTCTATCTAACTCCGATGTAATTTATGTGTTTCATCGTCAATGGAGAAGTCGAAGGGAAACAGTATAATTGCAGCGGTGCATCGGAATGTAAAACTGGTGACACAGGAGACGCTCAAAGCATAGACAGTAGGAAGACTCAGTCTTCCTGTACTTAAGTCGGCATTGTGTCTTTTATATTTAATTCCGATGTAATTTCTGTGATTCAATGTCAATGGGAAGGTGCAAGGTATACAGTAAACATGCAAAGGTGCATCGGAATGTAAAACTGGTGACACAGGAAACGCTCATAACATAGACAGTAGGAAGACTCAGTTTTATTGTACTTAAGTCGTCATTGTGTCTCTTATATGTAATTCCGATGCAATTTCTGTGTTTCATCGTCACTATGGAGATCCAAGGGATACAGTAAACCTGCAGAGGTGCATCAAAATGTAAAACTGATGACACAGGAAATGCTCAAAACGTAGACAGTAGGAAGACTCAGTCTTCCTGTACCTAAGTCGGCATTGCGTCTCTTATATTTAATTCCGATGGAATTTCTGTGTTTCATCGTCAATGGGAAGGTCCAAGGGATACAGTGAACCTGCAGAAGTGCATTGGAATGTAAAACTGGTGACAAAGGAAACGCTCAAATCATACACCGTAAGATGACTCAGTTTTCTTGTACTTAAGTCGGCGTTGTGTCTCTTATATTTAATTCCGATGCAATATCTGTGTTTCATCGCCAATGGGAAGGTCCAATGGATACAGTAAATCTGCAGTGGTGCATCGCAATGTAAAACTGGTGACACAGGAAACGCACAAAACATAGACAATAGAAAGACACCCTCTTCCTGTACTTAAGTCGACATTGTGTCTCTTATATTTAACTCCGATGCAATTTCTGTGTTTCATCGTCAATGGGGAGGTCGAAGGGAAACAGTATACCAGCAGAGGTGCATCGGAATGTAAAACAGGTGACAAGGGAAACGCTAAAAGCATAGTCAGTAGGAAGACTCAGTCTTTCTGTAATTAAGTCGGCATTGTGTCTTTTATATTTAATTCCGATGCTATTTCTGTGTTTCATCGTCAATGGGAAAGTCCAATGGATCCAGTAAAGCTGCAGAGGTGCATCGGAATGTAAAACTGGTGACACAGGAAGCGGTCAAAACATAGACCCTAAGAAGACTCAGTTTTCTTGTACTGAGGTCGGCATTGTGTCTCTTATATTTAATTCCGATGCAATTTCTGTGTTTCGTCGTCAATGGGAAGGTCCAAGAGATACAGTAAAGCTGCAGAGGTGCATCGGAATGTAAAACTGGTGACACAGGAAACGCTCAAAACATAGACAGTAGGAAGACTCAGTCTTCCTGTACTTCAGTCGGCATTGTGTCTCTTATATTTAATTCCGATGCCACTTCTGTGTTTCATCGCCATTGGGAAGGTCCAAGGGATACAGTAAACCTGCAGAGGTGCATCGGAATGTGAAACTGGTGATACAGGACGCGCTCAAATCATAGACAGTAGGAAGACTCAGTCTTCCTTTACTTAAGTCGGCATGGTGTCTCTTATATGTAATTCCGATGCAATTTCTGTGTTTCATCGTCAATGGAAGGCCCAATGGATACAGTAAACCAGCAGAGGTGCATCGGAATATAAAACTGGTGACACAGGAAACGCTCAAAACATAGACAATAGAAAGACACACTATTCCTGTACTTAAGTCGACCTTGTGTCTCTTCTATGTAATTCCGATGTAATTTCTGTGTTTCAACGTCAATGGAGAAGTCGAAGGGAAACAGTATACCTGCAGCGGTGCATCGGAATGTAAAACTGGTGACACAGGAGACGCTCAAAGCATAGACAGTAGGAAGACTCAGTCTTCCTGTACTTAAGTCGGCATTGTGTCTCTTATATTTAATTCCGATGTAATTTCTGTGATTCAATGTCAATGGGAAGCTGCAAGGTATACAGTAAACATGCAGAGGTGCATCGGAATGTAAAACTGGTGACACAGGAAACGCTCATAACATAGACAGTAGGAAGACTCAGTTTTATTGTACTTAAGTCGTCATTGTGTCTCTTATATGTAATTCCGATGCAATTTCTGTGTTTCATCGTCACTATGGAGATCCAAGGGATACAGTAAACCTGCAGAGGTGCATCAAAATGTAAAACTGATGACACAGGAAATGCTCAAAACGTAGACAGTAGGAAGACTCAGTCTTCCTGTACCTAAGTCTGCATTGCGTCTCTTATATTTAATTCCGATGGAATATCTGTGTTTCATCGTCAATGGGAAGGTCCAAGGGATACAGTGAACCTGCAGAAGTGCATTGGAATGTAAAACTGGTGACAAAGGAAACGCTCAAATCATACACCGCAAGATGACTCAGTTTTCTTGTACTTAAGTCGGCGTTGTGTCTCTTATATTTAATTCCGATGCAATATCTGTGTTTCATCGCCAATGGGAAGGTCCAATGGATACAGTAAATCTGCAGTGGTGCATCGCAATGTAAAACTGGTGACACAGGAAACGCACAAAACATAGACAATAGAAAGACACACTCTTCCTGTACTTAAGTCGACATTGTGTCTCTTATATTTAACTCCGATGCAATTTCTGTGTTTCATCGTCACTGTGAAGGTCCAAGGGATACAGTAAACATGCAGAGGTGCATCGGAATATAAAACTGGTGACACAGGAAACGCTCAAAACATAGACAATAGAAAGACACACTATTCCTGTACTTAAGTCGACCTTGTGTCTCTTCTATGTAATTCCGATGTAATTTCTGTGTTTCATCGTCAATGGAGAAGTCGAAGGGAAACAGTATACCTGCAGCGGTGCATCGGAATGTAAAACTGGTGACACAGGAGACGCTCAAAGCATAGACAGTAGGAAGACTCAGTCTTCCTGTACTTAAGTCGGCATAGTGTCTTTTATATTTAATTCCGATGTAATTTCTGTGATTCAATGTCAATGGGAAGGTGCAAGGTATACAGTAAACATGCAGAGGTGCATCGGAATGTAAAACTGGTGACACAGGAAACGCTCATAACATAGACAGTAGGAAGACTCAGTTTTATTGTACTTAAGTCGTGATTGTGTCTCTTATATGTAATTCCGATGCAATTTCTGTGTTTCATCGTCACTATGGAGATCCAAGGGATACAGTAAACCTGCAGAGGTGCATCAAAACGTAAAACTGATGTCACAGGAAATGCTCAAAACGTAGACAGTAGGAAGACTCAGTCTTCCTGTACCTAGGTCGGCATTGCGTCTCTTATATTTAATTCCGATGGAATTTCTGTGTTTCATCGTCAATGGGAAGGTCCAAGGGATACAGTGAACCTGCAGAAGTGCATTGGAATGTAAAACTGGTGACAAAGGAAACGCTCAAATCATACACCGTAAGATGACTCAGTTTTCTTGTACTTAAGTCGGCGTTGTGTCTCTTATATTTAATTCCGATGCAATATCTGTGTTTCATCGCCAATGGGAAGGTCCAATGGATACAGTAAATCTGCAGTGGTGCATCGCAATGTAAAACTGGTGACACAGGAAACGCACAAAACATAGACAATAGAAAGACACTCTCTTCCTGTACTTAAGTCGACATTGTGTCTCTTATATTTAACTCCGATGCAATTTCTGTGTTTCATTGTCAATGGGAAGGTCCAAGGGACACAGTAAATCTGCAGAGGTGCATCGGAATGTAAAACTGGTGACACAGGAAACGCTCAAAGTATAGACAGTAGGAAGACTCAGTCTTCCTGTACTTAAGTCGGCATTGAGTCTTTTATATTTAATTCCGATGTAATTTCTGTGATTCAATGTCAATGGGAAGGTGCAAGGTATACAGTAAACATGCAGAGGTGCATCGGAATGTAAAACTGGTGACACAGGAAACGCTCATAACATAGACAGTGGAAGACTCAGTTTTATTGTACTTAAGTCGTCATTGTGTCTCTTATATTTAATTCCGATGCAATTTCTATGTTTTATCGCCCATGGGAAGGTCGAAGGGAAACAGTATACCAGCAGAGGTGCATCGGAATGTAAAACAGGTGACAAGGGAAACGCTAAAAGCATAGACAGAAGGAAGACTCAGTCTTTCTGTACTTAAGTCGGCATTGTGTCTTTTAAATTTAATTCCGATGCTATTTCTGTGTTTCATCGTCAATGGGAAAGTCCAATGGATCCAGTAAAGCTGCAGAGGTGCATCGGAATGTAAAACTGGTGACACAGGAAGCGGTCAAAACATAGACCCTAAGAAGACTCAGTTTTCTTGTACTGAGGTCGGCATTGTGTCTCTTATATTTAATTCCGATGCAATTTCTGTGTTTCGTCGTCAATGGGAAGGTCCAAGAGATACAGTAAAGCTGCAGAGGTGCATCGGAATGTAAAACTGGTGACACAGGAAACGCTCAAAACATAGACAGTAGGAAGACTCAGTCTTCCTGTACTTCAGTCGGCATTGTGTCTCTTATATTTAATTCCGATGCCACTTCTGTGTTTCATCGCCATTGGGAAGGTCCAAGGGATACAGTGAACCTGCAGAAGTGCATTGGAATGTAAAACTGGTGACAAAGGAAACGCTCAAATCATACACCGTAAGATGACTCAGTTTTCTTGTACTTAAGTCGGCGTTGTGTCTCTTATATTTAATTCCGATGCAATATCTGTGTTTCATCGCCAATGGGAAGGTCCAATGGATACAGTAAATCTGCAGTGGTGCATCGCAATGTAAAACTGGTGACACAGGAAACGCACAAAACATAGACAATAGAAAGACACTCTCTTCCTGTACTTAAGTCGACATTGTGTCTCTTATATTTAACTCCGATGCAATTTCTGTGTTTCATTGTCAATGGGAAGGTCCAAGGGACACAGTAAATCTGCAGAGGTGCATCGGAATGTAAAACTGGTGACACAGGAAACGCTCAAAGTATAGACAGTAGGAAGACTCAGTCTTCCTGTACTTAAGTCGGCATTGAGTCTTTTATATTTAATTCCGATGTAATTTCTGTGATTCAATGTCAATGGGAAGGTGCAAGGTATACAGTAAACATGCAGAGGTGCATCGGAATGTAAAACTGGTGACACAGGAAACGCTCATAACATAGACAGTGGAAGACTCAGTTTTATTGTACTTAAGTCGTCATTGTGTCTCTTATATTTAATTCCGATGCAATTTCTATGTTTTATCGCCCATGGGAAGGTCGAAGGGAAACAGTATACCAGCAGAGGTGCATCGGAATGTAAAACAGGTGACAAGGGAAACGCTAAAAGCATAGACAGAAGGAAGACTCAGTCTTTCTGTACTTAAGTCGGCATTGTGTCTTTTAAATTTAATTCCGATGCTATTTCTGTGTTTCATCGTCAATGGGAAAGTCCAATGGATCCAGTAAAGCTGCAGAGGTGCATCGGAATGTAAAACTGGTGACACAGGAAGCGGTCAAAACATAGACCCTAAGAAGACTCAGTTTTCTTGTACTGAGGTCGGCATTGTGTCTCTTATATTTAATTCCGATGCAATTTCTGTGTTTCGTCGTCAATGGGAAGGTCCAAGAGATACAGTAAAGCTGCAGAGGTGCATCGGAATGTAAAACTGGTGACACAGGAAACGCTCAAAACATAGACAGTAGGAAGACTCAGTCTTCCTGTACTTCAGTCGGCATTGTGTCTCTTATATTTAATTCCGATGCCACTTCTGTGTTTCATCGCCATTGGGAAGGTCCAAGGGATACAGTAAACCTGCAGAGGTGCATCGGAATGTGAAACTGGTGATACAGGACACGCTCAAATCATAGACAGTAGGAAGTCTCAGTCTTCCTTTACTTAAGTCGGCATGGTGTCTCTTATATTTAATTCCGATGCAATTTCTGTGTTTCATCGTCAATGGAAGGTCCAATGGATACAGTAAACCAGCAGAGGTGCATCGGAATATAAAACTGGTGACACAGGAAACGCTCAAAACATAGACAATAGAAAGACACACTATTCCTGTACTTAAGTCGACCTTGTGTCTCTTCTATGTAATTCCGATGTAATTTCTGTGTTTCATCGTCAATGGAGAAGTCGAAGGGAAACAGTATACCTGTGCAGCGGTGCATCGGAATGTAAAACTGGTGACACAGGAGACGCTCAAAGCACAGACAGTAGGAAGACTCAGTCTTCCTGTACTTAAGTCGGCATTGTGTCTCTTATATTTAATTCCGATGTAATTTCTGTGATTCAATGTCAATGGGAAGGTGCAAGGTATACAGTAAACATGCAGAGGTGCATCGGAATGTAAAACTGGTGACACAGGAAACGCTCATAGCATAGACAGTAGGAAGACTCAGTTTTATTGTACTTAAGTCGTCATTGTGTCTCTTATATGTAATTCCGATGCAATTTTTGTGTTTCATCGTCACTATGGAGATCCAAGGGGTACAGTAAACCTGCAGAGGTGCATCAAAATGTAAAACTGATGACACAGGAAATGCTCAAAACGTAGACAGTAGGAAGACTCAGTCTTCCTGTACCTAAGTCTGCATTGCGTCTCTTATATTTAATTCCGATGGAATTTCTGTGTTTCATCGTCAATGGGAAGGTCCAAGGGATACAGTGAACCTGCAGAAGTGCATTGGAATGTAAAACTGGTGACAAAGGAAACGCTCAAATCATACACCGCAAGATGACTCAGTTTTCTTGTACTTAAGTCGGCGTTGTGTCTCTTATATTTAATTCCGATGCAATATCTGTGTTTCATCGCCAATGGGAAGGTCCAATGGATACAGTAAATCTGCAGTGGTGCATCGCAATGTAAAACTGGTGACACAGGAAACGCACAAAACATAGACAATAGAAAGACACACTCTTCCTGTACTTAAGTCGACATTGTGTCTCTTATATTTAACTCCGATGCAATTTCTGTGTTTTATCGTCAATGGGAAGGTCCAAGGGACACAGTAAATCTGCAGAGGTGCATCGGAATGTAAAACTGGTGACACAGGAAACGCTCAAAGTATAGACAGTAGGAAGACTCAGTCTTCCTGTACTTAAGTCGGCATTGTGTCTTTTATATTTAATTCCGATGTAATTTCTGTGATTCAATGTCAATGGGAAGGTGCAAGGTATACAGTAAACATGCAGAGGTGCATCGGAATGTAAAACTGGTGACACAGGAAACGCTCATAACATAGACAGTGGAAGACTCAGTTTTATTGTACTTAAGTCGTCATTGTGTCTCTTATATTAAATTCCGATGAAATTTCTGTGTTTCATCGTCACTATGGAGATCCAAGGGATACAGTAAACCTGCAGAGGTGCATCAAAATGTAAAACTGATGACACAGGAAATGCTCAAAACGTAGACAGTAGGAAGACTCAGTCTTCCTGTACCTAAGTCGGCATTGCGTGTCTTATATTTAATTCCGATGGAATTTCTGTGTTTCATCGTCAATGGGAAGGTCCAAGGGATACAGTGAACCTGCAGAAGTGCATTGGAATGTAAAACTGGTGACAAAGGAAACGCTCAAATCATACACCGTAAGATGACTCAGTTTTCTTGTACTTAAGTCGGCGTTGTGTCTCTTATATTTAATTCCGATGCAATTTTTGTGTTTCATCGCCAATGGGAAGGTCCAATGGATACAGTAAATCTGCAGTGGTGCATCGCAATGTAAAACTGGTGACACAGGAAACGCACAAAACATAGACAATAGAAAGACACACTCTTCCTGTACTTAAGTCGACATTGTGTCTCTTATATTTAACTCCGATGCAATTTCTGTGTTTCATCGTCAATGGGACGGTCGAAGGGAAACAGTATACCTGCAGAGGTGCATCGGAATGTAAAACTGGTGACAAGGGAAACGCTGAAAACATAGACAGTAGGAAGACTCAGTCTTTCTGTACTTAAGTCGGCATTGTGTCTCTTATATTTAATTCCGATGCAATTTCTGTGTTTCATCGTCAATGGGAAGGGACAAGGGATACAGTAACCCTACAGAGGTGCATCGGAAGTAAAACTGGTGACACAGGAAGCGCTCGTAACATAGACCCTAAGAAGACTTAGGTTTCTTGTACTTTGGTCGGCATTGTGTCTTTTATATTTAATTCCGATGCAATTTCTGTGTTTCGTCGTCAATGGGAAGGTCCAAGAGATACAGTAAAGCTGCAGAGGTGCATCGGAATGTAAAACTGGTGACACAGGAAACGCTCAAAACATAGACAGTAGGAAGACTCAGTCTTCCTGTACTTCAGTCGGCATTGTGTCTCTTATATTTAATTCCGATGCCACTTCTGTGTTTCATCGCCATTGGGAAGGTCCAAGGGATACAGTAAACCTGCAGAGGTGCATCGGAATGTGAAACTGGTGATACAGGACACGCTCAAATCATAGACAGTAGGAAGACTCAGTCTTCCTTTACTTAAGTCGGCATGGTGTCTCTTATATTTAATTCCGATGCAATTTCTGTGTTTCATCGTCAATGGAAGGTCCAATGGATACAGTAAACCAGCAGAGGTGCATCGGAACATAAAACTAGTGACACAGGAAACGCTCAAAACATAGACAATAGAAAGACACACTATTCCTGTACTTAAGTCGACCTTGTGTCTCTTCTATCTAACTCCGATGTAATTTATGTGTTTCATCGTCAATGGAGAAGTCGAAGGGAAACAGTATAATTGCAGCGGTGCATCGGAATGTAAAACTGGTGACACAGGAGACGCTCAAAGCATAGACAGTAGGAAGACTCAGTCTTCCTGTACTTAAGTCGGCATTGTGTCTTTTATATTTAATTCCGATGTAATTTCTGTGATTCAATGTCAATGGGAAGGTGCAAGGTATACAGTAAACATGCAAAGGTGCATCGGAATGTAAAACTGGTGACACAGGAAACGCTCATAACATAGACAGTAGGAAGATTCAGTTTTATTGTACTTAAGTCGTCATTGTGTCTCTTATATGTAATTCCGATGCAATTTCTGTGTTTCATCGTCACTATGGAGATCCAAGGGATACAGTAAACCTGCAGAGGTGCATCAAAATGTAAAACTGATGACACAGGAAATGCTCAAAACGTAGACAGTAGGAAGACTCAGTCTTCCTGTACCTAAGTCGGCATTGCGTCTCTTATATTTAATTCCGATGGAATTTCTGTGTTTCATCGTCAATGGGAACGTCCAAGGGATACAGTGAACCTGCAGAAGTGCATTGGAATGTAAAACTGGTGACAAAGGAAACGCTCAAATCATACACCGTAAGATGACTCAGTTTTCTTGTACTTAAGTCGGCGTTGTGTCTCTTATATTTAATTCCGATGCAATATCTGTGTTTCATCGCCAATGGGAAGGTCCAATGGATACAGTAAATCTGCAGTGGTGCATCGCAATGTAAAACTGGTGACACAGGAAACGCACAAAACATAGACAATAGAAAGACACACTCTTCCTGTACTTAAGTCGACATTGTGTCTCTTATATTTAACTCCGATGCAATTTCTGTGTTTCATCGTCAATGGGGAGGTCGAAGGGAAACAGTATACCAGCAGAGGTGCATCGGAATGTAAAACAGGTGACAAGGGAAACGCTAAAAGCATAGTCAGTAGGAAGACTCAGTCTTTCTGTAATTAAGTCGGCATTGTGTCTTTTATATTTAATTCCGATGCTATTTCTGTGTTTCATCGTCAATGGGAAAGTCCAATGGATCCAGTAAAGCTGCAGAGGTGCATCGGAATGTAAAACTGGTGACACAGGAAGCGGTCAAAACATAGACCCTAAGAAGACTCAGTTTTCTTGTACTGAGGTCGGCATTGTGTCTCTTATATTTAATTCCGATGCAATTTCTGTGTTTCGTCGTCAATGGGAAGGTCCAAGAGATACAGTAAAGCTGCAGAGGTGCATCGGAATGTAAAACTGGTGACACAGGAAACGCTCAAAACATAGACAGTAGGAAGACTCAGTCTTCCTGTACTTCAGTCGGCATTGTGTCTCTTATATTTAATTCCGATGCCACTTCTGTGTTTCATCGCCATTGGGAAGGTCCAAGGGATACAGTAAACCTGCAGAGGTGCATCGGAATGTGAAACTGGTGATACAGGACGCGCTCAAATCATAGACAGTAGGAAGACTCAGTCTTCCTTTACTTAAGTCGGCATGGTGTCTCTTATATGTAATTCCGATGCAATTTCTGTGTTTCATCGTCAATGGAAGGCCCAATGGATACAGTAAACCAGCAGAGGTGCATCGGAATATAAAACTGGTGACACAGGAAACGCTCAAAACATAGACAATAGAAAGACACACTATTCCTGTACTTAAGTCGACCTTGTGTCTCTTCTATGTAATTCCGATGTAATTTCTGTGTTTCAACGTCAATGGAGAAGTCGAAGGGAAACAGTATACCTGCAGCGGTGCATCGGAATGTAAAACTGGTGACACAGGAGACGCTCAAAGCATAGACAGTAGGAAGACTCAGTCTTCCTGTACTTAAGTCGGCATAGTGTCTTTTATATTTAATTCCGATGTAATTTCTGTGATTCAATGTCAATGGGAAGGTGCAAGGTATACAGTAAACATGCAGAGGTGCATCGGAATGTAAAACTGGTGACACAGGAAACGCTCATAACATAGACAGTAGGAAGACTCAGTTTTATTGTACTTAAGTCGTGATTGTGTCTCTTATATGTAATTCCGATGCAATTTCTGTGTTTCATCGTCACTATGGAGATCCAAGGGATACAGTAAACCTGCAGAGGTGCATCAAAACGTAAAACTGATGTCACAGGAAATGCTCAAAACGTAGACAGTAGGAAGACTCAGTCTTCCTGTACCTAGGTCGGCATTGCGTCTCTTATATTTAATTCCGATGGAATTTCTGTGTTTCATCGTCAATGGGAAGGTCCAAGGGATACAGTGAACCTGCAGAAGTGCATTGGAATGTAAAGCTGGTGACAAAGGAAACGCTCAAATCATACACCGTAAGATGACTCAGTTTTCTTGTACTTAAGTCGGCGTTGTGTCTCCTATATTTAATTCCGATGCAATATCTGTGTTTCATCGCCAATGGGAAGGTCCAATGGATACAGTAAATCTGCAGTGGTGCATCGCAATGTAAAACTGGTGACACAGGAAACGCACAAAACATAGACAATAGAAAGACACACTCTTCCTGTACTTAAGTCGACATTGTGTCTCTTATATTTAACTCCGATGCAATTTCTGTGGTTCATCGTCAATGGGAAGGTCGAAGGGAAACAGTATACCTGCAGAGGTGCATCGGAATGTAAAACTGGTGACAAGGGAAACGCTGAAAACATAGACAGTAGGAAGACTCAGTCTTTCAGTACTTAAGTCGGCATTGTGTCTCTTATATTTAATTCCGATGCTATTTCTGTGTTTCATCGTCAATGGGAAGGGACAAGGGATACAGTAACCCTACAGAGGTGCATCGGAAGTAAAACTGGTGACACAGGAAGCGCTCGTAACATAGACCCTAAGAAGACTTAGGTTTCTTGTACTTTGGTCGGCATTGTGTCTTTTATATTTAATTCCGATGCAATTTCTTTGTTTCATAATCACTGTGAAGGTCCAAGGGACATAGTAAACCTGGAGAGGTGCATCGGAATGTAAAACTGGTGACACAGGAAACGCTCAAAACATAGACAGTAGGAAGACTCAGTCTTCCTGTACTTAAGTCATCATTGTGTCTCTTATATTTAATTCCGAAGCAATTTCTGTGTTTCATCGTCACTGTGAAGGTCCAAGTGATACAGTAAACGTGCAGAGGTGCATCGGAATGTAAAACTGGTGACACAGGAAACGCTCAAAACATAGACAGTAGGAAGACTCAGTCTTCCTGTACTTCAGTCGGCATTGTGTCTCTTATATTTATTTCCGATGCCATTTCTGTGTTTCATCGCCAATGGGAAGGTCCAAGGGATACAGTAAACCTGCAGAGGTGCATCGGAATGTAAAACTGGTGATACAGGACACGCTCAAATCATAGACAGTAGGAAGACTCAGTCTTCCTTTACTTAAGTTTGCATGGTGTCTCTTATATTTAATACCGATGCAATTTCTGTGTTTCATCGTCATTGGAAGGTCCAAGGGACACAGTAAACCTGCAGAGGTGAAACGGAATGTAAAACTGGTGACACTGGAAACGCACAAAACATAGACAGTAGGAAGACTCAGTCTCCCTGTACCTAAGTCGGCATTGTGTCTCTTATATTTAATTCCGATTTCGTCATCAATGGGAAGGTCCAAGGGATACAGTAAAGCTGCAGAGGTGCATCGGAATGTAAAACTGGTGACACAGGAAGCGCTCAAAACATAGACCGTAAGAAGACTCAGTATTCTTGTACTTAAGTCGGCATTGTGTCTCTTATATTTAATTCCGATGCAAATTCTGTGTTTCATCGCCAATGGGAAGGTCCAATGGATACAGTAAATCTGCAGAGGTGCATCGCAATGTAAAACTGGTGACACAGGAAACGCACAAAACATAGACAATAGAAATACATACTCTTCCTGTACGTAAGTCGACATTGTGTCTCTTATATTTAATTCCGATGCAATTTCTATGTTTTATCGTCAATGGGAAGGTCGAAGGGAAACAGTATACCAGCAGAGGTGCATCGGAATGTAAAACAGGTGACAAGGGAAACGCTAAAAGCATAGACAGTAGGAAGACTCAGTCTTTCTGTAATTAAGTCGGCATTGTGTCTTTTATATTTAATTCCGATGCTATTTCTGTGTTTCATCGTCAATGGGAAAGTCCAATGGATACAGTAAAGCTGCAGAGGTGCATCGGAATGTAAAACTGGTGACACAGGAAGCGGTCAAAACATAGACCCTAAGAAGACTCAGTTTTTTTGTACTGAAGTCGGCATTGTGTCTCATATATTTAATTCCGATGCAATTTCTGTGTTTCGTCGTCAATGGGAAGGTCCAAGAGATACAGTAAAGCTGCAGAGGTGCATCGGAATGTAAAACTGGTGAAACAGGAAACGCTCAAAACATAGACAGTAGGAAGACTCAGTCTTCCTGTACTTCAGTCGGCATTGTGTCTCTTATCTTTAATTCCGATGCCACTTCTGTGTTTCATCGCCATTGGGAAGGTCCAAGGGATACAGTAAACCTGCAGAGGTGCATCGGAATGTGAAACTGGTGATACAGGACACGCTCAAATCATAGACAGTAGGAAGACTCAGTCTTCCTTTACTTAAGTCGGCATGGTGTCTCTTATATTTAATTCCGATGCAATTTCTGTGTTTCATCGTCAATGGAAGGTCCAATGGATACAGTAAACCAGCAGAGATGCATCGGAATATAAAACTGGTGACACAGGAAACGCTCAAAACATAGACAATAGAAAGACACACTATTCCTGTACTTAAGTCGACCTTGTGTCTCTTCTATGTAATTCCGATGTAATTTCTGTGTTTCATCGTCAATGGAGAAGTCGAAGGGAAACAGTATACCTGCAGCGGTGCATCGGAATGTAAAACTGGTGACACAGGAGACGCTCAAAGCATAGACAGTAGGAAGACTCAGTCTTCCTGTACTTAAGTCGGCATTGTGTCTTTTATATTTAATTCCGATGTAATTTCTGTGATTCAATGTCAATGGGAAGGTGCAAGGTATACAGTAAACATGCAGAGGTGCATCGGAATGTAAAACTGGTGACACAGGAAACGCTCATAACGTAGACAGTAGGAAGACTCAGTTTTATTGTACTTAAGTCGTGATTGTGTCTCTTATATGTAATTCCGATGCAATTTCTGTGTTTCATCGTCACTATGGAGATCCAAGGGATACAGTAAACCTGCAGAGGTGCATCAAAATGTAAAACTGATGACACAGGAAATGCTCAAAACGTAGACAGTAGGAAGACTCAGTCTTCCTGTACCTAGGTCGGCATTGCGTCTCTTATATTTAATTCCGATGGAATTTCTGTGTATCATCGTCAATGGGAAGGTCCAAGGGATACAGTGAACCTGCAGAAGTGCATTGGAATGTAAAACTGGTGACAAAGGAAACGCTCAAATCATACACCGTAAGATGACTCAGTTTTCTTGTACTTAAGTCGGCGTTGTGTCTCCTATATTTAATTCCGATGCAATATCTGTGTTTCATCGCCAATGGGAAGGTCCAATGGATACAGTAAATCTGCAGTGGTGCATCGCAATGTAAAACTGGTGACACAGGAAACGCACAAAACATAGACAATAGAAAGACACACTCTTCCTGTACTTAAGTCGACATTGTGTCTCTTATATTTAACTCCGATGCAATTTCTGTGTTTCATCGTCAATGGGAAGGTCGAAGGGAAACAGTATACCTGCAGAGGTGCATCGGAATGTAAAACTGGTGACAAGGGAAACGCTGAACACATAGACAGTAGGAAGACTCAGTCTTTCTGTACTTAAGTCGGCATTGTGTCTCTTATATTTAATTCCGATGCAATTTCTGTGTTTCATCGTCACTGTGAAGGTCCAAGTGATACAGTAAATGTGCAGAGGTGCATCGGAATGTAAAACTGGTGACACAGGAAACGCTCAAAACATAGACAGTAGGAAGACTCAGACTTCCTGTACTTCAGTCGGCATTGTGTCTCTTATATTTAATTCCGATGCCATTTCTGTGTTTCATCGCCAATGGGAAGGTCCAAGGGATACAGTAAACCTGCAGAGGTGCATCGGAATGTAAAACTGGTGATACAGGACACGCTCAAATCATAGACAGTAGGAAGACTCATTCTTCCCTTACTTAAGTTTGCATGGTGTCTCTTATATTTAATTCCGATGCAATTTCTGTGTTTCATCGTCATTGGAAGGTCCAAGGGACACAGTAAACCTGCAGAGGTGAAACGGAATGTAAAACTGGTGACACTGGAAACGCTCAAAACATAGACAGTAGGAAGACTCAGTCTCCCTGTACCTAAGTCGTCATTGTGTCTCTTATATTTAATTCCGATGCAATTTCTGTGTTTCGTCGTCAATGGGAAGGTCCAAGGGATACAGTAAAGCTGCAGAGGTGCATCGGAATGTAAAACTGGTGACACAGGAAGCGCTCAAAACATAGGCCGTAAGAAGACTCAGTATTCTTGTACTTAAGTCGGCGTTGTGTCTCTTATATTTAATTCCGATGCAATATCTGTGTTTCATCGCCAATGGGAAGGTCCAATGGATACAGTAAATCTGCAGTGGTGCATCGCAATGTAAAACTGGTGACACAGGAAACGCACAAAACATAGACAATAGAAAGACACACTCTTCCTGTACTTAAGTCGACATTGTGTCTCTTATATTTAACTCCGATGCAATTTCTGTGTTTCATCGTCAATGGGAAGGTCGAAGGGAAACAGTATACCTGCAGAGGTGCATCGGAATGTAAAACTGGTGACAAGGGAAACGCTGAAAACATAGACAGTAGGAAGACTCAGTCTTTCTGTACTTAAGTCGGCATTGTGTCTCTTATATTTAATTCCGATGCAATTTCTGTGTTTCATCGTCAATGGGAAGGGACAAGGGATACAGTAACCCTACAGAGGTGCATCGGAAGGAAAACTGGTGACACAGGAAGCGCTCGTAACATAGACCCTAAGAAGACTTAGTTTTCTTGTACTTTGGTCGGCATTGTGTCTTTTATATTTAATTCCGATGCAATTTCTGTGTTTCATCGTCACTGTGAAGGTCCAAGGGACATAGTAAACCTGGAGAGGTGCATCGGAATGTAAAACTGGTGACACAGGAAACGCTCAAATCATAGACAGTAGGAAGACTCAGTCTTCCTGTACTTAAGTCATCATTGTGTCTCTTATATTTAATTCCGAAGCAATTTCTGTGTTTCATCGTCACTGTGAAGGTCCAAGTGATACAGTAAACGTGCAGAGGTGCATCGGAATGTAAAACTGGTGACACAGGAAACGCTCAAAACATAGACAGTAGGAAGACTCAGTCTTCCTGTACTTCAGTCGGCATTGTGTCTCTTATATTTAATTCCGATGCCATTTCTGTGTTTCATCGCCAATGGGAAGGTCCAAGGGATACAGTAAACCTGCAGAGGTGCATCGGAATGTAGAACTGGTGATACAGGACACGCTCAAATCATAGACAGTAGGAAGACTCAGTCTTCCTTTACTTAAGTTTGCATGGTGTCTCTTATATTTAATCCCGATGCAATTTCTGTGTTTCATCGTCATTGGAAGGTCCAAGGGACACAGTACACCTGCAGAGGTGAAACGGAATGTAAAACTGGTGACACTGCAAACGCTCAAAACATAGACAGTAGGAAGACTCAGTCTCCCTGTACCTAAGTCGGCATTGTGTCTTTTATATTTAATTCCGATGCAATTTCTGTGTTTCGTCGTCAATGGGAAGGTCCAAGGGATACAGTAAAGCTGCAGAGGTGCATCGGAATGTAAAACTGGTGACACAGGAAGCGCTCAAAACATAGACCGTAAGAAGACTCAGTATTCTTGTACTTAAGTCGGCATTGTGTCTCTTATATTTAATTCCGATGCAATTTCTGTGTTTCATCGTCACTATGAAGATCCAAGGGATACAGTAAACCTGCAGAGGTGCATCAAAATGTAAAACTGATGACACAGGAAATGCTCAAAACGTAGACAGTAGGAAGACTCAATCTCCCTGTACCTAAGTCGGCATTGTGTCTCTTATATTTAATTCCGATGCAATTTCTGTGTTTCGTCGTCAATGGGAAGGTCCAAGGGATACAGTAAAGCTGCAGAGGTGCATTGGAATGTAAAACTGGTGACAAAGGAAACGCTCAAATCATACACCGTAAGATGACTCAGTCTTCTTGTACTTAAGTCAGCGTTCTGTCTCTTATATTTAATTCCGATGCAAATTCTGTGTTTCATCGCCAATGGGAAGGTCCAATGGATACAGTAAATCTGCAGAGCTGCATCGCAATGTAAAACTGGTGACACAGGAAACGCACAAAACATAGACAATAGAAATACATACTCTTCCTGTACGTAAGTCGACATTGTGTCTCTTATATTTAATTCCGATGCAATTTCTATGTTTTATCGTCAATGGGAAGGTGGAAGGGAAACAGTATACCTGCAGAGGTGCATCGGAATGTAAAACAGGTGACAAGGGAAACGCTGAAAGCATAGACAGTAGGAAGACTCAGTCTTTCTGTACTTAAGTCGGCATTGTGTCTTTTATATTTAATTCCGATGCTATTTCTGTGTTTCATCGTCAATGGGAAAGCCCAATGGATACAGTAAAGCTGCAGAGGTGCATCGGAATGTAAAACTGGTGACACAGGAAGCGGTCAAAACATAGACCCTAAGAAGACTCAGTTTTCTTGTACTGAAGTCGGCATTGTGTCTCTTATATTTAATTCCGATGCAATTTCTGTGTTTCGTCGTCAATGGGAAGGTCAAAGGGATACAGTAAAGCTGCAGAGGTGCATCGGAATGTAAAACTGGTGACACAAGAAACGCTCAAAACATAGACAGTAGGAAGACTCAGTCTTCCTGTACTTCAGTCGGCATTGTGTCTCTTATATTTAATTACGATGCCATTTCTGTGTTTCATCGCCAATGGGAAGGTCCAAGGGATACAGTAAACCTGCAGAGGTGCATCGGAATGTAGAACTGGTGATACAGGACACGCTCAAATCACAGACAGTAGGAAGACTCAGTCTTCCTTTACTTAAGTCGGCATGGTGTCTCTTATATTTAATTCCGATGCAATTTCTGTGTTTCATCGTCAATGGAAGGTCCAAGGGATACAGTAAACCTGCAGAGGTGCATCGGAATGTAGAACTGGTGATACAGGACACGCTCAAATCATAGACAGTAGGAAGACTCAGTCTTCCTTTACTTAAGTCGGCATGGTGTCTCTTATATTTAATTTCGATGCAATTTCTGTGTTTCATCGTCACTGTGAAGGTCCAAGACATACAGTAAACATGCAGAGGTGCATCAAAATGTAAAACTGATGACACAGGAAATGCTCAAAACGTAGACAGTAGGAAGACTCAATCTCCCAGTACCTAAGTCGGCATTGTGTCTCTTATATTTAATTCCGATGCAATTTCTGTGTTTCATCGTCACTGTGAAGTTCCAAGACATACAGTAAACATGCAGAGGTGCATCGGAATGTAAAACTGGTGACACAGGAAACGCTCATAACATAGACAGTAGGAAGACTCAGTCTTCCTGTACTTAAGACGTCATTGTGTCTCTTATATTTAATTTCGATGCAATTTCAATGTTTCATCGTCAATGGGAAGTTCCAAGGGATACAGGAAACATGCAGAGGTGCATCGGAATGTAAAACTGGTGACACAGGAAACGCTCAAAATATAGACAGTAGGAAGACTCAGTCTTCCTGTACTTAAGTCGGCATTGTGAATTTTATATTTAATTCCGATGTAATTTCTGTGTTTCAATGTCAATGGGAAGGTGCAAGGGATACAGTAAACCTGCAGAAGTGCATCGGAATGTAAAAACACTGACACAGGAAAGGCTCAAAATATAGACAGTAGGAAGACTCAGTCTTGATGTACTTAAGTCGGCATTGTGTCTTTTATATTTAATTCCGATGTAATTTATGTGTTTCAATGTCAATGGGAAGGTGCAAGGGATACAGTAAACATGCAGAGGTGCATCGGAATGTAAAACTGGTGACACAGGAAACGCTCAAAACATAGACAGTAGGAAAACTCAGTCTTCCTGTACGTAAACCATCATTATGTCTCTTATATTTAATTCCGATGCAATTTCTGTGTTCCATCGTCATTGTGAAGGTCCAAGGGATACAGTAAACTTGCAGAGGTGCATCGGAATATAAAACTGGTGACACAGGAAACGCTCAATACATAGACAGTAGGAAGACTCAGTCTTCCTGTACCTAAGTCGGCATTGTGTCTCTTATATTTAATTCCGATGGAATTTCTGTGTTTCATTGTCACTGTGAAGGTCCAAGGGATACAGTAAACCTGCAGAGGTGCATCGGAATGTAAAACTGGTGATACAGGACACGCTCAAATCATAGACAGTAGGAAGACCCAGTCTTCCTTTACTTAAGTCGGCATGGTGTCTCTTATATTTAATTCCGATGCAATTTCTGTGTTTCATCGTCAATGGAAGGTCCAATGGATACAGTAAACCAGCAGAGGTGCATCGGAATGTAAAACTGGTGACACAGGAAACGCTCAAAACATAGACAATAGAAAGACACACTCTTCCTGTACTTAAGTCGACCTTGTGTCTCTTCTATGTCATTCCGATGTAATTTCTGTGATTCATCGTCAATGGGAAAGTCGAAGGGAAACAGTATACCTGCAGAGGTGCATCGGAATGTAAAACTGGTGACACAGGAGACGCTCAAAGCATAGACAGTAGGAAGACTCAGTCTTCCTGTACTTAAGTCGGCATTGTGTCTCTTATATTTAATTCCGATGCAATTTCTGTATTTCATCGTCAATGGGAAGGTCCAAGGGATACAGTGAACCTGCAGAAGTGCATTGGAATGTAAAACTGGTGACAAAGGAAACGCTCAAATCATACACCGTAAGATGACTCAGTTTTCTTGTACTTAAGTCGGCGTTGTGTCTCTTATATTTAATTCCGATGCAATTTCTGTGTTTCATCGCCAATGGGAAGATCAATAGATACAGTAAATCTGCAGTGGTGCATCGCAATGTAAAACTGGTGACACAGGAAACGTACAAAACATAGGCAATAGAAAGACACACTCTTCCTGTACTTAAGTCGACATTGTGTCTCTTATTTTTAATTCCGATGCAATTTCTGTGTTTCATCGTCAATGTGAAGGTCGAAGGGAAACAGTATACCTGCAGAGGTGCATCGGAATGTAAAACTGGTGACAAGGGAAACGCTGGAAACATAGACAGTAGGAAGACTCAGTCTCTCTGTTCTTAAGTCGGCATTGTGTCTCTTATATTTAATTCCGATGCAATTTCTGTGATTCATCGTCAATGGGATGGGACAAGGGATACAGTAACCCTACAGAGGTGCATCGGAATGTAAAACTGGTGACACAGGATGCGCACATAACATAGACCCTAAGAAGGCTTAGTTTTCTTGTACTTAAGTTGGCATTGTGTGTTTTATCTTTAATTCCGATGCAATTTCTGTGTTTCATCGTCACTGTGAAGGTCCAAGGGACATAGTAAACCTGCAGAGGTGCATCGGAATGTAAAACTGGTGACACAGGAAACGCTCAAAACATAGACAGTAGGAAGACTCAGTCTTCCTGTACTTAAGTCATCATTGTGTCTCTTATATTTAATTCCGATGCAATTTCTGTGATTCATCGTCAATGGGATGGGACAAGGGATACAGTAACCCTACAGAGGTGCATCGGAATGTAAAACTGGTGACACAGGATGCGCACATAACATAGACCCTAAGAAGACTCAGTATTCTTGTATTTAAGTCGGCATTGTGTCTCTTATATTTAATTCCGATGCAATTTCTGTGTTTCATCGTCACTATGAATATCCAAGGGATACAGTAAACCTGCAGAGGTGCATCAAAATGTAAAACTGATGACACAGGAAATGCTCAAAACGTAGACAGTAGGAAGACTCAGTCTTCCTGTACCTAAGTCGGCATTGTGTCTCTTATATTTAATGCCGATGGAATTTCTGTGTTTCATCGCCAATAGGAAGGTCCAAGGGACACAGTAAACCTGCAGAGGTGAATCGGAATGTAAAACTGGTGACACTGAAAACGCTCAAAGCATAGACAGTAGGAAGACTCAGTCTTCCCTTACTTAAGTCGGCATGGTGTCTCTTATACTTAATTCCGATGCAAATTCTGTGTTTCATCGCCAATGGGAAGGTCCAATGGATACAGTAAATCTACAGAGGTGCATCGCATTGTAAAACTGGTGACACAGGAAACGCACAAAACATAGACAATAGAAATACATACTCTTCCTGTACTTAAGTCGACATTGTGTCTCTTATATTTAATTCCGATGCAATTTCTATGTTTCATCGTCAATGGGAAGGTCGAAGGGAAACAGTATACCTGCAGAGGTGCATCGGAATGTAAAGCTGGTGACAAGGGAAACGCTGAAAACATAGACAGTAGGAAGACTCAGTCTTTCTGTACTTAAGTCGGCATTGTGTCTTTTATACTTAATTCCGATGCTATTTCTGTGTTTCATCGTCAATGGGAAAGTCCAATGGATACAGTAAACCTGCAGAGGTGCATCGGAATGTAAAACTGGTGACACAGGAAGCGGTCAAAACATAGACCCTAAGAAGACTCAGTTTTCTTGTACTGAAGTCGGCATTGTGTCTCTTATATTTAATTCCGATGCAATTTCTGTGTTTCGTCGTCCATGGGAAGGTCCAAGGGATACCGTAAAGCTGCAGAGGTGCATCGGAATGTAAAACTGGTGACAGAGGAAGCGCTCAAATCATAGACCGTAAGAAGACTCTGTTTTCTTGTACTTAAGTCGGCATTGTGTCTCTTATATTTAATTCCGATGCAATTTCTTTTTTCATCGTCACTATGAAGATCCGAGGGATACAGTAAACCTGCAGAGGTGCATCAAAATGTAAAACTGATGACACAGGAAATGCTCAAAACGTAGACAGTAGGAAGACTCAGTCTTCCTGTACCTAAGTCGGCATTGTGTCTCTTATTTTTCATGCCGATGGAATTTCTGTGTTTCATCGCCAATAGGAAGGTCCAAGGGACACAGTAAACCTGCAGAGGTGAATCGGAATGTAAAACTGGTGACACTGAAAACGCTCAAAGCATAGACAGTAGGAAGACTCAGTCTTCCCTTACTTAAGTCGGCATGGTGTCTCTTATACTTAACTCCGATGCAAATTCTGTGTTTCATCGCCAATGGGAAGGTCCAATGGATACAGTAAATCCACAGAGGTGCATCGCATTGTAAAACTGGTGACACAGGAAACGCACAAAACATAGACAATAGAAATACATACTCTTCCTGTACTTAAGTCGACATTGTGTGTCTTATATTTAATTCCGATGCAATTTCTATGTTTCATCGTCAATGGGAAGGTCGAAGGGAAACAGTATACCTGCAGAGGTGCATCGGAATGTAAAGCTGGTGACAAGGGAAACGCTGAAAACATAGACAGTAGGAAGACTCAGTCTTTCTGTACTTAAGTCGGCATTGTGTCTTTTATACTTAATTCCGATGCTATTTCTGTGTTTCATCGTCAATGGGAAAGTCCAATGGATACAGTAAACCTGCAGAGGTGCATCGGAATGTAAAACTGGTGACACAGGAAGCGGTCAAAACATAGACCCTAAGAAGACTCAGTTTTCTTGTACTGAAGTCGGCATTGTGTCTCTTATATTTAATTCCGATGCAATTTCTGTGTTTCGTCGTCCATGGGAAGGTCCAAGGGATACAGTAAAGCTGCAGAGGTGCATCGGAATGTAAAACTGGTGACAGAGGAAGCGCTCAAATCATAGACCGTAAGAAGACTCTGTTTTCTTGTACTTAAGTCGGCATTGTGTCTCTTATATTTAATTCCGATGCAATTTCTTTTTTCATCGTCACTATGAAGATCCGAGGAATACAGTAAACCTGCAGAGGTGCATCAAAATGTAAAACTGATGACACAGGAAATGCTCAAAACGTAGACAGTAGGAAGACTCAGTCTTCCTGTACCTAAGTCGGCATTGTGTCTCATATATTTAATTCCGATGCCATTTCTGTGTTTCATCGCCAATGGGAAGGTCCAAGGGATACAGTAGCCCTACAGAGGTGCATCGGAATGTAAAACAGATGACACAGGAAGCGCTCATAACATAGAACCTAAGAAGACTCAGTTTTCTTGTACTTAAGTCGTTATTGTGTCTTTTATAGTTAATTCCGATTCAATTTCTGTGTTTCATCGTCACTGTGAAGGTCCAAGGGACTCAGTAAACCTGGAGATGTGCAGCGGAATGTAAAACTGGTCACACAGGAAACGCTCAAAACATAGACAGTAGGAAGACTCAGTCTTCCTCTACTTCAGTCGGCATTGTATCTCTTATATTTAATTCCGATGCCATTTCTGTGTTTCATCGTCAATGGGAAGGTCCAAGAGATACTGTAAACCTGCAGAGGTGCATCGGAATGTAAAGCTGGTGATACAGGACACGCTGAAATAATAGACAGTAGAAAGACTCAGTCTTCCTTTACTTAAGTCGGCATGGTGTCTCTTATATTTAATTGCGATGCAATTTCTGTGTTTCATCGCCAATGGGAAGGGCCAATGGATACAGTAAACCTGCAGAGGTGCAACGGAATGTAAAACTGGTGACACAGAAAACGCTCAAAACGTAGACCGTAAGAAGACTCAGTTTTCTTGTACTTAAGTCGGCGTTGTGTCTCTTCTATTTAATTCCGATGCAATTTCTGTGTTTCATCGTCAATGGGAAGGTCCAAGGTAAACAGTTAACCTGCAGAGGTGCATCTGAATGTAAAACTGGTGACATAGTAAGCGCTCATAACATGGACCCTAAGAAGACTCAGGATTTCTTGTACTTAAGTCGGCATTGTGTCTTTTATATTTAATTGCGATGCAATTTCTGTGTTTCATCGTCACTGTGAAGGTCTAAGGGATACAGTAAACCTGCAGAGGTGCATCGGAATGTAATACTGGTGACACAGGAAAGGCTCAAAACGTAGACAGTAGGAAGACTCAGTCTTCCTTTACTTAAGTCGGCATGGTGTCTCTTATATTTAATTCCGATGTAATTTCTGTGTTTCATCGTCAATGGAAGGTCCAATGGATACAGTAAACCTGCAGAGGTGCATCGGAATGTAAAACTGGTGACACAGGTAGCGCTAATAACATGGACCCTAAGAAGACTCAGGTTTTCTTGTACTTATGTCGGCATTGTGCGTTTTATATTTAATTCCGATGTAATTTCTGTGTTTCATCGTCAATGGGAAGGTCCAAGAGATACTGTAAACCTGCAGAGGTGGATCGGAATGTAAAACTGATGACACAGGAAATGCTCAAATCGTAGACAGTAGGAAGACTCAGTTTTCCTGTACCTAAGTCAGCATTGTGCCTCTTATATTTAATTCCGATGCAATTTCTGTGTTTCTTCGTCAATGGAAGACCCAATGGATACAGTAAACCAGCAGAGGTGCATCGGAATGTAAAACTGGTGACACAGGAAACGCTCAAAACATAGACACTAGAAAGACACACTCTTCCCGTACTTAAGACGTCATTGTGTCTCTTATATTTAATTCCGATGCAATTGCTGTGTTTCATCGCCAATGGGAAGACCCAATGGATACAGTAAACCAGCAGAGGTGCATCGGAATGTAAAACTGGTGCGACAGGAAATGCTCAAACATAGACAGTGGGAAGACTCAGTCTTCCTGTACTTAAGACGTCATTGTGTCTCTTATATTTAATTCCGATGCAATTTCTGTGTTTCATCGTCACTGTGACGGTCCAAGGGATACAGTAAACCTGCAGATGTGCAGCGGAATGTAAAACTGGTGACACAGGAAACGCTCAAAACATAGACAGAAGGAAGACTCACTCTTCCTGTATTTAAGTCGGCATTGTGTCTGTTATATTTAATTCCGATGTAATTTCTGTGTTTCAATGTCAATGGGAAGGTCCAATGGATACAGTAAACCTGCAGAGGTGCATCGGAATGTAAAACTGGTGACACAGGAAGCGCTCATAACATGGACCCTAAGAAGACTCAGGTTTTCTTGTACTTAAGACGCCATTGTGTCTTTTATATTTAATTCCGATGCAATTTCTGTGTTTCATCGTCAATGTGAAGGTCCAAGGGATACAGTGAACCTGCAGAGGTGCATCGGAATGTAAAACTGGTGACACAGGAAACGCTCAAAACGTAGACAGTAGGAAGACTCAGTCTTCCTGTTTTTAAGTCGGCATTGTGTCTGTTATATTTAATTCCGATGTAATTTGTGTGTTTAAATGTCAATGGGAAGGTGCAAGGGATACAGTAAACCTGTAGAGGTTTATTGGAATGTAAAACTGATGTCACAGGAAATGTTCAAAGCGTAGACAGTAGGAAGACTCAGTCTTCCTGTACCTAAATCGGCATTGTGTCTCTTATATTTAATTCCGATGCAATTTCTGTGTTTCATCGTCAATGGGAAGGTAAAATGGATACAATAAACCTGCAGAGGTGGATCGGAATGTAAAACTGATGACACAGGTAATGCTCAAATCGTAGACAGTAGGAAGACTCAGTTTTCCTGTACCTAAGACGGCATTGTGCCTCTTATATTTAATTCCGATGCAATTTCTGTGTTTCTTCGTCAATGGAAGACCCAATGGATACAGTAAACCAGCAGAGGTGCATCGGAATGTAAAACTGGTGACACAGGAAACGCTCAAAACATAGACAATAGAAAGACACACTCTTCCTGTACTTAAGTCGACATTGTGTCTCTTATATTTAATTCCGATGCAATTTCTGTGTTTCATCGTCAATGGAAGGTCCAATGGATACAGTAAACCTGCAGAGGTGCATCGGAATGTAAAACTGGTGACACAGGTAGCGCTAATAACATGGACCCTAAGAAGACTCAGGTTTTCTTGTACTTATGTCGGCATTGTGTCTTTTATATTTAATTCCGATGTAATTTCTGTGTTTCATCGTCAATGGGAAGGTCCAAGAGATACTGTAAACCTGCAGAGGTGGATCGGAATGTAAAACTGATGACACAGGAAATGCTCAAATCGTAGACAGTAGGAAGACTCAGTTTTCCTGTACCTAAGTCAGCATTGTGCCTCTTATATTTAATTCCGATGCAATTTCTGTGTTTCTTCGTCAATGGAAGACCCAATGGATACAGTAAACCAGCAGAGGTGCATCGGAATGTAAAACTGGTGACACAGGAAACGCTCAAAACATAGACACTAGAAAGACACACTCTTCCCGTACTTAAGACGTCATTGTGTCTCTTATATTTAATTCCGATGCAATTGCTGTGTTTCATCGCCAATGGGAAGACCCAATCGATACAGTAAACCAGCAGAGGTGCATCGGAATGTAAAACTGGTGCGACAGGAAATGCTGAAACATAGACAGTGGGAAGACTCAGTCTTCCTGTACTTAAGACGTCATTGTGTCTCTTATATTTAATTCCGATGCAATTTCTGTGTTTCATCGTCAATGCGAAGGTCCAAGGGATACAGTAACCCTTCAGAGGTGCATCGGAATGTAAAACTGGTGACACAGGAAGCGCTCATAACATAGACCCCAAGAAGACTCAGGTTTTCTTGTACTTAAGTCGGCATTGTGTCTTTTATATTTAATTCCGATGCAATTTCTGTGTTTCATCGTCACTGTGAAGGTCCAAGGGAAACAGTAAACATGCAGAGGTGCATCGGAATTTAAAACTGGTGACACAGGAAACGCTCAACACATAGACCGTAGGAAGACTCACTTAAGACGTCATTGTGTCTCTTATATTTAATTCCGATGCAATTTCTGTGTTTCATCGCCAATGGGAAGGTCCAAGGGACACAGTAAACCTGAGAGGTGCATCGGATTGTAAAACTGGTGACACTGGAAACGCTCAAAACATAGACCGTAAGAAGACTCACTTTTCTTGTACTTAAGTCGTCGTTGTGTCTCTTATACTTAATTCCGATGTAATTTCTGTGTTTCATCGTCAATGGGAAGGTCCAATGGATACAGTAAACCTGCAGAGTCGCATCGGAATGTAAAACTGGTGACACTGTAAACGCTCAAAACATAGACAGTAGGAAGACTCAATGTTCCTGTACCTAAATCGGCATTGTGTCTCTTATATTTAATTCCGATGCAATATCTGTGTTTCATCGTCAATGGGAAGGTCCAATGGATACAGTAAACCTGCAGAGGTGCATCGCAATGTAAAACTGGTGACACAGGAAGCGCTCATAACATAGACCCTAAGAAGACTCAGTTTTCTTGTGCCTAAGTCGGCATTGTGTCTTTTATTTTTAATTCCGATTCAATTTCTGTGTTTCATCGTCACTGTGAAGGTCCACGGGATACAGTAAACCTGCAGAGGTGCATCGGAATGTAAAACTGGTGACACAGGAAACGCTCAAAACATAGACAGTAGGAGGACTCAGTCTTCCTGTACTTAAGTCATCATTGTGTCCCTTATATTTAATTCCGTTGCAATTTCTGTGTTTCATCGTCACTGTGAAGGTCCAAGGGATACAGTAAACCTGCAGACGTGCATCGGAATGTAAAACTGGTGATACAGGACACGCTCAAATCATAGACAGTAGGAAGACTCAGTCTTCCTTTACTTAAGTCGGCATGGTGTCATTTATATTTAATTCCGATGCAATTTCTGTGTTTCATCGTCAATGGGAAGGGCCAATGGATACAGTAAACCTGCAGAGGAGCATCGGAATGTAAAACTATGACACAGAAAATGCACAAAACATAGACCGTAAGAAGACTCAGTTTTCTAGTTCTTAGGTCGGCGTTGTGTCTCTTATATTTAATTCCGATGCAATTTCTGTTTTTCATCGTCAATGGGAACGTCCAATGGATACAGTAAACCTGCAGAGGTGCATCGGAATGTAATACTGGTGACACAGGAAAGGCTCAAAACATAGACAGTAGGACGACTCAGTCTTCCTTTACTTAAGTCGGCATGGTGTCTCTTATTTTTAATTCCGATGCAATTTCTGTGTATCATCGTCAATGGAAGGTCAAATGGATACAGTAAACCAGCAGAGGAGCATCGGAATGTAAACTGGTGACACAGGAAACGCTCAAAACATAGACAGTAGGGAGACTCAGCCTTCCTGTTCTTAAGTCGGCATTGTGGCTCTTATATTTAATTCCGATGCAATTTCTGTGTTTCATCGCCAATGGGAAGCGCCAATGGATACCGTAAACCTGCAGAGGTGCATCTGAATGTAAAACTGGTGACACAGAAAACGCTCAAAACGTAGACCGTAAGAAGACTCAGTTTTCTTGTACTTAAGTCGGCGTTTTGTCTCTTCTATTTAATTCCGATGCAATTTCTGTGTTTCATCGTCAATGGGATGGTCCAAGGGATACAGTAAACCTGCAGAGGTGCATCGGAGTGTAAAACTGGTGACACAGGAAGCGCTCATAACATGGACCCTAAGAAGACTCAGGTTTTCTTGTACTTAAGTCGGCATTGTGTCTTTTATATTTAATTCCGATGCAATTTCTGTGTTTCATCGTCACTGTGACGGTCCAAGGGATACAGTAAACAAGCAGATGTGCAGCGGAATGTAAAACTGGTGACACAGGAAACGCTCAAAACATAGACAGAAGGAAGACTCACTCTTCCTGTATTTAAGTGGGCATTGTGTCTGTTATATTTAATTCCGATGTAATTTCTGTGTTTCAATGTCAATGGGAAGGTCCAATGGATACAGTAAACCTGCAGAGGTGCATCGGAATGTAAAACTGGTGACACAGGAAACGCTCAAAACATAGACAATAGAAAGACACACTCTTCCTGTACTTAAGTCGACATTGTGTCTCTTATATTTAATTCCGATGCAATTTCTGTGTTTCATCGTCACAGTGAAGGTCCACGGGATACAGTAAACCTGCAGAGGTGCATCGGAATGTAAAACTGGTGACACAGGAAACGCTCAAAACATAGACAGTAGGAGGACTCAGTCTTCCTGTACTTAAGTCAACATTGTGTCTCTTATATTTAATTCCGATGCAATTTCTGTGTTTCATCGTCACTGTGAAGGTCCAAGGGATACAGTAAACGTGCAGAGCTGCATCGGAATGTAAAACTGGTGACACAGGAAACGCTCAAAACATAGACAGTAGGAAGACTCAGTCTTCGTGTACTTCAATCGCCATTGTGTCTCTTATATTTAATTCCGATGCCATTTCTGTGTTTCATCATCACTGGGAAGGTCCAAGGGATACAGTAAACCTGCAGACGTGCATCGGAATGTAAAACTGGTGATACAGGACACGCTCAAATCATAGACAGTAGGAAGACTCAGTCTTCCTATACTTAAGTCGGCATGGTGTCATTTATTTTTTTTCCGATGCAATTTCTGTGTTTCATCGTCAATGGGAAGGGCCAATGGATATAGTAAACCTGCAGAGGTGCATCGGAATGTAAAACTGATGACACAGAAAATGCACAAAACATAGACCGTAAGAAGACTCAGTTTTCTTGTACTTAAGTCGGCGTTGTGTCTCTTATATTTAATTCCGATGCAATTTCTGTGTTTCATCGTCAATGGGAACGTCCAATGGATACAGTAAATCTGCAGAGGTGCATCGGAATGTAATACTGGTGACACAGGAAAGGCTCAAAACATAGACAGTAGGAACACTCAGTCTTCCTTTACTTAAGTCGGCATGGTGTCTCTTATATTTAATTCCGATGCAATTTCTGTGTTTCATCGTCAATGTATGGTCCAATGGATACAGTAAACCAGCAGAGGAGCATCGGAATGTAAACTGGTGACACAGGAAACGCTCAAAACATAGACAGTAGGAAGACTCAGTCTTCCTGTTTTTAAGTCGGCATTGTGTCTGTTATATTTAATTCCGATGTAATTTCTGTGTTTCAATGTCAATGGGAAGGAGCAAGGGATACAGTAACCCTGCATAGGTGCATCGGAATGTAAAACTGGTGACACAGGAAGCGCTCATAACATAGACCCTAAGAAGACTCAGGTTTTCTTGTACTTATGTCGGCATTGTGTCTTTTATATTTAATTCCGATGGAAATTCTGTGCTTCATCGTCAATGGGAAGATCCAAGGGATACAGTAACACTGCAGAGGTGCATCGGAATGTAAAACTGGTGACACAGGAAACGCTCAAAGAATAGACAGCAGGAAGACTCAGCCTTCCTGTTCTTAAGTCGTCATTGTGTCTCTTATATTTAATTCCGAAGCTATTTCTGTGTTTCATGGTCAATGGGAAGGTACAATGGATACAGTAAACCTGCAGAGGTGCATCGGAATGTAAAACTGGTGACACAGAAAATGCTCAAAACGTAGACCGTAAGAAGACTCAGTTTTCTTGTACTGAAGTCGGCATTGTGTCCCTTATATTTAATTTGATGCAATTTCTGTGTTTCACCGTCACTGTGAAGGTCCAAGGGATACAGTAAACCTGCAGAGGTGCATCAAAATGTAAAACTGATGACACAGGAAACGCTCAAAACATAGAGAGTAGGAAGACTCAGTCTCCCTGTACCTAAGTCGACATTGTGGCTCTTATATTTAATTCCGATGCAATTTCTGTGTTTCATCGTCACTGTGAAGGTCCAAGGGATACAGTAAACCTGCAGAAGTGCATTGGAATGTAAAACTGGTGACAAAGGAAACGCTCAAATCATACACCGTAAGATGACTCAGTTTTCTTGTACTTAAGTCGGCGTTGTGTCTCTTATATTTAATTCCGATGCAATTTCTGTGTTTCATCGTCACTGGGAAGGTCCAATGGATACAGTAAACCTGCAGAGGTGCATCGCAATGTAAAACTGGTGACACAGGAAGCGCTCGTAACATAGACCCTAAGAAGACTCAGTTTTCTTGTACTTATGTCGGCATTGTGTCTTTTATATTTAACTCCGATGCAATTTCTGTGTTTCATCGTCACTGTGAAGGTCCACGGGATACAGTAAACCTGCAGAGATGCATCGGAATGTAAAACTGGCGACACAGGAGAGGTTCAAAACATAAACAGTAGGAAGACTCAGTCTTCCTTTACTTAAGTCGGCATGGTGTCTCTTATTTTTAATTGCGATGCAATTTCTGTGTTTCATCGTCAATGGAAGGTCCAATGGATACAGTAAACCTGCAGAGGTGCGTCGAAATGTCAAACTGGTGACACAGGAAACGCTCAAAACATAGACAATAGAAAGACCCACTCTTCCTGTACTTAAGTCGACATTGTGTCTGTTCTATTTAATTTCGATGTAATTTCTGTGTTTCATCGTCAATGGGAAAGTCGAAGGAAAACAGTATACCTGCAAAGGTGCATCGGAATGTAATACTGGTGACACAGGAGACGCTCAAAGCATAGACAGTAGGAAGACTCAGTCTTCCTTTACTTAAGTCGGCATTGTGTCTCTGATATTTAATCCCGATGCAATTTCTGTGTTTCATTGTCACTGTGAAGGTCCAAGGGATACAGTAAACATGCAGAGGTGCATCGGAATGTAAAACTGGTGACACAGAAAATGCTCAAAACGTAGACCGTAAGAAGACTCAGTTTTCTTGTACTTAAGTCGGCGTTGTGTCTCTTATATTTAATTCCGATGCAATTTGTGTGTTTCATCGTCAATGGGAGCGTCCAATGGATACAGTAAATCTGCAGAGGTGCATCGGAATGTAATACTGGTGACACAGGAAAGGCTCAAAACATAGACATTAGGAAGACTCAGTCTTCCTTTACTTAAGTCGGCATGGTGTCTCTTATATTTAATTCCGATGCAATTTCTGTGTTTCATCGTCAATGGATGGTCCAATGGATACAGTAAACCAGCAGAGGAGCATCGGAATGTAAACTGGTGACACAGGAAACGCTCAAAACATAGACAGTAGGGAGACTCAGCCTTCCTGTTCTTAAGTCGGCATTGTGTCTCTTATATTTAATTCCGATGCAATTTCTGTGTTTCATCGCCAATGGGAAGGGCCAATGGATACCGTAAACCTGCAGAGGTGCATCGGAATGTAAAACTGGTGACACAGAAAACGCTCAAAACGTAGACCGTAAGAAGACTCCGTTTTCTTGTACTTAAGTCGGCGTTGTGTCTCTTCTATTTAATTCCGATGGAATTTCTGTGTTTCATCGTCAATGGGAAGGTCGAAGGGAAACAGTATACCTGCAGAGGTGCATCGGAATGTAAAACTGGTGACAAGGGAAACGCTGAAAACATAGACAGTAGGAAGACTCAGTCTTCCTGTACTTCAGTCGGCATTGTGTCTCTTATTTTTAATTCCGATGCCATTTCTGTGTTTCATCGCCAATGGGAAGGTCCAAGGGATACAGTAAACCTGCAGAGGTGCATCGGAATGTAAAACTGGTGATACAGGACACGCTCAAATCATAGACAGTAGGAAGACTCAGTCTTCCTTTACTTAAGTTTGCATGGTGTCTCTTATATTTAATTCCGATGCAATTTCTGTGTTTCATCGTCATTGGAAGGTCCAAGGGACACAGTAAACCTGGAGAGGTGAAACGGAATGTAAAACTGGTGACACTGGAAACGCTCAAAACATAGACAGTAGGAAGACTCAGTCTCCCTGTACCTAAGTCGGCATTGTGTCTCTTATATTTAATTCCGATGCAATTTCTGTGTTTCGTCGTCAATGGGAAGGTCCAAGGGATACAGACAAGCTGCAGAGGTGCATCGGAATGTGAAACTGGTGACACAGGAAGCGCTCAAAACATAGACCGTAAGAAGACTCAGTATTCTTGTACTTAAGTCGGCATTGTGTCTCTTATATTTAATTCCGATGCAATTTCTGTGTTTCATCGTCACTATGAAGATCCAAGGGATACAGTAAACCTGCAGAGGTGCATCAAAATGTAAAACTGGTGACACAGGAAACGCACAAAACATAGACAATAGAAATACATACTCTTCCTGTACGTAAGTCGACATTGTGTCTCTTATATTTAATTCCGATGCAATTTCTATGTTTTATCGTCAATGGGAAGGTGGAAGGGAAACAGTATACCTGCAGAGGTGCATCGGAATGTAAAACAGGTGACAAGGGAAACGCTGAAAGCATAGACAGTCGGAAGACTCAGTCTTTCTGTACTTAAGTCGGCATTGTGTCTTTTATATTTAATTCCGATGCTATTTCTGTGTTTCATCGTCAATGGGAAAGTCCAATGGATACAGTAAAGCTGCAGAGGTGCATCGGAATGTAAAACTGGTGACACAGGAAGCGGTCAAAACATAGACCCTAAGAAGACTCAGTTTTCTTGTACTGAAGTCGGCATTGTGTCTCTTATATTTAATTCCGATGCAATTTCTGTGTTTCGTCGTCAATGGGAAGGTCCAAGAGATACAGTAAAGCTGCAGAGGTGCATCGGAATGTAAAACTGGTGACACAGGAAACGCTCAAAACATAGACAGTAGGAAGACTCAGTCTTCCTGTACTTCAGTCGGCATTGTGTCTCTTACATTTAATTCCGATGCCACTTCTGTGTTTCATCGCCATTGGGAAGGTCCAAGGGATACAGTAAACCTGCAGAGGTGCATCGGAATGTGAAACTGGTGATACAGGACACGCTCAAATCATAGACAGTAGGAAGACTCAGTCTTCCTTTACTTAAGTCGGCATGGTGTCTCTATTATTTAATTCCGATGCAATTTCTGTGTTTCATCGTCAATGGAAGGTCCAATGGATACAGTAAACCAGCAGAGGTGCATCGGAATGTAAAACTGGTGACACAGGAAACGCTCAAAACATAGACAATAGAAAGACACACTATTCCTGTACTTAAGTCGACCTTGTGTCTCTTCTATGTAATTCCGATGTAATTTCTGTGTTTCATCGTCAATGGGAAAGTCGAAGGGAAACAGTATACCTGCAGCGGTGCATCGGAATGTAAAACAGGTGACACAGGAGACGCTCAAAGCATAGACAGTAGGAAGACTCAGTCTTCCTGTACTTAAGTCGGCATTGTGTCTCTTATATTTAATTCCGATGCAATTTCTGTGTTTCATCGTCACTGTGAAGGTCCAAGACATACAGTAAACATGCAGAGGTGCATCGGAATGTAAAACTGGTGACACAGGAAACGCTCATAACATAGACAGTAGGAAGACTCAGTCTTCCTGTACTTAAGACGTCATTGTGTATCTTATATTTAATTCCGATGCAATTTGTGTGTTTCATCGTCAATGGGAGCGTCCAATGGATACAGTAAATCTGCAGAGGTGCATCGGAATGTAATACTGGTGACACAGGAAAGGCTCAAAACATAGACATTAGGAAGACTCAGTCTTCCTTTACTTAAGTCGGCATGGTGTCTCTTATATTTAATTCCGATGCAATTTCTGTGTTTCATCGTCAATGGATGGTCCAATGGATACAGTAAACCAGCAGAGGAGCATCGGAATGTAAACTGGTGACACAGGAAACGCTCAAAACATAGACAGTAGGGAGACTCAGCCTTCCTGTTCTTAAGTCGGCATTGTGTCTCTTATATTTAATTCCGATGCAATTTCTGTGTTTCATCGCCAATGGGAAGGGCCAATGGATACCGTAAACCTGCAGAGGTGCATCGGAATGTAAAACTGGTGACACAGAAAACGCTCAAAACGTAGACCGTAAGAAGACTCCGTTTTCTTGTACTTAAGTCGGCGTTGTGTCTCTTCTATTTAATTCCGATGGAATTTCTGTGTTTCATCGTCAATGGGAAGGTCGAAGGGAAACAGTATACCTGCAGAGGTGCATCGGAATGTAAAACTGGTGACAAGGGAAACGCTGAAAACATAGACAGTAGGAAGACTCAGTCTTCCTGTACTTCAGTCGGCATTGTGTCTCTTATTTTTAATTCCGATGCCATTTCTGTGTTTCATCGCCAATGGGAAGGTCCAAGGGATACAGTAAACCTGCAGAGGTGCATCGGAATGTAAAACTGGTGATACAGGACACGCTCAAATCATAGACAGTAGGAAGACTCAGTCTTCCTTTACTTAAGTTTGCATGGTGTCTCTTATATTTAATTCCGATGCAATTTCTGTGTTTCATCGTCATTGGAAGGTCCAAGGGACACAGTAAACCTGGAGAGGTGAAACGGAATGTAAAACTGGTGACACTGGAAACGCTCAAAACATAGACAGTAGGAAGACTCAGTCTCCCTGTACCTAAGTCGGCATTGTGTCTCTTATATTTAATTCCGATGCAATTTCTGTGTTTCGTCGTCAATGGGAAGGTCCAAGGGATACAGACAAGCTGCAGAGGTGCATCGGAATGTGAAACTGGTGACACAGGAAGCGCTCAAAACATAGACCGTAAGAAGACTCAGTATTCTTGTACTTAAGTCGGCATTGTGTCTCTTATATTTAATTCCGATGCAATTTCTGTGTTTCATCGTCACTATGAAGATCCAAGGGATACAGTAAACCTGCAGAGGTGCATCAAAATGTAAAACTGATGACACAGGAAATGCTCAAAACGTAGACAGTAGGAAGACTCAATCTCCCTGTACCTAAGTCGGCAATGTGTCTCTTATATTTAATTCCGATGCAATTTCTGTGTTTCGTCGTCAATGGGAAGTTCCAAGGGATACAGTAAAGCTGCAGAGGTGCATTGGAATATAAAACTGGTGACAAAGGAAACGCTCAAATCATACACCGTAAGATGACTCAGTCTTCTTGTACTTAAGTCAGCGTTGTGTCTCTTATATTTAATTCCGATGCAAATTCTGTGTTTCATCGCCAATGGGAAGGTCCAATGGATACAGTAAATCTGCAGAGCTGCATCGCAATGTAAAACTGGTGACACAGGAAACGCACAAAACATAGACAATAGAAATACATACTCTTCCTGTACGTAAGTCGACATTGTGTCTCTTATATTTAATTCCGATGCAATTTCTATGTTTTATCGTCAATGGGAAGGTGGAAGGGAAACAGTATACCTGCAGAGGTGCATCGGAATGTAAAACAGGTGACAAGGGAAACGCTGAAAGCATAGACAGTCGGAAGACTCAGTCTTTCTGTACTTAAGTCGGCATTGTGTCTTTTATATTTAATTCCGATGCTATTTCTGTGTTTCATCGTCAATGGGAAAGTCCAATGGATACAGTAAAGCTCCAGAGGTGCATCGGAATGTAAAACTGGTGACACAGGAAGCGGTCAAAACATAGACCCTAAGAAGACTCAGTTTTCTTGTACTGAAGTCGGCATTGTGTCTCTTATATTTAATTCCGATGCAATTTCTGTGTTTCGTCGTCAATGGGAAGGTCCAAGAGATACAGTAAAGCTGCAGAGGTGCATCGGAATGTAAAACTGGTGACACAGGAAACGCTCAAAACATAGACAGTAGGAAGACTCAGTCTTCCTGTACTTCAGTCGGCATTGTGTCTCTTACATTTAATTCCGATGCCACTTCTGTGTTTCATCGCCATTGGGAAGGTCCAAGGGATACAGTAAACCTGCAGAGGTGCATCGGAATGTGAAACTGGTGATACAGGACACGCTCAAATCATAGACAGTAGGAAGACTCAGTCTTCCTTTACTTAAGTCGGCATGGTGTCTCTTATATTTAATTCCGATGCAATTTCTGTGTTTCATCGTCAATGGAAGGTCCAATGGATACAGTAAACCAGCAGAGGTGCATCGGAATGTAAAACTGGTGACACAGGAAACGCTCAAAACATAGACAATAGAAAGACACACTATTCCTGTACTTAAGTCGACCTTGTGTCTCTTCTATGTAATTCCGATGTAATTTCTGTGTTTCATCGTCAATGGGAAAGTCGAAGGGAAACAGTATACCTGCAGCGGTGCATCGGAATGTAAAACAGGTGACACAGGAGACGCTCAAAGCATAGACAGTAGGAAGACTCAGTCTTCCTGTACTTAAGTCGGCATTGTGTCTCTTATATTTAATTCCGATGCAATTTCTGTGTTTCATCGTCACTGTGAAGGTCCAAGACATACAGTAAACATGCAGAGGTGCATCGGAATGTAAAACTGGTGACACAGGAAACGCTCATAACATAGACAGTAGGAAGACTCAGTCTTCCTGTACTTAAGACGTCATTGTGTATCTTATATTTAATTTCGATGCAATTTCAATGTTTCATCGTCAATGGGAAGTTCCAAGGGATACAGTAAACATGCAGAGATGCATCGGAATGTAAAACTGGTGACACAGGAAACGCTCAAAATATAGACAGTAGGAAGAGTCAGTCTTCCTGTACTTAAATCGGCAATGTGTCTCTTATATTTAATTCCGATGTAATTTCTGTGTTTCAATGTCAATGGGAAGGTGCAAGGGATACAGTAAACCTGCAGAGGTGCATCGGAATGTAAAACCACTGACACAGGAAACGCTCAAAATATAGACAGTAGGAAGACTCAGTTTTCCTGTACTTCAGTCGGCATTGTGTCTCTTATATTTAATTCCGATGCAATTTCTGTGTTTCGTCGTTAATGGGAAGGTCAAAGGGATACAGTAAAGCTGCAGAGGTGCATCGGAATGTAAAACTGGTGACACAAGAAACGCTCAAAACATAGACAGTAGGAAGACTCAGTCTTCCTGTACTTCAGTCGGCATTGTGTCTCTTATATTTAATTACGATGCCATTTCTGTGTTTCATCGCCAATGGGAAGGTCCAAGGGATACAGTAAACCTGCAGAGGTGCATCGGAATGTAGAACTGGTGATACAGGACACGCTCAAATCATAGACTGTAGGAAGACTCAGTCTTCCTTTACTTAAGTCGGCATGGTGTCTCTTATATTTAATTCCGATGCAATTTCTGTGTTTCATCGTCAATGGAAGGTCCAATGGATACAGTAAACCAGCAGAGGTGCATCGGAGTGTAAAACTGGTGACACAGGAAACGCTCATAACATAGACAATAGAAAGACACACTCTTCCTGTACTTAAGTCGACCTTGTGTCTCTTCTATGTAATTCCGATGTAATTTCTGTGTTTCATCGTCAATGGGAAAGTCGAAGGGAAACAGTATACCTGCAGCGGTGCATCGGAATGTAAAACTGGTGACACAGGAGATGCTCAAAGCATAGACAGTAGGAAGACTCAGTCTTCCTGTACTTAAGTCGGCATTGTGTCTCTTATATTTAATTCCGATGCAATTTCTGTGTTTCATCGTCACTGTGAAGGTCCAAGACATACAGTAAACATGCAGAGGTGCATCGGAATGTAAAACTGGTGACACAGGAAACGCTCATAACATAGACAGTAGGAAGACTCAGTCTTCCTGTACTTAAGACGTCATTGTGTCTCTTATATTTAATTTCGATGCAATTTCAATGTTTCATCGTCAATGGGAAGTTCCAAGGGATACAGGAAACATGCAGAGGTGCATCGGAATGTAAAACTTGTGACACAGGAAACGCTCAAAATATAGACAGTAGGAAGACTCAGTCTTCCTGTACTTAAGTCGGCATTGTGAATTTTATATTTAATTCCGATGTAATTTCTGTGTTTCAATGTCAATGGGAAGGTGCAAGGGATACAGTAAACCTGCAGAAGTGCATCGGAATGTAAAACCACTGACACAGGAAAGGCTCAAAATATAGACAGTAGGAAGACTCAGTCTTGATGTACTTAAGTCGGCATTGTGTCTTTTATATTTAATTCCGAAGTAATTTATGTGTTTCAATGTCAATGGGAAGGTGCAAGGGATACAGTAAACATGCAGAGGTGCATCGGAATGTAAAACTGGTGACACAGGAAACGCTCAAAACATAGACAGTAAGAAAACTCAGTCTTCCTGTACGTAAACCATCATTATGTCTCTTATATTTAATTCCGATGCAATTTCTGTGTTCCATCGTCATTGTGAAGGTCCAAGGGATACAGTAAACTTGCAGAGGTGCATCGGAATATAAAACTGGTGACACAGGAAACGCTCAAAACATAGACAGTAGGAAGACTCAGTCTTCCTGTACCTAAGTCGGCATTGCGTCTCTTATATTTAATTCCGATGGAATTTCTGTGTTTCATCGTCACTGTGAAGGTCCAAGGGATACAGTAAACCTGCAGAGGTGCATCGGAATGTAAAACTGGTGATACAGGACACGCTCAAATCATAGACAGTAGGAAGACTCAGTCTTCCTTTACTTAAGTCGGCATGGTGTCTCTTATATTTAATTCCGATGCAATTTCTGTGTTTCATCGTCAATGGAAGGTCCAATGGATACAGTAAACCAGCAGAGGTGCATCGGAATGTAAAACTGGTGACACAGGAAACGCTCAAAACATAGACAATAGAAAGACACACTCTTCCTGTACTTAAGTCGACCTTGTGTCTCTTCTATGTAATTCCGATGTAATTTCTGTGATTCATCGTCAATGGGAAAGTCGAAGGGAAACAGTATACCTGCAGAGGTGCATCGGAATGTAAAACTGGTGACACAGGAGACGCTCAAAGCATAGACAGTAGGAAGACTCAGTCTTCCTGTACTTAAGTCGGCATTGTGTCTCTTATATTTAATTCCGATGCAATTTCTGTATTTCATCGTCAATGGGAAGGTCCAAGGGATACAGTGAACCTGCAGAAGTGCATTGGAATGTAAAACTGGTGACAAAGGAAACGCTCAAATCATACACCGTAAGATGACTCAGTTTTCTTGTACTTAAGTCGGCGTTGCGTCTCTTATATTTAATTCCGATTCAATTTCTGTGTTTCATCGCCAATGGGAAAGTCGAAGGGAAACAGTATACCTGCAGAGGTGCATCGGAATGTAATACTGGTGACACAGGAGACGCTCAAAGTATAGACAGTAGGAAGACTCAGTCTTCCTTTACTTAAGTCGGCATTGTGTCTCTGATATTTAATCCCGATGCAATTTCTGTGTTTCATTGTCACTGTGAAGGTCCAAGGGATACAGTAAACATGCAGAGGTGCATCGGAATGTAAAACTGGTGACACAGAAAATGCTCAAAACGTAGACCGTAAGAAGACTCAGTTTTCTTGTACTTAAGTCGGCGTTGTGTCTCTTATATTTAATTCCGATGCAATTTGTGAGTTTCATCGTCAATGGGAGCGTCCAATGGATACAGTAAATCTGCAGAGGTGCATCGGAATGTAATACTGGTGACACAGGAAAGGCTCAAAACATAGACATTAGGAAGACTCAGTCTTCCTTTACTTAAGACGGCATGGTGTCTCTTATATTTAATTCCGATGCAATTTCTGTGTTTCATCGTCAATGGATGGTCCAATGGATACAGTAAACCAGCAGAGGAGCATCGGAATGTAAACTGGTGACACAGGAAACGCTCAAAACATAGACAGTAGGGAGACTCAGCCTTCCTGTTCTTAAGTCGGCATTGTGTCTCTTATATTTAATTCCGATGCAATTTCTGTGTTTCATCGCCAATGGGAAGGGCCAATGGATACCGTAAACCTGCAGAGGTGCATCGGAATGTAAAACTGGTGACACAGAAAACGCTCAAAACGTAGACCGTAAGAAGACTCCGTTTTCTTGTACTTAAGTCGGCGTTGTGTCTCTTCTATTTAATTCCGATGGAATTTCTGTGTTTCATCGTCAATGGGAGGGTCCAAGGGATACAGTAAACCTGCAGAGGTGCATCGGAGTGTAAAACTGGTGACACAGGAAGCGCTCATAACATGGACCCGAAGAAGACTCAGGTTCTCTTGTACTTAGGTCGGCATTGTGTCTTTTATATTTAATTCGGATGCAATTTCTGTGTTTCATCGTCACTGTGAAGGTCCAAGGGATACAGTAAACCTGCAGAGGTGCATCGGAATGTAAAACTGGTGACACAGGAAGCGCTCATAACATGGACGCTAAGAAGACTCAGACGCCATTGTGTCTTTTATATTTAATTCCGATGCAATTTCTGTGTTTCATCGTCAATGTGAAGGTCCAAGGGATACAGTGAACCTGCAGAGGTGCATCGGAATGTAAAACTGGTGACACAGGAAACGCTCAAAATATAGACAGTAGGAAGACTCAGTCTTCCTGTTTTTAAGTCGGCATTGTGTCTGTTATATTTAATTCCGATGTAATTTCTGTGTTTCAATGTCAATGGGAAGGAGCAAGGGATACAGTAAACCAGCAGAGGTTTATCGGAATGTAAAACTGATGACACAGGAAATGCTCAAAACGTAGACAGTAGGAAGACTCAGTCTTCCTGTACCTAAATCGGCATTGTGTCTCTTACATTTATTTCCGATGCAATTTCTGTGTTTCATCGTCAATGGAATGTCCAAGGGATACAGTAACCCTGCATAGGTGCATCGGAATGTAAAACTGGTGACACAGGAAGCGCTCATAACATAGACCCTAAGAAGACTCAGGTTTTCTTGTACTTAAGTCGGCATTGTGTCTTTTATATTTAATTCCGATGCAAATTCTGTGCTTCATCGTCAATGGGAAGATCCAAGGGATACAGTAACACTGCAGAGGTGCATCGGAATGTAAAACTGGTGACACAGGAAACGCTCAAAGAATAGACAGCAGGAGGACTCAGCCTTCCTGTTCTTAAGTCGTCATTGTGTCTCTTATATTTAATTTCGAAGCTATTTCTGTGTTTCATGGTCAATGGGAAGGTACAATGGATACAGTAAACCTGCAGAGGTTTATCGGAATGTAAAACTGATGACACAGGAAACGCTCAAAACATAGACAGTAGGAAGACTCAGTCTCCCTGTACCTAAGTCGGCATTGTGTCTCTTATATTTAATTCCGATGCAATTTCTGTGTTTCGTCGTCAATGGGAAGGTCCAAGGGATACAGTAAAGCTGCAGAGGTGCATCGGAATGTAAAACTGGTGACACAGGAAGCGCTCAAAACATAGGCCGTAAGAAGACTCAGTATTCTTGTACTTAAGTCGGCGTTGTGTCTCTTATATTTAATTCCGATGCAATATCTGTGTTTCATCGCCAATGGGAAGGTTCCTTGGATACAGTAAATCTGCAGTGGTGCATCGCAATGTAAAACTGGTGACACAGGAAACGCACAAAACATAGACAATAGAAAGACACACTCTTCCTGTACTTAAGTCGACATTGTGTCTCTTATATTTAACTCCGATGCAATTTCTGTGTTTCATCGTCAATGGGAAGGTCGAAGGGAAACAGTATACCTGCAGAGGTGCATCGGAATGTAAAACTGGTGACAAGGGAAACGCTGAAAACATAGACAGTAGGAAGACTCAGTCTTTCTGTACTTAAGTCGGCATTGTGTCTCTTATATTTAATTCCGAAGCTATTTCTGTGTTTCATGGTCAATGGGAAGGTACAATGGATACAGTAAACCTGCAGAGGTTTATCGGAATGTAAAACTGATGACACAGGAAACGCTCAAATCATAGACAGTAGGAAGACTCAGTCTTCCTGTACTTAAGTCATCATTGTGTCTCTTATATTTAATTCCGAAGCAATTTCTGTGTTTCATCGTCACTGTGAAGGTCCAAGTGATACAGTAAACGTGCAGAGGTGCATCGGAATGTAAAACTGGTGATACAGGACACGCTCAAATCATAGACAGTAGGAAGACTCAGTCTTCCTTTACTTAAGTTTGCATGGTGTCTCTTATATTTAATTCCGATGCAATTTCTGTGTTTCATCGTCATTGGAAGGTCCAAGGGACACAGTAAACCTGGAGAGGTGAAACGGAATGTAAAACTGGTGACACTGGAAACGCTCAAAACATAGACAGTAGGAAGACTCAGTCTCCCTGTACCTAAGTCGGCATTGTGTCTCTTATATTTAATTCCGATGCAATTTCTGTGTTTCGTCGTCAATGGGAAGGTCCAAGGGATACAGACAAGCTGCAGAGGTGCATCGGAATGTGAAACTGGTGACACAGGAAGCGCTCAAAACATAGACCGTAAGAAGACTCAGTATTCTTGTACTTAAGTCGGCATTGTGTCTCTTATATTTAATTCCGATGCAATTTCTGTGTTTCATCGTCACTATGAAGATCCAAGGGATACAGTAAACCTGCAGAGGTGCATCAAAATGTAAAACTGATGACACAGGAAGTGCTCAAAACGTAGACAGTAGGAAGACTCAATCTCCCTGTACCTAAGTCGGCAATGTGTCTCTTATATTTAATTCCGATGCAATTTCTGTGTTTCGTCGTCAATGGGAAGGTCCAAGGGATACAGTAAAGCTGCAGAGGTGCATTGGAATGTAAAACTGGTGACAAAGGAAACGCTCAAATCATACACCGTAAGATGACTCAGTCTTCTTGTACTTAAGTCAGCGTTGTGTCTCTTATATTTAATTCCGATGCAAATTCTGTGTTTCATCGCCAATGGGAAGGTCCAATGGATACAGTAAATCTGCAGAGCTGCATCGCAATGTAAAACTGGTGACACAGGAAACGCACAAAACATAGACAATAGAAATACATACTCTTCCTGTACGTAAGTCGACATTGTGTCTCTTATATTTAATTCCGATGCAATTTCTATGTTTTATCGTCAATGGGAAGGTGGAAGGGAAACAGTATACCTGCAGAGGTGCATCGGAATGTAAAACAGGTGACAAGGGAAACGCTGAAAGCATAGACAGTCGGAAGACTCAGTCTTTCTGTACTTAAGTCGGCATTGTGTCTTTTATATTTAATTCCGATGCTATTTCTGTGTTTCATCGTCAATGGGAAAGTCCAATGGATACAGTAAAGCTGCAGAGGTGCATCGGAATGTAAAACTGGTGACACAGGAAGCGGTCAAAACATAGACCCTAAGAAGACTCAGTTTTCTTGTACTGAAGTCGGCATTGTGTCTCTTATATTTAATTCCGATGCAATTTCTGTGTTTCGTCGTCAATGGGAAGGTCCAAGAGATACAGTAAAGCTGCAGAGGTGCATCGGAATGTAAAACTGGTGACACAGGAGACGCTCAAAACATAGACAGTAGGAAGACTCAGTCTTCCTGTACTTCAGTCGGCATTGTGTCTCTTATATTTAATTCCGATGCCACTTCTGTGTTTCATCGCCATTGGGAAGGTCCAAGGGATACAGTAAACCTGCAGAGGTGCATCGGAATGTGAAACTGGTGATACAGGACACGCTCAAATCATAGACAGTAGGAAGACTCAGTCTTCCTTTACTTAAGTCGGCATGGTGTCTCTTATATTTAATTCCGATGCAATTTCTGTGTTTCATCGTCAATGGAAGGTCCAATGGATACAGTAAACCAGCAGAGGTGCATCGGAATGTAAAACTGGTGACACAGGAAACGCTCAAAACATAGACAATAGAAAGACACACTATTCCTGTACTTAAGTCGACCTTGTGTCTCTTCTATGTAATTCCGATGTAATTTCTGTGTTTCATCGTCAATGGGAAAGTCGAAGGGAAACAGTATACCTGCAGCGGTGCATCGGAATGTAAAACAGGTGACACAGGAGACGCTCAAAGCATAGACAGTAGGAAGACTCAGTCTTCCTGTACTTAAGTCGGCATTGTGTCTCTTATATTTAATTCCGATGCAATTTCTGTGTTTCATCGTCACTGTGAAGGTCCAAGACATACAGTAAACATGCAGAGGTGCATCGGAATGTAAAACTAGTGACACAGGAAACGCTCATAACATAGACAGTAGGAAGACTCAGTCTTCCTGTACTTAAGACGTCATTGTTTATCTTATATTTAATTTCGATGCAATTTCAATGTTTCATCGTCAATGGGAAGTTCCAAGGGATACAGTAAACATGCAGAGATGCATCGGAATGTAAAACTGGTGACACAGGAAACGCTCAAAATATAGACAGTAGGAAGAGTCAGTCTTCCTGTACTTAAATCGGCAATGTGTCTCTTATATTTAATTCCGATGTAATTTCTGTGTTTCAATGTCAATGGGAAGGTGCAAGGGATACAGTAAACCTGCAGAGGTGCATCGGAATGTAAAACCACTGACACAGGAAACGCTCAAAATATAGACAGTAGGAAGACTCAGTTTTCCTGTACTTCAGTCGGCATTGTGTCTCTTATATTTAATTCCGATGCAATTTCTGTGTTTCGTCGTCAATGGGAAGGTCAAAGGGATACAGTAAAGCTGCAGAGGTGCATCGGAATGTAAAACTGGTGACACAAGAAACGCTCAAAACATAGACAGTAGGAAGACTCAGTCTTCCTGTACTTCAGTCGGCATTGTGTCTCTTATATTTAATTACGATGCCATTTCTGTGTTTCATCGCCAATGGGAAGGTCCAAGGGATACAGTAAACCTGCAGAGGTGCATCGGAATGTAGAACTGGTGATACAGGACACGCTCAAATCATAGACAGTAGGAAGACTCAGTCTTCCTTTACTTAAGTCGGCATGGTGTCTCTTATATTTAATTCCGATGCAATTTCTGTGTTTCATCGTCAATGGAAGGTCCAATGGATACAGTAAACCAGCAGAGGTTCATCGGAGTGTAAAACTGGTGACACAGGAAACGCTCATAACATAGACAATAGAAAGACACACTCTTCCTGTACTTAAGTCGACCTTGTGTCTCTTCTATGTAATTCCGATGTAATTTCTGTGTTTCATCGTCAATGGGAAAGTCGAAGGGAAACAGTATACCTGCAGCGGTGCATCGGAATGTAAAACTGGTGACACAGGAGATGCTCAAAGCATAGACAGTAGGAAGACTCAGTCTTCCTGTACTTAAGTCGGCATTGTGTCTCTTATATTTAATTCCGATGCAATTTCTGTGTTTCATCGTCACTGTGAAGGTCCAAGACATACAGTAAACATGCAGAGGTGCATCGGAATGTAAAACTGGTGACACAGGAAACGCTCATAACATAGACAGTAGGAAGACTCAGTCTTCCTGTACTTAAGACGTCATTGTGTCTCTTATATTTAATTTCGATGCAATTTCAATGTTTCATCGTCAATGGGAAGTTCCAAGGGATACAGGAAACATGCAGAGGTGCATCGGAATGTAAAACTTGTGACACAGGAAACGCTCAAAATATAGACAGTAGGAAGACTCAGTCTTCCTGTACTTAAGTCGGCATTGTGAATTTTATATTTAATTCCGATGTAATTTCTGTGTTTCAATGTCAATGGGAAGGTGCAAGGGATACAGTAAACCTGCAGAAGTGCATCGGAATGTAAAACCACTGACACAGGAAAGGCTCAAAATATAGACAGTAGGAAGACTCAGTCTTGATGTACTTAAGTCGGCATTGTGTCTTTTATATTTAATTCCGATGTAATTTATGTGTTTCAATGTCAATGGGAAGGTGCAAGGGATACAGTAAACATGCAGAGGTGCATCGGAATGTAAAACTGGTGACACAGGAAACGCTCAAAACATAGACAGTAGGAAAACTCAGTCTTCCTGTACGTAAACCATCATTATGTCTCTTATATTTAATTCCGATGCAATTTCTGTGTTCCATCGTCATTGTGAAGGTCCAAGGGATACAGTAAACTTGCAGAGGTGCATCGGAATATAAAACTGGTGACACAGGAAACGCTCAAAACATAGACAGTAGGAAGACTCAGTCTTCCTGTACCTAAGTCGGCATTGCGTCTCTTATATTTAATTCCGATGGAATTTCTGTGTTTCATCGTCACTGTGAAGGTCCAAGGGATACAGTAAACCTGCAGAGGTGCATCGGAATGTAAAACTGGTGATACAGGACACGCTCAAAACATAGACAATAGAAAGACACACTCTTCCTGTACTTAAGTCGACCTTGTGTCTCTTCTATGTAATTCCGATGTAATTTCTGTGATTCATCGTCAATGGGAAAGTCGAAGGGAAACAGTATACCTGCAGAAGTGCATTGGAATGTAAAACTGGTGACAAAGGAAACGCTCAAATCATACACCGTAAGATTACTCAGTTTTCTTGTACTTAAGTCGGCGTTGTGTCTCTTATATTTAATTCCGATGCAATTTCTGTGTTTCATCGCCAATGGGAAGGTCAATAGATACAGTAAATCTGCAGTGGTGCATCGCAATGTAAAACTGGTGACACAGGAAACGTACAAAACATAGGCAATAGAAAGACACACTCTTCCTGTACTTAAGTCGACATTTTGTCTCTTATATTTAATTCCGATGCAATTTCAGTGTTTCATCGTCAATGTGAAGGTCGAAGGGAAACAGTATACCTGCAGAGGTGCATCGGAATGTAAAACTGGTGACAAGGGAAACGCTGGAAACATAGACAGTAGGAAGACTCAGTCTCTCTGTACTTAAGTCGGCATTGTGTCTCTTATATTTAATTCCGATGCAATTTCTGTGATTCATCGTCAATGGGATGGGACAAGGGATACAGTAACCCTACAGAGGTGCATCGGAATGTAAAACTGGTGACACAGGATGCGCTCATAACATAGACCCTAAGAAGGCTTAGTTTTCTTGTACTTAAGTTGGCATTGTGTGTTTTATCTTTAATTCCGATGCAATTTCTGTGTTTCATCGTCACTGTGAAGGTCCAAGGGACATAGTAAACCTGCAGAGTTGCATCGGAATGTAAAACTGGTGACACAGGAAACGCTCAAAACATAGACAGTAGGAAGACTCAGTCTTCCTGTACTTAAGTCGGCATTGTGTCTCTTATATTTCATGCCGATGGAATTTCTGTGTTTCATCGCCAATAGGAAGGTCCAAGGGACACAGTAAACCTGCAGAGGTGAATCGGAATGTAAAACTGGTGACACTGAAAACGCTCAAAGCATAGACAGTAGGAAGACTCAGTCTTCCCTTACTTAAGTCGGCATGGTGTCTCTTATACTTAATTCCGATGCATATTCTGTGTTTCATCGCCAATGGGAAGGTCCAATGGATACAGTAAATCTACAGAGGTACATCGCATTGTAAAACTGGTGTCACAGGAAACGCACAAAACATAGACAATAGAAATACATACTCTTCCTGTACTTAAGTCGACATTGTGTCTCTTATATTTAATTCCGATGAAATTTCTATGTTTCATCGTCAATGGGAAGGTCGAAGGGAAACAGTATACCTGCAGAGGTGCATCGGAATGTAAAGCTGGTGACAAGGGAAACGCTGAAAACATAGACAGTAGGAAGACTCAGTCTTTCTGTACTTAAGTCGGCATTGTGTCTTTTATACTTAATTCCGATGCTATTTCTGTGTTTCATCGTCAATGGGAAAGTCCAATGGATACAGTAAACCTGCAGAGGTGCATCGGAATGTAAAACTGGTGACACAGGAAGCGGTCAAAACATAGACCCTAAGAAGACTCAGTTTTCTTGTACTGAAGTCGGCATTGTGTCTCTTATATTTAATTCCGAAGCAATTTCTGTGTTTCGTCGTCCATGGGAAGGTCCAAGGGATACAGTAAAGCTGCAGAGGTGCATCGGAATGTAAAACTGGTGACAGAGGAAGCGCTCAAATCATAGACCGTAAGAAGACTCTGTTTTCTTGTACTTAAGTCGGCATTGTGTCTCTTATATTTAATTCCGATGCAATTTCTTTTTTCATCGTCACTATGAAGATCCGAGGGATACAGTAAACCTGCAGAGGTGCATCAAAATGTAAAACTGATGACACAGGAAATGCTCAAAACGTAGACAGTAGGAAGACTCAGTCTTCCTGAACCTAAGTCGGCATTGTGTCTCATATATTTAATTCCGATGCCATTTCTGTGTTTCATCGCCAATGGGAAGGTCCAAGGGATACAGTAGCCCTACAGAGGTGCATCGGAATGTAAAACAGGTGACACAGGAAGCGCTCATAACATAGAACCTAAGAAGACTCAGTTTTCTTGTACTTAAGTCGTTATTGTGTCTTTTATAGTTAATTCCGATTCAATTTCTGTGTTTCATCGTCACTGTGAAGGCCCAAGGGACTCAGTAAACCTGGAGATGTGCAGCGGAATGTAAAACTGGTCACACAGGAAACGCTCAAAACATAGACAGTAGGAAGACTCAGTCTTCCTGTACTTCAGTCGGCATTGTATCTCTTATATTTAATTCCGATGCCATTTCTGTGTTTCATCGTCAATGGGAAGGTCCAAGAGATACTGTAAACCTGCAGAGGTGGATCGGAATGTAAAACTGATGACACAGGAAATGCTCAAATCGTAGACAGTAGGAAGACTCAGTTTTCCTGTACCTAAGTCAGCATTGTGCCTCTTATATTTAATTCCGATGCAATTTCTGTGTTTCTTCGTCAATGGAAGACCCAATGGATACAGTAAACCAGCAGAGGTGCATCGGAATGTAAAACTGGTGACACAGGAAACGCTCAAAACATAGACACTAGAAAGACACACTCTTCCCGTACTTAAGACGTCATTGTGTCTCTTATATTTAATTCCGATGCAATTGCTGTGTTTCATCGCCAATGGGAAGACCCAATGGATACAGTAAACCAGCAGAGGTGCATCGGAATGTAAAACTGGTGCGACAGGAAATGCTCAAACATAGACAGTGGGAAGACTCAGTCTTCCTGTACTTAAGACGTCATTGTGTCTCTTATATTTAATTCCGATGCAATTTCTGTGTTTCATCGTCAATGCGAAGGTCCAAGGGATACAGTAACCCTTCAGAGGTGCATCGGAATGTAAAACTGGTGACACAGGAAGCGCTCATAACATAGACCCCAAGAAGACTCAGGTTTTCTTGTACTTAAGTCGGCATTGTGTCTTTTATATTTAATTCCGATGCAATTTCTGTGTTTCATCGTCACTGTGAAGGTCCAAGGGAAACAGTAAACATGCAGAGGTGCATCGGAATGTAAAACTGGTGACACAGGAAACGCTCAACACATAGACAGTAGGAAGACTCACTTAAGACGTCATTGTGTCTCTTATATTTAATTCCGATGCAATTTCTGTGTTTCATCGCCAATGGGAAGGTCCAAGGGACACAGTAAACCTGAGAGGTGCATCGGAATGTAAAACTGGTGACACTGGAAACGCTCAAAACATAGACCGTAAGAAGACTCAGTTTTCTTGTACTTAAGTCGTCGTTGTGTCTCTTATACTTAATTCCGATGTAATTTCTGTGTTGCATCATCAATGGGAAGGTCCAATGGATACAGTAAACCTGCAGAGTCGCATCGGAATGTAAAACTGGTGACACTGTAAACGCTTAAACATAGACAGTAGGAAGACTCAATGTTCCTGTACCTAAATCGGCATTGTGTCTCTTATATTTAATTCCGATGCAATATCTGTGTTTCATCGTCAATGGGAAGGTCCAATGGACACAGTAAACCTGCAGAGGTGCATCGCAATGTAAAACTGGTGACACAGGAAGCGCTCATAACATAGACCCTAAGAAGACTCAGTTTTCTTGTGCCTAAGTCGGCATTGTGTCTTTTATTTTTAATTCCGATTCAATTTCTGTGTTTCATCGTCACTGTGAAGGTCCACGGGATACAGTAAACCTGCAGAGGTGCATCGGAATGTAAAACTGGTGACACAGGAAACGCTCAAAACATAGACAGTAGGAGGACTCAGTCTTCCTGTACTTAAGTCATCATTGTGTCCCTTATATTTAATTCCGTTGCAATTTCTGTGTTTCATCGTCACTGTGAAGGTCCAAGGGATACAGTAAACCTGCAGACGTGCATCGGAATGTAAAACTGGTGATACAGGACACGCTCAAATCATAGACAGTAGGAAGACTCAGTCTTCCTTTACTTAAGTCGGCATGGTGTCATTTATATTTAATTCCGATGCAATTTCTGTGTTTCATCGTCAATGGGAAGGGCCAATGGATACAGTAAACCTGCAGAGGTGCATCGGAATGTAAAACTATGACACAGAAAATGCACAAAACATAGACCGTAAGAAGACTCAGTTTTCTTGTTCTTAAGTCGGCGTTGTGTCTCTTATATTTAATTCCGATGCAATTTCTGTGTTTCATCGTCACTGTGACGGTCCAAGGGATACAGTAAACCTGCAGATGTGCAGCGGAATGTAAAACTGGTGACACAGGAAACGCTCAAAACATAGACAGTAGGACGACTCAGTCTTCCTTTACTTAAGTCGGCATGGTGCCTCTTATATTTAATTCCGATGCAATTTCTGTGTATCATCGTCAATGGAAGGTCCAATGGATACAGTAAACCAGCAGAGGAGCATCGGAATGTAAACTGGTGACACAGGAAACGCTCAAAACATAGACAGTAGGGAGACTCAGCCTTCCTGTTCTTAAGTCGACATTGTGGCTCTTATATTTAATTCCGATGCAATTTCTGTGTTTCATCGCCAATGGGAAGCGCCAATGGATACCGTAAACCTGCAGAGGTGCATCGGAATGTAAAACTGGTGACACAGAAAACGCTCAAAACGTAGACCGTAAGAAGACTCAGTTTTCTTGTACTTAAGTCGGCGTTGTGTCTCTTCTATTTAATTCCGATGCACTTTCTGTGTTTCATCGTCAATGGGATGGTCCAAGGGATACAGTAAACCTGCAGAGGTGCATCGGAGTGTAAAACTGGTGACACAGGAAGCGCTCATAACATGGACCCTAAGAAGACTGAGGTTTTCTTGTACTTAAGTCGGCATTGTGTCTTTTATATTTAATTCCGATGCAATTTCTGTGTTTCATCGTCACTGTGACGGTCCAAGGGATACAGTAAACCTGCAGATGTGCAGCGGAATGTAAAACTGGTGACACAGGAAACGCTCAAAACATAGACAGAAGGAAGACTCACTCTTCCTGTATTTAAGTCGGCATTGTGTCTGTTATATTTAATTCCGATGTAATTTCTGTGTTTTAATGTCAATGGGAAGGTCCAATGGATACAGTAAACCTGCAGAGGTGCATCGGAATGTAAAACTGGTGACACAGGAAGCGCTCATAACATGGACCCTAAGAAGACTCAGGTTTTCTTGTACTTAAGACGCCATTGTGTCTTTTATATTTAATTCCGATGCAATTTCTGTGTTTCATCGTCAATGGGAAGGTCCAAGGGATACAGTGAACCTGCAGAGGTGCATCGGAATGTAAAACTGGTGACACAGGAAACGCTCAAAACATAGACAGTAGGAAGACTCAGTCTTCCTGTTTTTAAGTCGGCATTGTGTCTGTTATATTTAATTCCGATGTAATTTCTGTGTTTAAATGTCAATGGGAAGGTGCAAGGGATACAGTAAACCTGTAGAGGTTTATTGGAATGTAAAACTGATGACACAGGAAATGTTCAAAACGTAGACAGTAGGAAGACTCAGTCTTCCTGTACCTAAATCGGCATTGTGTCTCTTATATTTAATTCCGATGCAATTTCTGTGTTTCATCGTCAATGGGAAGGTAAAATGGATACAATAAACCTGCAGAGGTGGATCGGAATGTAAAACTGATGACACAGGTAATGCTCAAATCGTAGACAGTAGGAAGACTCAGTTTTCCTGTATCTAAGACGGACTTGTGCCTCTTATATTTAATTCCGCTGCAATTTCTGTGTTTCTTCCTCAATGGAAGACCAAATGGATACTGTAAACCAGCAGAGGTGCATCGGAATGTAAAACTGGTGACACAGGAAACGCTCAAAACATAGACAATAGAAAGACACACTCTTCCTGTACTTAAGTCGACATTGTGTCTCTTATATTTAATTCCGATGCAATTTCTGTGTTTCATCGTCACAGTGAAGGTCCACGGGATAGAGTAAACCTGCAGAGGTGCATCGGAATGTAAAACTGGTGACACAGGAAACGCTCAAAACATAGACAGTAGGAGGACTCAGTCTTCCTGTACTTAAGTCATCATTGTGTCTCTTATATTTAATTCCGATGCAATTTCTGTGTTTCATCGTCACTGTGAAGGTCCAAGGGATACAGTAAACGTGCAGAGCTGCATCGGAATGTAAAACTGGTGACACAGGAAACGCTCAAAACATAGACAGTAGGAAGACTCAGTCTTCGTGTACTTCAATCGCCATTGTGTCTCTTATATTTAATTCCGATGCCATTTCTGTGTTTCATCATCACTGGGAAGGTCCAAGGGATACAGTAAACCTGCAGACGTGCATCGGAATGTAAAACTGGTGATACAGGACACGCTCAAATCATAGACAGTAGGAAGACTCAGTCTTCCTATACTTAAGTCGGCATGGTGTCATTTATATTTTATTCCGATGCAATTTCTGTGTTTCATCGTCAATGGGAAGGGCCAATGGATATAGTAAACCTGCAGAGGTGCATCGGAATGTAAAACTGATGACACAGAAAATGCACAAAACATAGACCGTAAGAAAACTCAGTTTTCTTGTACTTAAGTCGGCGTTGTGTCTCTTATATTTAATTCCGATGCAATTTCTGTGTTTCATCGTCAATGGGAACGTCCAATGGATACAGTAAATCTGCAGAGGTGCATCGGAATGTAATACTGGTGACACAGGAAAGGCTCAAAACATAGACAGTAGGAACACTCAGTCTTCCTTTACTTAAGTCGGCATGGTGTCTCTTATATTTAATTCCGATGCAATTTCTGTGTTTCATCGTCAATGTATGGTCCAATGGATACAGTAAACCAGCAGAGGAGCATCGGAATGTAAACTGGTGACACAGGAAACGCTCAAAACATAGACAGTAGGGAGACTCAGCCTTCCTGTTCTTAAGTCGGCATTGTGTCTCTTATATTTAATTCCGATGCAATTTCGGTGTTTCATCGCCAATGGGAAGGGCCAATGGATACCGTAAACCTGCAGAGGTGCATCGGAGTGTAAAACTGGTGACACAGGAAGCGCTCATAACATGGACCCGAAGAAGACTCAGGTTTTCTTGTACTTAAGTCGGCATTGTGTCTTTTATATTTAATTCCGATGCAAATTCTGTGCTTCATCGTCACTGTGAAGATCCAAGGGATACAGTAACACTGCAGAGGTGCATCGGAATGTAAAACTGGTGACACAGGAAACGCTCAAAGAATAGACAGCAGGAAGACTCAGCCTTCCTGTTCTTAAGTCGTCATTGTGTCTCTTATATTTAATTCCGAAGCTATTTCTGTGTTTCATGGTCAATGGGAAGGTACAATGGATACAGTAAACCTGCAGAGGTGCATCGGAATGTAAAACTGGTGACACAGAAAATGCTCAAAACGTAGACCGTAAGAAGACTCAGTTTTCTTGTACTGAAGTCGGCATTGTGTCCCTTATATTTAATTTGATGCAATTTCTGTGTTTCACCGTCACTGTGAAGGTCCAAGGGATACAGTAAACCTGCAGAGGTGCATCGCAATGTAAAACTGGTGACACAGGAAGCGCTCGTAACATAGACCCTAAGAAGACTCAGTTTTCTTGTACTTATGTCGGCATTGTGTCTTTTATATTTAACTCCGATGCAATTTCTGTGTTTCATCGTCACTGTGAAGGTCCACGGGATACAGTAAACCTGCAGAGATGCATCGGAATGTAAAACTGGCGACACAGGAAACGCTCAAAACATAGACAGTAGGAGGACTCAGTCTTCCTGTACCTAAGACATCATTGTGTCTCTTATATTTAATTCCGATGCAATTTCTGTGTTTCATCGTCACTGTGAAGGTCCAAGGGATACAGTAAACGTGCAGAGGTGGATCGGAATGTAAAACTGGTGACACAGAAAACGCTCAAAACATAGACAGTAGGAAGACTCAGTCTTCCTGTACTTCAGTCGGCATTGTGTCCCTTATATTTAATTCCGATGCCATTTCTGTGTTTCATCGCCAATGGGAATGTCCAAGGGATACAGTAAACCTGCAGAGGTGCATCGGAATGTAAAACTGGTGATACAGGACACGCTCAAATCATAGACAGTAGGAAGACTCAGTCTTCCTTTACTTAAGTCGGCATGGTGTCTCTTATATTTAATTCCGATGCAATTTCTGTGTTTCATCGTCAATGGGAAGGGCCAATGGATACAGTAAACCTGCAGAGGTGCATCGGAATGTAAAACTGGTGACACAGAAAATGCTCAAAACGTAGACCGTAAGAAGACTCAGTTTTCTTGTACTTAAGTCGGCGTTGTGTCTCTTATATTTAATTCCGATGCAATTTGTGTGTTCCATCGTCAATGGGAGCGTCCAATGGATACAGTAAACCTGCAGAGGTGCATCGGAATGTAATACTGGTGACACAGGAAAGGCTCAAAACATAAACAGTAGGAAGACTCAGTCTTCCTTTACTTAAGTCGGCATGGTGTCTCTTATTTTTAATTGCGATGCAATTTCTGTGTTTCATCGTCAATGGAAGGTCCAGTGGATACAGTAAACCTGCAGAGGTGCGTCGAAATGTCAAACTGGTGACACAGGAAACGCTCAAAACATAGACAATAGAAAGACCCACTCTTCCTGTACTTAAGTCGACATTGTGTCTGTTCTATTTAATTTCGATGCAATTTCTGTGTTTAATCGTCAATGGGAAAGTCGAAGGAAAACAGTATACCTGCAGAGGTGCATCGGAATGTAATACTGGTGACACAGGAGACGCTCAAAGCATAGACAGTAGGAAGACTCAGTCTTCCTTTACTTAAGTCGGCATTGTGTCTCTGATATTTAATCCCGATGCAATTTCTGTGTTTCATTGTCACTGTGAAGGTCCAAGGGATACAGTAAACATGCAGAGGTGCATCGGAATGTAAAACTGGTGACACAGAAAATGCTCAAAACGTAGATCGTAAGAAGACTCAGTTTTCTTGTACTTAAGTCGGCGTTGTGTCTCTTATATTTAATTCCGATGCAGTTTGTGTGTTTCATCGTCAATGGGAGCGTCCAATGGATACAGTAAATCTGCAGAGGTGCATCGGAATGTAATACTGGTGACACAGGAAAGGCTCAAAACATAGACATTAGGAAGACTCAGTCTTCCTTTACTTAAGTCGGCATGGTGTCTCTTATATTTAATTCCGATGCAATTTCTGTGTTTCATCGTCTATGGATGGTCCAATGGATACATTAAACCAGCAGAGGAGCATCGGAATGTAAACTGGTGACACAGGAAACGCTCAAAACATAGACAGTAGGGAGACTCAGCCTTCCTGTTCTTAAGTCGGCATTGTGTCTCTTATATTTAATTCCGATGCAATTTCTGTGTTTCATCGCCAATGGGAAGGGCCAATGGATACCGTAAACCTGCAGAGGTGCATCGGAATGTAAAACTGGTGACACAGAAAACGCTCAAAACGTAGACCGTAAGAAGACTCCGTTTTCTTGTACTTAAGTCGGCGTTGTGTCTCTTCTATTTAATTCCGATGGAATTTCTGTGTTTCATCGTCAATGGGAGGGTCCAAGGGATACAGTAAACCTGCAGAGGTGCATCGGAGTGTAAAACTGGTGACACAGGAAGCGCTCATAACATGGACCCGAAGAAGACTCAGGTTTTCTTGTACTTAAGTCGGCATTGTGTCTTTTATATTTAATTCCGATGCAATTTCTGTGTTTCATCGTCACTGTGAAGGTCCAAGGGATACAGTAAACCTGCAGAGGTGCATCGGAATGTAAAACTGGTGACACAGGAAGCGCTCATAACATGGACGCTAAGAAGACTCAGACGCCATTGTGTCTTTTATATTTAATTCCGATGCAATTTCTGTGTTTCATCGTCAATGTGAAGGTCCAAGGGATACAGTGAACCTGCAGAGGTGCATCGGAATGTAAAACTGGTGACACAGGAAACGCTCAAAATATAGACAGTAGGAAGACTCAGTCTTCCTGTTTTTAAGTCGGCATTGTGTCTGTTATATTTAATTCCGATGTAATTTCTGTGTTTCAATGTCAATGGGAAGGAGCAAGGGATACAGTAAACCTGCAGAGGTTTATCGGAATGTAAAACTGATGACACAGGAATTGCTCAAAACGTAGACAGTAGGAAGACTCAGTCTTCCTGTACCTAAATCGGCATTGTGTCTCTTACATTTATTTCCGATGCAATTTCTGTGTTTCATCGTCAATGGAAGGTCCAAGGGATACAGTAACCCTGCATAGGTGCATCGGAATGTAAAACTGGTGACACAGGAAGCGCTCATAACATAGACCCTAAGAAGACTCAGGTTTTCTTGTACTTAAGTCGGCATTGTGTCTTTTATATTTAATTCCGATGCAAATTCTGTGCTTCATCGTCAATGGGAAGATCCAAGGGATACAGTAACACTGCAGAGGTGCATCGGAATGTAAAACTGGTGACACAGGAAACGCTCAAAGAATAGACAGCAGGAGGACTCAGCCTTCCTGTTCTTAAGTCGTCATTGTGTCTCTTATATTTAATTCCGAAGCTATTTCTGTGTTTCATGGTCAATGGGAAGGTACAATGGATACAGTAAACCTGCAGAGGTGCATCGGAATGTAAAACTGGTGACACAGAAAATGCTCAAAACGTAGACCGTAAGAAGACTCAGTTTTCTTGTACTGAAGTCGGCATTGTGTCCCTTACATTTAATTTGATGCAATTTCTGTGTTTCACCGTCACTGTGAAGGTCCAAGGGATACGGTAAACCTGCAGAGGTGCATCAAAATGTAAAACTGATGACACAGGAAACGCTCAAAACATAGAGAGTAGGAAGACTCAGTCTCCCTGTACCTAAGTCGGCATTGTGTCTCTTATATTTAATTCCGATGCAATTTCTGTGTTTCGTCGTCAATGGGAAGGTCCAAGGGATACAGTAAAGCTGCAGTGGTGCATCGGAATGTAAAACTGGTGACACAGAAAATGCTCAAAACGTAGACCGTAAGAAGACTCAGTTTTTCTTGTACTTAAGTCGGCGTTGTGACTCTTATATTTAATTCCGATGTAATTTCTGTGCTTCATCGTCAATGGGAAGATCCAAGGGATAGAGTAAACCTGCAGAGGTGCATCGGAATGTAAAACTGGTGATACAGGAAACGCTCAAAACATAGAGAGTAGGAAGACTCAGCCTTCCTGTTCTTAAGTCGGCATTGTGTCTCTTATATTTAATTCCGATGCTATTTCTGTGTTTCATCGTCAATGGGAAGGTACAATGGATACAGTAAACCTGCAGAGGTGCATCGGAATGTAAAACTGGTAACACAGGGAGCGGTCAAAGCATAGACCCTAAGAAGACTCAGTTTTCTTGTACTGAAGTCGGCATTGTGTCCCTTATATTTAATTTGATGCAATTTCTGTGTTTCACCGTCACTGTGAAGGTCCAAGGGATACAGTAAACCTGCAGAGGTGCATCAAAATGTAAAACTGATGACACAGGAAACGCTCAAAACATAGAGAGTAGGAAGACTCAGTCTCCCTGTACCTAAGTCGACATTGTGGCTCTTATATTTCATTCCGATGCAATTTCTGTATTTCATCGTCACTGTGAAGGTCCAAGGGATACAGTAAACCTGCAGAAGTGCATTGGAATGTAAAACTTCTGACAAAGGAAACGCTCAAATCATACACTGTAAGATGACTCAGTTTTCTTGTACTTAAGTCGGCGTTGTGTCTCTTATATTTAATTCCGATGCAATTCCTGTGTTTCATCGTCACTGGGAAGGTCCAATGGATACAGTAAACCTGCAGAGGTGCATCGCAATGTAAAACTGGTGACACAGGAAGCGCTCGTAACATAGACCCTAAGAAGACTCAGTTTTCTTGTACTTATGTCGGCATTGTGTCTTTAATATTTAATTCCGATACAATTTCTGTGTTTCATCGTCACTGTGAAGGTCCACGGGATACAGTAAACCTGCAGAGGTGCATCGGAATGTAAAACTGGCGACACAGGAAACGCTCAAAACATAGACAGTAGGAGGTCTCAGTCTTCCTGTACCTAAGACATCATTGTGTCTCTTATATTTAATTCCGATGCAATTTCTGTGTTTCATTGTCACTGTGAAGGTCCAAGGGATACAGTAAACGTGCAGAGGTGGATCGGAATGTAAAACTGCTGACACAGGAAACGCTCAAAACATAGACAGTAGGAAGACTCAGTCTTCCTGTGATTCAGTCGGCATTGTGTCTCTTATATTTAATTCCGATGCCATTTCTGTGTTTCATCGCCAATGGGAAAGTCCAAGGGATACAGTAAACCTGCAGAGGTGCATCGGAATGTAAAACTGGCGACACAGGAAACGCTCAAAACATAGACAGTAGGAGGACTCAGTCTTCCTGTACCTAAGACATCATTGTGTCTCTTATATTTAATTCCGATGCAATTTCTGTGTTTCATTGTCACTGTGAAGGTCCAAGGGATACAGTAAACCTGCAGAGGTGCATCGGAATGTAATAGTGGTGACACAGGAAAGGCTCAAAACATAAACAGTAGGAAGACTCAGTCTTCCTTTACTGAGGTCGGCATGGTGTCTCTTATATTTAATTGCGATGCAATTTCTGTGTTTCATCGTCAATGGAAGGTCCAATTGATACAGTAAACCTGCAGAGGTGCATCGGAATGTAATACTGGTGACACAGGAAAGGCTCAAAACGTAGACAGTAGGAAGACTCAGTCTTCCTTTACTTAAGTCGGCATGGTGTCTCTTATATTTAATTCCGATGCAATTTCCGTGTTTCATCGTCAATGGAAGGTCCAATGGATACAGTAAACCAGCAGAGGAGCATCGGAATGTAAAGCTGGTGATACAGGACACGCACAAATCATAGACAGTAGGGAGACTCAGTCTTCCTTTACTTAAGTCGGCATGGTGTCTCTTAAATTTAATCCGATGCAATTTCTGTGTTTCATCGCCAATGGGAAGTGCCAATGGATACAGTAAACCTGCAGAGGTGCATCGCAATGTAAAAGTGGTGACACAGAAAACGCTCAAAACGTAGACCGTAAGAAGACTCAGTTTTCTTGTACTTAAGTCGGCGTTGTGTCTCTTCTATTTAATTCCGATGCAATTTCTGTGTTTCATCGTCAATGGGAAGGTCCAATGGATACAGTAAACCTGCAGAGGTGCATCAGAATGTAATACTGGTTACACAGGAAATGCTCAAAGCATAGACAATACAAAGACACACTCTTCCTTTACTTAAGTCAACATTGTGTCTCTTATATTTAATTCCGATGCAATTTCTGTGTTTCTTCGTCAATGGAAGGTCCAATGGATACTGTAAACCAGCAGAGGAGCATCGGAATGTAAAGCTGGTGATACAGGACACGCACAAATCATAGACAGTAGGATGACTCAGTCTTCCTTTACTTAAGTCGGCATGGTGTCTCTTATATTTAATGCTGATTTAATTTCTGTGTTTCAACGCCAATGTGAAGGGCCAATGGATACAGTAAACCTGCAGAGGTGCATCGGAATGTAAAACTGGTGACACAGGAAGCGCTCATAACATGGACCCTAAGAAGACTCAGGTTTTCTTGTACTTAAGTCGGCATTGTGTCTTTTATATTTAATTCTGATGTAATTTCTGTGTTTCAATGTCAATGGGAAGGTGCAAGGGATACAGTAATCTTGCAGAGTTGCATCGGAATGTAAAACTGGTGACACAGGAAATGCTCAAAGCATAGACAATAGAAAGACACACTCTTCCTGTACTTAAGTCGACATTGTGTCTCTTACATTTAATTCCGATGCAATTTCTGTGTTTCATCGTCAATGGGAAGGTGCAAGGGATACAGTAAACCTGCAGAGGTGCATCGGAATGTAAAACTGGTGCCACAGGAAATGCTCAAAACATAGACAGTGGGAAGACTCAGCCTTCCTGTACTTAAGTCGGCATTGTGTCTCTTAGATTTAATTCCGATGCTATTTCTGTGTTTCATCGTCAATGGGAAGGTCCAATGGATACAGTAAACCTGCAGAGGTGGATCGGAATGTAAAACTGATAACACAGGAAATGCTCAAATCGTAGACAGTAGGAAGACTCAGTTTTCCTGTACCTAAGTCGGCATTGTGCCTCTTATATTTAATTCCGATGCAATTTCTGTGTTTCTTCGGCAATGGAAGACCCAATGGATACAGTAAACCAGCAGAGGTGCATCGGAATGTAAAACTGGTGACACAGGAAACGCTCAAAACATAGACAATAGAAAGGCACACTCTTCCTGTACTTAAGTCGACATTGTGTCTCTTATATTTAATTCCGATGCAATTTCTGTGTTTCGTCGTCAATGGGAAGCTCCAAGGGATACAGTAACCCTGCAGAGGTGCATCGGAATGTAAAACTGGTGACACAGGAATCGCTCATAACATAGACCCTAAGAAGACTCAGGTTTTCTTGTACTTAAGTCGGCATTGTGTCTTTTATATTTAATTCCGATGCAGTTTCTGTGTTTCATCGTCAATGGCAAGGTCCAAGGGATACAGTAAACCTGCAGAGGTGCATCGGAATGTAAAACTGGTGACACAGGAAACGCTCAAAACATATACAATAGAAAGACACACTCTTCCTGTACTTAAGTCGACATTGTGTCTCTTATATTTAATTCCGATGCAATTTCTGTGTTTCATCGTCACTGTGAAGGTCCAAGGGATACAGTAAACATGCAGAGGTGCATCGGAATGTAAAACTGGTGACACAGGAAACGCTCAACACATTGACAGTAGGAAGACTCAGTCTTCCTGTACTTAAGACGTCATTGTGTCTCTTATATATAATTCCGATGCAATTTCTGTGTTTCATCGCCAATGGGAAGGTACAAGGGACACAGTAAACATGCAGAGGTGCATCAGAGTGTAAAACTGGTGACACTGGAAACGCTCAAAACATAGACAGTAGGAAGACTCAATGTTCCTGTACCTAAGTCGGCATTGTGTCTCTTATATTTAATTCCGATGCAATTTCTGTGTTTCATCGTCTATGGGAAAGTCCAATGAATACAGTAAACCTGCAGAGGTGAATCGCAATGTAAAACTGGTGACTAAGGAAGCGCTCATAAGATACACCCTAAGAAGAATCAGTTTTCTTGTACTTAAGTCGGCATTGAGTCTTTTATATTTAATTCCGATGCAATTTCTGTGTTTCATCGTCACTGTGCAGGTCCACGGGATACAGTAAACCTGCAGAGGTGCATCGTAATGTAAAACTGGTGACACAGGAAACGCTCAAAACATAGACAGTAGGAGGACTCAGTCTTCCTGTACGTAAGTCATCATTGTGTCTCTTATATTTAATTCCGATGCAATTTCTGTGTTTCATCGTCACTGTGAAGGTCCAAGGGATACAGTAAACGTGCAGAGGTGCATCGGAATGTAAAACTGGTGACACAGGAAACGCTCAAAACATAGACAGTAGGAAGACTCAGTCTTCGTGTACTTCAGTCGGCATTGTGTCTCTTATATTTAATACCGATGCGATTTCTGTGTTTCATCGCCAATGGGAAGGTCCAAGGGATACAGTAAACCTGCAGACGTGCATCGGAATGTAAAACTGGTGACACAGGAAACGCTCCAAACATAGACAGTAGGAAGACTCAGTCTTCCTTTCCTTAAGTCGGCATGGTGTCTCTTATATTTAATTCCGATGCAATTTCTGTGTTTCATCGTCAATGGGAAGGGCCAATGGATACAGTAAACCTGCAGAGGTGCATCGGAATGTAAAACTGGTTACACAGAAAATGCACAAAACATAGACCGTAAGAAGACTCAGTTTTCTTGTACTTAAGTCGGCGTTGTGTCTCTTATATTTAATTCCTATGCAATTTGTGTGTTTCATCGTCAATGGGAACGTCCAATGGATACAGTAAACCTGTAGAGGTGCATCGGAATGTAATACTGGTGACACAGGAAAGGCTCATAACATAGACAGTAGGAAGACTCAGTCTTCCTGTTTTTAAGTCGACATTGTGTCTGTTATATTTAATTCCGATGTAATTTCTGTGTTTCATTGTCAATGGGAAGGTGCAAGGGATACAGTAAACCTGCAGAGGTGCATCGGAATATAAAACTGGTGACACAGGAAGCGCTCATAAAATAGACCCTAAGAAGACTCAGGTTTTCTTGTACTTAAGTCGGCATTGTGTCTTTTATATTTAATTCCGATGCAAATTCTGTGTTTCATCGTCAGTGGCAGGGTCCAAGGGATACAGTAAACCTGCAGAGGTGCATCGGAATATAAAACTGGTGACACAGGAATCGCTCAAAACATAGACAAAAGAAAGACACACCCTTCCTGTACTTAAGTCGACATTGTGTCTCTAATATTTAATTCCGATGCAATTTCTGTGCTTCATCGTCACTGTGAAGGTCCAAGGGATACAGTAAACATGCAGAGGTGCATCGGAATGTAAAAGTGGTGACACAGGAAACGCTCAAAACATAGACAGTGGGAAGACTCAGTCTTCCTGTACTTAAGACGTCATTGTGTCTCTTATATTTAATTCCAATGCAATTTCTGTGTTTCATCGCCAATGGGAAGGTCCAAGGGACACAGTAAACCTGCAGAGGCGCATCGGAATGTAAAACTGGTGACACTGGAAACGCTCAAAACATACACCGTAAGAAGACTCAGTTTTCTTGTACTTAAGTCGTCGTTGTGTCTCTTATACTTAATTCCGATGTAATTTCTGTGTTTCATCGTCAATGGGAAGGTCCAATGGATACAGTAAACCTGCAGAGTCGCATCGGAATGTAAAACTGGTGACACTGTAAACGCTCAAAACATAAACAGTAGGAAGACTCAATGTTCCTGTACCTAAGTCGGCATTGTGTTTTTTTACATTTAATTCCGATGCAATATCTGTGCTTCATCGTCAATGGGAAGTTCCAAGGGATACAGTAACACTGCAGAGGTGCAACGGAATGTAAAACTGGTGACACAGGAAACGCTCAAAAAATAGACAGCAGAAAGACTAAGCCTTCCTGTTCTTAAGTCGGCATTGTGTCTCTTATATTTAATTCCGAAGCTATTTCTGTGTTTCATCGTCAATGGGAAGGTACAATGGATACAGTAAACATGCAGAGGTGCATCGGAATGTAAAACTGGTAACACAGGGAGCGGTCAAAGCATACACCCTAAGAAGACACAGTTTTCTTGCACTGAAGTCGGCATTGTGTCCCTTATATTTAATTTGATGCAATTTCTGTGTTTCACCGTCACTGTGAAGGTCCAAGGGATACAGTAAACCTGCAGAGGTGCATCAAAATGTAAAACTGAGGACACAGGAAACGCTCAAAACATAGAGAGTAGGAAGACTCAGTTTCCCTGTACCTAAGTCGGCATTCTGTCTCTTATATTTAATTCCGATGCAATTTCTGTGTTTCGTCGTCAATGGGAAGGTCCAAGGGATACAGTAAAGCTGCAGAGGTGCATCGGAATGTAAAACTGGTGACACAGAAAATGCTCAAAACGTAGACCGTAAGAAGACTGAGTTTTTCTTGTACTTAAGTCGGCGTTGTGTCTCTTATATTTAATTCCGATACAATTTCTGTGCTTCATCGTCAATGGGAAGATCCAAGGGATACAGTAAAGCTGCAGAGGTGCATCGGAATGTAAAACTGGTGATACAGGAAACGCTCAAAACATAGAGAGTAGGATGACTCAGCCTTCCTGTTCTTATGTCGGCATTGTGTCTCTTATATTTAATTCCGATGCAATTTCTGTGTTTCATCGTCAATGGAAGGTCCAAGGGATACAGTAACCCTGCATAGGTGCATCGGAATGTAAAACTGGTGACACAGGAAGCGCTCATAACATAGACCCTAAGAAGACTCAGGTTTTCTTGTACTTAAGTCGGCATTGTGTCTTTTATATTTAATTCCGATGCAAATTCTGTGCTTCATCGTCAATGGGAAGATCCAAGGGATACAGTAACACTGCAGTGGTGCATCGGAATGTAAAACTGGTGACACAGGAAACGCTCAAAGAATAGACAGCAGGAGGACTCAGCCTTCCTGTTCTTAAGTCGTCATTGTGTCTCTTATATTTAATTCCGAAGCTATTTCTGTGTTTCATGGTCAATGGGAAGGTACAATGGATACAGTAAACCTGCAGAGGTGCATCGGAATGTAAAACTGGTGACACAGAAAATGCTCAAAACGTAGACCGTAAGAAGACTCAGTTTTCTTGTACTGAAGTCGGCATTGTGTCCCTTACATTTAATTTGATGCAATTTCTGTGTTTCACCGTCACTGTGAAGGTCCAAGGGATACGGTAAACCTGCAGAGGTGCATCAAAATGTAAAACTGATGACACAGGAAACGCTCAAAACATAGAGAGTAGGAAGACTCAGTCTCCCTGTACCTAAGTCGGCATTGTGTCTCTTATATTTAATTCCGATGCAATTTCTGTGTTTCGTCGTCAATGGGAAGGTCCAAGGGATACAGTAAAGCTGCAGTGGTGCATCGGAATGTAAAACTGGTGACACAGAAAATGCTCAAAACGTAGACCGTAAGAAGACTCAGTTTTTCTTGTACTTAAGTCGGCGTTGTGACTCTTATATTTAATTCCGATGTAATTTCTGTGCTTCATCGTCAATGGGAAGATCCAAGGGATAGAGTAAACCTGCAGAGGTGCATCGGAATGTAAAACTGGTGATACAGGAAACGCTCAAAACATAGAGAGTAGGAAGACTCAGCCTTCCTGTTCTTAAGTCGGCATTGTGTCTCTTATATTTAATTCCGATGCTATTTCTGTGTTTCACCGTCAATGGGAAGGTACAATGGATACAGTAAACCTGCAGAGGTGCATCGGAATGTAAAACTGGTAACACAGGGAGCGGTCAAAGCATAGACCCTAAGAAGACTCAGTTTTCTTGTACTGAAGTCGGCATTGTGTCCCTTATATTTAATTTGATGCAATTTCTGTGTTTCACCGTCACTGTGAAGGTCCAAGGGATACAGTAAACCTGCAGAGGTGCATCAAAATGTAAAACTGATGACACAGGAAACGCTCAAAACATAGAGAGTAGGAAGACTCAGTCTCCCTGTACCTAAGTCGACATTGTGGCTCTTATATTTCATTCCGATGCAATTTCTGTGTTTCATCGTCACTGTGAAGGTCCAAGGGATACAGTAAACCTGCAGAAGTGCATTGGAATGTAAAACTTCTGACAAAGGAAACGCTCAAATCATACACTGTAAGATGACTCAGTTTTCTTGTACTTAAGTCGGCGTTGTGTCTCTTATATTTAATTCCGATGCAATTCCTGTGTTTCATCGTCACTGGGAAGGTCCAATGGATACAGTAAACCTGCAGAGGTGCATCGCAATGTAAAACTGGTGACACAGGAAGCGCTCGTAACATAGACCCTAAGAAGACTCAGTTTTCTTGTACTTATGTCGGCATTGTGTCTTTAATATTTAATTCCGATACAATTTCTGTGTTTCATCGTCACTGTGAAGGTCCACGGGATACAGTAAACCTGCAGAGGTGCATCGGAATGTAAAACTGGCGACACAGGAAACGCTCAAAACATAGACAGTAGGAGGTCTCAGTCTTCCTGTACCTAAGACATCATTGTGTCTCTTATATTTAATTCCGATGCAATTTCTGTGTTTCATTGTCACTGTGAAGGTCCAAGGGATACAGTAAACGTGCAGAGGTGGATCGGAATGTAAAACTGGTGACACAGGAAACGCTCAAAAGATAGACAGTAGGAAGACTCAGTCTTCCTGTGCTTCAGTCGGCATTGTGTCTCTTATATTTAATTCCGATGCCATTTCTGTGTTTCATCGCCAATGGGAAAGTCCAAGGGATACAGTAAACCTGCAGAGGTGCATCGGAATGTAAAACTGGCGACACAGGAAACGCTCAAAACATAGACAGTAGGAGGACTCAGTCTTCCTGTACCTAAGACATCATTGTGTCTCTTATATTTAATTCCGATGCAATTTCTGTGTTTCATTGTCACTGTGAAGGTCCAAGGGATACAGTAAACCTGCAGAGGTGCATCGGAATGTAATAGTTGTGACACAGGAAAGGCTCAAAACATAAACAGTAGGAAGACTCAGTCTTCCTTTACTGAGGTCGGCATGGTGTCTCTTATATTTAATTGCGATGCAATTTCTGTGTTTCATCGTCAATGGAAGGTCCAATTGATACAGTAAACCTGCAGAGGTGCATCGGAATGTAATACTGGTGACACAGGAAAGGCTCAAAACGTAGACAGTAGGAAGACTCAGTCTTCCTTTACTTAAGTCGGCATGGTGTCTCTTATATTTAATTCCGATGCAATTTCCGTGTTTCATCGTCAATGGAAGGTCCAATGGATACAGTAAACCAGCAGAGGAGCATCGGAATGTAAAGCTGGTGATACAGGACACGCACAAATCATAGACAGTAGGGAGACTCAGTCTTCCTTTACTTAAGTCGGCATGGTGTCTCTTAAATTTAATCCGATGCAATTTCTGTGTTTCATCGCCAATGGGAAGTGCCAATGGATACAGTAAACCTGCAGAGGTGCATCGCAATGTAAAAGTGGTGACACAGAAAACGCTCAAAACGTAGACCGTAAGAAGACTCAGTTTTCTTGTACTTAAGTCGGCGTTGTGTCTCTTCTATTTAATTCCGATGCAATTTCTGTGTTTCATCGTCAATGGGAAGGTCCAATGGATACAGTAAACCTGCAGAGGTGCATCAGAATGTAATACTGGTTACACAGGAAATGCTCAAAGCATAGACAATACAAAGACACACTCTTCCTGTACTTAAGTCAACATTGTGTCTCTTATATTTAATTCCGATGCAATTTCTGTGTTTCATCGTCAATGGAAGGTCCAATGGATACTGTAAACCAGCAGAGGAGCATCGGAATGTAAAGCTGGTGATACAGGACACGCACAAATCATAGACAGTAGGATGACTCAGTCTTCCTTTACTTAAGTCGGCATGGTGTCTCTTATATTTAATGCTGATTTAATTTCTGTGTTTCAACGCCAATGTGAAGGGCCAATGGATACAGTAAACCTGCAGAGGTGCATCGGAATGTAAAACTGGTGACACAGGAAGCGCTCATAACATGGACCCTAAGAAGACTCAGGTTTTCTTGTACTTAAGTCGGCATTGTGTCTTTTATATTTAATTCTGATGTAATTTCTGTGTTTCAATGTCAATGGGAAGGTGCAAGGGATACAGTAATCTTGCAGAGTTGCATCGGAATGTAAAACTGGTGACACAGGAAATGCTCAAAGCATAGACAATAGAAAGACACACTCTTCCTGTACTTAAGTCGACATTGTGTCTCTTACATTTAATTCCGATGCAATTTCTGTGTTTCATCGTCAATGGGAAGGTGCAAGGGATACAGTAAACCTGCAGAGGTGCATCGGAATGTAAAACTGGTGCCACAGGAAATGCTCAAAACATAGACAGTGGGAAGACTCAGCCTTCCTGTACTTAAGTCGGCATTGTGTCTCTTAGATTTAATTCCGATGCTATTTCTGTGTTTCATCGTCAATGGGAAGGTCCAATGGATACAGTAAACCTGCAGAGGTGGATCGGAATGTAAAACTGATAACACAGGAAATGCTCAAATCGTAGACAGTAGGAAGACTCAGTTTTCCTGTACCTAAGTCGGCATTGTGCCTCTTATATTTAATTCCGATGCAATTTCTGTGTTTCTTCGGCAATGGAAGACCCAATGGATACAGTAAACCAGCAGAGGTGCATCGGAATGTAAAACTGGTGACACAGGAAACGCTCAAAACATAGACAATAGAAAGGCACACTCTTCCTGTACTTAAGTCGACATTGTGTCTCTTATATTTAATTCCGATGCAATTTCTGTGTTTCGTCGTCAATGGGAAGCTCCAAGGGATACAGTAACCCTGCAGAGGTGCATCGGAATGTAAAACTGGTGACACAGGAATCGCTCATAACATAGACCCTAAGAAGACTCAGGTTTTCTTGTACTTAAGTCGGCATTGTGTCTTTTATATTTAATTCCGATGCAGTTTCTGTGTTTCATCGTCAATGGCAAGGTCCAAGGGATACAGTAAACCTGCAGAGGTGCATCGGAATGTAAAACTGGTGACACAGGAAACGCTCAAAACATATACAATAGAAAGACACACTCTTCCTGTACTTAAGTCGACATTGTGTCTCTTATATTTAATTCCGATGCAATTTCTGTGTTTCATCGTCACTGTGAAGGTCCAAGGGATACAGTAAACATGCAGAGGTGCATCGGAATGTAAAACTGGTGACACAGGAAACGCTCAACACATTGACAGTAGGAAGACTCAGTCTTCCTGTACTTAAGACGTCATTGTGTCTCTTATATTTAATTCCGATGCAATTTCTGTGTTTCATCGCCAATGGGAAGGTCCAAGGGACACAGTAAACATGCAGAGGTGCATCAGAGTGTAAAACTGGTGACACTGGAAACGCTCAAAACATAGACAGTAGGAAGACTCAATGTTCCTGTACCTAAGTCGGCATTGTGTCTCTTATATTTAATTCCGATGCAATTTCTGTGTTTCATCGTCTATGGGAAAGTCCAATGAATACAGTAAACCTGCAGAGGTGAATCGCAATGTAAAACTGGTGACTAAGGAAGCGCTCATAAGATAGACCCTAAGAAGAATCAGTTTTCTTGTACTTAAGTCGGCATTGAGTCTTTTATATTTAATTCCGATGCAATTTCTGTGTTTCATCGTCACTGTGAAGGTCCACGGGATACAGTAAACCTGCAGAGGTGCATCGTAATGTAAAACTGGTGACACAGGAAACGCTCAAAACATAGACAGTAGGAGGACTCAGTCTTCCTGTACGTAAGTCATCATTGTGTCTCTTATATTTAATTCCGATGCAATTTCTGTGTTTCATCGTCACTGTGAAGGTCCAAGGGATACAGTAAACGTGCAGAGGTGCATCGGAATGTAAAACTGGTGACACAGGAAACGCTCAAAACATAGACAGTAGGAAGACTCAGTCTTCGTGTACTTCAGTCGGCATTGTGTCTCTTATATTTAATACCGATGCGATTTCTGTGTTTCATCGCCAATGGGAAGGTCCAAGGGATACAGTAAACCTGCAGACGTGCATCGGAATGTAAAACTGGTGACACAGGAAACGCTCCAAACATAGACAGTAGGAAGACTCAGTCTTCCTTTCCTTAAGTCGGCATGGTGTCTCTTATATTTAATTCCGATGCAATTTCTGTGTTTCATCGTCAATGGGAAGGGCCAATGGATACAGTAAACCTGCAGAGGTGCATCGGAATGTAAAACTGGTTACACAGAAAATGCACAAAACATAGACCGTAAGAAGACTCAGTTTTCTTGTACTTAAGTCGGCGTTGTGTCTCTTATATTTAATTCCTATGCAATTTGTGTGTTTCATCGTCAATGGGAACGTCCAATGGATACAGTAAACCTGTAGAGGTGCATCGGAATGTAATACTGGTGACACAGGAAAGGCTCATAACATAGACAGTAGGAAGACTCAGTCTTCCTGTTTTTAAGTCGACATTGTGTCTGTTATATTTAATTCCGATGTAATTTCTGTGTTTCATTGTCAATGGGAAGGTGCAAGGGATACAGTAAACCTGCAGAGGTGCATCGGAATATAAAACTGGTGACACAGGAAGCGCTCATAACATAGACCCTAAGAAGACTCAGGTTTTCTTGTACTTAAGTCGGCATTGTGTCTTTTATATTTAATTCCGATGCAAATTCTGTGTTTCATCGTCAGTGGCAGGGTCCAAGGGATACAGTAAACCTGCAGAGGTGCATCGGAATATAAAACTGGTGACACAGGAATCGCTCAAAACATAGACAAAAGAAAGACACACCCTTCCTGTACTTAAGTCGACATTGTGTCACTAATATTTAATTCCGATGCAATTTCTGTGCTTCATCGTCACTGTGAAGGTCCAAGGGATACAGTAAACATGCAGAGGTGCATCGGAATGTAAAAGTGGTGACACAGGAAACGCTCAAAACATAGACAGTGGGAAGACTCAGTCTTCCTGTACTTAAGACGTCATTGTGTCTCTTATATTTAATTCCAATGCAATTTCTGTGTTTCATCGCCAATGGGAAGGTCCAAGGGACACAGTAAACCTGCAGAGGCGCATCGGAATGTAAAACTGGTGACACTGGAAACGCTCAAAACATACACCGTAAGAAGACTCAGTTTTCTTGTACTTAAGTCGTCGTTGTGTCTCTTATACTTAATTCCGATGTAATTTCTGTGTTTCATCGTCAATGGGAAGGTCCAATGGATACAGTAAACCTGCAGAGTCGCATCGGAATGTAAAACTGGTGACACTGTAAACGCTCAAAACATAAACAGTAGGAAGACTCAATGTTCCTGTACCTAAGTCGGCATTGTGTTTTTTACATTTAATTCCGATGCAATATCTGTGCTTCATCGTCAATGGGAAGTTCCAAGGGATACAGTAACACTGCAGAGGTGCAACGGAATGTAAAACTGGTGACACAGGAAACGCTCAAAAAATAGACAGCAGAAAGACTAAGCCTTCCTGTTCTTAAGTCGGCATTGTGTCTCTTATATTTAATTCCGAAGCTATTTCTGTGTTTCATCGTCAATGGGAAGGTACAATGGATACAGTAAACATGCAGAGGTGCATCGGAATGTAAAACTGGTAACACAGGGAGCGGTCAAAGCATACACCCTAAGAAGACACAGTTTTCTTGCACTGAAGTCGGCATTGTGTCCCTCATATTTAATTTGATGCAATTTCTGTGTTTCACCGTCACTGTGAAGGTCCAAGGGATACAGTAAACCTGCAGAGGTGCATCAAAATGTAAAACTGAGGACACAGGAAACGCTCAAAACATAGAGAGTAGGAAGACTCAGTTTCCCTGTACCTAAGTCGGCATTCTGTCTCTTATATTTAATTCCGATGCAATTTCTGTGTTTCGTCGTCAATGGGAAGGTCCAAGGGATACAGTAAAGCTGCAGAGGTGCATCGGAATGTAAAACTGGTGACACAGAAAATGCTCAAAACGTAGACCGTAAGAAGACTGAGTTTTTCTTGTACTTAAGTCGGCGTTGTGTCCCTTATATTTAATTCCGATACAATTTCTGTGCTTCATCGTCAATGGGAAGATCCAAGGGATACAGTAAAGCTGCAGAGGTGCATCGGAATGTAAAACTGGTGATACAGGAAACGCTCAAAACATAGAGAGTAGGATGACTCAGCCTTCCTGTTCTTATGTCGGCATTGTGTCTCTTATATTTAATTCCGATGCAATTTCTGTGTTTCATCGTCAATGTGAAGGTCCAAGGGATACAGTGAACCTGCAGAGGTGCATCGGAATGTAAAACTGGTGACACAGGAAACGCTCAAAATATAGACAGTAGGAAGACTCAGTCTTCCTGTTTTTAAGTCGGCATTGTGTCTGTTATATTTAATTCCGATGTAATTTCTGTGTTTCAATGTCAATGGGAAGGAGCAAGGGATACAGTAAACCTGCAGAGGTTTATCGGAATGTAAAACTGATGACACAGGAAATGCTCAAAACGTAGACAGTAGGAAGTCTCAGTCTTCCTGTACCTAAATCGGCATTGTGTCTCTTACATTTATTTCCGATGCAATTTCTGTGTTTCATCGTCAATGGAAGGTCCAAGGGATACAGTAACCCTGCATAGGTGCATCGGAATGTAAAACTGGTGACACAGGAAGCGCTCATAACATAGACCCTAAGAAGACTCAGGTTTTCTTGTACTTAAGTCGGCATTGTGTCTTTTATATTTAATTCCGATGCAAATTCTGTGCTTCATCGTCAATGGGAAGATCCAAGGGATACAGTAACACTGCAGAGGTGCATCGGAATGTAAAACTGGTGACACAGGAAACGCTCAAAGAATAGACAGCAGGAGGACTCAGCCTTCCTGTTCTTAAGTCGTCATTGTGTCTCTTATATTTAATTCCGAAGCTATTTCTGTGTTTCATGGTCAATGGGAAGGTACAATGGATACAGTAAACCTGCAGAGGTGCATCGGAATGTAAAACTGGTGACACAGAAAATGCTCAAAACGTAGACCGTAAGAAGACTCAGTTTTCTTGTACTGAAGTCGGCATTGTGTCCCTTACATTTAATTTGATGCAATTTCTGTGTTTCACCGTCACTGTGAAGGTCCAAGGGATACAGTAAACCTGCAGAGGTGCATCAAAATGTAAAACTTATGACACAGGAAACGCTCAAAACATAGAGAGTAGGAAGACTCAGTCTCCCTGTACCTAAGTCGACATTGTGGCTCTTATATTTCATTCCGATGCAATTTCTGTGTTTCATCGTCACTGTGAAGGTCCAAGGGATACAGTAAACCTGCAGAAGTGCATTGGAATGTAAAACTTCTGACAAAGGAAACGCTCAAATCATACACTGTAAGATGACTCAGTTTTCTTGTACTTAAGTCGGCGTTGTGTCTCTTATATTTAATTCCGATGCAATTCCTGTGTTTCATCGTCACTGGGAAGGTCCAATGGATACAGTAAACCTGCAGAGGTGCATCGCAATGTAAAACTGGTGACACAGGAAGCGCTCGTAACATAGACCCTAAGAAGACTCAGTTTTCTTGTACTTATGTCGGCATTGTGTCTTTAATATTTAATTCCGATACAATTTCTGTGTTTCATCGTCACTGTGAAGGTCCACGGGATACAGTAAACCTGCAGAGGTGCATCGGAATGTAAAACTGGCGACACAGGAAACGCTCAAAACATAGACAGTAGGAGGTCTCAGTCTTCCTGTACCTAAGACATCATTGTGTCTCTTATATTTAATTCCGATGCAATTTCTGTGTTTCATTGTCACTGTGAAGGTCCAAGGGATACAGTAAACGTGCAGAGGTGGATCGGAATGTAAAACTGGTGACACAGGAAACGCTCAAAACATAGACAGTAGGAAGACTCAGTCTTCCTGTGCTTCAGTCGGCATTGTGTCTCTTATATTTAATTCCGATGCCATTTCTGTGTTTCATCGCCAATGGGAAAGTCCAAGGGATACAGTAAACCTGCAGAGGTGCATCGGAATGTAAAACTGGCGACACAGGAAACGCTCAAAACATAGACAGTAGGAGGACTCAGTCTTCCTGTACCTGAGACATCATTGTGTCTCTTATATTTAATTCCGATGCAATTTCTGTGTTTCATTGTCACTGTGAAGGTCCAAGGGATACAGTAAACCTGCAGAGGTGCATCGGAATGTAATAGTGGTGACACAGGAAAGGCTCAAAACATAAACAGTAGGAAGACTCAGTCTTCCTTTACTGAGGTCGGCATGGTGTCTCTTATATTTAATTGCGATGCAATTTCTGTGTTTCATCGTCAATGGAAGGTCCAATTGATACAGTAAACCTGCAGAGGTGCATCGGAATGTAATACTGGTGACACAGGAAAGGCTCAAAACGTAGACAGTAGGAAGACTCAGTCTTCCTTTACTTAAGTCGGCATGGTGTCTCTTATATTTAATTCCGATGCAATTTCCGTGTTTCATCGTCAATGGAAGGTCCAATGGATACAGTAAACCAGCAGAGGAGCATCGGAATGTAAAGCTGGTGATACAGGACACGCACAAATCATAGACAGTAGGGAGACTCAGTCTTCCTTTACTTAAGTCGGCATGGTGTCTCTTAAATTTAATCCGATGCAATTTCTGTGTTTCATCGCCAATGGGAAGTGCCAATGGATACAGTAAACCTGCAGAGGTGCATCGCAATGTACAAGTGGTGACACAGAAAACGCTCAAAACGTAGACCGTAAGAAGACTCAGTTTTCTTGTACTTAAGTCGGCGTTGTGTCTCTTCTATTTAATTCCGATGCAATTTCTGTGTTTCATCGTCAATGGGAAGGTCCAATGGATACAGTAAACCTGCAGAGGTGCATCAGAATGTAATACTGGTTACACAGGAAATGCTCAAAGCATAGACAATACAAAGACACACTCTTCCTGTACTTAAGTCAACATTGTGTCTCTTATATTTAATTCCGATGCAATTTCTGTGTTTCATCGTCAATGGAAGGTCCAATGGATACTGTAAACCAGCAGAGGAGCATCGGAATGTAAAGCTGGTGATACAGGACACGCACAAATCATAGACAGTAGGATGACTCAGTCTTCCTTTACTTAAGTCGGCATGGTGTCTCTTATATTTAATGCTGATTTAATTTCTGTGTTTCAACGCCAATGTGAAGGGCCAATGGATACAGTAAACCTGCAGAGGTGCATCGGAATGTAAAACTGGTGACACAGGAAGCGCTCATAACATGGACCCTAAGAAGACTCAGGTTTTCTTGTACTTAAGTCGGCATTGTGTCTTTTATATTTAATTCTGATGTAATTTCTGTGTTTCAATGTCAATGGGAAGGTGCAAGGGATACAGTAATCTTGCAGAGTTGCATCGGAATGTAAAACTGGTGACACAGGAAATGCTCAAAGCATAGACAATAGAAAGACACACTCTTCCTGTACTTAAGTCGACATTGTGTCTCTTACATTTAATTCCGATGCAATTTCTGTGTTTCATCGTCAATGGGAAGGTGCAAGGGATACAGTAAACCTGCAGAGGTGCATCGGAATGTAAAACTGGTGCCACAGGAAATGCTCAAAACATAGACAGTGGGAAGACTCAGCCTTCCTGTACTTAAGTCGGCATTGTGTCTCTTAGATTTAATTCCGATGCTATTTCTGTGTTTCATCGTCAATGGGAAGGTCCAATGGATACAGTAAACCTGCAGAGGTGGATCGGAATGTAAAACTGATAACACAGGAAATGCTCAAATCGTAGACAGTAGGAAGACTCAGTTTTCCTGTACCTAAGTCGGCATTGTGCCTCTTATATTTAATTCCGATGCAATTTCTGTGTTTCTTCGGCAATGGAAGACCCAATGGAAAGAGTAAACCAGCAGAGGTGCATCGGAATGTAAAACTGGTGACACAGGAAACGCTCAAAACATAGACAATAGAAAGGCACACTCTTCCTGTACTTAAGTCGACATTGTGTCTCTTATATTTAATTCCGATGCAATTTCTGTGTTTCGTCGTCAATGGGAAGCTCCAAGGGATACAGTAACCCTGCAGAGGTGCATCGGAATGTAAAACTGGTGACACAGGAATCGCTCATAACATAGACCCTAAGAAGACTCAGGTTTTCTTGTACTTAAGTCGGCATTGTGTCTTTTATATTTAATTCCGATGCAGTTTCTGTGTTTCATCGTCAATGGCAAGGTCCAAGGGATACAGTAAACCTGCAGAAGTGCATTGGAATGTAAAACTGGTGACACAGGAAACGCTCAAAACATATACAATAGAAAGACACACTCTTCCTGTACTTAAGTCGACATTGTGTCTCTTATATTTAATTCCGATGCAATTTCTGTGTTTCATCGTCACTGTGAAGGTCCAAGGGATACAGTAAACATGCAGAGGTGCATCGGAATGTAAAACTGGTGACACAGGAAACGCTCAACACATTGACAGTAGGAAGACTCAGTCTTCCTGTACTTAAGACGTCATTGTGTCTCTTATATTTAATTCCGATGCAATTTCTGTGTTTCATCGCCAATGGGAAGGTCCAAGGGACACAGTAAACATGCAGAGGTGCATCAGAGTGTAAAACTGGTGACACTGGAAACGCTCAAAACATAGACAGTAGGAAGACTCAATGTTCCTGTACCTAAGTCGGCATTGTGTCTCTTATATTTAATTCCGATGCAATTTCTGTGTTTCATCGTCTATGGGAAAGTCCAATGAATACAGTAAACCTGCAGAGGTGAATCGCAATGTAAAACTGGTGACTAAGGAAGCGCTCATAAGATAGACCCTAAGAAGAATCAGTTTTCTTGTACTTAAGTCGGCATTGAGTCTTTTATATTTAATTCCGATGCAATTTCTGTGTTTCATCGTCACTGTGAAGGTCCACGGGATACAGTAAACCTGCAGAGGTGCATCGTAATGTAAAACTGGTGACACAGGAAACGCTCAAAACATAGACAGTAGGAGGACTCAGTCTTCCTGTACGTAAGTCATCATTGTGTCTCTTATATTTAATTCCGATGCAATTTCTGTGTTTCATCGTCACTGTGAAGGTCCAAGGGATACAGTAAACGTGCAGAGGTGCATCGGAATGTAAAACTGGTGACACAGGAAACGCTCAAAACATAGACAGTAGGAAGACTCAGTCTTCGTGTACTTCAGTCGGCATTGTGTCTCTTATATTTAATACCGATGCGATTTCTGTGTTTCATCGCCAATGGGATGGTCCAAGGGATACAGTAAACCTGCAGACGTGCATCGGAATGTAAAACTGGTGACACAGGAAACGCTCCAAACATAGACAGTAGGAAGACTCAGTCTTCCTTTCCTTAAGTCGGCATGGTGTCTCTTATATTTAATTCCGATGCAATTTCTGTGTTTCATCGTCAATGGGAAGGGCCAATGGATACAGTAAACCTGCAGAGGTGCATCGGAATGTAAAACTGGTTACACAGAAAATGCACAAAACATAGACCGTAAGAAGACTCAGTTTTCTTGTACTTAAGTCGGCGTTGTGTCTCTTATATTTAATTCCTATGCAATTTGTGTGTTTCATCGTCAATGGGAACGTCCAATGGATACAGTAAACCTGTAGAGGTGCATCGGAATGTAATACTGGTGACACAGGAAAGGCTCATAACATAGACAGTAGGAAGACTCAGTCTTCCTGTTTTTAAGTCGACATTGTGTCTGTTATATTTAATTCCGATGTAATTTCTGTGTTTCATTGTCAATGGGAAGGTGCAAGGGATACAGTAAACCTGCAGAGGTGCATCGGAATATAAAACTGGTGACACAGGAAGCGCTCATAACATAGACCCTAAGAAGACTCAGGTTTTCTTGTACTTAAGTCGGCATTGTGTCTTTTATATTTAATTCCGATGCAAATTCTGTGTTTCATCGTCAGTGGCAGGGTCCAAGGGATACAGTAAACCTGCAGAGGTGCATCGGAATATAAAACTGGTGACACAGGAATCGCTCAAAACATAGACAAAAGAAAGACACACCCTTCCTGTACTTAAGTCGACATTGTGTCTCTAATATTTAATTCCGATGCAATTTCTGTGCTTCATCGTCACTGTGAAGGTCCAAGGGATACAGTAAACATGCAGAGGTGCATCGCAATGTAAAAGTGGTGACACAGGAAACGCTCAAAACATAGACAGTGGGAAGACTCAGTCTTCCTGTACTTAAGACGTCATTGTGTCTCTTATATTTAATTCCAATGCAATTTCTGTGTTTCATCGCCAATGGGAAGGTCCAAGGGACACAGTAAACCTGCAGAGGCGCATCGGAATGTAAAACTGGTGACACTGGAAACGCTCAAAACATACACCGTAAGAAGACTCAGTTTTCTTGTACTTAAGTCGTCGTTGTGTCTCTTATACTTAATTCCGATGTAATTTCTGTGTTTCATCGTCAATGGGAAGGTCCAATGGATACAGTAAACCTGCAGAGTCGCATCGGAATGTAAAACTGGTGACACTGTAAACGCTCAAAACATAAACAGTAGGAAGACTCAATGTTCCTGTACCTAAGTCGGCATTGTGTTTTTTACATTTAATTCCGATGCAATATCTGTGCTTCATCGTCAATGGGAAGTTCCAAGGGATACAGTAACACTGCAGAGGTGCAACGGAATGTAAAAGTGGTGACACAGGAAACGCTCAAAAAATAGACAGCAGAAAGACTAAGCCTTCCTGTTCTTAAGTCGGCATTGTGTCTCTTATATTTAATTCCGAAGCTATTTCTGTGTTTCATCGTCAATGGGAAGGTACAATGGATACAGTAAACATGCAGAGGTGCATCGGAATGTAAAACTGGTAACACAGGGAGCGGTCAAAGCATACACCCTAAGAAGACACAGTTTTCTTGCACTGAAGTCGGCATTGTGTCCCTTATATTTAATTTGATGCAATTTCTGTGTTTCACCGTCACTGTGAAGGTCCAAGGGATACAGTAAACCTGCAGAGGTGCATCAAAATGTAAAACTGAGGACACAGGAAACGCTCAAAACATAGAGAGTAGGAAGACTCAGTTTCCCTGTACCTAAGTCGGCATTCTGTCTCTTATATTTAATTCCGATGCAATTTCTGTGTTTCGTCGTCAATGGGAAGGTCCAAGGGATACAGTAAAGCTGCAGAGGTGCATCGGAATGTAAAACTGGTGACACAGAAAATGCTCAAAACGTAGACCGTAAGAAGACTGAGTTTTTCTTGTACTTAAGTCGGCGTTGTGTCTCTTATATTTAATTCCGATACAATTTCTGTGCTTCATCGTCAATGGGAAGATCCAAGGGATACAGTAAAGCTGCAGAGGTGCATCGGAATGTAAAACTGGTGATACAGGAAACGCTCAAAACATAGAGAGTAGGATGACTCAGCCTTCCTGTTCTTATGTCGGCATTGTGTCTCTTATATTTAATTCCGATGCTATTTCTGTGTTTCATCGTCAATGGGAAGGTACAATAGATACAGTAAACCTGAAGAGGTGCATCGGAATGTAAAACTGGTAACACAGGGAGCGGTCAAAGCATAGACCCTAAGAAGACTCAGTTTTCTTGTACTGACGTCGGCATTGTGTCTCTTATATTTAATTTGATGCAATGTCTGTGTTTCACCGTCACTGTGAAGGTCCAAGGGATACAGTAAACCTGCAGAGGTTCATCAAAATGTAAAACTGATGACACAGGAAACGCTCAAAACATAGAGAGTAGGAAGACTCAGTCTCTCTGTACCTAAGTCGACATTGTGGCTCTTATATTTAATTCCGATGCAATTTCTGTGTTTCATCGTCACTGTGAAGGTCCAAGGGATACAGTAAACCTGCAGAAGTGCATTGTAATGTAAAACTGGTGACAAAGGAAACGCTCAAATCATACACCGTAAGATGACTCAGTTTTCTTGTACTTAAGTCGACGTTGTGTCTCTTATATTTAATTCCGATGCAATTTCTGTGTTTCATCGTCACTGGGAAGGTCCAATGGATACAGTAAACCTGCAGAGGTGCATCGGAATGTAAAACTGGTGACACAGGAAGCGCTCGTAACATAGACCCTAAGAAGACTCAGTTTTCTTGTACCTATGTCGGCATTGTGTCTTTTATATTTAATTCCGATGCAATTTCTGTGTTTCGTCGTCACTGTGAAGGTCCACGGGATACAGTAAACCTGCAGAGGTGGATCGGAATGTAAAACTGGTGACACAGGAAACGCTCAAAACATAGTCAGTAGGAAGACTCAGTCTTCCTGTACTTCAGTCGGCATTGTGTCTCTTATATTTAATTCCGATGCCATTTCTGTGTTTCATCGCCAATGGGAAAGTCCAAGGGATACAGTAAACCTGCAGAGGTGCATCGGAATGTAAAACTGGTGATACAGGACACGCTCAAATCATAGACAGTAGGTAGACTCAGTCTTCCTTTACTTAAGTCGGCATGGTGTCTCTTATATTTAATTCCGATGTAATTTCTGTGTTTCATCGTCAATGGGAAGGGCCAATGGATACAGTAAACCTGCAGAGGTGCATCGGAATGTGAAACTGGTGACACAGGAAACGCTCAAAACATAGACAATAGAAAGACCCACTCTTCCTGTACTTAAGTCGACATTGTGTCTCTTCTATTTAATTCCGATGCAATTTCTGTGTTTTATCGTCAATGGGAAAGTCGAATGTTAACAGTATACCTGCAGAGGTGCATCGGAATGTAAAACTGGTGACACAGGAGACTCTCAAAGCATAGACAGTAGGAAGACTCAGACTTCCTGTACTTATGTCGGCATTGTGTCTCTTATATTTAATCCCGATGCAATTTCTTTGTTTCATCGTCACTGTGAAGGTCCAAGGGATACAGTAAACATGCAGAGGTGCATCGGAATGTAAAACTAGTGACACAGGGAACGCTCAAAACATAGACAGTAGGAAGACTCAGCCTTTCTGTACGTAAGACGTCATTGTGTCTCTTATATTTAATTCCGATGCAATTTCTGTGTTTCGTCGCCAATGGGAAGGTCCAAGGGACACAGTAAACCTGCAGAGGTGCATCGGAATTTAAAACTGGTGACGCTGGAAACGCTCAAAACATAAATAGTAAGAAGACTCAGTTTTCTTGTACTTAAGTCGGCGTTGTGTCTCTTATATTTAATTCCGATGTAATTCCTGTGTTTCATCGTCAATGGGAAGGTCCAATGGATACAGTAAACCTGCAGAGGTGCATCGGAATGTAAAACTGGTGATACAGGACACGCTCAAATCATAGACAGTAGGAAGACTCAGTCTTCCTTTACTTAAGTCGGCATGGTGTCTCTTATATTTAATTCCGATGCAATTTCTGTGTTTCATCGTCAATGGGAAAGTCGAAGGGAAACAGTATACCTGCAGAGGTGCATCGGAATGTAAAACTCGTTACACAGGAAACGCTCAAAACATAGACAGTAGGAAGACTCAGTCTTCCTGTACTTAAGACGTCATTGTGTCTCTTATATTTAATTCCAATGCAATTTCTGTGTTTCATCGAAAATGGGAAGGTCCAAGGGACACAGTAAACCTGCAGCGGTGCATCGGAATGTAAAACTGGTGACACTGGAAACGCTCAAAACATAGACCGTAAGAAGACTCAGTTTTCTTGTACTTAAGTCGTCGTTGTGTCTCTTATACTTAATTCCGATGTAATTTCTGTGTTTCAACGTCAATGGGAAGGTCCAATGGATACAGTAAACCTGCAGAGTTGCATCGGAATGTAAAACTGGTGACACTGTAAACGCTCAAAACATAGACAGTAGGAAGACTCATTGCCCATGTACCAAAGTCGGCATTGTGTCTGTTATATTTAATTCCGATGCAATTTCTGTGCTTCATCGTCAATGGGAAGATCCAAGGGATACAGTAAACCTGCAGAGGTGCATCGGAATGTAAAACTGGTGACACAGGAAACGCTCAAAACATAGACAGTAGGAAGACTCAGCCTTCCTGTTCTTAAGTCGGCATTGTGTCTCTTAAATTTAATTCCGATGCTATTTCTGTGTTTCATCGTCAATGGGAAGGTACAATGGATACAGTAAACCTGCAGAGGTGCATCGGAATGTAAAACTGGTGACACAGGAAACGCTCAAAACATAGACAGTAGGAGGACTCAGTCTTCCTGTACTTAAGACATTATTGTGTCTCTTATATTTAATTCCGATGCAATTTCTGTGTTTCATCGTCATTGTGAAGGTCCAAGGGATACAGTAAACATGCAGAGGTGCATCGGAATGTAAAACTGGTGACACAGGAAACGCTCAAAACATAGACAGTAGGAAGACTCAGCCTCCTGTACGTAAGACGTCATTGTGTCTCTTATATTTAATTCCGATGCAATTTCTGTGTTTCGTCGCCAATGGGAAGTTCCAAGGGACACAGTTAACCTGCAGAGGTGCATCGGAATTTAAAACTGGTGACGCTGGAAATGCTCAAAACATAGATAGTAAGAAGACTCAGTTTTCTTGTACTTAAGTCGGCGTTGTGTCTCTTATATTTAATTCCGATGTAATTCCTGTGTTTCATCGTCAATGGGAAGGTCCAATGGATACAGTAAACCTGCAGAGGTGCATCGGAATGTAAAATTGGTGACGCAGGAAACGCTCAAAACATAGACAGTAGGAAGACTCAATGTTCCTGTACTAAAATCGGCATTTGGCTCTTATATTTAATTCCGATGCAATTTCTGTGTTTCATCGTCAATGCGACGGTACAAGGGATACAGTAATCCTGCAGAGGTGCATCGGAATGTGAAACTGGTGACACAGGAAACGCTCAAAACATAGACAGTAGGAAGTCTCAGTCTTTCTGTACTTAAGTCATCATTGTGTCTCTTATATTTAATTCCGATGCAATTTCTGTGTTTCATCGTCACTGTGAAGGTCCAAGGGATACAGTAAACGTGCAGAGGTGCATCGGAATGTAAAACTGGTGACACAGTAAACGCTCAAATCATAGACAGTAGGAAGACACAGTCTTCCTGCACTTCAGTCGGCATTGTGTCTCTTATATTTAATTCCGATGCCATTTCTGTGTTTCTTCGCCAATGGGAAGGTCCAAGGGATACAGTAAACCTGCAGAGGTGCATCGGAATGTAAAACTGGTGATACAGGACACGCTCAAATCATAGACAGTAGGAAGACTCAGTCTTCCTTTACTTAAGGCGGCATGGTGTCTCTTATATTTAATTCCGATGCAATTTCTGTGTTTCATCGTCAATGGGAAAGTCGAAGGGAAACAGTATACCTGCAGAGGTGCATCGGAATGTAAAACTCGTGACACAGGAAACGCTCAAAACATAGACAGTAGGAAGACTCAGTCTTCCTGTACTTAAGACGTCATTGTGTCTCTTATATTTAATTCCAATGCAATTTCTGTGTTTTATCGAAAATGGGAAGGTCCAAGGGACAGAGTAAACCTGCAGCGGTGCATCGGAATGTAAAACTGGTGACACTGGAAACGCTCAAAACATAGACCGTAAGAAGACTCAGATTTCTTGTACCTAAGTCGTCGTTGTGTCTCTTATACTTAATTCCGATGTAATTTCTGTGTTTCATCGTCAATGGGAAGGTCCAATGGATACAGTAAACCTGCAGAGTCGCATCGGAATGTAAAACTGGTGACACTGTAAACGCTCAAATCATAGACAGTAGGAAGACACATTGTCCATGTACCTAAGTCGGCATTGTGTCTCTTATGTTTAATTCCGATGCAATTTCTGTGCTTCATCGTCAATGGGAAGATCCAAGGGATACAGTAAACCTGCAGTGGTGCATCGGAATGTAAAACTGGTGACACAGGAAACGCTCAAAACATAGACAGTAGGAAGACTCAGCCTTCCTGTTCTTTAGTCGGCATTGTGTCTCTTAAATTTAATTCCGATGCTATTTCTGTGTTTCATCGTCAATGGGAAGGTACAATGGATACAGTAAACCTGCAGAGGTGCATCGGAATGTAAAACTGGTAACACTGGGAGCGGTCAAAGCATAGACCCTAAGAAGACTCAGTTTTCTTGTACTGAAGTCGGCATTGTGTCCCTTATATTTAATTTGATGCATTTTGTGTTTCACCGCCTCTGTGAAGGTCCAAGGGATGCAGTAAACCTGCAGAGGTGCATCAAAATGTAAAACTGATGACACAGGAAACGCTCAAAACATAGTGAGTAGGAAGACTCAGTCTCCCTGTACCTAAGTCGGCATTGTGTCTCTTATATTTATTTCCGATGCAATTTCTGTGTTTCGTCGTCAATGGGAAGGTCCAAGGGATACAGTAAAGCTGCAGAGGTGCATCGGAATGTAAAACTGGTGACACAGAATATGCTCAAAACGTAGACCGTAAGAAGACTCAGTATTTCTTGTACTTAAGTCGGCGTTTTGGCTCTTATATTTAATTCCGATACAATTTCTGTGCTTCATCGTCAATGGGAAGATCCAAGGGATACAGTAAATCGGCAGAGTGCATCGGAATGTAAAACTGGTGACACAGGAAACGCTCAAAACATAGACAGTAGGAAGAGTCAGCCTTCCTGTTCTTAAGTCGGCATTGTGTCTCTTATATTTAATTCCGATGCTATTTCTGTGTTTCATCGTCAATGAGAAGGTACAATGGATACAGTAAACCTGCAGAAGTGCATTGGAATGTAAAACTGGTGACAAAGGAAACACTCAAATCATACACCGTAAGATGACTCAGTCTCCCTGTACTTCAGTCGGCATTGTGTCTCTTATATTTAATTCCGATGCCATTTCTGTGTTTCATCGCCAATGGGAAAGTCCAAGGGATACAGTAAACCTGCAGAGGTGCATCGGAATGTTAAACTGGTGATACAGGACACGCTCAAATCATAGACACTAGGAAGACTCAATCTTCCTTTACTTAAGTCGGCATGGTGTCTCTTATATTTAATTCCGATGCAATTTCTGTGTTTCATCGTCAATGGGAAGGGCCAATGGATACAGTAAACCTGCAGAGGTGCATCGGAATGTAATACTGGTGACACAGGAATGGCTCAAAACATAAACACTAGGAAGACTCAATCTTCCTTTACTTAAGTCGGCATGGTGTCTCTTATATTTAATTCCGATGCAATTTCTGTGTTTCATCGTCAATGGGAAGGGCCAATGGATACAGTAAACCTGCAGAGGTGCATCGGAATGTCAAACTGGTGTCACAGGAAACGCTCAAAACATAGACAGTAGGAAGACTCAGCCTTCCTGTACGTAAGACGTCATTGTGTCTCTTATATTTAACTCCGATGCAATTTCTGTGTTTCGTCGGCAATGGGAAGTTCCAAGGGACACAGTAAACCTGCAGAGGTGCATCGGAATTTAAAACTGGTGACGCTGGAAACGCTCAAAACATAGATAGTAAGAAGACTGAGTTTTCTTGTACTTAAGTCGGCGTTGTGCCTCTTATATTTAATTCCGATGTAATTCCTGTGTTTCATCGTCAATGGGAAGGTCCAATGGATACAGTAAACCTGCAGAGGTGCATCGGAATGTAAAATTGGTGACGCAGGAAACGCTCAAAACATAGACAGTAGGAAGACTCAATGTTCCTGTACTAAAGTCGGTATTTGGCTCTTATATTTAATTCCGATGCAATTTCTGTGTTTCATCGTCAATGCGACGATACAAGGGATACAGTAAACCTGCAGAGGTGCATCGGAATGTAAAATTGGTTACGCAGGAAACGCTCAAAACATAGACAGTCGGAAGTCTCTATCTTCCTGTACTTAAGTCATGATTGTGTCTCTTATATTTAATTCCGATGCAATTTCTGTGTTTCATCGTCAATGGGAAGGTCCAATGGATACAGTAAACCTGCAGAGGTGCATCGGAATGTAAAACTGGTGACACAGGAAGCGCTCATAACATAGACCCTAAGAAGACTCAGTTTTCTTGTTCTTAAGTCGGCATTGTGTCATTTATATTTAATTCCAATGCAATTTCTGTGTTTCATCGTCACTGTGAAGGTCCACGGGATACAGCAAACCTGCAGAGGTGCATCGGAATGTAAAACTGGTGACACAGGAAACGCTCAAAACATAGACAGTAGGAAGACTTAGTCTTCCTGTACTTAAGTCATCATTGTGTCTCTTATATTTAATTCCGATGCAATTTCTGTGATTCATCGTCACTGTAAAGGTCCAAGGGATACTGTAAAAGTGCAGAGGTGCATCGGAATGTAAAACTGGTGACACAGTAAACGCTCAAATCATAGACAGTAGGAAGACGCAGTCTTCCTGTACTTCAGTCGGCATTGTGTCTCTTATATTTAATTCCAATGCCATTTCTGTGTTTCATCGCCTATGGGAAGGTCCAAGGGATACAGTAAACCTGCAGAAGTGCATCGGAATGTAAAACTGGTGATACAGGACACGCTCAAATCATAGACAGTAGGAAGACTCAGTCTTCCTTTACTTAAGTCGGCATGGTGTCTCTTATATTTAATTCCGATGCAATTTCTGTGTTTCATCGTCAATGGGAAAGTCGAAGGGAAACAGTATACCTTCAGAGGTGCATCGGAATGTAAAATTGGTGACGCAGGAAACGCTCAAAACATAGACAGTAGGAAGACTCAATGTTCCTGTACTAAAGTCGGTATTTGGCTCTTATATTTAATTCCGATGCAATATCTGTGTTTCATCGTCAATGCGACGATACAAGGGATACAGTAAACCTGCAGAGGTGCATCGGAATGTAAAATTGGTTACGCAGGAAACGCTCAAAACATAGATAGTAGGAAGTCTCTATCTTCCTGTACTTAAGTCATGATTGTGTCTCTTATATTTAATTCCGATGCAATTTCTGTGTTTCATCGTCACCGGGAAGGTCCAATGGATACAGTAAACCTGCAGAGGTGCATCGCAATGTAAAACTGGTGACACAGGAAGCGCTCGTAACATAGACCCTAAGAAGACTCAGTTTTCTTGTACCTATGTCGGCATTGTGTCTTTTATATTTAATTCCGATGCAATTTCTGTGTTTCATCGTCACTGTGAAGGTCCACGGGATACAGTAAACCTGCAGAGGTGGATCGGAATGTAAAACTGGTGACACAGGAAACGCTCAAAACATAGACAGTAGGAAGACTCAGTCTTCCTGTACTTCAGTCGGCATTGTGTCTCTTATATTTAATTCCGATGCCATTTCTGTGTTTCATCGCCAATGGGAAAGTCCAAGGGATACAGTAAACCTGCAGAGGTGCATCGGAATGTAAAACTGGTGATACAGGACACGCTCAAATCATAGACAGTAGGAAGACTCAGTCTTCCTTTACTTAAGTCGGCATGGTGTCTCTTATATTTAATTCCGATGTAATTTCTGTGTTTCATCGTCAATGGGAAGGGCCAATGGATACAGTAAACCTGCAGAGGTGCATCGGAATGTAAAACTGGTGACACAGAAAATGCTCAAAACGTAGACCGTAAGAAGACTCAGTTTTCTTGTACTTAAGTCGGCGTTGTGTCTCTTATATTTAATTCCGATGCAATTTGTGTCTTGCATCGTAAATGGGAGCGTCCAATGGATACAGTAAACCTGCAGAGGTGCATCGGAATGTAACACTGGTGACACAGGAAAGGCTCAAAACATAAACAGTAGGAAGACTCAGTCTTCCTTTACTTAAGTTGGCATGGTGTCTCGAATATTTAATTGCGATGCAATTTCTGTGTTTCATCGTCAATGGAAGGTCCAATGGATACAGTAAACCTGCAGAGGTGAATCGGAATGTGAAACTGGTGACACAGGAAACGCTCAAAACATAGACAATAGAAAGACCCACTCTTCCTGTACTTAAGTCGACATTGTGTCTCTTCTATTTAATTCCGATGCAATTTCTGTGTTTTATCGTCAATGGGAAAGTCGAAGGTTAACAGTATACCTGCAGAGGTGCATCGGAATGTAAAACTGGTGACACAGGAGCCGCTCAAAGCATAGACAGTAGGAAGACTCAGACTTCCAGTACTTATGTCGGCATTGTGTCTCTTATATTTAATCCCGATGCAATTTCTGTGTTTCATCGTCACTGTGAAGGTCCAAGGGATACAGTAAACATGCAGAGGTGCATCGGAATGTAAAACTAGTGACACAGGAAACGCTCAAAACATAGACAGTAGGAAGACTCAGCCTTTCTGTACGTAAGACCTCATTGTGTCTCTTATATTTAATTCCGATGCAATTTCTGTGTTTCGTCGCCAATGGGAAGGTCCAAGGGACACAGTAAACCTGCAGAGGTGCATCGGAATTTAAAACTGGTGACGCTGGAAACGCTCAAAACATAGATAGTAAGAAGACTCAGTTTTCTTGTACTTAAGTCGGCGTTGTGTCTCTTATATTTAATTCCGATGTAATTCCTGTGTTTCATCGTCAATGGGAAGGTCCAATGGATACAGTAAACCTGCAGAGGTGCATCGGAATGTAAAATTGGTGACGCAGGAAACGCTGAAAACATAGACAGTAGGAAGACTCAATGTTCCTGTACTAAAGTCGGCATTTGGCTCTTATATTTAATTCCGATGCAATTTCTGTGTTTCATCGTCAATGCGACGATACAAGGGATACAGTAAACCTGCAGAGGTGCATCGGAATGTAAAATTGGTTACGCAGGAAACGCTCAAAACATAGACAGTAGGAAGTCTCTATCTTCCTGTACTTAAGTCGGTATTGTGTCTCTTATATTTAATTCCGATGCAATTTCTGTGTTTCATCGTCAATGGGAAGGTCCAATGGATACAGTAAACCTGCAGAGGTGCATCGGAATGTAAAACTGGTGACACAGGAAGCGCTCATAACATAGACCCTAAGAAGACTCAGTTTTCTTGTACTTAAGTCGGCATTGTGTCTTTTATATTTAATTCCTGTTGTGTCTTGTTCATACAGCATAGACACAATGAGGTAGCTATGTGCACGCTAAACTAACGCAGACGGGCTTGAAGTTCTGGAACATGAGACTTATTAATGAATAAGAAGAAAAGTACGTATCGTTTTAATACTTATCTTTAATTCTCTTGTTGGAATACATCTCTCTTGAATATTAGTACGCTATTAGCACTGATACAATTGGCGCCTTGCTAGGTCGTAGCTATGGCCTAAGCTGAAGGCTATTCTATCTGTCTCTCGGCAAATGAGAGGAAAGCTTGGTAGGTCTAGTCGCAAGCAATGTCGTCCGTACAACTGGGGCGAGGTCTAGTCCGTGTCTTGTGACCTGCCATGTGGTGGCGCTAGGTTTGCGATTACACAGTGGCGACACGCGGGTCCGACATGTACTACAGGACCGCGGCCGATTTAAGTTACCACCTAGCAAGTGTGGTGTCTAGCGGTGACACCACAATTCAGATGCAATTTCTGTGTTTCATCGTCACTGTGAAGGTCCTCGGGATACAGCAAACCTGCAGAGGTGCATCGGAATGTGAAACTGGTGACACAGGAAACGCTCAAAATATAGACAGTAGGAAGACTCAGTCTTTCTGTACTTAAGTCATCATTGTGTTTCTTATATTTAATTCCGAAGCAATTTCTGTGTTTCATCGTCACTGTGAAGGTCCAAGGGATACAGTAAACGTGCAGAGGTGCATCGGAATGTAAAACTGGTGACACAGTAAACGCTCAAATCATAGACAGTAGGAAGACACAGTCTTCCTGTACTTCAGTCGGCATTGTGCCTCTTATATTTAATTCCGATGCCATTTCTGTGTTTCATCGCCTATGGGAAGGTCCAAGGGATACAGTAAACCTGCAGAGGTGCATCGGAATGTAAAACTGGTGATACAGGACACGCTCAAATCATAGACAGTAGGAAGACTCAGTCTTCCTTTACTTAAGTCGGCATGGTGTCTCTTATATTTAATTCCGATGCAATTTCTGTGTTTCATCGTCAATGGCAAAGTCGAAGGGAAACAGTATACCTGCAGAGGTGCATCGGAATGTAAAACTCGTGACACAGGAAACGCTCAAAACATAGACAGTAGGAAGACTCAGTCTTCCTGTACTTAAGACGTCATTGTGTCTCTTATATTTAATTCCAATGCAATTTCTGTGTTTCATCGAAAATGGGAAGGTCCAAGGGACACAGTAAACCTGCAGCGGTGCATCGGAATGTAAAACTGGTGACACTGGAAACGCTCAAAACATAGACCGTAAGAAGACTCAGTTTTCTTGTACTTAAGTCGTCGTTGTGTCTCTTACACTTAATTCCGATGTAATTTCTGTGTTTCATCGTCAATGGGAAGGTCCAATGGATACAGTAAACCTGCAGAGTCGCATCGGAATGTAAAACTGGTGACACTGTAAACGCTCAAAGCATAGACAGTAGGAAGACTCATTGTCCATGTACCTAAGTCGGCATTGTGTCTCTTAAATTTAATTCCGATGCTATTTCTGTGTTTCATCGTCAATGGGAAGGTACAATGGATACAGTAGACCTGCAGAGGTGCATCGGAATGTAAAACTGGTGACACAGGAAACGCTCAAAACATAGACAGTAGGAGGACTTAGTCTTCCTGTACTTAAGACATCATTGTGTCTCTTATATTTAATTCCGATGCAATTTCTGTGTTTCATCGTCACTGTGAAGGTCCAAGGGATACAGTAAACATGCAGAGGTGCATCGGAATGTAAAACTGGTGACACAGGAAACTCTCAAAACATAGACAGTAGGAAGACTCAGCCTTCCTGTACGTAAGACGTCATTGTGTCTCTTATATTTATTTCCGATGCAATTTCTGTGTTTCGTCGCCAATGGGAAGTTCCAAGGGACACAGTAAATCTGCAGAGGTGCATCGGAATTTAAAACTGGTGACGCTGGAAACGCTCAAAACATAGATAGTAAGAAGACTCAGTTTTCTTGTACTTAAGTCGGCGTTGTGTCTCTTATATTTAATTCCGATGTAATTCCTGTGTTTCATCGTCAATGGGAAGGTCCAATGGATACAGTAAACCTGCAGAGGTGCATCGGAATGTAAAATTGGTGACGCAGGAAACGCTCAAAACATAGACAGTAGGAAGACTCAATGTTCCTGTACTAAAGTCGGCATTTGGCTCTTATATTTAATTCCGATGCAATTTCTGTGTTTCATCGTCAATGCGACGATACAAGGGATACAGTAAACCTGCAGAGGTGCATCGGAATGTAAAACTGGTGACACAGGAAGCGCTCATAACATAGACCCTAAGAAGACTCAGTTTTCTTGTACTTAAGTCGGCATTGTGACTTTTATATTTAATTCCGATGCAATTTCTGTGTTTCATCGTCACTGTGAAGTTCCTCGGGACACAGCAAACCTGCAGAGGTGCATCGGAATGTGAAACTGGTGACACAGGAAACGCTCAAAACATAGACAGTAGGAAGTCTCAGTCTTTCTGTACTTAAGTCATCATTGTGTCTCTTATATTTAATTCCGATGCAATTTCTGTGTTTCATCGTCACTGTGAAGGTCCAAGGGATACAGTAAACGTGCAGAGGTGCATCGGAATGTAAAACTGGTGACACAGTAAACGCTCAAATCATAGACAGTAGGAAGACACAGTCTTCCTGTACTTCAGTCGGCATTGTGTCTCTTATATTTAATTCCGATGCCATTTCTGTGTTTCTTCGCCTATGGGAAGGTCCAAGGGATACAGTAAACCTGCAGAGGTGCATCGGAATGTAAAACTTGTGATACAGGACACGCTCAAATCATAGACAGAAGGAAGACTCAGTCTTACTTTACTTAAGTCGGCATGGTGTCTCTTATATATAATTCCGATGCAATTTCTGTGTTTCATCGTCAATGGGAAAGTCGAAGGGAAACAGTATACCTGCAGAGGTGCATCGGAATGTAAAACTCGTGACACAGGAAACGCTCAAAACATAGACAGTAGGAAGACTCAGTCTTCCTGTACTTAAGACGTCATTGTGTCTCTTATACTTAATTCCAATGCAATTTCTGTGTTTCATCGAAAATGGGAAGGTCCAAGGGACACAGTAAACCTGCAGCGGTGCATCGGAATGTAAAACTGGTGACACTGGAAACGCTCAAAACATAGACCGTAAGAAGACTCAGTTTTCTTGTACCTAAGTCGTCGTTGTGTCTCTTATACTTAATTCCGATGTAATTTCTGTGTTTCATCGTCAATGGGAAGGTCCAATGGATACAGTAAACCCTCAGAGTCGCATCGGAATGTAAAACTGGTGACACTGTAAACGCTCAAATCATAGACAGTAGGAAGACTCATTGTCCATGTACCTAAGTCGGCATTGTGTCTCTTATATTTAATTCCGATGCAATTTCTGTGCTTCATCGTCAATGGGAAGATCCAAGGGATACAGTAAACCTGCAGAGGTGCATCGGAATATAAAACTGGTGACACAGGAAACGCTCAAAACATAGACAGTAGGAAGACTCAGCCTTCCTGTTCTTAAGTCGGCATTGTGTCTCTTAAATTTAATTCCGATGCTATTTCTGTGTCTCATCGTCAATGGGAAGGTACAATGGATACAGTAAACCTGCAGAGGTGCATCGGAATGTAAAACTCGTGACACAGGAAACGCTCAAAACATAGACAGTAGGAAGACTCAGTCTTCCTGTACTTAAGACGTCATTGTGTCTCTTATACTTAATTCCAATGCAATTTCTGTGTTTCATCGAAAATGGGAAGGTCCAAGGGATGCAGTAAACCTGCAGAGGTGCATCAAAATGTAAAACTGATGACACAGGAAACGCTCAATACATAGTGAGTAGGAAGACTCAATCTCCCTGTACCTAAGTCGGCATTGTGTCTCTTATATTTAATTCCGATGCAATTTCTGTGTTTCGTCGTCAATGGGAAGGTCCAAGGGATACAGTAAAGCCGCAGAGGTGCATCGGAATGTAAAACTGGTGACACAGAATATGCTCAAAACGTAGACCGTAAGAAGACTCAGTATTTCTTGTACTTAAGTCGGCGTTGTGGCTCTTATATTTAATTCCGATACAATTTCTGTGCTTCATCGTCAATGGGAAGATCCAAGGGATACAGTAAACCGGCAGAGTGCATCGGAATGTAAAACTGGTGACACAGGAAACGCTCTAAACATAGACAGTAGGAAGACTCAGCCTTCCTGTTCTTAAGTCGGCATTGTGTCTCTTACATTTAATTCCGATGCTATTTCTGTGTTTCATCGTCAATGAGAAGGTACAATGGATACAGTAAACCTGCAGAAGTGCATTGGAATGTAAAACTGGTGACAAAGGAAACGCTCAAGTCATACACCGTAAGATGACTCAGTCTCCCTGTACTTCAGTCGGCATTGTGTCTCTTCTATTTAATTGCGATGCAATTTCTGTGTTTCATCGTCAATGGAAGGTCCAATGGATACAGTAAACCTGCAGAGGTGCATCGGAATGTCAAACTGGTGTCACAGGAAACGCTCAAAACATAGACAGTAGGAAGACTCAGCCTTCCTGTACGTAAGACGTCATTGTGTCTCTTATATTTAATTCCGATGCAATTTCTGTGTTTCGTCGCCAATGGGAAGGTCCAAGGGACACAGTAAACCTGCAGAGGTGCATCGGAATTTAAAACTGGTGACGCTGGAAACGCTCAAAACATAGATAGTAAGAAGACTGAGTTTTCTTGTACTTAAGTCGGCGTTGTGCCTCTTATATTTAATTACGATGTAATTCCTGTGTTTCATCGTCAATGGGAAGGTCCAATGGATACAGTAAACCTGCAGAGGTGCATCAGAATGTAAAATTGGTGACGCAGGAAACGCTCGAAACATAGACAGTAGGAAGACTCAATGTTCCTGTACTAAAGTCGGTATTTGGCTCTTATATTTAATTCCGATGCAATTTCTGTGTTTCATCGTCAATGCGACGATACAAGGGATACAGTAAACCTGCAGAGGTGCATCGGAATGTAAAATTGGTTACGCAGGAAACGCTCAAAACATAGACAGTAGGAAGTCTCTATCTTCCTGTACTTAAGTCATGATTGGGTCTCTTATATTTAATTCCGATGCAATTTCTGTGTTTCATCGTCAATGGGAAGGTCCAATGGATACAGTGAACCTGCAGAGGTGCATCGGAATGTAAAACTGGTGACACAGGAAGCGCTCATAACATAGACCCTAAGAAGACTCAGTTTTCTTGTTCTTAAGTCGGCATTGTGTCTTTTATATTTAATTCCGATGCAATTTCTGTGTTTCATCATCACTGTGAAGGTCCACGGGATACAGCAAACCTGCAGAGGTGCATCGGAATGTAAAACTGGTGACACAGGAAACGCTCAAAATATAGACAGTAGGAAGACTCAGTCTTCCTGTACTTATGACGTCATTGTGTTTCTTATATTAAATTCCAAAGCAATTTCTGTGTTTCATCGAAAATGGGAAGGTCCAAGGGACACAGTAAACCTGCAGCGGTGCATCGGAATGTAAAACTGGTGACACTGGAAACGCTCAAAACATAGACCGTAAGAAGATTCAGTTTTCTTGTACTTAAGTCGTCGTTGTGTCTCTTATACTTAATTCCGATGTAATTTCTGTGTTTCATCGCCAATGGGAAGGTCCAAGGGACACAGTAAACCTGCAGAGGTGCATCGGAATTTAAAACTGGTGACACTGGAAACGCTCAAAACATAGATAGTAAGAAGACTCAGTTTTCTTCTACTTAAGTCGGGGTTGTGTCTCTTATATTTAATTCCGATGTAATTCCTGTGTTTCATCGTCAAGGGGAAGATCCAAGGCATACAGTAAACCTGCAGAGGTGCATCGGAATGTAAAACTGGTGACACAGGAAATGCTCAAAACACAGACAGTAGGAAGAGTCAGCCTTTCTGTACTTAAGTCGGCATTGTGTCTCTTATATTTAATTCCGATGCTATTTCTGTGTTTCATCGTCAATGGGAGGGTCCAATGGGTACAGTAAACCTGCAGAGGTGGATCGGAATGTAAAACTGATGACACAGGAAATGCTCAAAACGTAGACAGTAGGAAGACTCAGTCTTCCTGTACCTAAGTCGGCATTGTGTCTCTTATATTTAATTCCGATGGAATTTTATGTGTTTCATCGTCAAGGGGAAAGTCCAAGGGATACAGTGAACCTGCAGAAGTGCGATGGAATGTAAAACTGGTGACAAAGGAAACGCTCAAATCATACACCGTAAGATGACTCAGTTTTCTTGTACTTAAGTCGGCGTTGTGTCTCTTCTATTTAATTCCGATGCAATTTCTGTGTTTCATCGCCAATGGGAAGGTCCAAGGGACACAGTAAACCTGCAGAGGTGCATCGGAATTTAAAACTGGTGACACTGGAAACGCTCAAAGCATAGACCGTAAGAAGACTCAGTTTTCTTGTACTTACATCGGCGTTGTGTCTCTTATATTTAATTCCGATGTAAGTCCTGCGTTTCATCGTCAATGGGAAGGTCCAATGTATACAGTAAACCTGCAGAGTTGCATCGGAGTGTAAAACTGGTGACGCAGGAAACGCTCAAAACATAGACAGTAGGAAAACTCAATGATCTTGTACTTAAGTCGGCATTGTGTCTCTTATATTTAATTCCGATGCAATTTCTGTGTTTCATCGTCAATGCGAAGAGACAAAGTATACACTAAACCTGCAAAGTTGCATCGGAATGTAAAACTGGTGACACAGGAATTGCTCAAATCATAGACAGTAGGAAGACTCAGCCTTCCTGTGCTTAAGTCGGCATCGTGTATCTTATATTTAATTCCGATGCTATTTCTGTGTTTCATCGTCAATGGGAAGGTCCAATGGATACAGTAAACCTGCAGAGGTGGATCGGAATGTAAAACTGGTGACACAGGAAACGCTCAAAACATAGACAGTAGGAAGACTCAGTCTTCCTGTAGTTAAGTCGGCATTGTGTCTCTTATAGTTAATTCCGATGCAATTTCAATGTTTCATCGTCATTGGGAAGGTGCAAGGGATACAGTAAACCTGCACAGGTGCATCGGAATGTAAAACTGGTGACACAGGAAACGCTCAAAACCAAGACAGTAGGAAGACTCAGTCTTTCTGTACTTAAGTCGGCATTGTGTCTCTTATATTTAATTCCGATGCAATTTCTGTGTTTCATCGTCAATGGGAAGGTTCAATGGATACAGTAACCTTGCAGAGGTACATCGGAATGTAAAACTGGTAACACAGGAAGCGGTCAAAGCATAGACCCTAAGAAGACTCAGTTTTCTTGTACTGAAGTCGGCATTGTGTCCCCTATATTTAATTTGATGCCATTTCTGTGTTTCACCGTCACTGTGAAGGTTCAAGGGATACAGAAAACCTGCAGAGGTGCATAAAAATGTAAAACTGATGACACAGGAAACGCTCAAAACATAGACAGTAGGAAGACTCAGTCTCCCTGTACCTAAGTCGGCATTGAGTCTCTTATATTTAATTCCGATGCAATTTCTGTGTTTCGTCGTCGATGGGAAGGTCCAAGGGATACAGTAAAGCTGCAGAGGTGAATCGGAATGTAAAACTGGTGACACAGGAAGCGCTCAAATCATAGACCGTAAGAAGACTCAGTTTTCTTGTACTTAAGTCGGCATTGTGTCTCTTATATTTAATTCCGATGCAATTTCTGTGTTTCATCGTCACTACGAAGATCCAAGGGATACAGTAAACCTGCAGAGGTGCATCAAAATGTAAAACTGATGACACAGGAAATGCTCAAAACGTAGACAGTAGGAAGACTCAGTCTTCCTGTACCTAAGTCGGTATTGTGTCTCTTATATTTAATTCCGATGGAATTTCTGTGTTTCATCGTCAGTGGGAAGGTCCAAGGGATACAGTGAACCTGCAGAAGTGCATTGGAATGTAAAACTGGTGTCAAAGGAAACGCTCAAATCATACACCGTAAGATGACTCAGTTTTCTTGTACTTAAGTCGACGTTGTGTCTCTTATATTTAATTCCGATGCAATTTCTGTGTTTCATCGGCAATGGGAAGGTCCAGTGGATACAGTAAGTCTGCAGAGGTGCATCGCAATGTAAAACAGGTGACACAGGAAACGCACAAAACATAGACAATAGAAAGACACACTCTTCCTGTACTTAAGTCGACATTGTGTCTCTTATATTTAATTCGGATGCAATTTCTGTGTTTCATCGTCAATGGGAAGGTTGAAGGGAAACAGTATACCTGCAGAGGTGCATCGGAATGTAAAACTGGTGACTAGCGAAACGCAGAAAACATAGACAGTAGAAAGACTCAGTCTTTCTGTACTTAAGTCGGCATTGTGTCTCTTATATTTAATTCCGATGCAATATCTGTGTTTCATCGTCAATGGGAAGGTCCAAGGGACACAGTAAACCTGCAGAGGTGCATCGGAATTTAAAACTGGTGACACTGGAAACGCTCAAAGCATAGACCGTAAGAAGACTCAGTTTTCTTGTCCTTACATCGGCGTTGTGTCTCTTATATTTAATTCCGATGTAAGTCCTGCGTTTCATCGTCAATGGGAAGGTCCAATGTATACAGTAAACCTGCAGAGTTGCATCGGAATGTAAAACTGGTGACGCAGGAAACGCTCAAAACATAGACAGTAGGAAAACTCAATGATCTTGTACTTAAGTCGGCATTGTGTCTCTTATATTTCATTCCGATGCAATTTCTGTGTTTCATCGTCAATGCGAAGAGACAAGGTATACACTAAACCTGCAAAGGTGCATCGGAATGTAAAACTGGTAACACAGGAAGCGGTCAAAGCATAGACCCTAAGAAGACTCAGTTTTCTTGTACTGAAGTCGGCATTGTGTCCCTTATATTTAATTTGATGCCATTTCTGTGTTTCACCGTCACTGTGAAGGTCCAAGGGATACAGTAAACCTGCAGAGGTGCATCAAAATGTAAAACTGATGACACAGGAAACGCTCAAAACATAGACAGTAGGAAGACTCAGTCTCCCTGTACCTAAGTCGGCATTGAGTCTCTTATATTTAATTCCGATGCAATTTCTGTGATTCGTCGTCAATGGGAAGGTCCAAGGGATAAAGTAAAGCTGCAGAGGTGCAACGGAATGTAAAACTGGTGACACAGGAAGCGCTCAAATCATAGACCGTAAGAAGACTCAGTTTTCTTGTACTTAAGTCGGCTTTGTGTCTCTTATATTTAATTCCGATGCAATTTCTGTGTTTCATCGTCACTACGAAGATCCAAGGGATACAGTAAACCTGCAGAGGTGCATCAAAATGTAAAACTGATGACACAGGAAATGCTCAAAACGTAGACAGTAGGGAGACTCAGTCTTCCTGTACCTAAGTCGGTATTGTGTCTCTTATATTTAATTCCGATGGAATTTCTGTGTTTCATCGTCAATGGGAAGGTCCAAGGGATACAGTGAACCTGCAGAAGTGCATTGGAATGTAAAACTGGTGACAAAGGAAACGCTCAAATCATACACCGTAAGATGACTCAGTTTTCTTGTACTTAAGTCGACGTTGTGTCTCTTATATTTAATTCCGATGCAATTTCTGTGTTTCATCGGCAATGGGAAGGTCCAGTGGATACAGTAAGTCTGCAGAGGTGCATCGCAATGTAAAACTGGTGACACAGGAAACGCACAAAACATAGACAATAGAAAGACACACTCTTCCTGTACTTAAGTCGACATTGTGCCTCTTATATTTAATTTCGATGCAATTTCTGTGTTTCGACGTCAATGGGAAGGTCCCAGGGATACAGTAAAGCTGCAGAGGTGCATCGGAATGTAAAACTGGTGACACAGAAAACGCTCAAAACGTAGACCGTAAGAAGACTCAGTTTTCTTGTACTTAAGTCGGCGTTGTGTCTCTTATATTTAATTCCAATGCAATTTCTGTGTTTCATCGTCACTGGGAAGGTGCAATGGATACAGTAAACCTGCAGAGGTGCATCGCAATGTAAAACTGGTGACACAGGAAGCGCTCGTAACATAGACCCTAAGAAGACTAAGTTTTCTTGTACTTAAGTCGGCATTGTGTCTTTTATATTTAATTCCGATGCAATTTCTGTGTTTCATCGTCAATGGGAAGGGCCAATGGATACAGTAAACCTGCAGAGGTGCATCGGAATTTAAAACTGGTGACACTGGAAACGCTCAAACATAGATAGTAGGAAGACTCAGTTTTCTTGTACTTAAGTCGGCGTTGTGTCTCTTATATTTAATTCCGATGTAATTCCTGTGTTTCATCGTCAATGGGAAGGTCCAATGGATACAGTAAACCTGCAGAGGTGCATCGGAATGTAAAACTGGTGACGCAGGAAACGCCCAAAACATAGACAGTAGGAAGACTCTATGTTCCTGTACTTAAGTCGGCATTGTGTCACTTATATTTAATTCCGATGCAATTTCTGTGTTTCATCGTCAATGCGACGATACAAGGGTACAGTAAACCTGCAGAGGTGCATCGGAATGTAAAATTGGTTACGCAGGAAACGCTCAGAACATAGACAGTAGGAAGTCTCTATCTTCCTGTACTTAAGTGGGCATTGTGTCTCTTATATTTAATTCCGATGCCATTTATGTGTTTCATCGTCAATGGGAAGATCCAAGGCATAAAGTAAACCTGCAGACGTGCATCGGAATGTAAAACTGGTGACACAGGAAATGCTCAAAACATAGACAGTAGGAAGACTCAGCCTTCCTGTACTTAAGTCGGCATTGTGTCTCTCATATTTAATTCCGATGCTGTTTCTGTGTTTCATCGTCAATGGGAAGGTCCAATGGATACAGTAAACCTGCAGAGGTGGATCGGAAAGTAAAACTGATGGCACAGGAAGTGCTCAATACGTAGACAGTAGGAAGACTCAGTCTTCGTGTATCTAAGTCGGCATTGTGTCTCTTATATTTAATTCCGATGGAATTTCTGTGTTTCATCGTCAATGGGAAGGTCCAAGGGATACAGTAAACGTGCAGAGGTGCATCGGAATGTAAAACTGGTGATACAGGAAACGCTCAATACATCGACAGTAGGAAGACTCAGCCTTCCTGTACTTAAGTCGGCATTGTGTCTCTTATATTTAATTCCGATGCAATTTATGTGTTTCATCGTCACTGTGAAGGTCCAAGGTATACAGTAAACGTGCAGAGGTGCATCGGAATGTAAAACTGGTGACACAGTAAACGCTCAAAACATAGACAGTAGGAAGACACATTCATCCTGTACTTCAGTCGGCATTGTGTCTCTTATATTTAATTCCGATGCCATTTCTGTGTTTCATCGCCTATGGGAAGGTCCAAGGGATACAGTAAACCTGCAGAGGTGCATCGGAATGTAAAACTGGTGATACAGGACACGCTCAAATCATAGACAGTAGGAAGACTCAGTCTTCCTTTACTTAAGTCGGCATGGTGTCTCTTATATTTAATTCCGATGCAATTTCTGTGTTTCATCGTCAATGGGAAAGTCGAAGGGAAACAGTATACCTGCAGAGGTGCAATGGAATGTGAAACTGGTGACACAGGACACGCTCAAAGCATAGACAGTAGGAGGACTCAGTCTTCCTGTACTTAAGTCGGCATTGTGTCTCTTATATTTAATTCCGATGCAATTTATGTGTTTCATCGTCACTGTGAAGGACCAAGGGATACAGTAAACATGCAGAGGTGCATCGGAATGTAAAACTGGTGACACAGGAAACGCTCAATACATCGACAGTAGGAAGACTCAGCCTTCCTGTACTTAAGACGTCATTGTGTCTCTTATATTTAATTCCGATGCAATTTCTGTGTTTCGATGTCAATGGGAAGGTCCCAGGGATACAGTAAAGCTGCAGAGGTGCATCGGAATGTAAAACTGGTGACACAGAAAACGCTCTAAACGTAGACCGTAAGAAGACTCAGTTTTCTTGTACTTAAGTCGGCGTTGTGTCTCTTATATTTAATTCCGATGCAATTTCTGTGTTTCATCGTCAATGGGAAGGGCCAATGGATACAGTAAACCTGCAGAGGTGCATCGGAATTTAAAACTGGTGACACTGGAAACGCTCAAACATAGATAGTAAGAAGACTCAATTTTCTTGTACTTAAGTCGGCGTTGTGTCTCTTATATTAATTCCGATGTAATTCCTGTGTTTCATCGTCAATGGGAAGGTCCAATGGATACAGTAAACCTGCAGAGGTGCATCGGAATGTAAAACTGGTGACGCAGGAAACGCCCAAAACATAGACAGTAGGAAGACTCAATGTTCCTGTACTTAAGTCGGCATTGTGTCACTTATATTTAATTCCGATGCAATTTCTGTGTTTCATCGTCAATGCGACGATACAAGGGTACAGTAAACCTGCAGAGGTGCATCGGAATGTAAAATTGGTTACGCAGGAAACGCTCAAAACATAGACAGTTGGAAGTCTCTATCTTCCTGTACTTAAGTCGGCATTGTGTCTCTCATATTTAATTCCGATGCTGTTTCTGTGTTTCATCGTCAATGGGAAGATCCAAGGCATAAAGTAAACCTGCAGAGGTGCATCGGAATGTAAAACTGGTGACAAGGGAAACGCTGAAAACATAGACAGTAGGAAGACTCAGTCTTTCTGTACTTAAGTCGGCATTGTGTCTCTTATATTTAATTCCGATGCAATTTCTGTGTTTCATCGTCGATGGGAAGGTCCAAGGGATGCAGTAACCCTACAGAGGTGCATCGGAATGTAAAACTGGTGACATAGGAAGCGCTCTTAACATAGACCCTAAGAAGACTCAGTTTTCTTGTACTTAAGTCGGCATTGTGTCTTTTACATTTAATTCCGATGCAATGTCTGTGTTTCATCGTCACTGTGAAGGTCCAAGGTATACAGTAAACGTGCAGAGGTGCATCGGAATGTAAAACTGGTGACACAGTAAACGCTCAAAACATAGACAGTAGGAAGACACATTCATCCTGTACTTCAGTCGGCATTGTGTCTCTTATATTTAATTCCGATGCCATTTCTGTGTTTCATCGCCTATGGGAAGGTCCAAGGGATACAGTAAACCTGCAGAGGTGCATCGGAATGTAAAACTGGTGATACAGGACACGCTCAAATCATAGACAGTAGGAAGACTCAGTCTTCCTTTACTTAAGTCGGCATGGTGTCTCTTATATTTAATTCCGATGCAATTTCTGTGTTTCATCGTCAATGGGAAAGTCGAAGGGAAACAGTATACCTGCAGAGGTGCAATGGAATGTGAAACTGGTGACACAGGAGACGCTCAAAGCATAGACAGTAGGAGGACTCAGTCTTCCTGTACTTAAGTCGGCATTGTGTCTCTTATATTTAATTCCGATGCAATTTATGTGTTTCATCGTCACTGTGAAGGACCAAGGGATACAGTAAACATGCAGAGGTGCATCGGAATGTAAAACTGGTGACACAGGAAACGCTCAATACATAGACAGTAGGAAGACTCAGCCTTCCTGTACTTAAGACGTCATTGTGTCTCTTATATTTAATTCCGATGCAATTTCTGTGTTTCGATGTCAATGGGAAGGTCCCAGGGATACAGTAAAGCTGCAGAGGTGCATCGGAATGTAAAACTGGTGACACAGAAAACGCTCTAAACGTAGACCGTAAGAAGACTCAGTTTTCTTGTACTTAAGTCGGCGTTGTGTCTCTTATATTTAATTCCGATGCAATTTCTGTGTTTCATCGTCAATGGGAAGGGCCAATGGATACAGTAAACCTGCAGAGGTGCATCGGAATTTAAAACTGGTGACACTGGAAACGCTCAAACATAGATAGTAAGAAGACTCAGTTTTCTTGTACTTAAGTCGGCGTTGTGTCTCTTATATTAATTCCGATGTAATTCCTGTGTTTCATCGTCAATGGGAAGGTCCAATGGATACAGTAAACCTGCAGAGGTGCATCGGAATGTAAAACTGGTGACGCAGGAAACGCCCAAAACATAGACAGTAGGAAGACTCAATGTTCCTGTACTTAAGTCGGCATTGTGTCACTTATATTTAATTCCGATGCAATTTCTGTGTTTCATCGTCAATGCGACGATACAAGGGTACAGTAAACCTGCAGAGGTGCATCGGAATGTAAAATTGGTTACGCAGGAAACGCTCAAAACATAGACAGTTGGAAGTCTCTATCTTCCTGTACTTAAGTCGGCATTGTGTCTCTCATATTTAATTCCGATGCTGTTTCTGTGTTTCATCGTCAATGGGAAGATCCAAGGCATAAAGTAAACCTGCAGAGGTGCATCGGAATGTAAAACTGGTGACAAGGGAAACGCTGAAAACATAGACAGTAGGAAGACTCAGTCTTTCTGTACTTAAGTCGGCATTGTGTCTCTTATATTTAATTCCGATGCAATTTCTGTGTTTCATCGTCGATGGGAAGGTCCAAGGGATGCAGTAACCCTACAGAGGTGCATCGGAATGTAAAACTGGTGACATAGGAAGCGCTCATAACATAGACCCTAAGAAGACTCAGTTTTCTTGTACTTAAGTCGGCATTGTGTCTTTTACATTTAATTCCGATGCAATGTCTGTGTTTCATCGTCACTGTGAAGGTCCACGGGATACAGTAAACCATCAGAGGTGCATCGGAATGTAAAACTGGTGACACAGGACACGCTCAAATCATAGACTGTAGGAAGACTCAGTCTTCCTTTACTTAAGTCGGCATGGTCTCTCTTATATTTAATTCCGATGCAATTTCTGTGTTTCATCGTCAATGGGAAGGGCCAATGGATACAGTAAACCTGCAGAGGTGCATCGGAATTTAAAACTGGTGACACTGGAAACGCTCAAACATAGATAGTAGGAAGACTCAGTTTTCTTGTACTTAAGTCGGCGTTGTGTCTCTTATATTTAATTCCGATGTAATTCCTGTGTTTCATCGTCAATGGGAAGGTCCAATGGATACAGTAAACCTGCAGAGGTGCATCGGAATGTAAAACTGGTGACGCAGGAAACGCCCAAAACATAGACAGTAGGAAGACTCTATGTTCTTGTACTTAAGTCGGCATTGTGTCACTTATATTTAATTCCGATGCAATTTCTGTGTTTCATCGTCAATGCGACGATACAAGGGTACAGTAAACCTGCAGAGGTGCATCGGAATGTAAAATTGGTTACGCAGGAAACGCTCAAAACATAGACAGTAGGAAGTCTCTATCTTCCTGTACTTAAGTGGGCATTGTGTCTCTTATATTTAATTCCGATGCCATTTATGTGTTTCATCGTCAATGGGAAGATCCAAGGCATAAAGTAAACCTGCAGACGTGCATCGGAATGTAAAACTGGTGACACAGGAAATGCTCAAAACATAGACAGTAGGAAGACTCAGCCTTCCTGTACTTAAGTCGGCATTGTGTCTCTCATATTTAATTCCGATGCTGTTTCTGTGTTTCATCGTCAATGGGAAGGTCCAATGGATACAGTAAACCTGCAGAGGTGGATCGGAATGTAAAACTGATGGCACAGGAAGTGCTCAATACGTAGACAGTAGGAAGACTCAGTCTTCGTGTATCTAAGTCGGCATTGTGTCTCTTATATTTAATTCCGATGGAATTTCTGTGTTTCATCGTCAATGGGAAGGTCCAATGGATACAGTAAACGTGCAGAGGTGCATCGGAATGTAAAACTGGTGATACAGGAAACGCTCAATACATCGACAGTAGGAAGACTCAGCCTTCCTGTACTTAAGTCGGCATTGTGTCTCTTATATTTAATTCCGATGCAATTTATGTGTTTCATCGTCACTGTGAAGGTCCAAGGTATACAGTAAACGTGCAGAGGTGCATCGGAATGTAAAACTGGTGACACAGTAAACGCTCAAAACATAGACAGTAGGAAGACACATTCATCCTGTACTTCAGTCGGCATTGTGTCTCTTATATTTAATTCCGATGCCATTTCTGTGTTTCATCGCCTATGGGAAGGTCCAAGGGATACAGTAAACCTGCAGCGGTGCATCGGAATGTAAAACTGGTGATACAGGACACGCTCAAATCATAGACAGTAGGAAGACTCAGTCTTCCTTTACTTAAGTCGGCATGGTGTCTCTTATACTTAATTCCGATGCAATTTCTGTGTTTCATCGTCAATGGGAAAGTCGAAGGGAAACAGTATACCTGCAGAGGTGCAATGGAATGTGAAACTGGTGACACAGGACACGCTCAAAGCATAGACAGTAGGAGGACTCAGTCTTCCTGTACTTAAGTCGGCATTGTGTCTCTTATATTTAATTCCGATGCAATTTATGTGTTTCATCGTCACTGTGAAGGACCAAGGGATACAGTAAACATGCAGAGGTGCATCGGAATGTAAAACTGGTGACACAGGAAACGCTCAATACATCGACAGTAGGAAGACTCAGCCTTCCTGTACTTAAGTCGTCATTGTGTCTCTTATATTTAATTCCGATGCAATTTCTGTGTTTCGATGTCAATGGGAAGGTCCCAGGGATACAGTAAAGCTGCAGAGGTGCATCGGAATGTAAAACTGGTGACACAGAAAACGCTCTAAACGTAGACCGTAAGAAGACTCAGTTTTCTTGTTCTTAAGTCGGCGTTGTGTCTCTTATATTTAATTCCGATGCAATTTCTGTGTTTCATCGTCAATGGGAAGGGCCAATGGATACAGTAAACCTGCAGAGGTGCATCGGAATTTAAAACTGGTGACACTGGAAACGCTCAAACATAGATAGTAAGAAGACTCAATTTTCTTGTACTTAAGTCGGCGTTGTGTCTCTTATATTAATTCCGATGTAATTCCTGTGTTTCATCGTCAATGGGAAGGTCCAATGGATACAGTAAACCTGCAGAGGTGCATCGGAATGTAAAACTGGTGACGCAGGAAACGCCCAAAACATAGACAGTAGGAAGACTCAATGTTCCTGTACTTAAGTCGGCATTGTGTCACTTATATTTAATTCCGATGCAATTTCTGTGTTTCATCGTCAATGCGACGATACAAGGGTACAGTAAACCTGCAGAGGTGCATCGGAATGTAAAATTGGTTACGCAGGAAACGCTCAAAACATAGACAGTTGGAAGTCTCTATCTTCCTGTACTTAAGTCGGCATTGTGTCTCTCATATTTAATTCCGATGCTGTTTCTGTGTTTCATCGTCAATGGGAAGATCCAAGGCATAAAGTAAACCTGCAGAGGTGCATCGGAATGTAAAACTGGTGACAAGGGAAACGCTGAAAACATAGACAGTAGGAAGACTCAGTCTTTCTGTACTTAAGTCGGCATTGTGTCTCTTATATTTAATTCCGATGCAATTTCTGTGTTTCATCGTCGATGGGAAGGTCCAAGGGATGCAGTAACCCTACAGAGGTGCATCGGAATGTAAAACTGGTGACATAGGAAGCGCTCATAACATAGACCCTAAGAAGACTCAGTTTTCTTGTACTTAAGTCGGCATTGTGTCTTTTACATTTAATTCCGATGCAATGTCTGTGTTTCATCGTCACTGTGAAGGTCCAAGGTATACAGTAAACGTGCAGAGGTGCATCGGAATGTAAAACTGGTGACACAGTAAACGCTCAAAACATAGACAGTAGGAAGACACATTCATCCTGTACTTCAGTCGGCATTGTGTCTCTTATATTTAATTCCGATGCCATTTCTGTGTTTCATCGCCTATGGGAAGGTCCAAGGGATACAGTAAACCTGCAGAGGTGCATCGGAATGTAAAACTGGTGATACAGGACACGCTCAAATCATAGACAGTAGGAAGACTCAGTCTTCCTTTACTTAAGTCGGCATGGTGTCTCTTATATTTAATTCCGATGCAATTTCTGTGTTTCATCGTCAATGGGAAAGTCGAAGGGAAACAGTATACCTGCAGAGGTGCAATGGAATGTGAAACTGGTGACACAGGAGACGCTCAAAGCATAGACAGTAGGAGGACTCAGTCTTCCTGTACTTAAGTCGGCATTGTGTCTCTTATATTTAATTCCGATGCAATTTATGTGTTTCATCGTCACTGTGAAGGACCAAGGGATACAGTAAACATGCAGAGGTGCATCGGAATGTAAAACTGGTGACACAGGAAACGCTCAATACATAGACAGTAGGAAGACTCAGCCTTCCTGTACTTAAGACGTCATTGTGTCTCTTATATTTAATTCCGATGCAATTTCTGTGTTTCGATGTCAATGGGAAGGTCCCAGGGATACAGTAAAGCTGCAGAGGTGCATCGGAATGTAAAACTGGTGACACAGGAAACGCTCAATACATAGACTGTAGGAAGACTCAGCCATCCTGTACTTAAGACGTCATTGTGTCTCTTATATTTAATTCCGATGCAATTTCTGTGTTTCATCGCCAATGGGAAGGTCCAAGGGACACAGTAAACATGCAGAGGTGCATCGGAATTTAAAACTGGTGACACTGGAAACGCTCAAAGCATAGACCGTAAGAAGACTCAGTTATCTTGTACTTAAGTCGGCGTTGTGTCTCTTATATTTAATTCCGATGTAATTCCTGTGTTTCATCGTCAATGGGAAGGTCCAATGGATACAGTAAACCTGCAGAGGTGCATCGGAATGTTAAACTGGTGACGCAGGAAACGCTCAAATCATAGACAGTAGGAAGACTCAATGTTCCTGTAGTTAAGTCGGCATTGTGTCTCTTATATTTAATTCCAATGCAATTTCTGTGTTTCATCGTCAATGCGAAGATACAAGGCATACAGTAAACCTGCAAAGGTGCATCGAAATGTAAAACTGGTGACAAAGGAAACGCTCGAATCATAGACAGTAGAAAGACTCAGCCTTCCTGTTCTTAAGTCGGCATTGTGTCTCTTATATTTAATTCCGATGCTATTTCTGTGTTTCATCGTCAATGGGATGGTCCAATGGATACAGTAAACCTGCAGAGGTGCATCGGAATGTAAAATTTGTGACGCAGGAAACGCTCAAAAACATAGACAATAGGAAGACTCTATCTTCCTGTACTTAAGTCGGCTTTGTGTCTCTTATATTTAATTCCGATGCAATTTCTGAGTTTCATCGTCAATGAGAAGATCCAAGGGATATAGTAAACCTGCAGAGGTGCATCGGAATGTAAAACTGGTGACACAGGAAATGCTCAAATCATAGACAGTGGGAGGACTCAGCCTTCGTGTACTTAAGTCGGCATCGTGTCTCTTATATTTATTCCGATGCTATTTCTGTGTTTCATCGTCAATGGGAAGGTCCAATGGATACAGTAAACCTGCAGAGGTGGATCGGAATGTAAAACTGGTGACACAGCAAACGCTCAAATCATAAACAGTAGGAAGACTCAGTCTTCCTGTACTTAAGTCGGCATTGTGTCTTTTATATTTAATTCCGATGTAATTTCTGTGTTTCGTCGTCAATGGGAAGGTAAAAGGGATACAGTGAACCTGCAGAAGTGCATTTGAATGTAAAACTGGTGACAAAGGAAACGCTCAAATCATACACCGTAAGATGACTCAGTTTTCTTGTACTTAAGTCGGCGTTGTGTCTCTTATATTTAATTCCGATTCAATTTCTGTGTTTCATCGCCAATGGGAAGGTCCAATGGATACAGTAAATCTGCAGAGGTGCATCGCCATGTAAAACTGGTGACACAGGAAACGCACAAATCATAGACAATAGAAAGACACACTCTTCCTGTACTTAAGTCGACATTGTGTCTCTTATATTTAATTCCGATGCAATTTCTGTGTTTCGTCGTCAATGGGAAGGTCCAAGGGATACAGAAAAGCTGCAGAGGTGCATCGGAATGTAAAACTGGTGAAACAGGAAGCGCTCAAATCATAGACCGTAAAAAGACTCAGTTTTCTTGTACTTAAGTCGGCATTGTGTCTCTTATATTTAATTCCGATGCAATTTCTGTGTTTCATCGTCACTATGAAGATCCAAGGGATACAGTAAACCTGCAGAGGTGCATCAAAATGTAAAACTGATGACACAGGAAATGCTCAAAACGTAGACAGAAGGAAGACTCAGTCTTCCTGCACCTAAGTCGGCATTGTGTCTCTTATATTTAGTTCCGATGCCATTTCTGTGTTTCATCGCCAATGGGAAGGTCCAAGGGATACAGTAACCCTACAGAGGTGCATCGGAATGTAAAACTGGTGACACAGGAAGCGCTCATAACATAGACCCTAAGAAGACTCAGTTTTCTTATACTTAAGTCGGCATTGTGTCTTTTACATTTAATTCCGATGCCATTTCTGTGTTTCATCGCCAATGGGAAGGTCCAAGGGATACAGTAAACCTGCAGAGGTGCATCGGAATGTAATGCTGGTGATACAGGACACGCTCAAATCATAGACAGTGGCAAGACTCAGTCTTCCTTTACTTAAGTCTGCATGGTGTCTCTTATATTTAATTCCGATGCAATTTCTGTGTTTCATCGCCAATGGGAAGGGCCAATGGATACAGTAAACCTGCAGAGGTGCATCGGAATGTAAAACTGGTGACACAGAAAACGCTCAAATCGTAGACCATAAGAAGACTCTGTTTTCTTGTACTTAAGTCGGCGTTGTGTCTCTTATATTTAATTCCGATGCAATTTCTGTGTTTCATCGTCAATGGGAAGGTCCAATGGATACAGTAAACCTGCAGAGGTGCATCGGAATTTAATACTGGGGACACAGGAAAGGCTCAAAACATAGACAGTAGGAAGACTCAGTCTTCCTTTACTTAAGTCGGCATGGTGTCTCTTATATTTAATTCCAATGCAATTTCTGGGTTCCACGTCAATGGAAGGTCCAATGGATACAGTAAACCAGCAGAGGAGCATCGGAATGTAAAACTGGTGACACAGGAAACGCTCAAAATATAGACAGTAGGGAGACTCAGCCTTCCTGTCCTTAAGTCGGCATTGTGTCTCTTATATTTAATTCCGATGCAATTTCTGTGTTTCATCGCCAATGTGAAGGGTCAATGGATACAGTAAACCTGCAGAGGTGAATCGGAATGTAAAACTGGTGACACAGAAAACGCTCAAAACGTAGACCGTAAGAAGACTCAGTTTTCTTGTACTTAAGTCGGCATTGTGTCTCTTCTATTTAAGCCCGATGCAATTTCTGTGTTTCATCGTCAATGGGAAGGTCCAAGGGATACAGCAAACCTGCAGAGGTGCATCGGAATGTAAAACTGGTGACACAGGAAGCGCTCATAACATGGACCCCAAGAAGACTCAGGTTTTCTTGTACTTGAGTGGGCATTGTGTCTTTTATATTTAATTCCGATGCAATTTCTGTGTTTCATCGGCACTGTGAAGGTCCAAGGGATACAGTAAAGCTGCAGAGGTGCATCAGAATGTAAAACTGGTGACACAGGAAACGCTCAAAGCATAGACAGTAGGAAGACTCAGTCTTCCTGTATTTAAATCGGCATTGTGTCTGTTATATTTAATTCCGATGTAATTTCTGTGTTTCAATGTCAATGGGAAGGTACAATGGATACAGTAAACCTGCAGAGGTGCATCGGAATGTAATACTGGTGACACAAGAAAGGCTCAAAACATAGACAGTAGGAAGACTCAGTCTTCCTTTACTTAAGCCGGCATGGTGTCTCTTATATTTAATTCCGATGCAATTTCTGTGTTTCATCGTCAATGGAAGGTCCAATGGATACAGTAAACCAGCAGAGGAGCATCGTAAAGTAAAGCTGGTGATACAGGACACGCTCAAATCATAGACAGTGGGAAGACTCAGCCTTCCTGTACTTAAGTCAGCATTGTGTCTGTTATATTTAATTCCGATCTAATTTCTGTGTTTCAATGTCAATGGGAAGGTCCAAGGGATACAGTAACCCTGCAGAGGTGCATCGGAATGTAAAACTGGTGACACAGGAAGCGCTCATAACATGGACTCTAAGAAGACTCAGGTTTTCTTGTACTTAAGTCGGCATTGTGTCTTTTATATTTAATTCCGATGCAATTTCTGTGTTTCATCGTCACTGTCAAGGTCCAAGGGATTCAGTAAACCTGCAGAGGTGCATCGGAATGTAAAACTGGTGACACAGAAAATGCTCAAAACGTAGACAGTAGGAAGACTCAGTCTTCCTGTACCTAAGTCAGCATTGTGTCTGTTATATTTAATTCCGATGCTATTTCTGTGTTTCATCGTCAATGGGAAGGTCCAAGGGATACAGTAACCCTGCAGAGGTGCATCGGAATGTAAAACTGGTGACACAGGAAACGCTCAAAACATAGACAGTAGGAAGACTCACTCTTCCTGTACTTAAGACTTCATTGTGTCTCTCATATTTAATTCCGATGCAATTTCTGTGTTTCATCGCCAATGGGAAGCTCCAAGGGACACAGTAAACCTGCAGAGGTGCATCAGAATGTAAAACTGGTGACACTGGAAACGCTAAAAACATCGACCGTAAGAAGACTCAGTTTTCTTGTACTTAAGTCGTCGTTGTGTCTCTTATACTTAATTCCGATGTAATGTCTGTGTTTCATCGTCCATGGGAAGGTCCAATGGTACAGTAAACCTGAGAAGTCGCATCGGAATGTAAAACTGGTGACACTGTAAACGCTCAAAACATAGACAGTAGGAAGACTCAATGTTCCTGTACCTAAGTCGGCATTGTGTCTCTTATATTTAATTCCGATGCAATTTCTGAGCTTCATCGTCAATGGGAAGATCCAAGGGATACAGTAAACCTGCAGAGGTGCATCGGAATGTAAAACAGGTGACACAGGAGACGCTCAAAGCATAGACAGTAGGAAGACTCAGTCTTCCTGCACTTAACTCGGCATTGTGTCTCTTATATTTAATTCCGATGCAATTTCTGTGTTTCATCGTCACTGTGAAGGTCCAAGGGATACAGTAAACCTGCAGAGGTGCATCGGAATTTAAAACTGGTGACACAGGAAACGTTCAAAACATAGACAGTAGGAGGACTCAGTCTTCCTGTACTTATGTCATCATTGTGTGTCTTATATTTAATTCCGATGCAATTTCTGTGTTTCATCGTCACTGTGAAGGTCCAAGGGATACAGTAAACGTGCAGAGGTGCATCGGAATGTAAAACTGGTGACACAGGAAACGCTCAAAACATAGACAGTAGGAAGACACAGTCTTCCTGTACTTCAGTCGGCATTGTGTCTCTTATATTTAATACCGATGCCATTTCTGTGTTTCATCGTCAATGGGACGGTCTAAGGGATACAGTGAACATGCAGAAGTGCATTGGAATGTAAAACTGGTGACAAAAGAAACGCTCATAACATAGACCCTAAGAAGACTCAGTTTTCTTGTACTTAAGTCGGCATTGTGTTTTTTATATTAAAATTCCGATTCAATTTCTGTGTTTCATCGTCACTGTGACGGTCCACGGTATACAGTTAACCTGCAGAGGTGCATCTTAATGTAAAACTGGTGACACAGGAAACGCTCAAAACATAGACAGTAGGAGGACTCAGTCTTCCTGTACTTATGTCATCATTGTGTCTCTTATATTTAATTCCGATGCAATTTCTGTGTTTCATCGTCACTGTGAAGGTCCAAGGGATACAGTAAACGTGCAGAGGTGCATCGGAATGTAAAACTAGTGACACAGGAAACGCTCAAAACATAGACAGTAGGAAGACTCAGTCTTCCTGTACTTCAGTCGGCATTGTGTCTCTTATATTTAATTCCGATGCCATTTCTGTGTTTCATTGCCAATGGGAAGGTCCAAGGGATACAGTAAAGCTGCAGAGGTGCATCGGAATTTAAAACTGGTAATACAGGACACGCTCAAATCGTAGACAGTAGGAAGACTCAGTCTTCCTTTACTTAAGTCGGCGTGGTGTCTCTTATATTTAATGCCGATGCAATTTCTTTCATCAACAATGGAAGGTCCAATGGATACAGTAAACCGGCAGAGGTGCATCGGAATGTCAAACTGGTGACACAGGAAACGCTCAAAACATAGACAATAGAAAGACACACTGTTCCTGTACTTAAGTCGACATTGTGTCTCTTCTATTTAATTCCGATGCAATTTCTGTGTGTCATCGTCAATGGGAAAGTCGAAGGGAAACAGTATACCTGCAGAGGTGCATCGGAATGTAAAACAGGTGACACAGGAGACGCTCAAAGCATAGACAGTAGGAAGACTCAGTCTTCCTGTACTTAACTCGGCATTGTGTCTCTTATATTTAATTCCGATGCAATTTCTGTGTTTCATCGTCACTGTGAAGGTCAAAGGGATACAGTAAACATGCAGAGGTGCATCGGAACGTAAAACTGGTGACACAGATAACGCTCACAACATAGACAGTAGGAAGACTCAGCCTTCCTGTACTTAAGACGTCATTGTGTCTCTTATATTTAATTCCGATGCAATTTCTGTGTTTCATCGTCTCTGTGAAGGACCAAGGGTTACAGTAAACCTGCAGAGGTGCATCGGTATGTAAAACTGGTGACACAGGAAACGCTCAATACATAGACAGTTGGGAGACTCAGCTTTCCTGTACTTAAGACGTCATTGTGTCTCTTATATCTAATTCCGATGCAATTTCTGTGTTTCATCGCCAATGGGAAGGTCCAAGGGACACAGTAAACCTGCAGAGGTGCATCGGAATTTAAAACTGGTGACACAGGTAACGCTCAAAACATAGACAGTAGGAGGACTCAGTCTTCCTGTACTTATGTCATCATTGTGTCTCATATATTTAATTCCGATGCAATTTCTGTGTTTCATCGTCACTGTGAAGGACCAAGGGATACAGTAAACATGCAGAGGTGCATCGGAATGTAAAACTGGTGACACAGGAAACGCTCAAAACATAGACAGTAGGAAGACTCAGTCTTCCTTTACTTAAGTCGGCATGGTATCTCTTATATTTAATTCCGATGCAATTTCTGTGTTTCATCGTCAATGGGATAGTTGAAGGGAAACAGTATACCTGCAGAGGTGCAATGGAATGTGAAACTGGTGACACAGGAGAGGCTCAAAGCATAGACAGTAGGAGGACTCAGTCTTCCTGTACTGAAGTCGGCATTGTGTCTCTTATATTTAATTCCGATGAAATTTCTGTGTTTCATCGTCACTGTGAAGGACCAAGGGATACAGTAAACATGCAGAGGTGCATCGGAATGTAAAACTGGTGACACAGGAAACGCTCAATACATAGACTGTAGGAAGACTCAGCCTTCCTGTACTTAAGACGTCATTGTGTCTCTTATATTTAATTCCGATGCAATTTCTGTGTTTCATCGCCAATGGGAAGGTCCAAGCGACACAGTAAACCTGCAGAGGTGCATCGGAATTTAAAACTGGTGACACTGGAAACGCTCAAAGCATAGACCGTAAGAAGACTCAGTTATCTTGTACTTAAGTCGGCGTTGTGTCTCTTATATTTAATTCCGATGTAATTCCTGTGTTTCATCGTCAATGGGAAGGTCCAATGGATACAGTAAACCTGCAGAGGTGCATCGGAATGTTAAACTGGTGACGCAGGAAACGCTCAAATCATAGACAGTAGGAAGACTCAATGTTCCTGTACTTAAGTCGGCATTGTGTCTCTTATATTTAATTCCAATGCAATTTCTGTGTTTCATCGTCAATGCATACAGTAAACCTGCAAAGGTGCATCAAAATGTAAAACTGGTGACAAAGAAAACGCTCGAATCATAGACAGTAGAAAGTCTCAGCCTTCCTGTTCTTAAGTCGGCATTGTGTCTCTTATATTTAATTCCGATGCTATTTCTGTGTTTCATCGTCAATGGGAAGGTCCAATGGATACAGTAAACCTGCAGAGGTGCATCGGAATGTAAAATTGGTGACGCAGGAAACGCTCAAAAACATAGACAATAGGAAGACTCTATCTTCCTGTACTTAAGTCGGCTTTGTGTCTCTTATATTTAATTCCGATGCAATTTCTGAGTTTCATCGTCAATGGGAAGATCCAAGGGATATAGTAAACCTGCAGAGGTGCATCGGAATGTAAAACTGGTGACACAGGAAATGCTCAAATCATAGACAGTAGGAGGACTCAGCCTTCGTGTACTTAAGTCGGCATCGTGTCTCTTATATTTATTCCGATGCTATTTCTGTGTTTCATCGTCAATGGGAAGGTCCAATGGATACAGTAAACCTGCAGAGGTGGATCGGAATGTAAAACTGGTGACACAGCAAACGCTCAAATCATAAACAGTAGGAAGACTCAGTCTTCCTGTACTTAAGTCGGCATTGTGTCTTTTATATTTAATTCCGATGTAATTTCTGTGTTTCGTCGTAAATGGGAAGGTAAAAGGGATACACTGAACCTGCAGAAGTGCATTGGAATGTAAAACTGGTGACAATGGAAACGCTCAAATCATACACCGTAAGATGACTCAGTTTTCTTGTACTTAAGTCGGCGTTGTGTCTCTTATACTTAATTCCGATTCAATTTCTGTGTTTCATCGCCAATGGGAAGGTCCAATGGATACAGTAAATCTGCAGAGGTGCATCGCCATGTAAAACTGGTGACACAGGAAACGCACAAATCATAGACAGTAGAAAGACACACTCTTCCTGTACTTAAGTCGACATTGTGTCTCTTATATTTAATTCCGATGCAATTTCTGTGTTTCGTCGTCAATGGGAAGGTCCAAGGGATACAGAAAAGCTGCAGAGGTGCATCGGAACGTAAAACTGGTGAAACAGGAAGCGCTCAAATCATAGACCGTAAAAAGACTCAGTTTTCTTGTACTTAAGTCGGCATTGTGTCTCTTATATTTAATTCCGATGCCATTTCTGTGTTTCATCGCCAATGGGAAGGTCCAAGGGATACAGTAACCCTACAGAGGTGCATCGGAATGTAAAACTGGTGACACAGGAAGCGCTCATAACATAGACCCTAAGAAGACTCAGTTTTCTTATACTTAAGTCGGCATTGTGTCTTTTACATTTAATTCCGATGCCATTTCTGTGTTTCATCGCCAATGGGAAGGTCCAAGGGATACAGTAAACCTGCAGAGGTGCATCGGAATGTAATGCTGGTGATACAGGACACGCTCAAATCATAGACAGTGGCAAGACTCAGTCTTCCTTTACTTAAGTCTGCATGGTGTCTCTTATATTTAATTCCGATGCAATTTCTGTGTTTCATCGCCAATGGGAAGGGCCAATGGATACAGTAAACCTGCAGAGGTGCATCGGAATGTAAAACTGGTGACACAGAAAATGCTCAAAACGTAGACAGTAGGAAGACTCAGTCTTCCTGTACCTAAGTCGGCATTGTGTCTCTTATATTTAATTCCCATGCAATTTCTGTGTTTCATCGTCAATGGAAGGTCCAATGGATACAGTAAACCAGCAGAGGTGCATCGGAATGTAAAACTGGTGACACAGGAACCGCTCAAAACATAGACAGTAGGAAGACTCAGCCTTCCTGTTCTTAAGTCGGCATTGTGTCTCTTAAATTTAATTCCGATGTTATTTCTGTGTTTCATCGTCAATGGGAAGGTCCAAGGGATACAGTAACCCTGCAGAGGTGCATCGGAATGTAAAACTGGTGACACAGGAAACGCTCAAAACATAGACAGTAGGCAGACTCAGTCTTCCTGTACTTAAGACTTCATTGTGTCTCTCATATTTAATTCCGATGCAATTTCTGTGTTTCATCGCCAATGGGAAGCTCCAAGGGACACAGTAAACCTGCAGAGGTGCATCGGAATGTAAAACTGGTGACACTGGAAACGCTAAAAACATCGACCGTAAGAAGACTCAGTTTTCTTGTACTTAAGTCGTCGTTGTGTCTCTTATACTTAATTCCGATGTAATGTCTGTGTTTCATCGTCCATGGGAAGGTCCAATGGTACAGTAAACTTGAGAAGTCGCATCGGAATGTAAAACTGGTGACACTGTAAACGCTCAAAACATAGACAGTAGGAAGACTCAATGTTCCTGTACCTAAGTCGGCATTGTGTCTCTTATATTTAATTCCGATGCAATTTCTGAGCTTCATCGTCAATGGGACGGTCCAAGGGATACAGTGAACATGCAGAAGTGCATTGGAATGTAAAACTGGTGACAAAGGAAACGCTCAAATCATACACCGTAAGATGACTCAGTTTTCTTGTAATTAAGTCGGCGTTGTGTCTCTTATATTTAATTCCGATGCAATTTCTGTGTTTCATCGTCAATGGGAAGGTCCAATGGATACAGTAAACCTGCAGAGGTGCATCGCAATGTAAAACTGGTGACACAGGAACCGCTCATAACATAGACCCTAAGAAGACTCAGTTTTCTTGTACTTAAGTCGGCATTGTGTTTTTTATATTTAATTCCGATTCAATTTCTGTGTTTCATCGTCACTGTGACGGTCCACGGTATACAGTAAACATGCAGAGGTGCATCTTAATGTAAAACTGGTGACACAGGAAACGCTCAAAACATAGATAGTAGGAGGACTCAGTCTTCCTGTACTTATGTCATCATTGTGTCTCTTATATTTAATTCCGATGCAATTTCTGTGTTTCATCGTCACTGTGAAGGTCCAAGGGATACAGTAAACGTGCAGAGGTGCATCGGAATGTAAAACTAGTGACACAGGAAACGCTCAAAACATAGACAGTAGGAAGACTCAGACTTCCTGTACTTCAGTCGGCATTGTGTCTCTTATATTTAATTCCGATGCCATTTCTGTGTTTCATTGCCAATGGGAAGGTCCAAGGGATACAGTAAAGCTGCAGAGGTGCATCGGAATTTAAAACTGGTAATACAGGACACGCTCAAATCATAGACAGTAGGAAGACTCAGTCTTCCTTTACTTAAGTCGGCATGGTGTCTCTTATATTTAATGCCGATGCAATTTCTTTCATCAACATTGGAAGGTCCAATGGATACAGTAAACCAGCAGAGGTGCATCGGAATGTCAAACTGGTGACACAGGAAACGCTCAAAACATAGACAATAGAAAGACACACTGTTCCTGTACTTAAGTCGACATTGTGTCTCTTCTATTTAATTCCGATGCAATTTCTGTGTTTCATCGTCAATGGGAAAGTCGAAGGGAAACAGTATACCTGCAGAGGTGCATCGGAATGTAAAACAGGTGACACAGGAGACGCTCAAAGCATAGACAGTAGGAAGACTCAGTCTTCCTGTACTTAACTCGGCATTGTGTCTCTTATATTTAATTCCGATGCAATTTCTGTGTTTCATCGTCACTGTGAAGGTCAAAGGGATACAGTAAACATGCAGAGGTGCATCGGAACGTAAAACTGGTGACAAAGGAAACGCTCAAAACATAGACAGTAGGAAGACTCAGCCTTCCTGTACTTAAGACGTCATTGTGTCTCTTATATTTAATTCCGATGCAATTTCTGTGTTTCATCGTCACTGTGAAGGACCAAGGGATACAGTAAACGTGCAGAGGTGCATCGGTATGTAAAACTGGTGACACAGGAAACGCTCAATACATAGACAGTTGGAAGACTCAGCCTTCCTGTACTTAAGACGTCATTGTGTCTCTTATATTTAATTCCGATGCAATTTCTGTGTTTCATCGCCAATGGGAAGGTCCAAGGGACACAGTAAACCTGCAGAGGTGCATCGGAATGTAAAACTGGTGACACAGGAAACGCTCAAAACATAGACAGTAGGAAGACTCAGTCTTCCTGTACTTCAGTCGGCATTGTGTCTCTTATATTTTATTCCGATGCCATTTCTGTGTTTCATCGCCAATGGGAAGGTCCAAGGGATACAGTGAACATGCAGAAGTGCAATGGAATGTAAAACTGGTGACAAAGGAAACGCTCAAATCATACACCGTAAGATGACTCAGTTTTCTTGTACTTAAGTCGGCGTTGTGTCTCTTATATTTAATTCCGATGCAATTTCTGTGTTTCATCGTCAATGGGAGGGTCCAATGGATACAGGAAACCTGCAGAGGTGCATCGCAATGTAAAACTGGTGACACGGGAACCGCTCATAACATAGACCCTAAGAAGACTCAGTTTTCTTGTACTTAAGTCGGCATTGTGTGTTTTATATTTAATTCCGATTCAATTTCTGTGTTTCATCGTCACTGTGAAGGTCCACGGTATACAGTAAACCTGCAGAGGTGCATCGGAATGTAAAACTGGTGACACAGGAAACGCTCAAAACATAGACAGTAGGAGGACTCTGTCTTCCAGTACTTATGTCATCATTGTGTCTCTTATATTTAATTCCGATGCAATTTCTGTGTTTCATCGTCACTGTGAAGGTCCAAGGGATACAGTAAACGTGCAGAGGTGCATCGGAATGTAAAACTGGTGACACAGGAAACGCTCAAAACAGACAGTAGGAAGACTCAGTCTTGCTGTACTTCAGTCGGCATTGTGTCTCTTATATTTAATTCCGATGCCATTTCTGTGTTTCATCGCCAATGGGAAGGTCCAAGGGATACAGTAAAGCTGCAGAGGTGCATCGGAAATTAAAACTGGTGATACAGGACACGCTCAAATCATAGACAGTAGGAAGACTCAGTCTTCCTTTACTTAAGTCGGCATGGTGTCTCTTATATTTAATGCCGATGCAATTTCTTTCATCGTCAATGGAAGGTCCAATGGATACAGTAAACGTGCAGAGGTGCATCGGAATGTCAAACTGGTGACACAGGAAACGCTCAAAACATAGACAATAGAAAGACACACTGTTCCTGTACTTAAGTCGACATTGTGTCTCTTCTATTTTATTCCGATGCAATTTCTGTGTTTCATCGTCAATGGGAAAGTCGAAGGGAAACAGTATACCTGCAGAGGTGCATCGGAATGTAAAACAGGTGACACAGGAGACGCTCAAAGCATAGACAGTAGGAAGACTCAGTCTTCCAGTACTTAACTCGGCATTGTGTCTCTTATGTTTAATTCCGATGCAATTTCTGTGTTTCATCGTAACTGTGAAGGTCAAAGGGATACAGTAAACATGCAGAGGTGCATCGGAATGTAAAACTGGTGACACAGGAAACGCTCAAAACATAGACAGTTGGAAGACTCAGCCTTCCTGTACTTAAGACGTCATTGTGTCTCTTATATTTAATTCCGATGCAATTTCTGTGTTTCATCGCCAATGGGAAGGTCCAAGGGACACAGTAAACCTGCAGAGGTGCATCGGAATTTAAAACTGGTGACACTGGAAACGCTCAAATCATAGACCGTAAGAAGACTCAGTTTTCTTGTACTTAAGCCGGCGTTGTGTCTCTTATATTTAATTCCGATGTAATTCCTGTGTTTCATCGTCAATGGGAAGGTCCAATGGATACAGTAAACCTGCAGAGGTGCATCGGAATGTAAACTTGGTGACGCAGGAAACGCTCAAAACATAGACAGTAGGAAGACTGAATGTTCCTGTACTTAAGTCGGCATTGTGCCTCTTATACTTAATTCCAATGCAATTTCTGTGTTTCATCGTCAATGCGAAGATACAAGGCATACAGTAAACCAGCAAAGGTGCATCGAAATGTAAAACTGGTGACACAGGAAACGCTCGAATCATAGACAGTAGGAAGACTCAGCCTTCCTGTTCTTAAGTCGGCATTGTGTCTCTTATATTTAGTTCCGATGCTATTTCTGTGTTTCATCGTCACTATGAAGATCCAAGGGATACAGTAAACCTGCAGAGGTGCATCAAAATGTAAAACTGATGACACAGGAAATGCTCAAAACGTAGACAGTAGGAAGACTCAGTCTTCCTGTACTTAAGTCGGCATTGTGTCTCTTATATTTAATTCCGATGTAATTTCTGTGTTTCAATGTCAATGGGAACTTGCAAGGGATACAGTAAACATGCAGAGGTGCATCGGAATGTAAAACTGGTGACACAGGAAACGCTCAAATCATAGACAGTGGGAAGACTCAGTCTTCCTGTACTTAAGACGTCGTTGTGTCTCTTATATTTAATTCCGATGCAATTTCTGTGTTTCATCGCCAATGGGAAGATCCAAGGGACACAGTAAACCTGCAGAGGTGCATCGGAATTTAAAACTAGTGACACTGGAACCGCTCAAAACATAGACCGTAAGAAGACTCAGTTTTCTTGTACATAAGTCGTCGTTGTGTCTCTTATACTTAATTCCGATGTAAATTCTCTGTTTCATCGTCAATGGGAAGGTCCAATGGATACAGTAAACCTGCAGAGACGCATCGGAATGTAAAACTGGTGACACTGTAAACGCTCAAAGCATAGACAGTAGTAAGACTCAATGTTCCTGTACTTAAGTCGGCATTGTGTCTCTTACATTTAATTCCGATGCAATTTCTGTGTTTCATCGTCAATGGGAAGGTCCAATGGATACAGTAACCCTGCAGAGGTGCATGGGAATGTAAAACGGGTAACACAGGAAGCGGTCAAAGCATAGACCCTAAGAAGACTCAGTTTTCTCGTACTGAAGTCGGCATTGTGTCCCTTATATTTAATTTGATGCAATTTCTGTGTTTCACGGTCACTGTGAAGGTCCAAGAGATACAGTAAACCTGCAGAGGTGCATCAAAATGTAAAACTGATGACACAGGAAATGCTCAAAACGTAGACAGTAGGAAGACTCAGTCTTCCTGTATCTAAGTCGGTATTGTGTCTCTTAAATTTAATTCCGATGTTATTTCTGTGTTTCATCGTCAATGGGAAGGTCCAAGGGATACAGTAACCCTGCAGAGGTGCATCGGAATGTAAAACTGGTGACACAGGAAACGCTCAAAACATAGACAGTAGGCAGACTCAGTCTTCCTGTACTTAAGACTTCATTGTGTCTCTCATATTTAATTCCGATGCAATTTCTGTGTTTCATCGCCAATGGGAAGCTCCTAAGGACACAGTAAACCTGCAGAGGTGCATCGGAATGTAAAACTGGTGACACTGGAAACGCTAAAAACATCGACCGTAAGAAGACTCAGTTTTCTTGTACTTAAGTCGTCGTTGTGTCTCTTATACTTAATTCCGATGTAATGTCTGTGTTTCATCGTCCATGGGAAGGTCCAATGGTACAGTAAACCTGAGAAGTCGCATCGGAATGTAAAACTGGTGACACTGTAAACGCTCAAAACATAGACAGTAGGAAGACTCAATGTTCCTGTACCTAAGTCGGCATTGTGTCTCTTATATTTAATTCCGATGCAATTTCTGAGCTTCATCGTCAATGGGAAGATCCAAGGGATACAGTAAACCTGCAGAGGTGCATCGGAATGTAAAACAGGTGACACAGGAGACGCTCAAAGCATAGACAGTAGGAAGACTCAGTCTTCCTGCACTTAATTCGGCATTGTGTCTCTTATATTTAATTCCGATGCAATTTCTGTGTTTCATCGTCACTGTGAAGGTCCAAGGGATACAGTAAACCTGCAGAGGTGCATCGGATTTTAAAACTGGTGACACAGGAAACGCTCAAAACATAGACAGTAGGAGGACTCAGTCTTCCTGTACTTATGTCATCATTGTGTGTCTTATATTTAATTCCGATGCAATTTCTGTGTTTCATCGTCACTGAGAAGGTCCAAGGGATACAGTAAACGTGCAGAGGTGCATCGGAATGTAAAACTGGTGACACAGGAAACGCTCAAAACATAGACAGTAGGAAGACACAGTCTTCCTGTACTTCAGTCGGCATTGTGTCTCTTATATTTAATACCGATGCCATTTCTGTGTTTCATCGCCAATGGGACGGTCCAAGGGATACAGTGAACATGCAGAAGTGCATTGGAATGTAAAACTGGTGACAAAGGAAACGCTCAAATCATACACCGTAAGATGACTCAGTTTTCTTGTAATTAAGTCGGCGTTGTGTCTCTTATATTTAATTCCGATGCAATTTCTGTGTTTCATTGCCAATGGGAAGGTCCAAGGGATGCAGTAAAGCTGCAGAGGTGCATCGGAATTTAAAACTGGTAATACAGGACACGCTCAAATCATAGACAGTAGGAAGACTCAGTCTTCCTTTACTTAAGTCGGCATGGTGTCTCTTATATTAAATGCCGATGCAATTTCTTTCATCAACAATGGAAGGTCCAATGGATACAGTAAACCAGCAGAGGTGCATCGGAATGTCAAACTGGTGACACAGGAAACGCTCAAAACATAGACAATAGAAAGACACACTGTTCCTGTACTTAAGTCGACATTGTGTCTCTTCTATTTAATTCCGATGCAATTTCTGTGTTTCATCGTCAATGGGAAAGTCGAAGGGAAACAGTATACCTGCAGAGGTGCATCGGAATGTAAAACAGGTGACACAGGAGACGCTCAAAGCATAGACAGTAGGAAGACTCAGTCTTCCTGTACTTATCTCGGCATTGTGTCTCTTATATTTAATTCCGATGCAATTTCTGTGTTTCATCGTCACTGTGAAGGTCAAAGGGATACAGTAAACAAGCAGAGGTGTATCGGAACGTAAAACTGGTGACACAGGAAACGCTCAAACCATAGACAGTAGGAAGACTCAGCCTTCCTGTACTTAAGACGTCATTGTGTCTCTTATATTTAATTCCGATGCAATTTCTGTGTTTCATCGTCACTGTGAAGGACCAAGGGATACAGTAAACCTGCAGAGGTGCATCGGTATGTAAAACTGGTGACACAGGAAACGCTCAATACATAGACAGTTGGAAGACTCAGCCTTCCTGTACTTAAGACGTCATTGTGTCTCTTATATTTAATTCCGATGCAATTTCTGTGTTTCATCGCCAATGGGAAGGTCCAAGGGACACAGTAAACCTGCAGAGGTGCATCGGAATTTAAAACTGGTGACACAGGAAACGCTCAAAACATAGACAGTAGGAGGACTCAGTCTTCCTGTACTTATGTCATCATTGTGTCTCATATATTTAATTCCGATGCAATTTCTGTGTTTCATCGTCACTGTGAAGGTCCAAGGGATACAGTAAACGTGCAGAGGTGCATCGGAATGTAAAACTGGTGACACAGGAAACGCTCAAAACATAGACAGTAGGAAGACTCAGTCTTCCTGTACTTCAGTCGGCATTGTGTCTCTTATATTTAATTCCGATGCCATTTCTGTGTTTCATCGCCAATGGGAGGGTCCAATGGATACAGGAAACCTGCAGAGGTGCATCGCAATGTAAAACTGGTGACACGGGAACCGCTCATAACATAGACCCTAAGAAGACTCAGTTTTCTTGTACTTAAGTCGGCATTGTGTCTTTTATATTTAATTCCGATTCAATTTCTGTGTTTCATCGTCACTGTGAAGGTCCACGGTATACAGTAAACCTGCAGAGGTGCATCGGAATGTAAAACTGGTGGCACAGGAAACGCTCAAATCATAGACAGTAGGAAGACTCACTCTTCCTTTACTTAAGTCGGCATGGTGTCTCTTATATTTAATGCCGATGCAATTTCTTTCATCGTCAATGGAAGGTCCAATGGATACAGTAAACCAGCAGAGGTGCATCGGAATGTCAAACTGGTGACACAGGAAACGCTCAAAACATAGACAATAGAAAGACACACTGTTCCTGTACTTAAGTCGACATTGTGTCTCTTCTATTTTATTCCGATGCAATTTCTGTGTTTCATCGTCAATGGGAAAGTCGAAGGGAAACGGTATACCTGCAGAGGTGCATCGGAATGTAAAACAGGTGACACAGGAGACGCTCAAAGCATAGACAGTAGGAAGACTCAGTCTTCCTGTACTTAACTCGGCATTGTGTCTCTTCTATTTAATTCCGATGCAATTTCTGTGTTTCATCGTAACTGTGAAGGTCAAAGGGATACAGTAAACATGCAGAGGTGCATCGGAATGTAAAACTGGTGACACAGGAAACGCTCAAAACATAGACAGTAGGAAGACTCAGTCTTCCTGTACTTAAGACGTCATTGTGTCTCTTATATTTAATTCCGATGCAATTTCTGTGTTTCATCGCCAATGGGAAGGTCCAAGGGACACAGTAAACCTGCAGAGGTGCATCGGAATTTAAAACTGGTGACACTGGAAACGCTCAAAGCATAGACCGTAAGAAGACTCAGTTTTCTTGTACTTAAGCCGGCGTTGTGTCTCTTATATTTAATTCCGATGTAATTCCTGTGTTTCATCGTCAATGGGAAGGTCCAATGGATACAGTAAACCTGCAGAGGTGCATCGGAATGTAAAACTGGTGACGCAGGAAACGCTCAAAACATAGACAGTAGGAAGACTCAATGTTCCTGTAATTAAGTCGGCATTGTGCCTCTTATATTTAATTCCAATGCAATTTCGGTGTTTCATCGTCAATGCGAAGATACAAGGCATACAGTAAACCAGCAAAGCTGCATCGGAATGTAAAACTGGTGACACAGGAAACGCTCGAATCATAGACAGTAGGAAGACTCAGCTTTCCTGTTCTTAAGTCGGCATTGTGTCTCTTATATTTAATTCCGATGCAATTTCTGTGTTTCATCGTCACTGTGAAGGTCAAAGGGATACAGTAAACAAGCAGAGGTGTATCGGAACGTAAAACTGGTGACACAGGAAACGCTCAAACCATAGACAGTAGGAAGACTCAGCCTTCCTGTACTTAAGACGTCATTGTGTCTCTTATATTTAATTCCGATGCAATTTCTGTGTTTCATCGTCACTGTGAAGGACCAAGGGATACAGTAAACCTGCAGAGGTGCATCGGTATGTAAAACTGGTGACACAGGAAACGCTCAATACATAGACAGTTGGAAGACTCAGCCTTCCTGTACTTAAGACGTCATTGTGTCTCTTATATTTAATTCCGATGCAATTTCTGTGTTTCATCGCCAATGGGAAGGTCCAAGGGACACAGTAAACCTGCAGAGGTGCATCGGAATTTAAAACTGGTGACACAGGAAACGCTCAAAACATAGACAGTAGGAGGACTCAGTCTTCCTGTACTTATGTCATCATTGTGTCTCATATATTTAATTCCGATGCAATTTCTGTGTTTCATCGTCACTGTGAAGGTCCAAGGGATACAGTAAACGTGCAGAGGTGCATCGGAATGTAAAACTGGTGACACAGGAAACGCTCAAAACATAGACAGTAGGAAGACTCAGTCTTCCTGTACTTCAGTCGGCATTGTGTCTCTTATATTTAATTCCGATGCCATTTCTGTGTTTCATCGCCAATGGGAGGGTCCAATGGATACAGGAAACCTGCAGAGGTGCATCGCAATGTAAAACTGGTGACACGGGAACCGCTCATAACATAGACCCTAAGAAGACTCAGTTTTCTTGTACTTAAGTCGGCATTGTGTCTTTTATATTTAATTCCGATTCAATTTCTGTGTTTCATCGTCACTGTGAAGGTCCACGGTATACAGTAAACCTGCAGAGGTGCATCGGAATGTAAAACTGGTGGCACAGGAAACGCTCAAATCATAGACAGTAGGAAGACTCACTCTTCCTTTACTTAAGTCGGCATGGTGTCTCTTATATTTAATGCCGATGCAATTTCTTTCATCGTCAATGGAAGGTCCAATGGATACAGTAAACCAGCAGAGGTGCATCGGAATGTCAAACTGGTGACACAGGAAACGCTCAAAACATAGACAATAGAAAGACACACTGTTCCTGTACTTAAGTCGACATTGTGTCTCTTCTATTTTATTCCGATGCAATTTCTGTGTTTCATCGTCAATGGGAAAGTCGAAGGGAAACAGTATACCTGCAGAGGTGCATCGGAATGTAAAACAGGTGACACAGGAGACGCTCAAAGCATAGACAGTAGGAAGACTCAGTCTTCCTGTACTTAACTCGGCATTGTGTCTCTTCTATTTAATTCCGATGCAATTTCTGTGTTTCATCGTAACTGTGAAGGTCAAAGGGATACAGTAAACATGCAGAGGTGCATCGGAATGTAAAACTGGTGACACAGGAAACGCTCAAAACATAGACAGTAGGAAGACTCAGTCTTCCTGTACTTAAGACGTCATTGTGTCTCTTATATTTAATTCCGATGCAATTTCTGTGTTTCATCGCCAATGGGAAGGTCCAAGGGACACAGTAAACCTGCAGAGGTGCATCGGAATTTAAAACTGGTGACACTGGAAACGCTCAAAGCATAGACCGTAAGAAGACTCAGTTTTCTTGTACTTAAGCCGGCGTTGTGTCTCTTATATTTAATTCCGATGTAATTCCTGTGTTTCATCGTCAATGGGAAGGTCCAATGGATACAGTAAACCTGCAGAGGTGCATCGGAATGTAAAACTGGTGACGCAGGAAACGCTCAAAACATAGACAGTAGGAAGACTCAATGTTCCTGTAATTAAGTCGGCATTGTGCCTCTTATATTTAATTCCAATGCAATTTCGGTGTTTCATCGTCAATGCGAAGATACAAGGCATACAGTAAACCAGCAAAGCTGCATCGGAATGTAAAACTGGTGACACAGGAAACGCTCGAATCATAGACAGTAGGAAGACTCAGCTTTCCTGTTCTTAAGTCGGCATTGTGTCTCTTATATTTAGTTCCGATGCTATTTCTGTGTTTCATCGTCACTATGAAGATCCAAGGGATACAGTAAACCTGCAGAGGTGCATCAAAATGTAAAACTGATGACACAGGAAATGCTCAAAACGTAGACAGTAGGAAGACTCAGTCTTCCTGTACTTAAGTCGGCATTGTGTCTCTTATATTTAATTCCGATGTAATTTCTGTGTTTCAATGTAAATGGGAACGTGCAAGGGATACAGTAAACATGCAGAGGTGCATCGGAATGTAAAACTGGTGACACAGGAAACGCTCAAATCATAGACAGTAGGAAGACTCAGTCTTCCTGTACTTAAGACGTCATTGTGTCTCTGATATTTAATTCCGATGCAATTTCTGTGTTTCATCGCCAATGGGAAGATCCAAGGGACACAGTAAACCTGCAGAGGTGCTTCGGAATGTAAAACTAGTGACACTGGAACCGCTCAAAACATAGACCGTAAGAAGACTCAGTTTTCTTGTACATAAGTCGTCGTTGTGTCTCTTATACTTAATTCCGATGTAAATTCTCTGTTTCATCGTCAATGGGAAGGTCCAATGGATACAGTAAACCTGCAGAGACGCATCGGAATGTAAAACTGGTGACACTGTAAACGCTCAAAACATAGACAGTAGTAAGACTCAATGTTCCTGTACTTAAGTCGGCATTGTGTCTCTTACATTTAATTCCGATGCAATTTCTGTGTTTCATCGTCAATGGGAAGGTCCAATGGATACAGTAACCCTGCAGAGGTGCATGGGGACGTAAAACGGGTAACACAGGAAGCGGTCAAAGCATAGACCCTAAGAAGACTCAGTTTTCTCGTACTGAAGTCGGCATTGTGTCCCTTATATTTAATTTGATGCAATTTCTGTGTTTCACGGTCACTGTGAAGGTCCAAGAGATACAGTAAACCTGCTGAGGTGCATCAAAATGTAAAACTGATGACACAGGAAACGCTCAAAACATAGACAGTAGGAAGACTCAGTCTCCCTGTACCTATATCGGCATTGTGTCTCTTATATTTATTTCCGATGCAATTTCTGTGTTTCGTCGTCAATGGGAAGGTAAAAGGGATACAGTAAAGCTGAGAGGTGCAACGGAATGTAAAACTGGTGACACAGGAAGCGCTCAAATCATAGACCGTAAGAAGACTCAGTTTTCTTGTACTTAAGTCGGCATTGTGTCTCTTATACTTAATTCCGATGCAATTTCTGTGTTTCATCGTCACTATGAAGATCCAAGGGATACAGTAAACCTGCAGAGGTGCATCAAAATGTAAAACTGATGACACAGGAAATGCTCAAATCGTAGACAGTAGGAAGACTCAGTCTTCCTGTATCTAAGTCGGTATTGTGTCTCTTATATTTAATTCCGATGGAAATTCTGTGTTTCATCGTCAATGGGAAGGTCCAAGGGATACAGTGAACCTGCAGAAGTGCATTGGAATGTAAAACTGGTGACAAAGCAAACGCTCAAATCATACACCGTAAGATGACTCAGTTTTCTTGTACTTAAGTCGGCGTTGTGTCTCTTATATTTAATTCCGATGCAATTTCTGTGTTTCATCGCCAATGGGAAGGTCCAATGGATACAGTAAATCTGCAGAGGTGCATCGCAATGTAAAACTGGTGACACAGGAAACGCACAAATCATAGACAATAGAAAGACACACTCTTCCTGAACTTAAGTCGACATTGTGTGACTTATGTTTAATTCCGATGCAATTCCTGTGTTTCATCGTCAATGGGAAGGTCGAAAGGAAACAGTATACCTGCAGAGGTGCATCGGAATGTAAAACTGGTGACAAGGGAAACGCTGAAAACATAGACAGTAGCTCAAATCTTTCTGTACTTAAGTCGGCATTGTGTCTTTTATATTTAATTCCGATGCTATTTCTGTGTTTCATCGTCAATGGGAAGGGCCAATGGATACAGTAAACCTGCAGAGGTGCATCGGAATGTAAAACTGGTGACACAGAAAACGCTCAAAACGTAGACCATAAGAAGACTCAGTTTTCTTGTACTTAAGTCGGCGTTGTGTCTCTTATATTTAATTCCGATGCAATTTCTGTGTTTCATCGCCAATGGGAAGGTCCAATGGATACAGTAAACCTGCAGAGGTGCATCGGAATGTAAAACTGATGACACAGGAAGCGGCCAAACATAGACCCTAAGAAGGCTCAGTTTTCTTGTACTGAAGTCGGCATTGTGTCTCTTATATTTAATTCCGATGCAATTTCTGTGTTTCGTCGTCAATGGGAAGGTCCAAGGGATACAGAAAAGCTGCAGAGGTGCATCGGAATGTAAAACTGGTGAAACAGGAAGCGCTCAAATCATAGACCGTAAAAAGACTCAGTTTTCTTGTACTTAAGCCGGCATTGTGTCTTTTATATTTAATTCCGATGCAATTTCTGTGTTTCATCGTCACTATGAAGATCCAAGGGATACAGTAAACCTGCAGAGGTGCATCAAAATGTAAAACTGATGACACAGGAAATGCTCAAATCGTAGACAGTAGGAAGACTCAGTCTTCCTGCACCTAAGTCGGCATTGTGGCTCTTATATTTAATTCCGATGCCATTTCTGAGTTTCAATGCCAATGGGAATGTCCAAGGGATACAGTAACCCTACAGAGGTGCATCGGAATATAAAACTGGTGACACAGGAAGCGCTCATAACATAGACCCTAAGAAGACTCAGTTTTCTTGTACTTAAGTCGGCATTGTGTCTTTTACATTTAATTCCGATGCAATTTCTGTGCTTCGTCGTCAATGGGAAGGTCCAAGGGATACAGTAAAGCTGCAGAGGTGCATCGGAATGTAAAACTGGTGACACAGTATATGCTCAAAACGTAGACCGTAAGAAGACTCAGTATTTCTTGTACTTAAGTCGGCGTTGTGTCTCTTATATTTAATTCCGATGCAATTTGTGTGTTTCATCGCCAATGGGAGCGTCCAATGGATACAGTAAACCGGCAGAGCGCATCGGAATGTAAAACTGGTGACACAGGAAACGCTCAAAACATAGACAGTAGGAAGACTCAGTCTTCCTGTTCTTAAGTCGGCATTGTGTCTCTTATATTTAATTCCGATGCTATTTCTGTGTTTCATCGTCAATGAGAAGGTACAATGGATACAGTAAACCTGCAGAAGTGCATTGGAATGTAAAACTGGTGACAAAGGAAACGCTCAAATCATACACCGTAAGATAACTCAGTCTCCCTGTACTTCAGTCGGCATTGTGTCTCTTATATTTAATTCCGATGCCATTTCTGTGTTTCATCGCCAATGGGAAAGTCCAAGGGATACAGTAAACCTGCAGAGGTGCATCGGAATGTTAAACTGGTGATACAGGACACGCTCAAATCATAGACAGTAGGAAGACAAAATCTTCCTTTACTTAAGTCGGCATGGTGTCTCTTATATTTAATTCCGATGCAATTTCTGTGTTTCATCGTCAATGGGAAGGGCCAATGGATACAGTAAATCTGCAGAGGTGCATCGGAATGTAAAACTGGTGACACAGAAAATGCTCAAAACGTAGACCGTAAGAAGACTCAGTTTTCTTGTACTTAATTCGGCGTTGTGTCTCTTATATTTAATTCCGTTGCAATTTGTGTGTTTCATCGCCAATGGGAGCGTCCAATGGATACAGTAAACCTGCAGAGGTGCATCGGAATGTAATACTGGTGACACAGGAAAGGCTCGAAACATAAACAGTAGGAAGACTCAATGTTCCTGTACTAAAGTCGGTATTTGGCTCTTATATTTAATTCCGATGCAATTTCTGCGTTTCATCGTCAATGCGACGATACAAGGGATACAGTAAACCTGCAGAGGTGCATCGGAATGTAAAACTGGTGACAGAGGAAGCGCTCATAACATAGACCCTAAGAAGACTCAGTTTTCTTGTTCTTAAGTCGGCATTGTGTCTTTTATATTTAATTCCGATGCAATTTCTGTGTTTCATCGTCACTGTGAAGGTCCACGGGATACAGCAAACCTGCAGAGGTGCATCGGAATGTAAAACTGGTGACACAGGAAACGCTCAAAACATAGACAGTAGGAAGACTCAGTCTTCCTGTACTTAAGTCATCATTGTGTCTCTTATATTTAATTCCGATGCAATTTCTGTGTTTCATCGTCACTGTAAAGGTCCAAGGGATACTGTAAAAGTGCAGAGGTGCATCGGAATGTAAAACTGGTGACACAGTAAACGCTCAAATCATAGACAGTAGGAAGACACAGTCTTCCTGTACTTCAGTCGGCATTGTGTCTCTTATATTTAATTCCGATGCCATTTCTGTGTTTCATCGCCTATGGGAAGGTCCAAGGGATACAGTAAACCTGCAGAAGTGCATCGGAATGTAAAACTGGTGATACAGGACACGCTCAAATCATAGACAGTAGGAAGACTCAGTCTTCCTTTACTTAAGTCGGCATGGTGTCTCTTATATTTAATTCCGATGAAATTTCTGTGTTTCATCGTCAATGGGAAAGTCGAAGGGATACAGTATACCTTCAGAGGTGCATCGTAATGTAAAACTCGTGACACAGGAAACGCTCAAAATATAGACAGTAGGAAGACTCAGTCTTCCTGTACTTATGATGTCATTGTTACTCTTATATTTAATTCCAAAGCAATTTCTGTGTTTCATCGAAAATGGGAAGGTCCAAGGGATACAGTAAACCTGCAGCGGTGCATCGGAATGTCAAACTGGTGACACTGGAAACGCTCAAACCATAGACCGTAAGAAGATTCAGTTTTCTTGTACTTAAGTCGTCGTTGTGTCTCTTATACTTAATTCCGATGTAATTTCTGTGTTTCATCGTCAATGGGAAGGTCCAATGGATACAGTAAACCTCCAGAGTCGCATCGGAAATGTAAAACTGGTGACACAGGAAACGCTCAAAACGTAGTGAGTAGGAAGACTCAGTCTCCCTGTACCTAAGTCGGCATTGTGTCTCTTATATTTAATTCCGATGCAATTTCTGTGTTTCGTCGTCAATGGGAAGGTCCAAGGGATACAGTAAAGCTGCAGATGTGCATCGGAATGTAAAACTGGTGACACAGAAAATGCTCAAAACGTAGACCGTAAGAAGACTCAGTATTTCTTGTACTTAAGTCGGCGTGGTGGCTCTTATATTTAATTCCGATACAATTTCTGTGCTTCATCGTCAATGGGAAGATCCAAGGGATACAGTAAACCTGCAGAGTGCATCGGAATGTAAAACTGGTGACACAGGAAACGCTCAAAACATGGACAGTAGGAAGTCTCAGCCTTCCTGTTCTTAAGTCGGCATTGTGTCTCTTATATTTAATTCCGATGCTATTTCTGTGTTTCATCGTCAATGAGAAGGTACAATGGAATCAGTAAACCTGCAGAGGTACATCAAAATGTAAAACTGATGACACAGGAAACGCTCGTAACATAGACCCTAAGATGACTCAGTTTTCTTGTACTTAAGTCGGCGTTCTGTCTCTTATATTTAATTCCGATGCAATTTCTGTGTTTCATCATCACTGGGAAGGTCCAATGGATACAGTAAACCAGTAGAGGTGCATCGCAATGTAAAACTGGTGACACAGGAAGCGCTCGTAACATAGACCCTAAGAAGACTCAGTTTTCTTGTACTTAAGTCGGCATTGTGTCTTTTATATTTAATTCCGATGCAATTTTTGTGTTTCATCGTCACTGTGAAGGTCCACGGGATACAGTAAACCTGCAGAGGTGCATCGGAATGTAAAACTGGTGACACAGGAAACGCTCAAAACATACACAGTAGGAGGACTCAGTCTTCCTGTACTTAAGTCACCATTGTGTCTCTTATATTGAGTTCCGATGCAATTTCTGTGTTTCATCGTCACTGTGAAGATCCAAGGGATACAGTAAACGTGCAGAGGTGGATCGGAATGTAAAACTGGTGACACAGGAAACGCTCAAAACATAGACAGTAGGAAGACTCAGTCTTCCTGTACCTCAGTCGGCATTGTGTCGCTTATATTTAATTCCGATGCCATTTCTGTGTTTCATCGCCAATGGGAAGGTCCAAGGGATACAGTAAACCTGCAGAGGTGCATCGGAATGTAAAACTGGTGATACAGGACACGCTCAAATCATAGACAGTAGGAAGACTCAGTCATGCTTTACTTAAGTCGACATTGTGTCTCTTCTATTTAATTCCGATGCAATTTCTGTGTTTCATCGTCAATGGGAAAGTCGAAGGGAAACAGTATACCTGCAGAGGTGCATCGGAATGTAAAACTGGTGACACAGGAGACGCTCAAAGCATAGACAGTAGGAAGACTCAGTCTTCCTGTACTTAAGTCGGCATTGTGTCCCTTATATTTAATTCCGATGCAATTTCTGTGTTTCATCGTGACTGTCAAGGTACAAGGGATACAGTAAACATGCAGAGGTGCATCGGAATGTAAAACTGGTGACACAGGAAACGCTCAAAACATAGACAGTAGGAAGACTAAGCCTTCCTGTACGTAAGACGTCATTGTGTATCTTATATTTAATTCCGATGCAATTTCTGTGTTTCATCGCCAATGGGAAGGTCCAAGGGACACAGTAAACCTGCAGAGGTGCATCGGAATTTAAAACTGGTGACACTGGAAACGCTCAAAACATAGATAGTAAGAAGACTCAGTTTTCTTGTACTTAAGTCGGCGTTGTGTCTCTTATATTTAATTCCGATGTAATTCCTGTGTTTCATCGTCAATGGGAAGGTCCAATGGATACAGTAAACCTGCAGAGGTGCATCGGAATGTAAAACTGGTGACGCAGGAGACGCTCAAAGCATAGACAGTAGGAAGACTCAATGTTCCTGTACTTAAGTCGGCATTGTGTCTCTTATATTTAATTCCGATGCAACTTCTGTGTTTCATCGTCAATGCGACGATACAAGGGATACAGTAAACCTGCAGAGGTGCATCGAAATGTAAAATTGGTTACGCAGGAAACGCTCAAAACATAGACAGTAGGAAGTCTCTATCTTCCTGTACTTAAGTCTGCATTGTGTCTCTTATATTTAATTCCGATGCAATTTCTGTGTTTCATCGTCAATGGGAAGATCCAAGGCATACAGTAAACCTGCAGAGGTGCATCGGAATGTAAAACTGGTGACACAGGAAATGCTCAAAACATAGACAGTAGGAAGACTCAGCCTTCCTGTACTTAAGTCGGCATTGTGTCTCTTATATTTAATTCCGATGCTATTTCTGTGTTTCATCGTCAATGGGAAGGTCCAATGGATACAGTAAACCCGCACAGGTGGATCGGAATGTAAAACTGATGACACAGGAAATGCTCAAAACGTAGACAGTAGGAAGACTCAGTCTTCCTGTACCTAAGTCGGCATTTCGTCTCTTATATTTAATTCCGATAGAATTTCTGTGTTTCATCGTCAATGGGAAGGTCCAAGGGATACAGTGAACCTGCAGAAGTGGAATGGAATGTAAAACTGGTGACAAATGAAACGCTCAAATCATACACCGTAAGATGACTCAGTTTTCTTGTTCTTAAGTCGGCGTTGTGTCTCTTATATTTAATTCCGATGCAATTTGTGTGTTTCATCGTCAATGGGAACGTCCAATGGATACAGTAAACCTGCAGAAGTGCATCGGAATGTAATACTGGTGACACAGGAAATGCTCAAAACATAAACAGTAGGAAGACTCAGTCTTCCTTTACTTAAGTCGGCATGGTGTCTCTTATATTAAATTCCGATGCAATTTCTCTGTTTCATCGTCAATGGGAAGGTTGAAGGGAAACAGTATACCTGCAGAGGTGCATCGGAATGTAAAACTGGTGACTAGGGAAACGCTGAAAACATAGACAGTAGGAAGACTCAGTCTTTCTGTACTTAAGTCGGCATTGTGTCTCTTCTATTTAATTCCGATGCAATTTCTGTGTTTCATCGTCAATGGGAAGGTCCAAGGGATACAGTGAACCTGCAGAAGTGGAATGGAATGTAAAACTGGTGACAAATGAAACGCTCAAATCATACACCGTAAGATGACTCAGTTTTCTTGTACTTAAGTCGGCGTTGTGTCTCTTATATTTAATTCCGATGTAATTCCTGTGTTTCATCGTCAAGGGGAAGATCCAAGGCATACAGTAAACCTGCAGAGGTGCATCGGAATGTAAAACTGATGACACAGGAAATGCTCAAAACGTAGACAGTAGGAAGACTCAGTCTTCCTGTACCTAAGTCGGCATTGTGTCTCTTATATTTAATTCCGATGGAATTTTATGTGTTTCATCGTCAAGGGGAAAGTCCAAGGGATACAGTGAACCTGCAGAAGTGCAATGGAATGTAAAACTGGTGACAAAGGAAACGCTCAAATCATACACCGTAAGATGACTCAGTTTTCTTGTACTTAAGTCGGCGTTGTGTCTCTTATATTTAATTCCGATGCAATTTCTGTGTTTCATCGTGAATGGGAAGGTCCAATGGATACAGTAAACCTGCAGAGGTGCATCGCAATGTAAAACTGGTGACACAGGAAACGCACAAAACATAGACAATAGAAAGACACACTCTTCCTGTACATAAGTCGACACTGTGTCTCTTATATTTAATTCGGATGCAATTTCTGTGTTTCATCGTCAATGGGAAGGTTGAATGGAAACAGTATACCTGCAAAGGTGCATCGGAATGTAAAACTGGTGACTAGGGAAACGCTGAAAACATAGACAGTAGGAAGACTCAGTCTTTCTGTACTTAAGTCGGCATTGTGTCTCTTATATTTAATTCCGATGCAATATCTGTGTTTCATCGTCAATGGGAAGGTCCAAGGGATACAGTAACCCTACAGAGGTGCATCGGAATGTAAAACTGGTGACACAGGAAGCGCTCATAACATAGACCCTAAGAGGTCTCAGTTTTCTTGTACTTAAGTCGGCATTGTGTCTTTTATATTTAATTCCGATGCAATTTCTTTGTTTCATCGTCACTGTGAAGGTCCACGGGATACAGCAAACCTGCAGAGGTGCATCGGAATGTAAAACTGGTGACGCAGGAGACGCTCAAAACATAGACAGTAGGAAGACTCAATGATCTTGTACTTAAGTCGGCATTGTGTCTCTTATATTTAATTCCGATGCAATTTCTGTGTTTCATCGTCAATGCGAAGAGACAAGGTATACACTAAACCTGCAAAGGTGCATCGGAATGTAAAACTGGTGACACAGGAGACGCTCAAAACATAGACAGTAGGAAGACTCAGTGTTCCTTTACCTAAGTCGGCATGGTGTCTCTTATATTTAATTCCGATGCAATTTCTGTGTTTCATCGCCATTGGAAGGTCCAATGGATACAGTAAACCAGCAGAGGTGCATCGGAATGAAAAACTGGTGACACAGGAAGCGCTCAAACATGGACAATAGAAAGACACACTCTTCCTGTACTTAAGTCGACATTGTGTCTCTTCTATTTAATTCCGATGCAATTTCTGTGTTTCATCGCCAATGGGAAGGTCCAAGGGACACAGTAAACCTGCAGAGGTGCATCGGAATTTAAAACTGGTGACACTGGAAACGCTCAAAACATAGACCGTAAGAAGACTCAGTTTTCTTGTACTTAAGTCGGCGTTGTGTCTCTTATATTTAATTCCGATGTAATTCCTGTGTTTCATCGTCAATGGGAAGGTCCAATGTATACAGTAAACCTGCAGAGGTGCATCGGAATGTAAAACTGGTGACGCAGGAAACGCTCAAAACATAGACAGTAGGAAGACTGAATGATCTTGTACTTAAGTCGGCATTGTGTCTCTTAAATTTAATTCCGATGCAATTTCTGTGTTTCATCGTCAATGCGAAGAGACAAGGTATACACTAAACCTGCAATGGTGTATCGGAATGTAAAACTGGTGACACAGGAAATGCTCAAATCATAGACAGTAGGAAGACTCAGCCTTCCTGTGCTTAAGTCGGCATCGTGTATCTTATATTTAATTCCGATGCTATTTCTGTGTTTCATCGTCAATGGGAAGGTCCAATGGATACAGTAAACCTGCAGAGGTGGATCGGAATGTAAAACTGATGACACAGGAAACGCTCAAAACATAGACAGTAGGAAGACTCAGTCTTCCTGTACTTAAGTCTGCATTGTGTCTCTTATAGTTAATTCCGATGCAATTTCAATGTTTCATCGTCATTGGGAAGGTGCAAGGGATACAGTAAACCTGCACAGGTGCATCGGAATGTAAAACTGATGACACAGGAAACGCTCAAAACATAGACAGTAGGAAGACTCAGTCTCCCTCTACCTAAGTCGACGTTGTGTCTCTTATATTTAATTCCGATGCAATTTCTGTGTTTCATCGGCAATGGGAAGGTCCAGTGGATACAGTAAGTCTGCAGAGGTGCATCGCAATGTAAAACTGGTGACACAGGAAACGCACAAAACATAGACAATAGAAAGACACACTCTTCCTGTACTTAAGTCGACATTGTGCCTCTTATATTTAATTTGGATGCAATTTCTGTGTTTCGACGTCAATGGGAAGGTCCAAGGGATACAGTAAAGCTGCAGAGGTGCATCGGAATGCAAAACTGGTGACACAGAAAACGCTCAAAACGTAGACCGTAAGAAGACTCAGTTTTCTTGTACTTAAGTCGGCGTTGTGTCTCTTATATTGAATTCCGATGCAATTTCTGTGTTTCATCGTCACTGGGAAGGTCCAATCGATACAGTAAACCTGCAGAGGTGCATCGCAATATAAAACTGGTGACACAGGAAGCGCTCGTAACATAGACCCTAAGAAGACTAAGTTTTCTTGTACTTAAGTCGGCATTGTGTCTTTTATATTTAATTCCGATGCAATTTCTATGTTTCATCGTCACTGTGAAGGTCCACGGGATACAGTAAACCATCAGAGGTGCATCGGAATGTAAAACTGGTGACACAGGACACGCTCAAATCATAGACTGTAGGAAGACTCAGTCTTCCTTTACTTAAATCGGCATGGTCTCTCTTATATTTAATTCCGATGCAATTTCTGTGTTTCATCGTCAATGGGAAGGGCCAACGGATGCAGTAAACCTGCAGAGGTGCATCGGAATTTAAAACTGGTGACACTGGAAACGCTCAAACATAGATAGTAAGAAGACTCAGTTTTCTTGTACTTAAGTCGGCGTTGTGTCTCTTATATTTAATTCCGATGTAATTCCTGTGTTTCATCGTCAATGGGAAGGTCCAAGGGATGCAGTAACCCTACAGAGGTGCATCGGAATGTAAAACTGGTGACATAGGAAGCGCTCATAACATAGACCCTAAGAAGACTCAGTTTTCTTGTACTTAAGTCGGCATTGTGTATGTACATTTAATTCCGATGCAATGTCTGTGTTTCATCGTCACTGTGAAGGTCCACGGGATACAGCAATCCTGCAGAGGGGCATCGGAATGTAAAACTGGTGACACAGGAAACGCTCAAAACATAGACAGTAGGAAGACTCAGTCTTCCTGTACTTAAGACGTCATTGTGTCTCTCATATTTAATTCCGATGACATTTCTGTGTTTCATCGCCAATGGGAAGGTCCAAGGGATATAGTAAACCTGCAGAGGTGCATCGGAATGTAAAACTGGTGATACAGGACACGCTCAAATCATAGACTGTAGAAAGACTCAGTCTTCCTTTACTTAAGTCGGCATGGTCTCTCTTATATTTAATTCCGATGCAATTTCTGTGTTTCATCGTCAATGGGAAGGGCCAATGGATACAGTAAACCTGCAGAGGTGCATCGGAATTTAAAACTGGTGACACAGGAAACGCTCAAACATAGATAGTAAGAAGACTCAGTTTTCTTGTACTTAAGTCGGCATTGTGTCTTTTATATTTAATTCCGATTCAATTTCTGTGTTTCATCATCACTGTGACGGTCCACGGTATACAGTAAACCTGCAGAGGTGCATCGGAATGTAAAACTGGTGACACAGGAAACGCTCAAAACATAGACAGTAGGAAGACTCAGTCTTCCTTTACTTAAGTCGGCATGGTGTCTCTTATATTTAATGCCGATGCAATTTCTTTCATCAACAATGGAAGGTCCAATGGATACAGTAAACCAGCAGAGGTGCATCGGAATGTCAAACTGGTGACACAGGAAACGCTCAAAACATAGACAATAGAAAGACAAACTGTTCCTGTACTTAAGTCGACATTGTGTCTCTTCTATTTAATTCCGATGCAATTTCTGTGTTTCATCGTCAATGGGAAAGTCGAAGGGAAACAGTATACCTGCAGAGGTGCATCGGAATGTAAAACAGGTGACACAGGAGACGCTCAAAGCATAGACAGTAGGAAGACTCAGTCTTCCTGTACTTAACTCGGCATTGTGTCTCTTATATTTAATTCCGATGCAATTTCTGTGTTTCATCGTCACTGTGAAGGTCAAAGGGATACAGTAAACATGCTGAGGTGCATCGGAACGTAAAACTGGTGACACAGGAAACGCTCAAAACATAGACAGTAGGAAGACTCAGCCTTCCTGTACTTAAGACGTCATTGTGTCTCTTATGTTTAATTCCGATGCAATTTCTGTGTTTCATCGTCACTGTGAAGGACCAAGGGATACAGTAAACCTACAGAGGTGCATCGGTATGTAAAACTGGTGACACAGGAAACGCTCAATACATAGACAGTTGGAAGACTCAGCCTTCCTGTACTTAAGACGTCATTGTGTCTCTTATATTTAATTCCGATGAAATTTCTGTGTTTCATCGCCAATGGGAAGGTCCAAGGGACACAGTAAACCTGCAGAGGTGCATCGGAATTTAAAACTGGTGACACAGGAAACGCTCAAAACATGGACAGTAGGAGGACTCAGTCTATCTGTACTTATGTCATCATTGTGTCTCTTATATTTAATTCCGATGCAATTTCTGTGTTTCATCGTAACTGTGAAGGTCCAAGGGATACAGTAAACGTGCAGAGGTGCATCGGAATGTAAAACTGGTGACACAGGAAACGCTCAAAACATAGACAGTAGGAAGACTCAGTCTTCCTGTACTTAAGACTTCATTGTGTCTCTTATATTTAATTCCGATGCCATTTCTGTGTTTCATCGCCAATGGGAAGGTCCAAGGGATACAGTGAACATGCAGAAGTGCATTGGAATGTAAAACTGGTGACAAAGGAAACGCTCAAATCATACACCGTAAGATGACTCAGTTTTCTTGTACTTAAGTCGGCGTTGTGTCTCTTATATTTAATTCCGATGCAATTTCTGTGTTTCATCGTCAATGGAAAGGTCCAATGGATACAGTAAACCTGCAGAGGTGCATCGCAATGTAAAACTGGTGACACAGGAAACGCTCAAAACATAGACAGTAGGAGGACTCTGACTTCCTGTCCTTATGTCATCATTGTGTCTCTTATATTTAATTCCGATGCAATTTCTGTGTTTCATCGTCACTGTGAAGGTCCAAGGGATACAGTAAACGTGCAGAGGTGCATCGGAATGTAAAACTGGTGACACAGGAAACGCTCAAAACATAGACAGTAGGAAGACTCAGTCTTCCTGTACTTCAGTCGGCATTATGTCTCTTATATTTAATTCCGATGCCATTTCTGTGTTTCATCGCCAATGGGAAGGTCCAAGGGATACAGTAAAGCTGCAGAGGTGCATCGGAAATTAAAACTGGTGATACTGGACACGCTCAAATCATAGACAGTAGGAAGACTCAGCCTTCCTGTACTTAAGACGGCATTGTGTCTCTTATATTTAATTCCAATGTAATTTCTGTGTTTCAATGTCAATGGGAAGGTGCAAGGGATACAGTAAACATGCAGAGGTGCATCGGAATGTAAAACTGGTGACACAGGAAACGCTCAAATCATAGACAGTAGGAAGACTCAGTCTTCCTGTACTTAAGACGTCATTGTGTCTCTTATATTTAATTCCGATGCAATTTCTGTGTTTCATCGCCAATGGGATGATCCAAGGGACACAGTAAACCTGCAGAGGTGCTTCGGAATGTAAAACTAGTGACACTGGAAACGCTCAAAACATAGACCGTAAGAAGACTCAGTTTTCTTGTACTTAAGTCGTCGTTGTGTCTCTTATACTTAATTCCGATGTAAATTCTCTGTTTCATCGTCAATGGGAAGGTCCAATGGATACAGTAAACCTGCAGAGGTGCATCGCAATGTAAAACTGGTGACACAGGAAACGCACAAACCATAGACAATAGAAAGACACACTCTTCCTGTACTTAAGTCGACATTGTGTCACTTATATTTAATTCCGATGCAATTTCTGTGTTTCATCGTCAATGGGAAGGTCGAAGGGAAACAGTATACCTGCAGAGGTGCATCGGAATGTAAAACTGTTGACAAGGGAAACGCTGAAGACATAGACAGTAGCTCAAATCTTTCTGTACTTAAGTCGGCATTGTGTCTTTTATATTTAATTCCGATGCTATTTCTGTGTTTCATCGTCAATGGGAAGGGCCAATGGATACAGTAAACCTGCAGAGGTGCATCGGAATGTAAAACTGGTGACACAGAAAACGCTCAAAACGTAGACCATAAGAAGACTCAGTTTTCTTGTACTTAAGTCGGCGTTGTGTCTCTTATATTTAATTCCGATGCAATTTCTGTGTTTCATCGCCAATGGGAAGGTCCAATGGATACAGTAAACCTGCAGAGGTGCATCGGAATGTAAAACTGATGACACAGGAAGCGGTCAAAACATAGACCCTAAGAAGGCTCAGTTTTCTTGTGATGAAGTCGGCATTGTGTCTTTTATATTTAATTCCGATGCAATTTCTGTGTTTCATCGTCACTATGAAGATCCAAGGGATACAGTGAACCTGCAGAGGTGCATCAAAATGTAAAACTGATGACACAGGAAATGCTCAAAACGTAGACAGTAGGAAGACTCAGTCTTCCTGCACCTAAGTCGGCATTGTGTCTCTTATATTTAATTCCGATGCCATTTCTGAGTTTCAATGCCAATGGGAAGGTCCAAGGGATACAGTAACCCTACAGAGGTGCATCGGAATATAAAACTGATGACACAGGAAGCGCTCATAACATAGACCCTAAGAAGACTCAGTTTTCTTGTACTTAAGTCGGCATTGTGTCTTTTACATTTAATTCCGATGCCATTTCTGTGTTTCATCGCCAATGGGAAGGTCCATGGGATACAGTAAACCTGCAGAGGTGCATCGGAATGTAATGCTGGTGATACAGGACAAGCTCAAATCATAGACAGTAGCAAGACTCAGTCTTCCTTTACTTAAGTCGGCATGGTGTCTCTTATACTTAATTCCGATGCAATTTCTGTGTTTCATCGCCAATGGGAAGGGCCGATGGATACAGTAAACCTGCAGAGGTGCATCGGAATGTAAAACTGGTGACACAGAAAACGCTCAAAACGTAGACCATAAGAAGACTCAGTTTTCTTGTAGTTAAGTCGGCGTTGTGTCTCTTATATTTAATTCCGATGCAATTTCTGTGTTTCATCGTCAATGGGAAAGTCCAATGGATACAGTAAACCTGCAGAGGTGCATCGGAATTTAATACTGGTGACACAGGAAAGGCTCAAAACATGGACAGTAGGAAGACTCAGTCTTCCTTTACTTAAGTCGGCATGGTGTCTCTTATATTTAATTCCAATGCAATATCTGGGTTTCATCGTCAATGGAAGGTCCAATGGATACAGTAAACCAGCAGAGAAGCATCGGAATGTAAAACTGGTGACACAGGAAACGCTCAAAACATAGACAGTAGGGAGACTCAGCCTTCCGGTTCTTAAGTCGGCATTGTGTCTCTTATATTTAATTCCGATGCAATTTCTGTGTTTCATCGCCAATGTGAAGGGTCAATGGATACAGTAAACCTGCAGAGGTGCATCGCAATGTAAAACTGGTGACACAGGAAGCGCTCGTAACATAGACCCTAAGAAGACTAAGTTTTCTTGTACTTAAGTCGGCATTGTGTCTTTTATATTTAATTCCGATGCAATTTTTGTGTTTCATCGTCACTGTGAAGGTCCACGGGATACAGTAAACCTGCAGAGGTGCATCGGAATGTAAAACTGGTGACACAGGAAACGCTCAAAACATACACAGTAGGAGGACTCAGTCTTCCTGTACTTAAGTCACCATTGTGTCTCTTATATTGAGTTCCGATGCAATTTCTGTGTTTCATCGTCACTGTGAAGATCCAAGGGATACAGTAAACGTGCAGAGGTGGATCGGAATGTAAAACTGGTGACACAGGAGACGCTCAAAGCATAGACAGTAGGAAGACTCAGTCTTCCTGTACTTAAGTCGGCATTGTGTCCCTTATATTTAATTCCGATGCAATTTCTGTGTTTCATCGTGACTGTCAAGGTACAAGGGATACAGTAAACATGCAGAGGTGCATCGGAATGTAAAACTGGTGATACAGGACACGCTCAAATCATAGACAGTAGGAAGACTCAGTCATGCTTTACTTAAGTCGACATTGTGTCTCTTCTATTTAATTCCGATGCAATTTCTGTGTTTCATCGTCAATGGGAAAGTCGAAGGGAAACAGTATACCTGCAGAGGTGCATCGGAATGTAAAACTGGTGACACAGGAGACGCTCAAAGCATAGACAGTAGGAAGACTCAGTCTTCCTGTACTTAAGTCGGCATTGTGTCCCTTATATTTAATTCCGATGCAATTTCTGTGTTTCATCGTGACTGTCAAGGTACAAGGGATACAGTAAACATGCAGAGGTGCATCGGAATGTAAAACTGGTGACACAGGAAACGCTCAAAACATAGACAGTAGGAAGACTAAGCCTTCCTGTACGTAAGACGTCATTGTGTATCTTATATTTAATTCCGATGCAATTTCTGTGTTTCATCGCCAATGGGAAGGTCCAAGGGACACAGTAAACCTGCAGAGGTGCATCGGAATTTAAAACTGGTGACACTGGAAACGCTCAAAACATAGATAGTAAGAAGACTCAGTTTTCTTGTACTTAAGTCGGCGTTGTGTCTCTTATATTTAATTCCGATGTAATTCCTGTGTTTCATCGTCAATGGGAAGGTCCAATGGATACAGTAAACCTGCAGAGGTGCATCGGAATGTAAAACTGGTGACGCAGGAGACGCTCAAAGCATAGACAGTAGGAAGACTCAATGTTCCTGTACTTAAGTCGGCATTGTGTCTCTTATATTTAATTCCGATGCAACTTCTGTGTTTCATCGTCAATGCGACGATACAAGGGATACAGTAAACCTGCAGAGGTGCATCGAAATGTAAAATTGGTTACGCAGGAACGCTCAAAACATAGACAGTAGGAAGTCTCTATCTTCCTGTACTTAAGTCTGCATTGTGTCTCTTATATTTAATTCCGATGCAATTTCTGTGTTTCATCGTCAATGGGAAGATCCAAGGCATACAGTAAACCTGCAGAGGTGCATCGGAATGTAAAACTGATGACACAGGAAACGCTCAAAACATAGACAGTAGGAAGACTCAGTCTTCCTGTACTTAAGTCTGCATTGTGTCTCTTATAGTTAATTCCGATGCAATTTCAATGTTTCATCGTCATTGGGAAGGTGCAAGGGATACAGTAAACCTGCACAGGTGCATCGGAATGTAAAACTGATGACACAGGAAACGCTCAAAACATAGACAGTAGGAAGACTCAGTCTCCCTCTACCTAAGTCGACGTTGTGTCTCTTATATTTAATTCCGATGCAATTTCTGTGTTTCATCGGCAATGGGAAGGTCCAGTGGATACAGTAAGTCTGCAGAGGTGCATCGCAATGTAAAACTGGTGACACAGGAAACGCACAAAACATAGACAATAGAAAGACACACTCTTCCTGTACTTAAGTCGACATTGTGCCTCTTATATTTAATTTGGATGCAATTTCTGTGTTTCGACGTCAATGGGAAGGTCCAAGGGATACAGTAAAGCTGCAGAGGTGCATCGGAATGCAAAACTGGTGACACAGAAAACGCTCAAAACGTAGACCGTAAGAAGACTCAGTTTTCTTGTACTTAAGTCGGCGTTGTGTCTCTTATATTGAATTCCGATGCAATTTCTGTGTTTCATCGTCACTGGGAAGGTCCAATCGATACAGTAAACCTGCAGAGGTGCATCGCAATATAAAACTGGTGACACAGGAAGCGCTCGTAACATAGACCCTAAGAAGACTAAGTTTTCTTGTACTTAAGTCGGCATTGTGTCTTTTATATTTAATTCCGATGCAATTTCTATGTTTCATCGTCACTGTGAAGGTCCACGGGATACAGTAAACCATCAGAGGTGCATCGGAATGTAAAACTGGTGACACAGGACACGCTCAAATCATAGACTGTAGGAAGACTCAGTCTTCCTTTACTTAAATCGGCATGGTCTCTCTTATATTTAATTCCGATGCAATTTCTGTGTTTCATCGTCAATGGGAAGGGCCAACGGATGCAGTAAACCTGCAGAGGTGCATCGGAATTTAAAACTGGTGACACTGGAAACGCTCAAACATAGATAGTAAGAAGACTCAGTTTTCTTGTACTTAAGTCGGCGTTGTGTCTCTTATATTTAATTCCGATGTAATTCCTGTGTTTCATCGTCAATGGGAAGGTCCAAGGGATGCAGTAACCCTACAGAGGTGCATCGGAATGTAAAACTGGTGACATAGGAAGCGCTCATAACATAGACCCTAAGAAGACTCAGTTTTCTTGTACTTAAGTCGGCATTGTGTATGTACATTTAATTCCGATGCAATGTCTGTGTTTCATCGTCACTGTGAAGGTCCACGGGATACAGCAATCCTGCAGAGGTGCATCGGAATGTAAAACTGGTGACACAGGAAACGCTCAAAACATAGACAGTAGGAAGACTCAGTCTTCCTGTACTTAAGACGTCATTGTGTCTCTCATATTTAATTCCGATGACATTTCTGAGTTTCATCGCCAATGGGAAGGTCCAAGGGATATAGTAAACCTGCAGAGGTGCATCGGAATGTAAAACTGGTGATACAGGACACGCTCAAATCATAGACTGTAGAAAGACTCAGTCTTCCTTTACTTAAGTCGGCATGGTCTCTCTTATATTTAATTCCGATGCAATTTCTGTGTTTCATCGTCAATGGGAAGGGCCAATGGATACAGTAAACCTGCAGAGGTGCATCGGAATTTAAAACTGGTGACACAGGAAACGCTCAAACATAGATAGTAAGAAGACTCAGTTTTCTTGTACTTAAGTCGGCGTTGTGTCTCTTATATTTAATTCCGATGTAATATCTGTGTCTCATCGTCCATGGGAAGGTCCAATGGTACAGTAAACCTGAGAAGTCGCATCGGAATGTAAAACTGGTGACACCGTAAACGCTCAAAACATAGACAGTAGGAAGACTCAATGTTCCTGTAACTAAGTCGGCATTGTGTCTCTTATATTTAATTCCGATGCAATTTCTGAGCTTCATCGTCAATGGGAAGATCCAAGGGATACAGTAAACCTGAAGAGGTGCATCGGAATGTAAAACAGGTGACACAGGAGACGCTCAAAGCATAGACAGTAGGAAGACTCAGTCTTCCTGCACTTAACTCGGCATTGTGTCTCTTATATTTAATTCCGATGCAATTTCTGTGTTTCATCGTCACTGTGAAGGTCCAAGGGATACAGTAAACCTGCAGAGGTGCATCGGAATTTAAAACTGGTGACACAGGAAACGCTCAAAACATAGACAGTAGGAGGACTCAGTCTTCCTGTACTTATGTCATCATTGTGTGTCTTATATTTAATTCCGATGCAATTTCTGTGTTTCATCGTCACTGTGAAGGTCCAAGGGATACAGTAAACGTGCAGAGGTGCATCGGAATGTAAAACTGGTGACACAGGAAACGCTCAAAACATAGACAGTAGGAAGACTCAGTCTCCCTGTACCTAAGTCGGCATTGTGTCTCTTATATTTAATACCGATGCCATTTCTGTGTTTCATCGCCAATGGGACGGTCCAAGGGATACAGTGAACATGCAGAAGTGCATTGGAAAGTAAAATTGGTGACAAAGGAAACGCTCAAATCATACACCGTAAAATGACTCAGTTTTCTTGTAATTAAGTCGGCGTTGTGTCTCTTATATTTAATTCCGATGCAATTTCTGTGTTTCATCGTCAATGGGAAGGTCCAATGGATACAGTAAACCTGCAGAGGTGCATCGCAATGTAAAACTGGTGACACAGGAACCGCTCATAACATAGACCCTAAGAAGACTCAGTTTTCTTGTACTTAAGTCGGCATTGTGTCTTTTATATTTAATTCCGATTCAATTTCTGTGTTTCATCATCACTGTGACGGTCCACGGTATACAGTAAACCTGCAGAGGTGCATCGGAATGTAAAACTGGTGACACAGGAAACGCTCAAAACATAGACAGTAGGAAGACTCAGTCTTCCTTTACTTAAGTCGGCATGGTGTCTCTTATATTTAATGCCGATGCAATTTCTTTCATCAACAATGGAAGGTCCAATGGATACAGTAAACCAGCAGAGGTGCATCGGAATGTCAAACTGGTGACACAGGAAACGCTCAAAACATAGACAATAGAAAGACACACTGTTCCTGTACTTAAGTCGACATTGTGTCTCTTCTATTTAATTCCGATGCAATTTCTGTGTTTCATCGTCAATGGGAAAGTCGAAGGGAAACAGTATACCTGCAGAGGTGCATCGGAATGTAAAACAGGTGACACAGGAGACGCTCAAAGCATAGACAGTAGGAAGACTCAGTCTTCCTGTACTTAACTCGGCATTGTGTCTCTTATATTTAATTCCGATGCAATTTCTGTGTTTCATCGTCACTGTGAAGGTCAAAGGGATACAGTAAACATGCTGAGGTGCATCGGAACGTAAAACTGGTGACACAGGAAACGCTCAAAACATAGACAGTAGGAAGACTCAGCCTTCCTGTACTTAAGACGTCATTGTGTCTCTTATGTTTAATTCCGATGCAATTTCTGTGTTTCATCGTCACTGTGAAGGACCAAGGGATACAGTAAACCTACAGAGGTGCATCGGTATGTAAAACTGGTGACACAGGAAACGCTCAATACATAGACAGTTGGAAGACTCAGCCTTCCTGTACTTAAGACGTCATTGTGTCTCTTATATTTAATTCCGATGAAATTTCTGTGTTTCATCGCCAATGGGAAGGTCCAAGGGACACAGTAAACCTGCAGAGGTGCATCGGAATTTAAAACTGGTGACACAGGAAACGCTCAAAACATGGACAGTAGGAGGACTCAGTCTATCTGTACTTATGTCATCATTGTGTCTCTTATATTTAATTCCGATGCAATTTCTGTGTTTCATCGTAACTGTGAAGGTCCAAGGGATACAGTAAACGTGCAGAGGTGCATCGGAATGTAAAACTGGTGACACAGGAAACGCTCAAAACATAGACAGTAGGAAGACTCAGTCTTCCTGTACTTAAGACTTCATTGTGTCTCTTATATTTAATTCCGATGCCATTTCTGTGTTTCATCGCCAATGGGAAGGTCCAAGGGATACAGTGAACATGCAGAAGTGCATTGGAATGTAAAACTGGTGACAAAGGAAACGCTCAAATCATACACCGTAAGATGACTCAGTTTTCTTGTACTTAAGTCGGCGTTGTGTCTCTTATATTTAATTCCGATGCAATTTCTGTGTTTCATCGTCAATGGAAAGGTCCAATGGATACAGTAAACCTGCAGAGGTGCATCGCAATGTAAAACTGGTGACACAGGAAACGCTCAAAACATAGACAGTAGGAGGACTCTGACTTCCTGTCCTTATGTCATCATTGTGTCTCTTATATTTAATTCCGATGCAATTTCTGTGTTTCATCGTCACTGTGAAGGTCCAAGGGATACAGTAAACGTGCAGAGGTGCATCGGAATGTAAAACTGGTGACACAGGAAACGCTCAAAACATAGACAGTAGGAAGACTCAGTCTTCCTGTACTTCAGTCGGCATTATGTCTCTTATATTTAATTCCGATGCCATTTCTGTGTTTCATCGCCAATGGGAAGGTCCAAGGGATACAGTAAAGCTGCAGAGGTGCATCGGAAATTAAAACTGGTGATACTGGACACGCTCAAATCATAGACAGTAGGAAGACTCAGCCTTCCTGTACTTAAGACGGCATTGTGTCTCTTATATTTAATTCCAATGTAATTTCTGTGTTTCAATGTCAATGGGAAGGTGCAAGGGATACAGTAAACATGCAGAGGTGCATCGGAATGTAAAACTGGTGACACAGGAAACGCTCAAATCATAGACAGTAGGAAGACTCAGTCTTCCTGTACTTAAGACGTCATTGTGTCTCTTATATTTAATTCCGATGCAATTTCTGTGTTTCATCGCCAATGGGATGATCCAAGGGACACAGTAAACCTGCAGAGGTGCTTCGGAATGTAAAACTAGTGACACTGGAAACGCTCAAAACATAGACCGTAAGAAGACTCAGTTTTCTTGTACTTAAGTCGTCGTTGTGTCTCTTATACTTAATTCCGATGTAAATTCTCTGTTTCATCGTCAATGGGAAGGTCCAATGGATACAGTAAACCTGCAGAGGTGCATCGCAATGTAAAACTGGTGACACAGGAAACGCACAAACCATAGACAATAGAAAGACACACTCTTCCTGTACTTAAGTCGACATTGTGTCACTTATATTTAATTCCGATGCAATTTCTGTGTTTCATCGTCAATGGGAAGGTCGAAGGGAAACAGTATACCTGCAGAGGTGCATCGGAATGTAAAACTGTTGACAAGGGAAACGCTGAAGACATAGACAGTAGCTCAAATCTTTCTGTACTTAAGTCGGCATTGTGTCTTTTATATTTAATTCCGATGCTATTTCTGTGTTTCATCGTCAATGGGAAGGGCCAATGGATACAGTAAACCTGCAGAGGTGCATCGGAATGTAAAACTGGTGACACAGAAAACGCTCAAAACGTAGACCATAAGAAGACTCAGTTTTCTTGTACTTAAGTCGGCGTTGTGTCTCTTATATTTAATTCCGATGCAATTTCTGTGTTTCATCGCCAATGGGAAGGTCCAATGGATACAGTAAACCTGCAGAGGTGCATCGGAATGTAAAACTGATGACACAGGAAGCGGTCAAAACATAGACCCTAAGAAGGCTCAGTTTTCTTGTACTGAAGTCGGCATTGTGTCTTTTATATTTAATTCCGATGCAATTTCTGTGTTTCATCGTCACTATGAAGATCCAAGGGATACAGTGAACCTGCAGAGGTGCATCAAAATGTAAAACTGATGACACAGGAAATGCTCAAAACGTAGACAGTAGGAAGACTCAGTCTTCCTGCACCTAAGTCGGCATTGTGTCTCTTATATTTAATTCCGATGCCATTTCTGAGTTTCAATGCCAATGGGAAGGTCCAAGGGAGACAGTAACCCTACAGAGGTGCATCGGAATATAAAACTGATGACACAGGAAGCGCTCATAACATAGACCCTAAGAAGACTCAGTTTTCTTGTACTTAAGTCGGCATTGTGTCTTTTACATTTAATTCCGATGCCATTTCTGTGTTTCATCGCCAATGGGAAGGTCCATGGGATACAGTAAACCTGCAGAGGTGCATCGGAATGTAATGCTGGTGATACAGGACAAGCTCAAATCATAGACAGTAGCAAGACTCAGTCTTCCTTTACTTAAGTCGGCATGGTGTCTCTTATACTTAATTCCGATGCAATTTCTGTGTTTCATCGCCAATGGGAAGGGCCGATGGATACAGTAAACCTGCAGAGGTGCATCGGAATGTAAAACTGGTGACACAGAAAACGCTCAAAACGTAGACCATAAGAAGACTCAGTTTTCTTGTAGTTAAGTCGGCGTTGTGTCTCTTATATTTAATTCCGATGCAATTTCTGTGTTTCATCGTCAATGGGAAAGTCCAATGGATACAGTAAACCTGCAGAGGTGCATCGGAATTTAATACTGGTGACACAGGAAAGGCTCAAAACATGGACAGTAGGAAGACTCAGTCTTCCTTTACTTAAGTCGGCATGGTGTCTCTTATATTTAATTCCAATGCAATATCTGGGTTTCATCGTCAATGGAAGGTCCAATGGATACAGTAAACCAGCAGAGAAGCATCGGAATGTAAAACTGGTGACACAGGAAACGCTCAAAACATAGACAGTAGGGAGACTCAGCCTTCCGGTTCTTAAGTCGGCATTGTGTCTCTTATATTTAATTCCGATGCAATTTCTGTGTTTCATCGCCAATGTGAAGGGTCAATGGATACAGTAAACCTGCAGAGGTGCATCGCAATGTAAAACTGGTGACACAGGAAGCGCTCGTAACATAGACCCTAAGAAGACTAAGTTTTCTTGTACTTAAGTCGGCATTGTGTCTTTTATATTTAATTCCGATGCAATTTTTGTGTTTCATCGTCACTGTGAAGGTCCACGGGATACAGTAAACCTGCAGAGGTGCATCGGAATGTAAAACTGGTGACACAGGAAACGCTCAAAACATACACAGTAGGAGGACTCAGTCTTCCTGTACTTAAGTCACCATTGTGTCTCTTATATTGAGTTCCGATGCAATTTCTGTGTTTCATCGTCACTGTGAAGATCCAAGGGATACAGTAAACGTGCAGAGGTGGATCGGAATGTAAAACTGGTGACACAGGAGACGCTCAAAGCATAGACAGTAGGAAGACTCAGTCTTCCTGTACTTAAGTCGGCATTGTGTCCCTTATATTTAATTCCGATGCAATTTCTGTGTTTCATCGTGACTGTCAAGGTACAAGGGATACAGTAAACATGCAGAGGTGCATCGGAATGTAAAACTGGTGATACAGGACACGCTCAAATCATAGACAGTAGGAAGACTCAGTCATGCTTTACTTAAGTCGACATTGTGTCTCTTCTATTTAATTCCGATGCAATTTCTGTGTTTCATCGTCAATGGGAAAGTCGAAGGGAAACAGTATACCTGCAGAGGTGCATCGGAATGTAAAACTGGTGACACAGGAGACGCTCAAAGCATAGACAGTAGGAAGACTCAGTCTTCCTGTACTTAAGTCGGCATTGTGTCCCTTATATTTAATTCCGATGCAATTTCTGTGTTTCATCGTGACTGTCAAGGTACAAGGGATACAGTAAACATGCAGAGGTGCATCGGAATGTAAAACTGGTGACACAGGAAACGCTCAAAACATAGACAGTAGGAAGACTAAGCCTTCCTGTACGTAAGACGTCATTGTGTATCTTATATTTAATTCCGATGCAATTTCTGTGTTTCATCGCCAATGGGAAGGTCCAAGGGACACAGTAAACCTGCAGAGGTGCATCGGAATTTAAAACTGGTGACACTGGAAACGCTCAAAACATAGATAGTAAGAAGACTCAGTTTTCTTGTACTTAAGTCGGCGTTGTGTCTCTTATATTTAATTCCGATGTAATTCCTGTGTTTCATCGTCAATGGGAAGGTCCAATGGATACAGTAAACCTGCAGAGGTGCATCGGAATGTAAAACTGGTGACGCAGGAGACGCTCAAAGCATAGACAGTAGGAAGACTCAATGTTCCTGTACTTAAGTCGGCATTGTGTCTCTTATATTTAATTCCGATGCAACTTCTGTGTTTCATCGTCAATGCGACGATACAAGGGATACAGTAAACCTGCAGAGGTGCATCGAAATGTAAAATTGGTTACGCAGGAACGCTCAAAACATAGACAGTAGGAAGTCTCTATCTTCCTGTACTTAAGTCTGCATTGTGTCTCTTATATTTAATTCCGATGCAATTTCTGTGTTTCATCGTCAATGGGAAGATCCAAGGCATACAGTAAACCTGCAGAGGTGCATCGGAATGTAAAACTGGTGACACAGGAAATGCTCAAAACATAGACAGTAGGAAGACTCAGCCTTCCTGTACTTAAGTCGGCATTGTGTCTCTTATATTTAATTCCGATGCTATTTCTGTGTTTCATCGTCAATGGGAAGGTCCAATGGATACAGTAAACCTGCACAGGTGGATCGGAATGTAAAACTGATGACACAGGAAATGCTCAAAACGTAGACAGTAGGAAGACTCAGTCTTCCTGTACCTAAGTCGGCATTTCGTCTCTTATATTTAATTCCGATAGAATTTCTGTGTTTCATCGTCAATGGGAAGGTCCAAGGGATACAGTGAACCTGCAGAAGTGGAATGGAATGTAAAACTGGTGACAAATGAAACGCTCAAATCATACACCGTAAGATGACTCAGTTTTCTTGTACTTAAGTCGGCGTTGTGTCTCTTATATTTAATTCCGATGCAATTTGTGTGTTTCATCGTCAATGGGAACGTCCAATGGATACAGTAAACCTGCAGAAGTGCATCGGAATGTAATACTGGTGACACAGGAAAGGCTCAAAACATAAACAGTAGGAAGACTCAGTCTTCCTTTACTTAAGTCGGCATGGTGTCTCTTATATTAAATTCCGATGCAATTTCTCTGTTTCATCGTCAATGGGAAGGTTGAAGGGAAACAGTATACCTGCAGAGGTGCATCGGAATGTAAAACTGGTGACTAGGGAAACGCTGAAAACATAGACAGTAGGAAGACTCAGTCTTTCTGTACTTAAGGCGGCATTGTGTCTCTTCTATTTAATTCCGATGCAATTTCTGTGTTTCATCGTCAATGGGAAGGTCCAAGGGATACAGTGAACCTGCAGAAGTGGAATGGAATGTAAAACTGGTGACAAATGAAACGCTCAAATCATACACCGTAAGATGACTCAGTTTTCTTGTACTTAAGTCGGCGTTGTGTCTCTTATATTTAATTCCGATGTAATTCCTGTGTTTCATCGTCAAGGGGAAGATCCAAGGCATACAGTAAACCTGCAGAGGTGCATCGGAATGTAAAACTGATGACACAGGAAATGCTCAAAACGTAGACAGTAGGAAGACTCAGTCTTCCTGTACCTAAGTCGGCATTGTGTCTCTTATATTTAATTCCGATGGAATTTTATGTGTTTCATCGTCAAGGGGAAAGTCCAAGGGATACAGTGAACCTGCAGAAGTGCAATGGAATGTAAAACTGGTGACAAAGGAAACGCTCAAATCATACACCGTAAGATGACTCAGTTTTCTTGTACTTAAGTCGGCGTTGTGTCTCTTATATTTAATTCCGATGCAATTTCTGTGTTTCATCGTGAATGGGAAGGTCCAATGGATACAGTAAACCTGCAGAGGTGCATCGCAATGTAAAACTGGTGACACAGGAAACGCACAAAACATAGACAATAGAAAGACACACTCTTCCTGTACATAAGTCGACACTGTGTCTCTTATATTTAATTCGGATGCAATTTCTGTGTTTCATCGTCAATGGGAAGGTTGAATGGAAACAGTATACCTGCAAAGGTGCATCGGAATGTAAAACTGGTGACTAGGGAAACGCTGAAAACATAGACAGTAGGAAGACTCAGTCTTTCTGTACTTAAGTCGGCATTGTGTCTCTTATATTTAATTCCGATGCAATATCTGTGTTTCATCGTCAATGGGAAGGTCCAAGGGATACAGTAACCCTACAGAGGTGCATCGGAATGTAAAACTGGTGACACAGGAAGCGCTCATAACATAGACCCTAAGAGGTCTCAGTTTTCTTGTACTTAAGTCGGCATTGTGTCTTTTATATTTAATTCCGATGCAATTTCTTTGTTTCATCGTCACTGTGAAGGTCCACGGGATACAGCAAACCTGCAGAGGTGCATCGGAATGTAAAACTGGTGACGCAGGAGACGCTCAAAACATAGACAGTAGGAAGACTCAGTGTTCCTTTACTTAAGTCGGCATAGTGTCTCTTATATTTAATTCCGATGCAATTTCTGTGTTTCATCGCCATTGGAAGGTCCAATGGATACAGTAAACCATCAGAGGTGCATCGGAATGAAAAACTGGTGACACAGGAAGCGCTCAAACATGGACAATAGAAAGACACACTCTTCCTGTACTTAAGTCGACATTGTGTCTCTTCTATTTAATTCCGATGCAATTTCTGTGTTTCATCGCCAATGGGAAGGTCCAAGGGACACAGTAAACCTGCAGAGGTGCATCGGAATTTAAAACTGGTGACACTGGAAACGCTCAAAACATAGACCGTAAGAAGACTCAGTTTTCTTGTACTTAAGTCGGCGTTGTGTCTCTTATATTTAATTCCGATGTAAGTCCTGTGTTTCATCGTCAATGGGAAGGTCCAATGTATACAGTAAACCTGCAGAGGTGCATCGGAATGTAAAACTGGTGACGCAGGAAACGCTCAAAACATAGACAGTAGGAAGACTCAATGATCTTGTACTTAAGTCGGCATTGTGTCTCTTATATTTAATTCCGATGCAATTTCTGTGTTTCATCGTCAATGCGAAGAGACAAGGTATACACTAAACCTGCAAAGGTGCATCGGAATGTAAAACTGGTGACACAGGAGACGCTCAAAACATAGACAGTAGGAAGACTCAGTGTTCCTTTACTTAAGTCGGCATGGTGTCTCTTATATTTAATTCCGATGCAATTTCTGTGTTTCATCGCCATTGGAAGGTCCAATGGATACAGTAAACCAGCAGAGGTGCATCGGAATGAAAAACTGGTGACACAGGAAGCGCTCAAACATGGACAATAGAAAGACACACTCTTCCTGTACTTAAGTCGACATTGTGTCTCTTCTATTTAATTCCGATGCAATTTCTGTGTTTCATCGCCAATGGGAAGGTCCAAGGGACACAGTAAACCTGCAGAGGTGCATCGGAATTTAAAACTGGTGACACTGGAAACGCTCAAAACATAGACCGTAAGAAGACTCAGTTTTCTTGTACTTAAGTCGGCGTTGTGTCCCTTATATTTAATTCCGATGTAATTCCTGTGTTTCATCGTCAATGGGAAGGTCCAATGTATACAGTAAACCTGCAGAGGTGCATCGGAATGTAAAACTGGTGACGCAGGAAACGCTCAAAACATAGACAGTAGGAAGACTCAATGATCTTGTACTTAAGTCGGCATTGTGTCTCTTATATTTAATTCCGATGCAATTTCTGTGTTTCATCGTCAATGCGAAGAGACAAGGTATACACTAAACCTGCTATGGTGTATCGGAATGTAAAACTGGTGACACAGGAAATGCTCAAATCATAGACAGTAGGAAGACTCAGCCTTCCTGTGCTTAAGTCGGCATCGTGTATCTTATATTTAATTCCGATGCTATTTCTGTGTTTCATCGTCAATGGGAAGGTCCAATGGATACAGTAAACCTGCAGAGGTGGATCGGAATGTAAAACTGATGACACAGGAAACGCTCAAAACATAGACAGTAGGAAGACTCAGTCTTCCTGTACTTAAGTCGGCATTGTGTCTCTTATAGTTAATTCCGATGCAATTTCAATGTTTCATCGTCATTGGGAAGGTGCAAGGGATACAGTAAACCTTCACAGGTGCATCGGAATGTAAAACTGATGACACAGGAAACGCTCAAAACATAGACAGTAGGAAGACTCAGTCTCCCTCTACCTAAGTCGACGTTGTGTCTCTTATATTTAATTCCGATGCAATTTCTGTGTTTCATCGGCAATGGGAAGGTCCAGTGGATACAGTAAGTCTGCAGAGGTGCATCGCAATGTAAAACTGGTGACACAGGAAACGCACAAAACATAGACAATAGAAAGACACACTCTTCCTGTACTTAAGTCGACATTGTGCCTCTTATATTTAATTTGGATGCAATTTCTGTGTTTCGACGTCAATGGGAAGGTCCAAGGGATACAGTAAAGCTGCAGAGGTGCATCGGAATGTAAAACTGGTGACACAGAAAACGCTCAAAACGTAGACCGTAAGAAGACTCAGTTTTCTTGTACTTAAGTCGGCGTTTTGTCTCTTATATTTAATTCCGATGCAATTTCTGTGTTTCATCGTCACTGGGAAGGTCCAATCGATACAGTAAACCTGCAGAGGTGCATCGCAATATAAAACTGGTGACACAGGAAGCGCTCGTAACATAGACCCTAAGAAGACTAAGTTTTCTTGTACTTAAGTCGGCATTGTGTCTTTTATATTTAATTCCGATGCAATTTCTATGTTTCATCGTCACTGTGAAGGTCCACGGGATACAGTAAACCATCAGAGGTGCATCGGAATGTAAAACTGTTGACACAGGACACGCTCAAATCATAGACTGTAGGAAGACTCAGTCTTCCTTTACTTAAATCGGCATGGTCTCTCTTATATTTAATTCCGATGCAATTTCTGTGTTTCATCGTCAATGGGAAGGGCCAACGGATGCAGTAAACCTGCAGAGGTGCATCGGAATTTAAAACTGGTGACACTGGAAACGCTCAAACATAGATAGTAAGAAGACTCAGTTTTCTTGTACTTAAGTCGGCGTTGTGTCTCTTATATTTAATTCCGATGTAATTCCTGTGTTTCATCGTCAATGGGAAGGTCCAAGGGATGCAGTAACCCTACAGAGGTGCATCGGAATGTAAAACTGGTGACATAGGAAGCGCTCATAACATAGACCCTAAGAAGACTCAGTTTTCTTGTACTTAAGTCGGCATTGTGTATTTACATTTAATTCCGATGCAATGTCTGTGTTTCATCGTCACTGTGAAGGTCCACGGGATACAGCAATCCTGCAGAGGTGCATCGGAATGTAAAACTGGTGACACAGGAAACGCTCAAAACATAGACAGTATGAAGACTCAGTCTTCCTGTACTTAAGACGTCATTGTGTCTCTCATATTTAATTCCGATGACATTTCTGTGTTTCATCGCCAATGGGAAGGTCCAAGGGATATAGTAAACCTGCAGAGGTGCATCGGAATGTAAAACTGGTGATACAGGACACGCTCAAATCATAGACTGTAGAAAGACTCAGTCTTCCTTTACTTAAGTCGGCATGGTCTCTCTTATATTTAATTCCGATGCAATTTCTGTGTTTCATCGTCAATGGGAAGGGCCAATGGATACAGTAAACCTGCAGAGGTGCATCGGAATTTAAAACTGGTGACACAGGAAACGCTCAAACATAGATAGTAAGAAGACTCAGTTTTCTTGTACTTAAGTCGGCGTTGTGTCTCTTATATTTAATTCCGATGTAATATCTGTGTCTCATCGTCCATGGGAAGGTCCAATGGTACAGTAAACCTGAGAAGTCGCATCGGAATGTAAAACTGGTGACACCGTAAACGCTCAAAACATAGACAGTAGGAAGACTCAATGTTCCTGTAACTAAGTCGGCATTGTGTCTCTTATATTTAATTCCGATGCAATTTCTGAGCTTCATCGTCAATGGGAAGATCCAAGGGATACAGTAAACCTGAAGAGGTGCATCGGAATGTAAAACAGGTGACACAGGAGACGCTCAAAGCATAGACAGTAGGAAGACTCAGTCTTCCTGCACTTAACTCGGCATTGTGTCTCTTATATTTAATTCCGATGCAATTTCTGTGTTTCATCGTCACTGTGAAGGTCCAAGGGATACAGTAAACCTGCAGAGGTGCATCGGAATTTAAAACTGGTGACACAGGAAACGCTCAAAACATAGACAGTAGGAGGACTCAGTCTTCCTGTACTTATGTCATCATTGTGTGTCTTATATTTAATTCCGATGCAATTTCTGTGTTTCATCGTCACTGTGAAGGTCCAAGGGATACAGTAAACGTGCAGAGGTGCATCGGAATGTAAAACTGGTGACACAGGAAACGCTCAAAACATAGACAGTAGGAAGACTCAGTCTCCCTGTACCTAAGTCGGCATTGTGTCTCTTATATTTAATACCGATGCCATTTCTGTGTTTCATCGCCAATGGGACGGTCCAAGGGATACAGTGAACATGCAGAAGTGCATTGGAAAGTAAAATTGGTGACAAAGGAAACGCTCAAATCATACACCGTAAAATGACTCAGTTTTCTTGTAATTAAGTCGGCGTTGTGTCTCTTATATTTAATTCCGATGCAATTTCTGTGTTTCATCGTCAATGGGAAGGTCCAATGGATACAGTAAACCTGCAGAGGTGCATCGCAATGTAAAACTGGTGACACAGGAACCGCTCATAACATAGACCCTAAGAAGACTCAGTTTTCTTGTACTTAAGTCGGCATTGTGTCTTTTATATTTAATTCCGATTCAATTTCTGTGTTTCATCATCACTGTGACGGTCCACGGTATACAGTAAACCTGCAGAGGTGCATCGGAATGTAAAACTGGTGACACAGGAAACGCTCAAAACATAGACAGTAGGAAGACTCAGTCTTCCTTTACTTAAGTCGGCATGGTGTCTCTTATATTTAATGCCGATGCAATTTCTTTCATCAACAATGGAAGGTCCAATGGATACAGTAAACCAGCAGAGGTGCATCGGAATGTCAAACTGGTGACACAGGAAACGCTCAAAACATAGACAATAGAAAGACACACTGTTCCTGTACTTAAGTCGACATTGTGTCTCTTCTATTTAATTCCGATGCAATTTCTGTGTTTCATCGTCAATGGGAAAGTCGAAGGGAAACAGTATACCTGCAGAGGTGCATCGGAATGTAAAACAGGTGACACAGGAGACGCTCAAAGCATAGACAGTAGGAAGACTCAGTCTTCCTGTACTTAACTCGGCATTGTGTCTCTTATATTTAATTCCGATGCAATTTCTGTGTTTCATCGTCACTGTGAAGGTCAAAGGGATACAGTAAACATGCTGAGGTGCATCGGAACGTAAAACTGGTGACACAGGAAACGCTCAAAACATAGACAGTAGGAAGACTCAGCCTTCCTGTACTTAAGACGTCATTGTGTCTCTTATGTTTAATTCCGATGCAATTTCTGTGTTTCATCGTCACTGTGAAGGACCAAGGGATACAGTAAACCTACAGAGGTGCATCGGTATGTAAAACTGGTGACACAGGAAACGCTCAATACATAGACAGTTGGAAGACTCAGCCTTCCTGTACTTAAGACGTCATTGTGTCTCTTATATTTAATTCCGATGAAATTTCTGTGTTTCATCGCCAATGGGAAGGTCCAAGGGACACAGTAAACCTGCAGAGGTGCATCGGAATTTAAAACTGGTGACACAGGAAACGCTCAAAACATGGACAGTAGGAGGACTCAGTCTATCTGTACTTATGTCATCATTGTGTCTCTTATATTTAATTCCGATGCAATTTCTGTGTTTCATCGTAACTGTGAAGGTCCAAGGGATACAGTAAACGTGCAGAGGTGCATCGGAATGTAAAACTGGTGACACAGGAAACGCTCAAAACATAGACAGTAGGAAGACTCAGTCTTCCTGTACTTAAGACTTCATTGTGTCTCTTATATTTAATTCCGATGCCATTTCTGTGTTTCATCGCCAATGGGAAGGTCCAAGGGATACAGTGAACATGCAGAAGTGCATTGGAATGTAAAACTGGTGACAAAGGAAACGCTCAAATCATACACCGTAAGATGACTCAGTTTTCTTGTACTTAAGTCGGCGTTGTGTCTCTTATATTTAATTCCGATGCAATTTCTGTGTTTCATCGTCAATGGAAAGGTCCAATGGATACAGTAAACCTGCAGAGGTGCATCGCAATGTAAAACTGGTGACACAGGAAACGCTCAAAACATAGACAGTAGGAGGACTCTGACTTCCTGTACTTATGTCATCATTGTGTCTCTTATATTTAATTCCGATGCAATTTCTGTGTTTCATCGTCACTGTGAAGGTCCAAGGGATACAGTAAACGTGCAGAGGTGCATCGGAATGTAAAACTGGTGACACAGGAAACGCTCAAAACATAGACAGTAGGAAGACTCAGTCTTCCTGTACTTCAGTCGGCATTATGTCTCTTATATTTAATTCCGATGCCATTTCTGTGTTTCATCGCCAATGGGAAGGTCCAAGGGATACAGTAAAGCTGCAGAGGTGCATCGGAAATTAAAACTGGTGATACTGGACACGCTCAAATCATAGACAGTAGGAAGACTCAGTCTTCCTTTACTTAAGTCGGCATGGTGTCTCTTATATTTAATGCCGATGCAATTTCTTTCATCGTCAATGGAAGGTCCAATGGATACAGTAAACCAGCAGAGGTGCATCGGAATGTCAAACTGGCGACACAGAAAACGCTCAAAGCGTAGACCATAAGAAGACTCAGTTTTCTTGTACTTAAGTCGGCGTTGTGTCTCTTATATTTAATTCCGATGTAATTCCTGTGTTTCATCGTCAATGGGAAGGTCCAATGGATACAGTAAACCTGCAGAGGTGCATCGGAATGTAAAACTGGTGACGCAGGAAACGCTCAAAACATAGACAGTAGGAAGACTCAATGTTCCTGTACTTAAGTCGGCATTGTGTCTCTTATATTTAATTCCAATGCAATTTCTGTGTTTCATCGTCAATGCGAAGATACAAGGCATACAGTAAACCAGCAAAGGTGCATCGGAATGTAAAACTGGTGACACAGGAAACGCTCGAATCATAGACAGTAGGAAGACTCAGCCTTCCTGTACTTAAGACGGCATTGTGTCTCTTATATTTAATTCCAATGTAATTTCTGTGTTTCAATGTCAATGGGAAGGTGCAAGGGATACAGTAAACATGCAGAGGTGCATCGGAATGTAAAACTGGTGACACAGGAAACGCTCAAATCATAGACAGTAGGAAGACTCAGTCTTCCTGTACTTAAGACGTCATTGTGTCTCTTATATTTAATTCCGATGCAATTTCTGTGTTTCATCGCCAATGGGATGATCCAAGGGACACAGTAAACCTGCAGAGGTGCTTCGGAATGTAAAACTAGTGACACTGGAAACGCTCAAAACATAGACCGTAAGAAGACTCAGTTTTCTTGTACTTAAGTCGTCGTTGTGTCTCTTATACTTAATTCCGATGTAAATTCTCTGTTTCATCGTCAATGGGAAGGTCCAATGGATACAGTAAACCTGCAGAGGTGCATCGCAATGTAAAACTGGTGACACAGGAAACGCACAAACCATAGACAATAGAAAGACACACTCTTCCTGTACTTAAGTCGACATTGTGTCACTTATATTTAATTCCGATGCAATTTCTGTGTTTCATCGTCAATGGGAAGGTCGAAGGGAAACAGTATACCTGCAGAGGTGCATCGGAATGTAAAACTGTTGACAAGGGAAACGCTGAAGACATAGACAGTAGCTCAAATCTTTCTGTACTTAAGTCGGCATTGTGTCTTTTATATTTAATTCCGATGCTATTTCTGTGTTTCATCGTCAATGGGAAGGGCCAATGGATACAGTAAACCTGCAGAGGTGCATCGGAATGTAAAACTGGTGACACAGAAAACGCTCAAAACGTAGACCATAAGAAGACTCAGTTTTCTTGTACTTAAGTCGGCGTTGTGTCTCTTATATTTAATTCCGATGCAATTTCTGTGTTTCATCGCCAATGGGAAGGTCCAATGGATACAGTAAACCTGCAGAGGTGCATCGGAATGTAAAACTGGTGACACAGGAAGCGGTCAAAACATAGACCCTAAGAAGGCTCAGTTTTCTTGTACTGAAGTCGGCATTGTGTCTTTTATATTTAATTCCGATGCAATTTCTGTGTTTCATCGTCACTATGAAGATCCAAGGGATACAGTGAACCTGCAGAGGTGCATCAAAATGTAAAACTGATGACACAGGAAATGCTCAAAACGTAGACAGTAGGAAGACTCAGTCTTCCTGCACCTAAGTCGGCATTGTGTCTCTTATATTTAATTCCGATGCCATTTCTGAGTTTCAATGCCAATGGGAAGGTCCAAGGGATACAGTAACCCTACAGAGGTGCATCGGAATATAAAACTGATGACACAGGAAGCGCTCATAACATAGACCCTAAGAAGACTCAGTTTTCTTGTACTTAAGTCGGCATTGTGTCTTTTACATCTAATTCCGATGCCATTTCTGTGTTTCATCGCCAATGGGAAGGTCCATGGGATACAGTAAACCTGCAGAGGTGCATCGGAATGTAATGCTGGTGATACAGGACAAGCTCAAATCATAGACAGTAGCAAGACTCAGTCTTCCTTTACTTAAGTCGGCATGGTGTCTCTTATACTTAATTCCGATGCAATTTCTGTGTTTCATCGCCAATGGGAAGGGCCGATGGATACAGTAAACCTGCAGAGGTGCATCGGAATGTAAAACTGGTGACACAGAAAACGCTCAAAACGTAGACCATAAGAAGACTCAGTTTTCTTGTAGTTAAGTCGGCGTTGTGTCTCTTATATTTAATTCCGATGCAATTTCTGTGTTTCATCGTCAATGGGAAAGTCCAATGGATACAGTAAACCTGCAGAGGTGCATCGGAATTTAATACTGGTGACACAGGAAAGGCTCAAAACATGGACAGTAGGAAGACTCAGTCTTCCTTTACTTAAGTCGGCATGGTGTCTCTTATATTTAATTCCAATGCAATATCTGGGTTTCATCGTCAATGGAAGGTCCAATGGATACAGTAAACCAGCAGAGAAGCATCGGAATGTAAAACTGGTGACACAGGAAACGCTCAAAACATAGACAGTAGGGAGACTCAGCCTTCCGGTTCTTAAGTCGGCATTGTGTCTCTTATATTTAATTCCGATGCAATTTCTGTGTTTCATCGCCAATGTGAAGGGTCAATGGATACAGTAAACCTGCAGAGGTGCATCGGAATGTAAAACTGGTGACACAGAAAACGCTCATAACGTAGACCGTAAGAAGACTCAGGTTTCTTGTACTTAAGTCGGCGTTGTGTCTCTTCTATTTAATCCCGATGCAATTTCTGTGTTTCATCGTCAATGGGAAGGTCCAAGGGATAAAGGAAACCTGCAGAGGTGCATCGGAATGTAAAACTGGTGACACAGGAAGCGCTCATAACATGGACCCCAAGAAGACTCAGCTTTTCTTGTACTTGAGTGGGCAGTGTGTCTTTTATATTTAATTCCGATGCAATTTCTGTGTTTCATCGTCACTGTGAAGGTCCAAGGGATACAGTAAAGCTGCAGAGGTGCATCGGAATGTAAAACTGGTGACACAGAAAACGCTCAAAATGTAGACCATAAGAAGACTCAGTTTTCTTGTACTTAAGTCGGCGTTGTGTCTCTTATATTTAATTCCGATGCAATTTCTGTGTTTCATCGTCAATGGGAAGGTCCAATTGATACAGTAAACCTGCAGAGGTGCATCGGAATGTGATACTGGTGACACAGGAAAGGCTCAAAACATAGACTGTAGGAAGACTCAGTCTTCCTTTACTTAAGTCGGCTAGGTGTCTCTTATATGTTTTTACGATGCAATTTCTGTGTTTCATCGTCAATGGAAGGTCCAATGGATACAGTAAACCAGCAGAGGAGCATCGGAAAGTAAAGCTGGTGAATCAGGACACGCTCAAATCATAGACAGTGGGAAGACTCAGCCTTCCTGTACTTAAGTCGGCATTGTGTCTGTTATATTTAATTCCGATATAATTTCTGTGTTTCAATGTCAATGGGAAGGTTCAAGGGATACAGTAAACCTGCAGAGGTGCATAGGAATGTAAAACTGGTGAAACAGGAAGCGCTCATAACATGGACCCTAAGAAGACTCAGGTTTTCTTGTACTTAAGTCGGCATTGTGTCATTTATATTTCATTCCGATGCAATTTCTGTGTTTCATCGACACTGTCAAGGTCCAAGGGATTCAGTAAACCTGCAGAGGTGCATCGGAATGTAAAACTGGTGACACAGGAAATGCTCAAAACATAGACAGTGGGAAGACTCAGCCTTCCTGTACTTAAGTCGGCATTGTGTCTCTTATATTTAATTCCGATGCTATTTCTGTGTATCATCGTCAATGGGAAGGTCCAATGGGTACAGTAAACCTGCAGAGGTGGATCGGAATGTATAACTGATGACACAGGAAATGCTCAAAACGTAGACAGTAGGAAGACTAAGTCTTCCTGTACCTAAGTCGGCATTGTGTCTCTTATATTTAATTCCGATGCAATTTCTGTGTTTCATCGTCAATGCGAAGATACAAGGCATACAGTAAACCTGCAAAAGTGCATCGGAATGTAAAAATGGTGACACAGGAAACGCTCGAATCATAGACAGTAGGAAGACTCAGCCTTCCTGTTCTTAAGTCGGCATTGTGTCTCTTATATTTAATTCCGATGCTATTTCTGTGTTTCATCGTCAATGGGAAGGTCCAATGGATACAGTAACCCTGCAGAGGTGCATCGGAATGTAAAACTGGTGACACAGGAAGCGCTCATAACATGGACCCCAAGAAGACTCAGGTTTTCTTGTACTTGAGTGGGCATTGTGTCTTTTATAATTAATTCCGATGCAATTTCTGTGTTTCATCGGCACTGTGAAGGTCCAAGGGATACAGTAAAGCTGCAGAGGTGCATCGGAATGTAAAACTGGTGACACAGGAAACGCTCAAAACATAGACAGTAGGAAGACACAGTCTTCCTGTATTTAAATCGGCATTGTGTCTGTTATATATAATTCCGATGTAATTTCTGTGTTTCAATGTCAATGGGATGGTCCAATGGATACAGTAAACCTGCAGAGGTACATCGGAATGTAATACTGGTGACACAAGAAAGGCTCAAAGCATAGACAGTAGGAAGACTCAGTCTTCCTTTTCTTAAGTCGGCATGGTGTCTCTTATATTTAATTCCGATGCAATTTCTGTGTTTCATCGTCAATGGAAGGTCCAATGGATACAGTAAACCAGCAGAGGAGCATCGGAATGTAAAACTGGTGACACAGAAAACGCTCAAAACGTAGACCGAAAGAAGACTCAGTTTTCTTGTACTTAAGTCGGCGTTGTGTCTCTTATATTTAATTCCGATGCAATTTCTGTGTTTCATCGTCAATTGGAAGGTCCAATTGATACAGTAAAGCTGCAGAGGTGCATCGGAATGTGATACTGGTGACACAGGAAAGGCTCAAAACATAGACTGTAGGAAGACTCAGTCTTCCTTTACTTAAGTCGGCATGGTGTCTCTTATATTTAATTACGATGCAATTTCTGTGTTTCATCGTCAATGGAAGGTCCAATGGATACAGTAAACCAGCAGAGGAGCATCGGAAAGTAAAGCTGGTGATACAGGACACGCTCAAATCATAGACAGTGGGAAGACTCTGCCTTCCTGTACTTAAGTCGGCATTGTGTCTGTTATATTTAATTCCGATGTAATTTCTGTGTTTCAATTTCAATGGGAAGGTCCAAGGGATACAGTAACCCTGCAGAGGTGCATCGGAATGTAAAACTGGTGACACAGGAAGCGCTCATAACATGGACCCTAAGAAGACTCAGGTTTCCTTGTACTTAAGTCGGCATTGTGTCTTTTATATTTAATTCCGATGCAATTTCTGTGTTTCATCGTCACTGTCAAGGTCCAAGGGATTCAGTAAACCTGCAGAGGTGCATCGGAATGTATAACTGGTGACACAGGAAATGCTCAAAACGTAGACAGTAGGAAGACTCAGTCTTCCTGTACCTAAGTCGGCATTGTGTCTCTTATATTTAATTCCGATGCAATTTCTGTGTTTCATCGTCAATGGAAGGTCCAATGGATACAGTAAACCAGCAGAGGTGCATCGGAATGTAAAACTGGTGACACAGGAAACGCTCAAAACATAGACAATAGAAAGACACACTCTTCCTGTACTTAAGTCGACATTGTGTCTCTTATATTTAATTCCGATGCAATTTCTGTGTTTCATCGTCAATGGGAAGGTCCAAGGGATACAGTAACCCTGCAGAGGTGCATCGGAATGTAAAATTGGTGACGCAGGAAACGCTCAAAAACATAGACAGTAGGAAGAGTCTATCTTCCTGTACTTAAGTCGGCTTTGTGTCTCTTATATTTAATTCCGATGCAATTTCTGAGTTTCATCGTCAATGGGAAGATCCAAGGGATATAGTAAACCTGTAGAGGTGCATCGGAATGTAAAACTGGTGACACAGGACACGCTCAAAACATAGACAGTAGGAAGACTCAGTCTTCCTGTACTTAAGACTTCATTGTGTCTCTCATATTTAATTCCGATGCAATTTCTGTGTTTCATCGCCAATGGGAAGCCTCAAGGGACACAGTAAACCTGCAGAGGTGCATCGGAATGTAAAACTGGTGACACTGGAAACGCTAAAAACATAGACCGTAAGAAGACTCAGTTTTCTTGTACTTAAGTCGTCGTTGTGTCTCTTATACTTATTCCGATGTAATGTCTGTGTTTCATCGTCCATGGGAAGGTCCAATGGTACAGTAAACCTGAGAAGTCGCTTCGGAATGTAAAACTGGTGACACTGTAAACGCTCAAAACATAGACAGTAGGAAGACTCAATGTTCCTGTACCTAAGTCGGCATTGTGTCTCTTATATTTAATTCCGATGCAATTTCTGAGCTTCATCGTCAATGGGAAGATCCAAGGGATACAGTAAACCTGCAGAGGTGCATCGGAATGTAAAACAGGTGACACAGGAGGCGCTCAAAGCATAGACAGTAGGAAGACTCAGTCTTCCTGCACTTAACTCGGCATTGTGTCTCTTATATTTAATTCCGATGCAATTTCTGTGTTTCATCGTCACTGTGAAGGTCCAAGGGATACAGTAAACCTGCAGAGGTGCATCGGAATTTAAAACTGGTGACACAGGAAACGCTCAAAACATAGACAGTAGGAGGACTCAGTCTTCCTGTACTTATGTCATCATTGTGTGTCTTATTTTTAATTCCGATGCAATTTCTGTGTTTCATCGTCACTGTGAAGGTCCAAGGGATACAGTAAACGTGCAGAGGTGCATCGGAATGTAAAACTGGTGACACAGGAAACGCTCAAAACATAGACAGTAGGAAGACTCAGTCTCCCTGTACCTAAGTCGGCATTGTGTCTCTTATATTTAATACCGATGCCATTTCTGTGTTTCATCGCCAATGGGACGGTCCAAGGGATTCAGTGACCATGCAGAAGTGCATTGGAAAGTAAAACTGGTGACAAAGGAAACGCTCAAATCATACACCGTAAGATGACTCAGTTTTCTTGTAATTAAGTCGGCGTTGTGTCTCTTATATTTAATTCCGATGCAATTTCTGTGTTTCATCGTCAATGGGAAGGTCCAATGGATACAGTAAACCTGCAGAGGTGCATCGCAATGTAAAACTGGTGAAACAGGAACCGCTCATAACATAGACCCTAAGAAGACTCAGTTTTCTTGTACTTAAGTCGGCATTGTGTCTTTTATATTTAATTCCGATTCAATTTCTGTGTTTCATCATCACTGTGACGGTCCACGGTATACAGTAAACCTGCAGAGGTGCATCGGAATGTAAAACTGGTGACACAGGAAACGCTCAAAACATAGACAGTAGGAGGACTCAGTCTTCCTGTACTTATGTGATCATTGTGTCTCTTATATTTAATTCCGATGCAATTTCTGTGTTTCATCGTCACTGTGAAGGTCCAAGGGATACAGGTAACGTGCAGAGGTGCATCGGAATGTAAAACTAGTGACACAGGAAACACTCAAAACATAGACAGTAGGAAGACTCAGTCTTCCTGTACTTCAGTCGGCATTGTGTCTCTTATATTTAATTCCGATGCCATTTCTGTGTTTCATTGCCAATGGGAAGGTCCAAGGGATACAGTAAAGCTGCAGAGGTGCATCGGAATTTAAAACTGGTAATACAGGACACGCTCAAATCATAGACAGTAGGAAGACTCAGTCTTCCTTTACTTAAGTCGGCATGGTGTCTCTTATATTTAATGCCGATGCAATTACATTCATCAACAATGGAAGGTCCAATGGATACAGTAAACCAGCAGAGGTGCATCGGAATGTCAAACTGGTGACACAGGAAACGCTCAAAACATAGACAATAGAAAGACACACTGTTCCTGTACTTAAGTCGACATTGTGTCTCATCTATTTAATTCCGATTCAATTTCTGTGTTTCATCGTCAATGGGAAAGTCGAAGGGAAACAGTATACCTGCAAAGGTGCATCGGAATGTAAAACAGGTGACACAGGAGACGCTCAAAGCATAGACAGTAGGAAGACTCAGTCTTCCTGTACTTAACTCGGCATTGTGTCTCTTATATTTAATTCCGATGCAATTTCTGTGTTTCATCGTCACTGTGAAGGTCAAAGGGATACAGTAAACATGCTGAGGTGCATCGGAACGTAAAACTGGTGACACAGGAAACGCTCAAAACATAGACAGTAGGAAGACTCAGCCTTCCTGTGCTTAAGACGTCATTGTGTCTCTTATATTTAATTCCGATGCAATTTCTGTGTTTCATCGTCACTGTGAAGGACCAAGGGATACAGTAAACCTACAGAGGTGCATCGGTATGTAAAACTGGTGACACAGGAAACGCTCAATACATAGACAGTTGGAAGACTCAGCCTTCCTGTACTTAAGACGTCATTGTGTCTCTTATATTTAATTCCGATGAAATTTCTGTGTTTCATCGCCAATGGGAAGGTCCAAGGGACACAGTAAACCTGCAGAGGTGCATCGGAATTTAAAACTGGTGACACAGGAAACGCTCAAAACATAGACAGTAGGAGGACTCAGTCTATCTGTACTTATGTCGTCATTGTGTTTCTTATATTTAATTCCGATGCAATTTCTGTGTTTCATCGTAACTGTGTTGGTCCAAGGGATACAGTAAACGTGCAGAGGTGCATCGGAATGTAAAACTGGTGACACAGGAAACGCTCAAAACATAGACAGTAGGAAGACTCAGTCTTCCTGTACTTAAGACTTCATTGTGTCTCTTTTATTTAATTCCGATGCCATTTCTGTGTTTCATCGCCAATGGGAAGGTCCAAGGGATACAGTGAACATGCAGAAGTGCATTGGAATGTAAAACTGGTGACAAAGGAAACGCTCAAATCATACACCGTAAGATGACTCAGTTTTCTTGTACTTAAGTCGGCGTTGTGTCTCTTATATTTAATTCCGATGCAATTTCTGTGTTTCATCGTCAATGGGAAGGTCCAATGGATACAGTAAACCTGCAGAGGTGCATCGCAATGTAAAACTGGTGACACAGGAAACGCTCAAAACATAGACAGTAGGAGGACTCTGTCTTCCTGTACTTATGTCATCATTATGTCTCTTATATTTAATTCCGATGCAATTTCTGTGTTTCATCGTCACTGTGAAGGTCCAAGGGATACAGTAAACGTGCAGAGGTGCATTGGAATGTAAAACTGGTGACACAGGAAACGCTCAAAACATAGACAGTAGGAAGACTCAGTCTTCCTGTACTTCAGTCGGCATTGAGTCTCTTATATTTAATTCCGATGCCATTTCTGTGTTTCATCGCCAATGGGAAGGTCCAAGGGATACAGTAAAGCTGCAGAGGTGCATCGGAAATTAAAACTGGTGTACAGGACACGCTCAAATCATAGACAGTAGGAAGACTCAGTCTTCCTTTACTTAAGTCGGCATGGTGTCTCTTATATTTAATGCCGATGCAATTTCTTTCATCGTCAATGGAAGGTCCAATGGATACAGTAAACCAGCAGAGGTGCATCGGAATGTCAAACTGGTGACACAGAAAACGCTCAAAACGTAGACCATAAGAAGACTCAGTTTTCTTGTACTTAAGTCGGCGTTGTGTCTCTTATATTTAATTCCGATGTAATTTCTGTGTTTCATCGTCAATGGGAAGGTCCAATGGATACAGTAAACCTGCAGAGGTGCATCTGAATGTAAAACTGGTGACGCAGGAAACGCTCAAAACATAGACAGTAGGAAGACTCAATGTCCCTGTACTTAAGTCGGCATTGTGTCTCTTATATTTAATTCCAATGCAATTTCTGTGTTTCATCGTCAATGCGAAGATACAAGGCATACAGTAAACCAGCAAAGGTGGATCGGAATGTAAAACTGGTGACACAGGAAACGCTCGAATCATAGACAGTAGGAAGACTCAGCCTTCCTGTACTTAAGTCGGCATTGTGTCTCTTATATTTAATACCGATGCTATTTCTGTGTTTCATCGTCACTATGAAGATCCAAGGGATACAATAAACCTGCAGAGGTGCATCAAAATGTAAAACTGATGACACAGGAAATGCTCAAAACGTAGACAGTAGGAAGACTCAGTCTTCCTGTACTTAAGTCGGCATTGTGTCTCTTATATTTAATTCCAATGTAATTTCTGTGTTTCAATGTCAATGGGAAGGTGCAAGGGATACAGTAAACATGCAGAGGTGCATCGGAATGTAAAACTGGTGACACAGGAAACGCTCAAATCATAGACAGTAGGAAGACTCAGTCTTCCTGTACTTAAGACGTCATTGTGACTCTTATATTTAATTCCGATCCAATTTCTGTGTTTCATCGCCAATGGGAAGATCCAAGGGACACAGTAAACCTGCAGAGGTGCTTCGGAATGTAAAACTAGTGACACTGGAAACGCTCAAAACATAGACCGTAAGAAGACTCAGTTTTCTTGTACTTAAGTCGTCGTTGTGTCTCTTATACTTAATTCCGATGTAAATTCTGTGTTTCATCGTCAATGGGAAGGTCCAATGGATACAGTAAACCTGCAGAGGTTCATCGCAATGTAAAACTGGTGACACAGGAAACGCACAAACCATAGACAATAGAAAGACACACTCTTCCTGTACTTAAGTCGACATTGTGTCACTTATATTTAATTCCGATGCAATTTCTGTGTTTCATCGTCATTGGGAAGGTCGAAGGGAAACAGTATACCTGCAGAGGTGCATCGGAATGTAAAACTGTTGACAAGGGAAACGCTGAAAACATAGACAGTAGCTCAAATCTTTCTGTACTTAAGTCGGCATTGTGTCTTTTATATTTAATTCCGATGCTATTTCTGTGTTTCATCGCCAATGGGAAGGTCCAAGGGATACAGTAAACCTGCAGAGGTGCATCAAAATGTAAAACTGATGACACAGGAAATGCTCAAAACGTAGACAGTAGGAAGACCCCAGTCTTCCTGCACCTAAGTCGGCATTGTGTCTCTTATATTTAATTCCGATGCCATTTCTGAGTTTCAATGCCAATGGGAAGGTCCAAGGGATACAGAAACCCTACAGAGGTGCATCGGAATATAAAACTGATGACACAGGAAGCGCTCATAACATAGACCCTAAGAAGACTCAGTTTTCTTGTACTTAAGTCGGCATTGTGTCTTTTACATTTAATTCCGATGCCATTTCTGTGTTTCATCGCCAATGGGAAGGTCCAAGGGATACAGTAAACCTGCAGAGGTGCATCGGAATGTAATGCTGGTGATACAGGACAAGCTCAAATCATAGACAGTAGCAAGACTCAGTCTTCCTTTACTTAATTCGGCATGGTGTCTCTTATACTTAATTCCGATGCAATTCCTGTGTTTCATCGCCAATGGGAAGGGCCAATGGATACAGTAAACCTGCAGAGGTGCATCGGAATGTAAAACTGGTTACACAGAAAACGCTCAAAACGTAGACCATAAGAAGACTCAGTTTTCTTGTAGTTAAGTCGGCGTTGTGTCTCTTATATTTAATTCCGATGCAATTTCTGTGTTTCATCGTCAATGGGAAAGTCCAATGGATACAGTAAACCTGCAGAGGTGCATCGGAATTTAATACTGGTGACACAGGAAAGGCTCAAAACATAGACAGTAAGAAGACTCAGTCTTCCTTTACTTAAGTCGGCATGGTGTCTCTTATATTTAATTCCAATGCAATTTCTGGGTTTCATCGTCAATGGAAGGTCCAATGGATACAGTAAACCAGCAGAGAAGCATCGGAATGTAAAACTGGTGACACAGGAAACGCTCAAAACATAGACAGTAGGGAGACTCAGCCTTCCGGCTCTTAAGTCGGCATTGTGTCTCTTATATTTAATTCCGATGCAATTTCTGTGTTTCATCGCCAATGTGAAGGGTCAATGGATACAGTAAACCTGCAGAGGTGCATCGGAATGTAAAACTGGTGACACAGAAAACGCTCAAGACGTAGACCGTAAGAAGACTCAGGTTTCTTGTACTTAAGTCAGCGTTGTGTCTCTTATATTTAATTCCGATGCAATTTCTGTGTTTCATCGTCAATGGGAAGGTCCAATTGATACAGTAAACATGCAGAGGTGCATCGGAATGTGATACTGGTGACACAGGAAAGGCTCAAAACATAGACTGTAGGAAGACTCAGTCTTCCTTTACTTAAGTCGGCTAGGTGTCTCTTATATTTTTTTACGATGCAATTTCTGTGTTTCATCGTCAATGGAAGGTCCAATGGATACAGTAAACCAGCAGAGGAGCATCGGAAAGTAAAGCTGGTGAATCAGGACACGCTCAAATCATAGTGGGAAGACTCAGCCTTCCTGTACTTAAGTCGGCATTGTGTCTGTTATATTTAATTCCGATATAATTTCTGTGTTTCAATGTCAATGGGAAGGTTCAAGGGATACAGTAAACCTGCAGAGGTGCATACGAATGTAAAACTGGTGACACAGGAAGCGCTCATAACATGGACCCTAAGAAGACTCAGGTTTTTTTGTACTTAAGTCGGCATTGTGTCATTTATATTTCATTCTGATGCAATTTCTGTGTTTCATCGACACTGTCAAGGTCCAAGGGATTCAGTAAACCTGCAGAGGTGCATCGGAATGTAAATCTGGTGACACAGGAAATGCTCAAAACATAGACAGTGGGAAGACTCAGCCTTCCTGTACTTAAGTCGGCATTGTGTCTCTTATATTTAATTCCGATGCTATTTCTGTGTATCATCGTCAATGGGAAGGTCCAATGGATACAGTAAACCTGCAGAGGTGGATCGGAAAGTATAACTGATGACACAGGAAATGCTCAAAACGTAGACAGTAGGAAGACTCAGTCTTCCTGTACCTAAGTCGGCATTGTGTCTCTTATTTTTAATTCCGGTGCAATTTCTGTGTTTCATCGTCAATGCGAAGATACAAGGCATACAGTAAACCTGCAAAAGTGCATCGGAATGTAAAACTGGTGACACAGGAAACGCTCGAATCATAGACAGTAGGAAGACTCAGCCTACCTGTTCTTAAGTCGGCATTGTGTCTCTTATATTTAATTCCGATGCTATTTCTGTGTTTCATCGTCAATGGGAAGGTCCAATGGATACAGTAAACCTGCAGAGGTGCATCGGAATGTAAAATTGGTGACGCAGGAAACGCTCAAAAACATAGACAGTAGGAAGACTCTATATTCCTGTACTTAAATCGGCATTGTGTCTCTTATATTTAATTCCGATGCAATTTCTGTGTTTCATCGTCAATGGGAAAGTCCAATGGATACAGAAAACCTGCAGAGGTGCATCGGAATTTAATACTGGTGACACAGGAAAGGCTCAAAACATAGACAGTAGGAAGACTCAGTCTTCCTTTACTTAAGTCGGCATGGTGTCTCTTATATTTAATTCAAATGCAATTTCTGGGTTTCATCGTCAATGGAAGGTCCAATGGATACAGTAAACCAGCAGAGAAGCATCGGAATGTAAAACTGGTGACACAGGAAACGCTCAAAACATAGACAGTAGGGAGACTCAGCCTTCCGGTTCTTAAGTCGGCATTGTGTCTCTTATATTTAATTCCGATGCAATTTCTGTGTTTCATCGCCAATGTGAAGGGTCAATGGATACAGTAAACCTGCAGAGGTGCATCGGAATGTAAAACTGGTGACACAGAAAATGCTCAAAACGTAGACCGTAAGAAGACTCAGGTTTCTTGTACTTAAGTCGGCGTTGTGTCTCTTCTATTTAATCCCGATGCAATTTCTGTGTTTCATCGTCAATGGGAAGGTCCAAGGGATAAAGGAAACCTGCAGAGGTGCATCGGAATGTAAAACTGGTGACACAGAAAACGCTCAAATCGTAGACCATAAGAAGACTCAGTTTTCTTGTACTTAAGTCAGCGTTGTGTCTCTTATATTTAATTCCGATGCAATTTCTGTGTTTCATCGTCAATGGGAAGGTCCAATTGATACAGTAAACCTGCAGAGGTGCATCGGAATGTGATACTGGTGACACAGGAAAGGCTCAAAACATAGACTGTAGGAAGACTCAGTCTTCCTTTACTTAAGTCGGCTAGGTGTCTCTTATATTTTTTTACGATGCAATTTCTGTGTTTCATCGTCAATGGAAGGTCCAATGGATACAGTAAACCAGCAGAGGTGCATCGGAAAGTAAAGCTGGTGAATCAGGACACGCTCAAATCATAGACAGTGGGAAGACTCAGCCTTCCTGTACTTAAGTCGGCATTGTGTCTGTTATATTTAATTCCGATATAATTTCTGTGTTTCAATGTCAATGGGAAGGTTCGAGGGATACAGTAAACCTGCAGAGGTGCATACGAATGTAAAACTGGTGACACAGGAAGCGCTCATAACATGGACCCTAAGAAGACTCAGGTTTTCTTGTACTTAAGTCGGCATTGTGTCATTTATGTTTCATTCCGATGCAATTTCTGTGTTTCATCGTCACTGTCAAGGTCCAAGGGATTCAGTAAACCTGCAGAGGTGCATCGGAATGTAAATCTGGTGACACATGAAATGCTCAAAACATAGACGGTGGGAAGACTCAGCCTTCCTGTACTTAAGTCGGCATTGTGTCTCTTATATTTAATTCCGATGCTATTTCTGTGTATCATCGTCAATGGGAAGGTCCAATGGATACAGTAAACCTGCAGAGGTGGATCGGAATGTATAACTGATGACACAGGAAATGCTCAAAACGTAGACAGTAGGAAGACTCAGTCTTCCTGTACCTATGTCGGCATTGTGTCTCTTATATTTAGTTCCGATGCAATTTCTGAGTTTCATCGTCAATGGGAAGACCCAAGGGATACAGTAAACCTGCAGAGGTGCATCGGAATGTAAAACTGGTGACACAGGAAATGCTCAAATCATAGACAGTAGGAGGACTCAGCCTTCGTGTACTTAAGTCGGCATCGTGTCTCTTATATTTAATTCCGATGTTATTTCTGTGTTTCATCGTCAATGGGAAGGTCCAATGGATACAGTAAATCTGCAGAGGTGGATCGGAATGTAAAACTGGTGACACAGGAAATGCTCAAAACGTAGACAGTAGGAAGACTCAGTCTTCCTGTACCTAAGTCGGCATTGTGTCTCTTATATTTAATTCCGATGCAATTTCTGTGTTTCATCGTCAATGCGAAGATACAAGGCATACAGTAAACCTGCAAAAGTGCATCAGAATGTAAAACTGGTGACACAGGAAACGCTCGAATCATATACAGTAGGAAGACTCAGCCTTCCTGTTCTTAAGTCGGCATTGTGTCTCTTATATTTAATTTGATGCAATTTCTGAGTTTCAATGCCAATGGGAAGGTCCAAGGGATACAGTAACCCTGCAGAGGTGCATCGGAATGTAAAACTGGTAACACAGGAAGCGGTCAAAGCATAGACCCTAAGAAGACTCAGTTTTCTCGTACTGAAGTCGGCATTGTGTTCCTTATATTTAATTTGATGCAATTTCTGTGTTTCACGGTCACTGTGAAGGTCCAAGAGATACAGTAAACCTGCTGAGGTGCATCAAAATGTAAAACTGATGACACAGGAAACGCTCAAAACATAGACAGTAGGAAGACTCAGTCTCCCTGTACCTATATCGGCATTGTGTCTCTTATATTTATTTCCGATGCAATTTCTGTGTTTCGTCGTCAATGGGAAGGTAAAAGAGATACAGTAAAGCTGCAGAGGTGCAACGGAATGTAAAACTGGTGACACAGGAAGCGCTCAAATCATAGACCGTAAGAAGACTCAGTTTTCTTGTACTTAAGTCGGCATTGTGTCTCTTATAGTTAATTCCGATGCAATTTCTGTGTTTCATCGCCAATTGGAAGGTCCAATGGATACAGTAAATCTGCAGAGGTGCATCGCAATGTAAAACTGGTGACACAGGTAACGCACAAATCATAGACAATAGAAAGACACACTCTTCCTGTACTTAAGTCGACATTGTGTCACTTATATTTAATTCCGATGCAATTTCTGTGTTTCATCGTCACTATGAAGATCCAAGGGATACAGTAAACCTGCAGAGGTGCATCAAAATGTAAAACTGATGACACAGGAAATGCTCAAAACGTAGACAGTAGGAAGACTCAGTCTTCCTGCACCTAAGTCGGCATTGTGTCTCTTATATTTAATTCCGATGCCATTTCTGAGTTTCAATGCCAATGGGAAGGTCCAAGGGATACAGTAACCCTACAGAGGTGCATCGGAATATAAAACTGGTGACACAGGAAGCGCTCATAACATAGACCCTAAGAAGACTCTTTTTCTTGTACTTAAGTCGGCATTGTGTCTTTTACATTTAATTCCGATGCAATTTCTGTGTTTCATCGTCACTGTGAAGGTCCAAGGGATACAGTAAAGCTGCAGAGGTGCATCGGAATGTAAAACTGGTGACACAGAAAACGCTCAAAACGTAGACCATAAGAAGACTCAGTTTTCTTGTACTTAAGTCAGCGTTGTGTCTCTTATATTTAATTCCGATGCAATTTCTGTGTTTCATCGTCAATGGGAAGGTCCAATTGATACAGTAAACCTGCAGAGGTGCATCGGAATGTGATACTGGTGACACAGGAAAGGCTCAAAACATAGACTGTAGGAAGACTCAGTCTTCCTTTACTTAAGTCGGCATGGTGTCTCTTATATTTAATTCCAATGCAATTTCTGGGTTTCATCGTCAATGGAAGGTCCAATGGATACAGTAAACCAGCAGAGAAGCATCGGAATGTAAAACTGGTGACACAGGAAACGCTCAAAACATAGACAGTAGGGAGACTCAGCCTTCCGGTTCTTAAGTCGGCATTTTGTCTCTTATATTTAATTCCGATGCAATTTCTGTGTTTCATCGCCAATGTCAAGGGTCAATGGATACAGTAAACCTGCAGAGGTGCATCGGAATGTAAAACTGGTGACACAGAAAACGCTCAAAACGTAGACCGTAAGAAGACTCAGGTTTCTTGTACTTAAGTCGGCGTTGTGTCTCTTCTATTTAATCCTGATGCAATTTCTGTGTTTCATCGTCAATGGGAAGGTCCAAGGGATAAAGGAAACCTGCAGAGGTGCATCGGAATGTAAAACTGGTGACACAGGAAGCGCTCATAACATGGACCCCAAGAAGACTCAGCTTTTCTTGTACTTGAGTGGGCAGTGTGTCTTTTATATTTAATTCCGATGCAATTTCTGTGTTTCATCGTCACTGTGAAGGTCCAAGGGATACAGTAAACCTGCAGAGGTGCATCGGAATGTGATACTGGTGACACAGGAAAGGCTCAAAACATAGACTGTAGGAAGACTCAGTTTTCCTTTACTTAAGTCGGCTAGGTGTCTCTTATATTTTTTTACGATGCAATTTCTGTGTTTCATCGTCAATGGAAGGTCCAATGGATACAGTAAACCAGCAGAGGAGCATCGGAAAGTAAAGCTGGTGAATCAGGACACGCTCAAATCATAGACAGTGGGAAGACTCAGCCTTCCTGTACTTAAGTCGTTATTGTGTCTGTTATATTTAATTCCGATATAATTTCTGTGTTTCAATGTGAATGGGAAGGTTCAAGGGATACAGTAAACCTGCAGAGGTGCATACGAATGTAAAACTGGTGACACAGGAAGCGCTCATAACATGGACCCTAAGAAGACTCAGGTTTTCTTGTACTTAAGTCGGCATTGTGTCATTTATATTTCATTCCGATGCAATTTCTGTGTTTCATCGACACTGTCAAGGTCCAAGGGATTCAGTAAACCTGCAGAGGTGCATCGGAATGTAAATCTGGTGACACAGGAAATGCTCAAAACATAGACAGTGGGAAGACTCAGCCTTGCTGTACTTAAGTCGGCATTGTGTCTCTTATATTTAATTCCGATGCTATTTCTGTGTATCATCGTCAATGGGAAGGTCCAATGGATACAGTAAACCTGCAGAGGTGGATCGGAATGTATAACTGATGACACAGGAAATGCTCAAAACGTAGACAGTAGGAAGACTCAGTCTTCCTGTACCTAAGTCGGCATTGTGTCTCTTATATTTAATTCCGATGCAATTTCTGTGTTTCATCGTCAATGCGAAGATACAAGGCATACAGTAAACCTGCAAAAGTGCATCGGAATGTAAAACTGGTGACACAGGAAACGCTCGAATCATAGACAGTAGGAAGACTCAGCCTTCCTGTTCTTAAGTCGGCATTGTGTCTCTTATATTTAATTCCGATGCTATTTCTGTGTTTCATCGTCAATGGGAAGGTCCAATGGATACAGTAACCCTGCAGAGGTGCATCGGAATGTAAAATTGGTGACGCAGGAAACGCTCAAAAACATAGACAGTAGGAAGACTCTATCTTCCTGTACTTAAGTCGGCATTGTGTCTCTTATATTTAATTCCGATGCAATTTCTGAGTTTCATCGTCAATGGGAAGATCCAAGGGATATAGTAAACCTGCAGAGGTGCATCGGAATGTAAAACTGGTGACACAGGAAATGCTCAAATCATAGACAGTAGGAGGACTCAGCCTTCGTGTACTTAAGTCGGCATCGTGTCTCTTATATTTAATTCCGATGTTATTTCTGTGTTTCATCGTCAATGGGAAGGTCCAATGGATACAGTAAATCTGCAGAGGTGGATCGGAATGTAAAACTGGTGACACAGGAAATGCTCAAAACGTAGACAGTAGGAAGACTCAGTCTTCCTGTACCTAAGTCGGCATTGTGTCTCTTATATTTAATGCCGATGCAATTTCTGTGTTTCATCGTCAATGCGAAGATACAAGGCATACAGTAAACCTGCAAAAGTGCATCAGAATGTAAAACAGGTGACACAGGAAACGCTCGAATCATAGACAGTAGGAAGACTCAGCCTTCCTGTTCTTAAGTCGGCATTGTGTCACTTATATTTAATTCCGATGCTATTTCTGTGTTTCATCGTCAATGGGAAGGTCCAATGGATACAGTAACCCTGCAGAGGTGCATCGGAATGTAAAACTGGTAACACAGGAAGCGGTCAAAGCATAGACCCTAAGAAGACTCAGTTTTCTCGTACTGAAGTCGGCATTTTGTCCCTTATATTTAATTTGACGCAATTTCTGTGTTTCACGGTCACTGTGAAGGTCCAAGAGATACAGTAAACCTGCTGAGGTGCATCAAAATGTAAAACTGATGACACAGGAAACGCTCAAAACATAGACAGTAGGAAGACTCAGTCTCCCTGTACCTATATCGGCATTGTGTCTCTTATATTTATTTCCGATGCAATTTCTGTGTTTCGTTGTCAATGGGAAGGTAAAAGGGATACAGTAAAGCTGCAGAGGTGCAACGGAATGTAAAACTGGTGACACAGGAAGCGCTCAAATCATAGACCGTAAGAAGACTCAGTTTTCTTGTACTTAAGTCGGCATTGTGTCTCTTATAGTTAATTCCGATGCAATTTCTGTGTTTCATCGCCAATTGGAAGGTCCAATGGATACAGTAAATCTGCAGAGGTGCATCGCAATGTAAAACTGGTGACACAGGGAACGCACAAATCATAGACAATAGAAAGACACACTCTTCCTGTACTTAAGTCGACATTGTGTCACTTATATTTAATTCCGATGCAATTTCTGTGTTTCATCGTCACTATGAAGATCCAAGGGATACAGTAAACCTGCAGAGGTGCATCAAAATGTAAAACTGATGACACAGGAAATGCTCAAAACGTAGACAGTAGGAAGACTCAGTCTTCCTGCACCTAAGTCGGCATTGTGTCTCTTATATTTAATTCCGATGCCATTTCTGAGTTTCAATGCCAATGGGAAGGTCCAAGGGATACAGTAACCATACAGAGGTGCATCGGAATATAAAACTGGTGACACAGGAAGCGCTCATAACATAGACCCTAAGAAGACTCAGTATTCTTGTACTTAAGTCGGCATTGTGTCTTTTACGTTTAATTCCGATGCCATTTCTGTGTTTCATCGCCAATGGGAATGGCCAATGGATACAGTAAACCTGCAGAGGTGCATCGGAATGTAAAACTGGTGACACAGAAATCGCTCAAAACGTAGACCATAAGAAGACTCAGTTTACTTGTAGTTAAGTCGGCGTTGTGTTTCTTATTTTTAATTCCGATGCAATTTCTGTGTTTCATCGTCAATGGGAAGGTCCAATGGATACAGTAAACCTGCAGTGGTGCATCGGAATTTAATACTGGTGACACAGGAAGGGCTCAAAACATAGACAGTAGGAAGACTCAGTCTTCCTTTACTTAAGTCGGCATGGTGTCTCTTATATTTAATTCCAATGCAATTTCTGGGTTTCATCGTCAATGGAAGGTCCAATGGATACAGTAAACCAGCAGAGAAGCATCGGAATGTAAAACTAGTGACACAGGAAACGCTCAAAACATAGACAGTAGGGAGACTCAGCCTTCCGGTTCTTAAGTCGGCATTGTGTCTCTTATATTTAATTCCGATGCAATTTCTGTGTTTCATCGTCAATGGGAAGGTCCAAGGATACAGGAAACCTGCAGAGGTGCATCGGAATGTAAAACTGGTGACACAGGAAGCGCTCATAACATGGACCCCAAGAAGAGTCAGGTTTTCTTGTACTTGAGTGGGCATTGTGTCTTTTATATTTAATTCCGATGCAATTTCTGTATTTCATCGTCACTGTGAAGGTCCAAGGGATACAGTAAAGCTGCAGAGGTGCATCGGAATGTAAAACTGGTGACACAGAAAACGCTCAAAACGTAGACCATAAGAAGACACAGTTTTCTTGTACTTAAGTCGGCGATGTGTCTCTTATATTTAATTCCGATGCAATTTCTGTGTTTCATCGTGAATGGGAAGGTCCAATTGATACAGTAAACCTGCAGAGGTGCATCGGAATGTGATACTGGTGACACAGGAAAGGCTCAAAACATAGACTGTAGGAAGACTCAGTCTTCCTTTACTTAAGTCGGCATGGTGTCTCTTATTTTTAATTACGATGCAATTTCTGTGTTTCATCGTCAATGGAAGGTCCAATGGATACAGTAAACCAGCAGAGGAGCATCGGAAAGTAAAGCTGGTGAATCAGGACACGCTCAAATCATAGACAGTGGGAAGACTCAGCCTTCCTGTACATAAGTCGGCATTGTGTCTGTTATATTTAATTCCGATGTAATTTCTGTGTTTCAATGTCAATGGGAAGGTTCAAGGGATACAGTAAACCTGCAGATGTGCATCGGAATGAAAAACTGGTGACACAGGAAGCGCTCATAACATGGACCCTAAGAAGACTCAGGTTTTCTTGTACTTAAGTCGGCATTGTGTCATTTATATTTCATTCCGATGCAATTTCTGTGTTTCATCGACACTGTCAAGGTCCAAGGGATTCAGTAAACCTGCAGAGGTGCATCGGAATGTAAAACTGGTGACACAGGAAATGCTCAAAACATAGACAGTGGGAAGACTCAGCCTTCCTGTACTTAAGTCGGCATTGTGTCTCTTATATTTAATTCCGATGCTATTTCTGTGTATCATCGTCAATGGGAAGGTCCAATGGATACAGTAAACCTGCAGAGGTGGATCGGATTGTATAACTGATGACACAGGAAATGCTCAAATCGTAGACAGCAGGAAGACTCAGTCTTCCTGTACCTAAGTCGGCATTGTGTCTCTTATATTTAATTCCGATGAAATTTCTGTGTTTCATCGTCAATGGGAAGGTCGAAGGGAAACAGTATACCTGCAGAGGTGCATCGGAATGTAAAACTGGTGACAAGGGAAACGCTGAAAACATAGACAGTAGGAAGACTCAGTCTTTCTGTACCTAAGTCGGCATTGCGTCTCTTATATTTAATTCCGATGCAATTTCTGTGTTTCATCGTCAATGCGAAGATACAAGGCATACAGTAAACCTGCAAGAGTGCATCGGAATGTAAAACTGGTGACACAGGAAACGCTCGAATCATAGACAGTAGGAAGACTCTATCTTCCTGTACTTAAGTCGGCATTGTGTCTCTTACATTTAATTCCGATGCAATTTCTGAGTTTCATCGTCAATGGGAAGATCCAATGGATATAGTAAACCTGCAGAGGTGCATCGGAATGTAAAACTGGTGACACAGGAAATGCTCAAATCATAGACAGTAGGAGGACTCAGCCTTCGTGTACTTAAGTCGGCATCGTGTCTCTTATATTTAATGCCGATGTTATTTCTGTGTTTCATCGTCAATGGGAAGGTCCAATGGATACAGTAAATCTGCAGAGGTGGATCGGAATGTAAAACTGGTGACACAGGAAACGCTCAAAATATAGACAGTAAAAGACTCAGTCTTCCTGTACTTAAGTCGGCATTGTGTCTTTTATATTTTATTCCGATGTAATTTCTGTGTTTCAATGTCAATGGGAAGGTGCAAGGGATACAGTAAACATGCAGAGGTGCATCGGAATGTAAAACTGGTGACACAGGAAACGCTCAAATCATAGACAGTAGGAAGACTCAGTCTTCCTGTACTTAAGACGTCATTGTGTCTCTTATATTTATTTCCGATGCAATTTCTGTGTTTCATCGCCAATGGGAAGGTCCAAGGGACACAGTAAACCTGCAGAGGTGCTTCGGAATGTAAAACCAGTGACACTGGAAACGCTCAAAACATAGACCGTAAGAAGACTCAGTTTTCTTGTACTTAAGTCGTCGTTGTGTCTCTTATACTTAATTACGATGTAAATTCTCTGTTTCATCGTCAATGGGAAGGTCCAATGGATACAGTAAACGTGCAGAGACGCATCGGAATGTAAAACTGGTGACACTGTAACCGCTCAAAGCATAGACAGTAGTAAGACTCAATGTTCCTGTACTTAAGTCGGCATTGTGTCTCTTACATTTAATTCCGATGCAATTTCTGGGTTTCATGGTCAATGGGAAGGTTCAATAGATACAGTAACCCTGCAGAGGTGCATCGGAATGTAATACTGGTAACACAGGAAGCGGTCAAAGCATAGACCCTAAGAAGACTCAGTTTTCTTGTACTGAAGTCGGCATTGTGTCCCTTAAATTTAATTTGATGCAATTTCTGTGTTTCACGGTCACTGTGAAGGTCCAAGAGATACAGTAAACCTGCAGAGGTGCATCAAAATGTAAAACTGATGACACAGGAAACGCTCAAAACATAGACAGTAGGAAGACTCAGTCTACCTATACCTATATCGGCATTGTGTCTCTTATATTTGTTTCCGATGCAATTTCTGTGTTTCGTCGTCAATGGGAAGGTAAAAGGGATACAGTAAAGCTGCAGAGGTGCAACGGAATGTAAAACTGGTGACACAGGAAGCGCTCAAATCATAGACCGTAAGAAGACTCAGTTTTCTTGTACTTAAGTCGACATTGTGTCTCTTATATTTAATTCCGACGCAATTTCTGTGTTTCATCGTCAATGGGAAGGTCGAAGGGAAACAGTATACCTGCAGAGGTGCATCGGAATGTAAAACTGGTGACAAGGGAAACGCTGAAAACATAGACAGTAGCTCAAATCTTCCTGTACTTAAGTCGGCATTGTGTCTTTTATATTTAATTCCGATGCTATTTCTGTGTTTCATCGTCAATGGGAAGGGCCAATGGATACAGTAAACCTGCAGAGGTGCATCGGAATGTAAAACTGGTGACACAGAAAACGCTCAAAACGTAGACCATGAGAAGACTCAGTTTTCTTGTACTTAAGTCGGCGTTGTGCCTCTTATATTTAATTCCGATGCAATTTCTGTGTTTCATCGCCAATGGGAAGGGCCAATGGATACAGTAAACCTGCAGAGGTGCATCGGAATGTAAAACTGGTGACACAGAAAACGCTCAAAACGTAGACCATAAGAAGACTCAGTTTTCTTTTACTTAAGTCGGCGTTGTGTCTCTTATATTTAATTCCGATGCAATTTCTGTGTTTCATCGTCAATGGGAAGGTCCAATGGATACAGTAAACCTGCAGAGGTGCATCGGAATTTAGTACTGGGGACACAGGAAAGGCTCTAAACATAGACAGTAGGAAGACTCAGTCTTCCTTTACTTAAGTCGGCATGGTGTCTCTTATATTTAATTCCAATGCAATTTCTGGGTTTCATCGTCAATGGAAGGTCCAATGGATACAGTAAACCAGCAGAGGAGCATCGGAATGTAAAACTGGTGACAGAGGAAACGCTCAAAACATAGACAGTAGGGAGACTCAGCCTTCCTGTTCTTAAGTCGGCATTGTGTCTCTTATATTTAATTCCGATGCAATTTCTGTGTTTCATCGCCAATGTGAAGGGTCAATGGATACAGTAAACCTGCAGAGGTGCATCGGAATGTAAAACTGGTGACACAGAAAACGCTCAAAACGTAGACCGTAAGAAGACTCAGTTTTCTTGTACTTAAGTCTGCGTTGTGTCTCTTCTATTTAGTCCCGATGCAATTTCTGTGTTTCATCGTCAATGGGAAGGTCCAAGGGATACAGCAAACCTGCAGAGGTGCATCGGAATGTAAAACTCGTGACACAGGAAGCGCTCATAACATGGACCCCAAGAAGACTCAGGTTTTCTTGTACTTGAGTGGGCATTGTGTCTTTTATATTTAATTCCGATGCAATTTCTGTGTTTCATCGTCACTGTGAAGGTCCAAGGGATACAGTAAAGCTGCAGAGGTGCATCGGAATGTAAAACTGGTGACACAGGAAACGCTCAAAACATAGACAGTACGAAGACTCAGTCTTCCTGTATTTAAATCGGCATTGTGTCTGTTATAGTAAATTCCGATGTAATTTCTGTGTTTCAATGTCAATGGGAAGGTCCAATGGATACAGTAAACCTGCAGAGGTACATCGTAATGTAATACTGGTGACACAAGAAAGGCTCAAAACATAGACAGTAGGAAGACTCAGTCTTCCTTTACTTAAGTCGGCATGGTGTCTTTTATGTTTAATTCCGCTGCAATTTCTGTGTTTCATCGTCAATGGAAGGTCCAATGGATACAGTAAACCAGCAGAGGAGCATCGGAATGTAAAACTGGTGACACAGAAAACGCTCAAAACGTAGACCGTAAGAAGACTCAGTTTTCTTGTACTTAAGTCGGCGTTGTGTCTCTTATATTTAATTCCGATGCAATTTCTGTGTTTCATCGTCAATTGGAAGGTCCAATTGATACAGTTTACCTGCAGAGGTGCATAGGAATGTGATACTGGTGACACAGTAAAGGCTCAAAACATAGACTGTAGGAAGACTCATTCTTCCTTTACTTAAGTCGGCATGGTGTCTCTTATATTTAATTCCGATGCCATTTCTGTGTTTCATCGTCAATGGAAGGTCCAATGGATACAGTAAACCAGCAGAGGAGCATCGGAAAGTAAAGCTGGTGATACAGGACACGCTCAAATCATAGACAGTGGGAAGACTCAGCCTTCCTGTACTTAAGTCGGCATTGTGTCTGTTATATTTAATTCCGATGTAATTTCTGTGTTTCATCGTCACTGTCAAGGTCCAAGGGATTCAGTAAACCTGCAGAGGTGCATCGGAATGTAAAACTGGTGACACAGGAAATGCTCAAAACGTAGACAGTAGGGAGACTCAGTCTTCCTGTACCTAAGTCGGCATTGTGTCTCTTATATTTAATTCCGATGCAATTTCTGTGTTTCATCGTCAATGGAAGGTCCAATGGATACAGTAAACCAGCAGAGGTGCATCGGAATGTAAAACTGGTGACACAGGAAACGCTCAAAACATAGACAATAGAAAGACACACTCTTCCTGTACTTAAGTCGACATTGTGTCTCTTATATTTAATTCCGATGCAATTTCTGTGTTTCATCGTCAATGGGAGGTCCAAGGGATACAGTAACCCTGCAGAGGTGCATCGGAATGTAAAACTGGAGACACAGGAAGCGCTCATAACATAGACCCTAAGAAGACTCAGGTTTTCTTGTACTTAAGTCGGCATTGTGTCTCTTACATTTAATTCCGATGCAATTTCTGTGTTTCATCGTCAATGGCAAGGTCCAAGGGATACAGTAAACCTGCAGAGGTGCATCGGAATGTAAAACTGGTGACACAGGAAACGCTCAAATCATAGACAATAAAAAGACACACTCTTCCTGTACTTAAGTCGACATTGTGTCTCTTATATTTAATTCCGATGCAATTTCTGAGCTTCATCGTCAATGGGAAGATCCAAGGGATACAGTAAACCTGCAGAGGTGCATCGGAATGTAAAACAGGTGACACAGGAGACGCTCAAAATATAGACAGTAGGAAGACCCAGTCTTCCTGTACTTAAGACTTCATTGTGTCTCTCATATTTAATTCCGATGCAATTTCTGTGTTTCATCGCCAATGGGAAGCTCCAAGGGACACAGTAAACCTACAGAGGTGCATCGGAATGTAAAACTGGTGACACTGGAAACGCTCAAAACATAGACCGTAAGAAGACTCAGTTTTCTTGTACTTAAGTCGTCGTTGTGTCTCTTATACTTAATTCCGATGTAATGTCTGTGTTTCATCGTCCATGGGAAGGTCCAATGGTACAGTAAACCTGCAGAGTCGAATCGGAATGTAAAACTGGTGACACTGTAAACGCTCAAAACATAGACAGTAGGAAGACTCAATGTTCCTGTACCTAAGTCGGCATTGTGTCTCTTATATTTAATTCCGATGCAATTTCTGAGCTTCATCGTCAATGGGAAGATCCAAGGGATACAGTAAACCTGCAGAGGTGCATCGGAATGTAAAACAGGTGACACAGGAGACGCTCAAAGCATAGACAGTAGGAAGACTCAGTCTTCCTGTACTAAACTCGGCATTGTGTCTCTTATATTTAATTCCGATGCAATTTCTGTGTTTCATCGTCACTGTGAAGGTCCAAGGGATACAGATACCTGCAGAGGTGCATCGGAATGTAAAACTGGTGACACAGGAAACGCTCAAAACATAGACAGTAGGAGGACTCAGTCTTCCTGTACTTATGTCATCATTGTGTCTCTTATATTTAATTCCGATGCAATTTCTGTGTTTCATCGTCACTGTGAATGTCCAAGGGATACAGTAAACGTGCAGCGGTGCATCGGAATGTAAAACTGGTGACACAGGAAACGCTCAAAACATAGACAGTAGGAAGACTCAGACTTCCTGTACTTCAGTCGGCATTGTGTCTCTTATATTTAATTCCGATGCCATTTCTGTATTTCATCGCCAATGGAAAGGTCCAAGGGATACAGTGATCATGCAGAAGTGCATTGGAATGTAAAACTGGTGACAAAGGAAACGCTCAAATCATACACCGTAAGATGTCTCAGTTTTCTTGTACTTAAGTCGGCGTTGTGTCTCTTATATTTAATTCCGAAGCAATTTCTGTGTTTCATCGTCAATTGGAAGGTCCAATGGATACAGTAAACCTGCAGAGGTGCATCGCAATGTAAAACTGGTGACACAGGAACCGCTCATAACATCGACACTAAGAAGACTCAGTTTTCTTGTACTTAAGTCGGCATTGTGTCTTTTATATTTAATTCCGATTCAATTTCTGTGTTTCATCGCCAATGGGAAGGTCCAAGGGATACAGTAAAGCTGCAGAGGTGCATCGGAATTTAAAACTGGTGATACAGGACACGCTCAAATATAGACAGAAAGAAGACTCAGTCTTCCTTTACTTAAGTCGGCATGGTGTCTCTTATATTTAATGCCGATGCAATTTCTTTCATCGTCAATGGAAGGTCCAATGGATACAGTAAACCAGCAGAGGTGCATCGGAATGTCAAACTGGTGACACAGGAAACGCTCAAAACATAGACAATAGAAAGACACACTCTTCCTGTACTTAAGTCGACATTGTGTCTCTTATATTTAATTCCGATGCAATTTCTGTGTTTCATCGTCAATGGGAGAGTCGAAGGGAAACAGTATACCTGCAGAGGTGCATCGGAATGTAAAACAGGTGACACAGGAGACGCTCAAAGCATAGACAGTAGGAAGACTCAGTCTTCCTGTACTTAACTCGGCATTGTGTCTCTTATATTTAATTCCGATGCAATTTCTGTGTTTCATCGTCACTGTGAAGGTCAAAGGGATACAGTAAACATGCAGAGGTGCATCGGAACGTAAAACTGGTGACACAGGAAACGCTCAAAACATAGACAGTAGGAAGACTCAGTCTTCCTGTACTTAAGACGTCATTGTGTCTCTTATATTTAACTCCGATGCAATTTCTGTGTTTCATCGTCACTGTGAAGGGCCGAGGGATACAGTAAACCTGCAGAGGTGCATCGGAATGTAAAACTGGTGACACAGGAAACGCTCAATGCATAGACAGTAGGAAGACTCAGCCTTCCTGTACTTAGACGTCATTGTGTCTCTTATATTTAATTCCGATGCAATTTCTGTGTTTCATCGTCAATGGGAAGGTCCAAGTGACACAGTAAACCTGCAGAGGTGCATCGGAATTTAAAACTGGTGACACTGGAAACGCTCAAAGCATAGACCGTAAGAAGACTCAGTTTTCTTGTTTTTAAGTCGGCGTTGTGTCTCTTATATTTAATTCCGATGTAATTCCTGTGCTTCATCGTCAATGGGAAGGTTCAATGGATACAGTAAACCTGCAGAGGTGCATCGGAATGTAAAACTGGTGACGCAGGAAACGCTCAAAACATAGACAGTAGGAAGACTCAATGTTCCTGTACTTAAGTCGGCATTGTGTCCCTTATATTTAATTCCGATGCTATTTCTGTGTTTCATCGTCAATGGGAAGGTCCAATGGATACAGTAAACCTGCAGAGGTGCATAGGAATGTAAAATTGGTGACGCAGGAAACGCTCAAAAACATAGACAGTAGGAAGACTCTATCTTCCTGTACTTAAGTCGGCATTGTGTCTCTTTAATTCCGATGCAATTTCTGAGTTTCATCGTCAATGGGAAGATCCAAGGGATATAGTAAACCTGCAGAGGTGCATCGGAATGTAAAACTGGTGACACAGGAAATGCTCAAATCATAGACAGTAGGAGGACTCAGGCTTCGTGTACTTAAGTCGGCATCGTGTCTCTTATATTTAATTCCGATGCTATTTCTGTGTTCCATCGTCAATGGGAAGGTCCAATGGATACAGTAAACCTGCAGAGGTGGATCGGAATGTAAAACTGGTGACACAGGAAACGCTCAAATCATAAACAGTAGGAAGACTCAGTCTTCCTGTACTTAAGTCGGCATTGTGTCTTTTATATTTAATTCCGATGTAATTTCTGTGTTTCAATGTCAATGGGAAGGTGCAAGGGATACAGTAAACATGCAGAGGTGCATCGGAATGTAAAACTGGTGACACAGGAAACGCTCAAATCATAGACAGTAGGAAGACTCAGTCTTCCTGTACTTAAGACGTCTTTGTGTCTCTTATATTTAATTCAGATGCAATTTCTGTGTTTCATCGCCAATGGGAAGGTCCAAGGGACACAGTAAACCTGCAGAGGTGCTTCGGAATGTAAAAGTAGTGACACTGGAAACGCTCAAAACATAGACCGTAAGAAGACTCAGTTTTCTTGTACTTAAGTCGGCGTTGTGTCTCTTATATTTAATTCCGATGCAATTTCTGTGTTTCATCGCCAATGGGAAGCTCCAAGGGACACAGTAAACCTACAGAGGTGCATCGGAATGTAAAACTGGTGACACAGGAATCGCTCAAATCATAGACAGTAGGAAGACTCAGTCTTCCTGTACTTAAGACGTCTTTGTGTCTCTTATATTTAATTCAGATGCAATTTCTGTGTTTCATCGTCAATGGCAAGGTCCAAGGATACAGTAAACCTGCAGAGGTGCATCGGAATGTAAAACTGGTGACACAGGAAACGCTCAAATCATAGACAATAAAAAGACACACTCTTCCTGTACTTAAGTCGACATTGTGTCTCTTATATTTAATTCCGATGCAATTTCTGAGCTTCATCGTCAATGGGAAGATCCAAGGGATACAGTAAACCTGCAGAGGTGCATCGGAATGTAAAACAGGTGACACAGGAGACGCTCAAAATATAGACAGTAGGAAGACTCAGTCTTCCTGTACTTAAGACTTCATTGTGTCTCTCATATTTAATTCCGATGCAATTTCTGTGTTTCATCGCCAATGGGAAGCTCCAAGGGACACAGTAAACCTGCAGAGGTGCTTCGGAATGTAAAAGTAGTGACACTGGAAACGCTCAAAACATAGACCGTAAGAAGACTCAGTTTTCTTGTACTTAAGTCGGCGTTGTGTCTCTTATATTTAATTCCGATGCAATTTCTGTGTTTCATCGCCAATGGGAAGCTCCAAGGGACACAGTAAACCTACAGAGGTGCATCGGAATGTAAAACTGGTGACACAGGAATCGCTCAAATCATAGACAGTAGGAGGACTCTGTCTTCCTGTACTTATGTCATCATTGTGTCTCTTATATTTAATTCCGATGCAACTTCTGTGTTTCATCGTCACTGTGAAGGTCCAAAGGATACAGTAAACGTGCAGAGGTGCATCGGAATGTAAAACTGGTGACACAGGAAACGCTCAAAACGTAGACAGTAGGAAGACTCAGACTTCCTGTACTTCAGTCGGCATTGTGTCTCTTATATTTAATTCCGATGCCATTTCTGTATTTCATCGCCAATGGAAAGGTCCAAGGGATACAGTGATCATGCAGAAGTGCATTGGAATGTAAAACTGGTGACAAAGGAAACGCTCAAATCATACACCGTAAGATGTCTCAGTTTTCTTGTACTTAAGTCGGCGTTGTGTCTCTTATATTTAATTCCGAAGCAATTTCTGTGTTTCATCGTCAATTGGAAGGTCCAAGGGACACAGTAAACCTACAGAGGTGCATCGGAATGTAAAACTGGTGACACTGGAAACGCTCAAAACATAGACCGTAAGAAGACTCAGTTTTCTTGTACTTAAGTCGTCGTTGTGTCTCTTATACTTAATTCCGATGTAATGTCTGTGTTTCATCGTCCATGGGAAGGTCCAATGGTACAGTAAACCTGCAGAGTCGAATCGGAATGTAAAACTGGTGACACTGTAAACGCTCAAAACATAGACAGTAGGAAGACTCAATGTTCCTGTACCTAAGTCGGCATTGTGTCTCTTATATTTAATTCCGATGCAATTTCTGAGCTTCATCGTCAATATGAAGATCCAAGGGATACAGTAAACCTGCAGAGGTGCATCGCAATGTAAAACTGGTGACACAGGAACCGCTCATAACATCGACCCTAAGAAGACTCAGTTTTCTTGTACTTAAGTCGGCATTGTGTCTTTTATATTTAATTCCGATTCAATTTCTGTGTTTCATCGTCACTGTGAAGGTCCACGGCATACAGTAAACCTGCAGAGGTGCATCGGAATGTAAAACTGGTGACACAGGAAACGCTCAAAACATAGACAGTAGGAGGACTCAGTCTTCCTGTACTTATGTCATCATTGTGTCTCTTATATTTAATTCCGATGCAATTTCTGTGTTTCATCGTCACTGTGAAGGTCCAAGGGATACAGTAAACGTGCAGAGGTGCATCGGAATGTAAAACTGGTGACACAGGAAACGCTCAAAACATAGACAGTAGGAAGACTCAGTCTTCCTGTTCTTAAGACTTCATTGTGTCTCTCATATTTAATTCCGATGCAATTTCTGTGTTTCATCGCCAATGGGAAGCTCCAATGGACACAGTAAACCTACAGAGGTGCATGGGAATGTAAAAGTGGTGACACTGGAAACGCTCAAAACATAGACCATAAGAAGACTCAGTTTTCTTGTACTTAAGTCGTCGTTGTGTCTCTTATACTTAATTCCGATGTAATGTCTGTGTTTCATCGTCCATGGGAAGGTCCAATGGTACAGTAAACCTGCAGAGTCGAATCGGAATGTAAAACTGGTGACACTGTAAACGCTCAAAACATAGACAGTAGGAAGACTCAATGTTCCTGTACCTAAGACGGCATTGTGTCTCTTATATTTAATTCCGATGCAATTTCTGAGCTTCATCGTCAATGGGAAGATCCTAGGGATACAGTAAACCTGCAGAGGTGCATCGGAATGTAAAACAGGTGACACAGGAGACGCTCAAAGCATAGACAGTAGGAAGACTCAGTCTTCCTGTACTAAACTCGGCATTGTGTCTCTTATATTTAATTCCGATGCAATTTCTGTGTTTCATCGTCACTGTGAAGGTCCAAGGGATACAGATACCTGCAGAGGTGCATCGGAATGTAAAACTGGTGACACAGGAAACGCTTAAAACATAGACAGTAGGAGGACTCAGTCTTCCTGTACTTATGTCATCATTGTGTCTCTTATATTTAATTCCGATGCAATTTCTGTGTTTCATCGTCACTGTGAAGGTCCAAGGGATACAGTAAACGTGCAGAGGTGCATCGGAATGTAAAACTGGTGACACAGGAGACGCTCAAAAGATAGACAGTAGGAAGACTCAGACTTCCTGTACTTCAGTCGGCACTGTGTCTCTTATATTTAATTCCGATGCCATTTCTGTATTTCATCGCCAATGGAAAGGTCCAAGGGATACAGTGATCATGCAGAAGTGCATTGGAATGTAAAACTGGTGACAAAGGAAACGCTCAAATCATACACCGTAAGATGTCTCAGTTTTCTTGTACTTAAGTCGGCGTTGTGTCTCTTATATTTAATTCCGAAGCAATTTCTGTGTTTCATCGTCAATTGGAAGGTCCAATGGATACAGTAAACCTGCAGAGGTGCATCGCAATGTAAAACTGGTGACACAGGAACCGCTCATAATATCGACCCTAAGAAGACTCAGTTTTCTTGTACTTAAGTCGGCATTGTGTCTTTTATATTTAATTCCGATTCAATTTCTGTGTTTCATCGTCACTGTGAAGGTCCACGGTATACAGTAAACCAGCAGAGGTGCATCGGAATGTAAAACTGGTGACACAGGAAACGCTCATAACATAGACAGTAGGAGGACACAGTTTTCCTGTACTTATGTCATCATTGTGTCTCTTATATTTAATTCCGATGCAATTTCTGTGTTTCATCGTCACTGTGAAGGTCCAAGGGATACAGTAAACGTGCAGAGGTGCATCGGAATGTAAAACTGGTGACACAGGAAACGCTCAAAACATATACAGTAGGAAGACTCAGTCTTCCTGTACTTCAGTCGGCATTGTGTCTCTTATATTTAATTCCGATGCCATTTCTGTGTTTCATCGCCAATGGGAAGGTCCAAGGGATACAGTAAAGCTGCAGAGGTGCATCGGAATTTAAAACTGGTGATACAGGACACGCTCAAATATAGACAGAAAGAAGACTCAGTCTTCTTTTACTTAAGTCGGCATGGTGTCTCTTATATTTAATGCCGATGCAATTTCTTTCATCGTCAATGGAAGGTCCAATGGATACAGTAAACCAGCAGAGGTGCATCGGAATGTCAAACTGGTGACACAGGAAACGCTCAAAACATAGACAATAGAAAGACACACTCTTCCTGTACTTAAGTCGACATTGTGCCTCTTATATTTAAATCCGATGCAATTTCTGTGTTTCATCGTCAATGGGAGAGTCGAATGGAAACAGTATACCTGCAGAGGTGCATCGGAATGTAAAACAGGTGACACAGGAGACGCTCAAAGCATAGACAGTAGGAAGTCTCAGTCTTCCTGTACTTAACTCGGCATTGTGTCTCTTATATTTAATTCCGATGCAATTTCTGTGTTTCATCGGCACTGTGAAGGTCAAAGGGATACAGTAAACATGCAGAGGTGCATCGGAACGTAAAACTGGTGACACAGGAAACGCTCAAAACATAGACAGTAGGAAGACTCAGCCTTCCTGTACTTAAGACGTCATTGTGTCTCTTATATTTAACTCCGATGCAATTTCTGTGTTTCATCGTCACTGTGAAGGGCCGAGGGATACAGTAAACCTGCAGAGGTGCATCGGAATGTAAAACTGGTGACACAGGAAACGCTCAATACATAGACAGTAGGAAGACTCAGCCTTCCTGTACTTAAGACGTCATTGTGTCTCTTATATTTAATTCCGATGCAATTTCTGTGTTTCATCGTCAATGGGAAGGTCCAAGGGACACAGTAAACCTGCAGAGATGCATCGGAATTTAAAACTGGTGACACTGGAAACGCTCAAAGCATAGACCGTAAGAAGACTCAGTTTTCTTGTTTTTAAGTCGGCGTTGTGTCTCTTATATTTAATTCCGATGTAATTCCTGTGTTTCATCGTCAATGGGAAGGTTCAATGGATACAGTAAACCTGCAGAGGTGCATCGGAATGTAAAACTGGTGACACAGGAAACGCTCAAAACATAGACAGTAGGAAGACTCAGACTTCCTGTACTTCAGTCGGCATTGTGTCTCTTATATTTAATTCCGATGCAATTTCTGTATTTCATCGCCAATGGAAAGGTCCAAGGGATACAGTGATCATGCAGAAGTGCATTGGAATGTAAAACTGGTGACAAAGGAAACGCTCAAATCATACACCGTAAGATGTATCAGTTTTCTTGTACTTAAGTCGGCGTTGTGTCTCTTATATTTAATTCCGAAGCAATTTCTGTGTTTCATCGTCAATTGGAAGGTCCAATGGATACAGTAAACCTGCAGAGGTGCATCGCAATGTAAAACTGGTGACACAGGAACCGCTCATAACATCGACCCTATGAAGACTCAGTTTTCTTGTACTTAAGTCGGCATTGTGTCTTTTATATTTAATTCCGATTCAATTTCTGTGTTTCATCGTCACTGTGAAGGTCCACGGTATACAGTAAACCAGCAGAGGTGCATCGGAATGTCAAACTGGTGACACAGGAAACGCTCAAAGCATAGACAATAGAAAGACACACTCTTCCTGTACTTAAGTCGACATTGTGTCTCTTATATTTAATTCCGATGCAATTTCTGTGTTTCATCGTCAATGGGAGAGTCGAATGGAAACAGTATACCTGCAGAGGTGCATCGGAATGTAAAACAGGTGACACAGGAGACGCTCAAAGCATAGACAGTAGGAAGACTCAGTCTTCCTGTACTTAACTCGGCATTGTGTCTCTTATATTTAATTCCGATGCAATTTCTGTGTTTCATCGTCACTGTGAAGGTGAAAGGGATACAGTAAACATGCAGAGGTGCATCGGAACGTAAAACTGGTGACACAGGAAACGCTCAAAACATAGACAGTAGGAAGACTCAGCCTTCCTGTACTTAAGACGTCATTGTGTCTCTTATATTTAACTCCGATGCAATTTCTGTGTTTCATCGTCACTGTGAAGGGCCGAGGGATACAGTAAACCTGCAGAGGTGCATCGGAATGTAAAACTGGTGACACAGGAAACGCTCAATACATAGACAGTAGGAAGACTCAGCCTTCCTGTACTTAAGACGTCATTGTGTCTCTTATATTTAATTCCGATGCAATTTCTGTGTTTCATCGTCAATGGGAAGGTCCAAGGGACACAGTAAACCTGCAGAGGTGCATCGGAATTTAAAACTGGTGACACTGGAAACGCTCAAAGCATAGACCGTAAGAAGACTCAGTTTTCTTGTTTTTAAGTTGGCGTTGTGTCTCTTATATTTAATTCCGATGTAATTCCTGTGTTTCATCGTCAATGGGATGGTTCAATGGATACAGTAAACCTGCAGAGGTGCATCGGAATGTAAAACTGGTGACGCAGGAAACGCTCAAAACATAGACAGTAGGAAGACTCAATGTTCCTGTACTTAAGTCGGCATTGTGTCCCTTATATTTAATTCCGATGCTATTTCTGTGTTTCATCGTCAATGGGAAGGTCCAATGGATACAGTAAACCTGCAGAGGTGCATCGGAATGTAAAATTGGTGACGCAGGAAACGCTCAAAAACATAGACAGTAGGAAGACTCTATCTTCCTGTACTTAAGTCGGCATTGTGTCTCTTATATTTAATTCCGATGCAATTTCTGAGTTTCATCGCCAATGGGAAGCTCCAAGGGACACAGTAAACCTGCAGAGGTGCATCGGAATGTAAAACTGGTGACGCAGGAAACGCTCAAAACATAGACAGTAGGAAGACTCAATGTTCCTGTACTTAAGTCGGCATTGTGTCCCTTATATTTAATTCCGATGCTATTTCTGTGTTTCATCGTCAATGGGAAGGTCCAAGGGACACAGTAAACCTGCAGAGGTGCATCGGAATTTAAAACTGGTGACACTGGAAACGCTCAAAGCATAGACCGTAAGAAGACTCAGTTTTCTTGTTTTTAAGTCGGCGTTGTGTCTCTTATATTTAATTCCGATGTAATTCCTGTGTTTCATCGTCAATGGGAAGGTCCAAGGGATACAGTAAACCTGCAGAGGTGCATCGGAATGTAAAACTGGTGACACAGGAAACGCTCAAAATATAGACAGTAAAAGACTCAGTCTTCGTGTACTTAAGTCGGCATTGTGTCTTTTATATTTAATTCCGATGTAATTTCTGTGTTTCAATGTCAATGGGAAGGTGCAAGGGATACAGTAAACATGCAGAGGTGCATCGGAATGTAAAACTGGTGACACAGGAAACGCTCAAATCATAGACAGTAGGAAGACTCAGTCTTCCTGTACTTAAGACGTCTTTGTGTCTCTTATATTTAATTCAGATGCAATTTCTGTGTTTCATCGCCAATGGGAAGGTCCAAGGGACACAGTAAACCTGCAGAGGTGCTTCGGAATGTAAAAGTAGTGACACTGGAAACGCTCAAAACATAGACCGTAAGAAGACTCAGTTTTCTTGTACTTAAGTCGGCGTTGTGTCTCTTATATTTAATTCCGATGCAATTTCTGTGTTTCATCGCCAATGGGAAGCTCCAAGGGACACAGTAAACCTACAGAGGTGCATCGGAATGTAAAACTGGTGACACTGGAAACGCTCCAAGCATAGACCGTAAGAAGACTCAGTTTTCTTGTACTTAAGTCGTCGTTGTGTCTCTTATACTTAATTCCGATGTAATGTCTGTGTTTCATCGTCCATGGGAAGGTCGAATGGTACAGTAAACCTGCAGAGTCGAATCGGAATGTAAAACTGGTGACACTGTAAACGCTCAAAACATAGACAGTAGGAAGACTCAATGTTCCTGTACCTAAGTCGGCATTGTGTCTCTTATATTTAATTCCGATGCAATTTCTGAGCTTCATCGTCAATGGGAAGATCCAAGGGATACAGTAAACCTGCAGAGGTGCATCGGAATGTAAAACAGGTGACACAGGAGACGCTCAAAGCATAGACAGTAGGAAGACACAGTCTTCCTGTACTAAACTCGGCATTGTGTCTCTTATATTTAATTCCGATGCAATTTCTGTGTTTCATCGTCACTGTGAAGGTCCAAGGGATACAGATACCTGCAGAGGTGCATCGGAATGTAAAACTGGTGACACAGGAAACGCTCAAAACATAGACAGTAGGAGGACTCAGTCTTCCTGTACTTATGTCATCATTGTGTCTCTTATATTTAATTCCGATGCAATTTCTGTGTTTCATCGTCACTGTGAAGGTCCAAGGGATACAGTAAACGTGCAGAGGTGCATCGGAATGTAAAACTGGTGACACAGGAAACGCTCAAAACATAGACAGTAGGAAGACTCAGACTTCCTGTACTTCAGTCGGCATTGTGTCTCTTATATTTAATTCCGATGCAATTTCTGTATTTCATCGCCAATGGAAAGGTCCAAGGGATACAGTGATCATGCAGAAGTGCATTGGAATGTAAAACTGGTGACAAAGGAAACGCTCAAATCATACACCGTAAGATGTATCAGTTTTCTTGTACTTAAGTCGGCGTTGTGTCTCTTATATTTAATTCCGAAGCAATTTCTGTGTTTCATCGTCAATTGGAAGGTCCAATGGATACAGTAAACCTGCAGAGGTGCATCGCAATGTAAAACTGGTGACACAGGAACCGCTCATAACATCGACCCTAAGAAGACTCAGTTTTCTTGTACTTAAGTCGGCATTGTGTCTTTTATATTTAATTCCGATTCAATTTCTGTGTTTCATCGTCACTGTGAAGGTCCACGGTATACAGTAAACCAGCAGAGGTGCATCGGAATGTCAAACTGGTGACACAGGAAACGCTCAAAACATAGACAATAGAAAGACACACTCTTCCTGTACTTAAGTCGACATTGTGTCTCTTATATTTAATTCCGATGCAATTTCTGTGTTTCATCGTCAATGGGAGAGTCGAATGGAAACAGTATACCTGCAGAGGTGCATCGGAATGTAAAACAGGTGACACAGGAGACGCTCAAAGCATAGACAGTAGGAAGACTCAGTCTTCCTGTACTTAACTCGGCATTGTGTCTCTTATATTTAATTCCGATGCAATTTCTGTGTTTCATCGTCACTGTGAAGGTCAAAGGGATACAGTAAACATGCAGAGGTGCATCGGAACGTAAAACTGGTGACACAGGAAACGCTCAAAACATAGACAGTAGGAAGACTCAGCCTTCCTGTACTTAAGACATCATTGTGTCTCTTATATTTAACTCCGATGCAATTTCTGTGTTTCATCGTCACTGTGAAGGGCCGAGGGATACAGTAAACCTGCAGAGGTGCATCGGAATGTAAAACTGGTGACACAGGAAACGATCAATACATAGACAGTAGGAAGACTCAGCCTTCCTGTACTTAAGACGTCATTGTGTCTCTTATATTTAATTCCGATGCAATTTCTGTGTTTCATCGTCAATGGGAAGGTCCAAGGGACACAGTAAACCTGCAGAGGTGCATCGGAATTTAAAACTGGTGACACTGGAAACGCTCAAAGCATAGACCGTAAGAAGACTCAGTTTTCTTGTTTTTAAGTTGGCGTTGTGTCTCTTATATTTAATTCCGATGTAATTCCTGTGTTTCATCGTCAATGGGAAGGTTCAATGGATACAGTAAACCTGCAGAGGTGCATCGGAATGTAAAACTGGTGACGCAGGAAACGCTCAAAACATAGACAGTGGGAAGACTCAATGTTCCTGTACTTAAGTCGGCATTGTGTCCCTTATATTTAATTCCGATGCTATTTCTGTGTTTCATCGTCAATGGGAAGGTCCAATGGATACAGTAAACCTGCAGAGGTGCATCGGAATGTAAAATTGGTGACGCAGGAAACGCTCAAAAACATAGACAGTAGGAAGACTCTATCTTCCTGTACTTAAGTCGGCATTGTGTCTCTTATATTTAATTCCGATGCAATTTCTGAGTTTCATCGCCAATGGGAAGCTCCAAGGGACACAGTAAACCTGCAGAGGTGCATCGGAATGTAAAACTGGTGACGCAGGAAACGCTCAAAGCATAGACAGTAGGAAGACTCAATGTTCCTGTACTTAAGTCGGCATTGTGTCCCTTATATTTAATTCCGATGCTATTTCTGTGTTTCATCGTCAATGGGAAGGTCCAAGGGACACAGTAAACCTGCAGAGGTGCATCGGAATTTAAAACTGGTGACACTGGAAACGCTCAAAGCATAGACCGTAAGAAGACTCAGTTTTCTTGTTTTTAAGTCGGCGTTGTGTCTCTTATATTTAATTCCGATGTAATTCCTGTGTTTCATCGTCAATGGGAAGGTCCAAGGGATACAGTAAACCTGCAGAGGTGCATCGGAATGTAAAACTGGTGACACAGGAAACGCTCAAAATATAGACAGTAAAAGACTCAGTCTTCGTGTACTTAAGTCGGCATTGTGTCTTTTATATTTAATTCCGATGTAATTTCTGTGTTTCAATGTCAATGGGAAGGTGCAAGGGATACAGTAAACATGCAGAGGTGCATCGGAATGTAAAACTGGTGACACAGGAAACGCTCAAATCATAGACAGTAGGAAGACTCAGTCTTCCTGTACTTAAGACGTCTTTGTGTCTCTTATATTTAATTCAGATGCAATTTCTGTGTTTCATCGCCAATGGGAAGGTCCAAGGGACACAGTAAACCTGCAGAGGTGCTTCGGAATGTAAAAGTAGTGACACTGGAAACGCTCAAAACATAGACCGTAAGAAGACTCAGTTTTCTTGTACTTAAGTCGGCGTTGTGTCTCTTATATTTAATTCCGATGCAATTTCTGTGTTTCATCGCCAATGGGAAGCTCCAAGGGACACAGTAAACCTACAGAGGTGCATCGGAATGTAAAACTGGTGACACTGGAAACGCTCCAAGCATAGACCGTAAGAAGACTCAGTTTTCTTGTACTTAAGTCGTCGTTGTGTCTCTTATACTTAATTCCGATGTAATGTCTGTGTTTCATCGTCCATGGGAAGGTCGAATGGTACAGTAAACCTGCAGAGTCGAATCGGAATGTAAAACTGGTGACACTGTAAACGCTCAAAACATAGACAGTAGGAAGACTCAATGTTCCTGTACCTAAGTCGGCATTGTGTCTCTTATATTTAATTCCGATGCAATTTCTGAGCTTCATCGTCAATGGGAAGATCCAAGGGATACAGTAAACCTGCAGAGGTGCATCGGAATGTAAAACAGGTGACACAGGAGACGCTCAAAGCATAGACAGTAGGAAGACTCAGTCTTCCTGTACTAAACTCGGCATTGTGTCTCTTATATTTAATTCCGATGCAATTTCTGTGTTTCATCGTCACTGTGAAGGTCCAAGGGATACAGATACCTGCAGAGGTGCATCGGAATGTAAAACTGGTGACACAGGAAACGCTCAAAACATAGACAGTAGGAGGACTCAGTCTTCCTGTACTTATGTCATCATTGTGTCTCTTATATTTAATTCCGATGCAATTTCTGTGTTTCATCGTCACTGTGAAGGTCCAAAGGATACAGTAAACGTGCAGAGGTGCATCGGAATGTAAAACTGGTGACACAGGAAACGCTCAAAACATAGACAGTAGGAAGACTCAGACTTCCTGTACCTCAGTCGGCATTGTGTCTCTTATATTTAATTCCGATGCCATTTCTGTATTTCATCGCCAATGGAAAGGTCCAAGGGATACAGTGATCATGCAGAAGTGCATTGGAATGTAAAACTGGTGACAAAGGAAACGCTCAAATCATACACCGTAAGATGTCTCAGTTTTCTTGTACTTAAGTCGGCGTTGTGTCTCTTATATTTAATTCCGAAGCAATTTCTGTGTTTCATCGTCAATTGGAAGGTCCAATGGATACAGTAAACCTGCAGAGGTGCATCGCAATGTAAAACTGGTGACACAGGAACCGCTCATAACATCGACCCTAAGAAGACTCAGTTTTCTTGTACTTAAGTCGGCATTGTGTCTTTTATATTTAATTCCGATTCAATTTCTGTGTTTCATCGTCACTGTGAAGGTCCACGGCATACAGTAAACCTGCAGAGGTGCATCGGAATGTAAAACTGGTGACACAGGAAACGCTCAAAACATAGACAGTAGGAGGACTCAGTCTTCCTGTACTTATGTCATCATTGTGTCTCTTATATTTAATTCCGATGCAATTTCTGTGTTTCATCGTCACTGTGAAGGTCCAAGGGATACAGTAAACGTGCAGAGGTGCATCGGAATGTAAAACTGGTGACACAGGAAACGCTCAAAACATAGACAGTAGGAAGACTCAGTCTTCCTGTACTTAAGACTTCATTGTGTCTCTCATATTTAATTCCGATGCAATTTCTGTGTTTCATCGCCAATGGGAAGCTCCAAGGGACACAGTAAACCTACAGAGGTGCATCGGAATGTAAAACTGGTGACACTGGAAACGCTCAAAACATAGACCGTAAGAAGACTCAGTTTTCTTGTACTTAAGTCGTCGTTGTGTCTCTTATACTTAATTCCGATGTAATGTCTGTGTTTCATCGTCCATGGGAAGGTCCAATGGTACAGTAAACCTGCAGAGTCGAATCGGAATGTAAAACTGGTGACACTGTAAACGCTCAAAACATAGACAGTAGGAAGACTCAATGTTCCTGTACCTAAGTCGGCATTGTGTCTCTTATATTTAATTCCGATGCAATTTCTGAGCTTCATCGTCAATGGGAAGATCCAAGGGATACAGTAAACCTGCAGAGGTGCATCGGAATGTAAAACAGGTGACACAGGAGACGCTCAAAGCATAGACAGTAGGAAGACTCAGTCTTCCTGTACTAAACTCGGCATTGTGTCTCTTATATTTAATTCCGATGCAATTTCTGTGTTTCATCGTCACTGTGAAGGTCCAAGGGATACAGATACCTGCAGAGGTGCATCGGAATGTAAAACTGGTGACACAGGAAACGCTCAAAACATAGACAGTAGGAGGACTCAGTCTTCCTGTACTTATGTCATCATTGTGTCTCTTATATTTAATTCCGATGCAATTTCTGTGTTTCATCGTCACTGTGAAGGTCCAAGGGATACAGTAAACGTGCAGAGGTGCATCGGAATGTAAAACTGGTGACACAGGAAACGCTCAAAACATAGACAGTAGGAAGACTCAGACTTCCTGTACTTCAGTCGGCATTGTGTCTCTTATATTTAATTCCGATGCAATTTCTGTATTTCATCGCCAATGGAAAGGTCCAAGGGATACAGTGATCATGCAGAAGTGCATTGGAATGTAAAACTGGTGACAAAGGAAACGCTCAAATCATACACCGTAAGATGTCTCAGTTTTCTTGTACTTAAGTCGGCGTTGTGTCTCTTATATTTAATTCCGAAGCAATTTCTGTGTTTCATCGTCAATTGGAAGGTCCAATGGATACAGTAAACCTGCAGAGGTGCATCGCAATGTAAAACTGGTGACACAGGAACCGCTCATAACATCGACCCTAAGAAGACTCTGTTTTCTTGTACTTAAGTCGGCATTGTGTCTTTTATATTTAATTCCGATTCAATTTCTGTGTTTCATCGTCACTGTGAAGGTCCACGGTATACAGTAAACCTGCAGAGGTGCATCGGAATGTAAAACTGGTGACACAGGAAACGCTCAAAACATAGACAGTAGGAGGACACAGTTTTCCTGTACTTATGTCATCATTGTGTCTCTTATATTTAATTCCGATGCAATTTCTGTGTTTCATCGTCACTGTGAAGGTCGAAGGGATACAGTAAACGTGCAGAGGTGCATCGGAATGTAAAACTGGTGACACAGGAAACGCTCAAAACATATACAGTAGGAAGACTCAGTCTTCCTGTACTTCAGTCGGCATTGTGTCTCTTATATTTAATTCCGATGCCATTTCTGTGTTTCATCGCCAATGGGAAGGTCCAAGGGATACAGTAAAGCTGCAGAGGTGCATCGGAATTTAAAACTGGTGATACAGGACACGCTCAAATATAGACAGAAAGAAGACTCAGTCTTCCTTTACTTAAGTCGGCATGGTATCTCTTATATTTAATGCCGATGCAATTTCTTTCATCGTCAATGGAAGGTCCAATGGATACAGTAAACCAGCAGAGGTGCATCGGAATGTCAAACTGGTGACACAGGAAACGCTCAAAACATAGACAATAGAAAGACACACTCTTCCTGTACTTAAGTCGACATTGTGTCTCTTATATTTAATTCCGATGCAATTTCTGTGTTTCATCGTCAATGGGAGAGTCGAATGGAAACAGTATACCTGCAGAGGTGCATCGGAATGTAAAACAGGTGACACAGGAGACGCTCAAAGCATAGACAGTGGGAAGACTCAGTCTTCCTGTACTTAACTCGGCATTGTGTCTCTTATATTTAATTCCGATGCAATTTCTGTGTTTCATCGTCACTGTGAAGGTCAAAGGGATACAGTAAACATGCAGAGGTGCATCGGAACGTAAAACTGGTGACACAGGAAACGCTCAAAACATAGACAGTAGGAAGACTCAGCCTTCCTGTACTTAAGACGTCATTGTGTCTCTTATATTTAACTCCGATGCAATTTCTGTGTTTCATCGTCACTGTGAAGGGCCGAGGGATACAGTAAACCTGTAGAGGTGCATCGGAATGTAAAACTGGTGACACAGGAAACGCTCAATACATAGACAGTAGGAAGACTCAGCCTTCCTGTACTTAAGACGTCATTGTGTCTCTTATATTTAATTCCGATGCAATTTCTGTGTTTCATCGTCAATGGGAAGGTCGAAGGGACACAGTAAACCTGCAGAGGTGCATCGGAATTTAAAACTGGTGACACTGGAAACGCTCAAAGCATAGACCGTAAGAAGACTCAGTTTTCTTGTTTTCAAGTCGGCGTTGTGTCTCTTATATTTAATTCCGATGTAATTCCTGTGTTTCATCGTCAATGGGAAGGTTCAATGGATACAGTAAACCTGCAGAGGTGCATCGGAATGTAAAACTGGTGACGCAGGAAACGCTCAAAACATAGACAGTAGGAAGACTCAATGTTCCTGTACTTAAGTCGGCATTGTGTCCCTTATATTTAATTCCGATGCTATTTCTGTGTTTCATCGTCAATGGGAAGGTCCAATGGATACAGTAAACCTGCAGAGGTGCATCGGAATGTAAAATTGGTGACGCAGGAAACGCTCAAAAACATAGACAGTAGGAAGACTCTATCTTCCTGTACTTAAGTCGGCATTGTGTCTCTTATATTTAATTCCGATGCAATTTCTGAGTTTCATCGTCAATGGGAAGATCCAAGGGATATAGTAAACCTGCAGAGGTGCATCGGAATGTAAAACTGGTGACACAGGAAATGCTCAAATCATAGACAGTAGGAGGACTCAGCCTTCGTGTACTTAAGTCGGCATCGTGTCTCTTATATTTAATTCCGATGCTATTTCTGTGTTCCATCGTCAATGGGAAGGTCCAATGGATACAGTAAACCTGCAGAGGTGGATCGGAATGTAAAACTGGTGACACAGGAAACGCTCAAATCATAAACAGTAGGAAGACTCAGTCTTCCTGTACTTAAGTCGACATTGTGTCTCTTATATTTAATTCCGATGCAATTTCAATGTTTCATCGTCAATGGGAAGGTCCAAGGGATACAGTAAACCTGCAGAGGTGCATCGGAATGTAAAACTGGTGACACAGGAAACGCTCAAAATATAGACAGTAAAAGACTCAGTCTTCGTGTACTTAAGTCGGCATTGTGTCTTTTATATTTAATTCCGATGCAATTTCTGTGTTTCATCGCCAATGGGAAGGTCCAAGGGATACAGTAAACCTGCAGAAGTGCATCGGAATGTAATGCTGGTGATACAGGACACGCTCAAATCATAGACAGTAGCATGACTCAGTCTTCCTTTACTTAAGTCGGCATGGTGTCTCTTACATTTAATTCCGATGCAATTTCTGTGTTTCATCGCCAATGGGAAGGGCCAATGGATACAGTAAACCTGCAGAGGTGCATGGGAATGTAAAACTGGTGACACAGAAAACGCTCAAAACGTAGACCATAAGAAGACTCAGTTTTCTTGTACTTAAGTCGGCGTTGTGTCTCTTATGTTTAATTCCGATGCAATTTCTGTGTTTCATCGTAAATGGGAAGGTCCAATGGATACAGTAAACCTGCAGAGGTGCATCGGAATTTAATACTGGTGACACAGAATGGATCAAAACATAGACAGTAGGAAGACTCAGTCTTCCTTTACAGAAGTCGGCGTTGTGTCTCTTCTATTTAATCCCGATGCAATTTCTGTGTTTCATCATCAATGGGAAGGTCCAAGGGATACAGCAAACCTTATGAGGTGCATCGGAATGTAAAACTGGTGACACAGGAAGCGCTCATAACATGGACCCCAAGAAGACTCAGGTTTTCTTGTACTTGAGTGGGCATTGTGTCTTTTATAATTAATTCCGATGCAATTTCTGTGTTTCATCGTCACTGTGAAGGTCCAAGGGATTCAGTAAACCTGCAGAGGTGCATCTGAATGTAAAACTGGTGACACAGGAAATGCTCAAAACATAGACAGTGGGAAGACTCAGCCTTCCTGTACTTAAGTCGGCATTGTGTCTCTTATATTTAATTCCGATGCTATTTCTGTGTATCATCGTCAATGGGAAGGTCCAATGGATACAGTAAACCTTCAGAGGTGGCTCGGAATGTAAAACTGATGACACAGGAAATGCTCAAAACGTAGACAGTAGGAAGACTCAGTCTTCCTGTACCTAAGTCGGCATTGTTTCTCTTATATTTAATTCCGATGCAATTTCTGTGTTTCATCGTCAATGGAAGGTCCAATGGATACAGTAAACCAGGAGAGGTGCATCGGAATGTAAAACTGTTGACACAGGAAACGCTCAAAACATAGACAATAGAAAGACACACTCTTCCAGTACTTAAGTCGACATTGTGTCTCTTATATTTAATTCCGATGCAATTTCTGTGTTTCATCGTCAATGGGAAGGACCAAGGGATACAGTAACCCTGCAGAGGTGCATCGGAATGTAAAACTGGAGACACAGGAAGCGCTCATAACATAGACCCTAAGAAGACTCGGGTTTTCTTGTACTTAAGTCGGCATTGTGTTATTTATATTTAATTCCGATGCAATTTCTGTGTCTCATCGTCAATGGCAAGGTCAAAGGGAGACAGTAAACCTGCAGAGGTGCATCGGAATGTAAAACTGGTGACACAGGAAACGCTCAAATCATAGACAATAGAAAGACACACTCTTCCTGTACTTAAGTCGACATTGTGTCTCTTATATTTAATTCCGATGCAATTTCTGTGTTTCATCGTCAATGGGAGAGTCGAATGGAAACAGTATACCTGCAGAGGTGCATCGGAATGTAAAACAGGTGACACAGGAGACGCTCAAAGCATAGACAGTAGGAAGACTCAGTCTTCCTGTACTTAACTCGGCATTGTGTCTCTTATATGTAATTCCGATGCAATTTCTGTGTTTCATCGTCACTGTGAAGGTCAAAGGGATACAGTAAACATGCAGAGGTGCATCGGAACGTAAAACTGGTGACACAGGAAACGCTCAAAACATAGACAGTAGGAAGACTCAGCCTTCCTGTACTTAAGACGTCATTGTGTCTCTTATATTTAACTCCGATGCAATTTCTGTGTTTCATCGTCACTGTGAAGGGCCGAGGGATACAGTAAACCTGCAGAGGTGCATCGGAATGTAAAACTGGTGACACAGGAAACGCTCAATACATAGACAGTAGGAAGACTCAGCCTTCCTGTACTTAAGACGTCATTGTGTCTCTTATATTTAATTCCGATGCAATTTCTGTGTTTCATCGTCAATGGGAAGGTCCAAGGGACACAGTAAACCTGCAGAGGTGCATCGGAATTTAAAACTGGTGACACTGGAAACGCTCAAAGCATAGACCGTAAGAAGACTCAGTTTTCTTGTTTTTAAGTTGGCGTTGTGTCTCTTATATTTAATTCCGATGTAATTCCTGTGTTTCATCGTCAATGGGAAGGTTCAATGGATACAGTAAACCTGCAGAGGTGCATCGGAATGTAAAACTGGTGACGCAGGAAACGCTCAAAACATAGACAGTAGGAAGACTCAATGTTCCTGTACTTAAGTCGGCATTGTGTCCCTTATATTTAATTCCGATGCTATTTCTGTGTTTCATCGTCAATGGGAAGGTCCAATGGATACAGTAAACCTGCAGAGGTGCATCGGAATGTAAAATTGGTGACGCAGGAAACGCTCAAAAACATAGACAGTAGGAAGACTCTATCTTCCTGTACTTAAGTCGGCATTGTGTCTCTTATATTTAATTCCGATGCAATTTCTGAGTTTCATCGCCAATGGGAAGCTCCAAGGGACACAGTAAACCTGCAGAGGTGCATCGGAATGTAAAACTGGTGACGCAGGAAACGCTCAAAACATAGACAGTAGGAAGACTCAATGTTCCTGTACTTAAGTCGGCATTGTGTCCCTTATATTTAATTCCGATGCTATTTCTGTGTTTCATCGTCAATGGGAAGGTCCAAGGGACACAGTAAACCTGCAGAGGTGCATCGGAATTTAAAACTGGTGACACTGGAAACGCTCAAAGCATAGACCGTAAGAAGACTCAGTTTTCTTGTTTTTAAGTCGGCGTTGTGTCTCTTATATTTAATTCCGATGTAATTCCTGTGTTTCATCGTCAATGGGAAGGTCCAAGGGATACAGTAAACCTGCAGAGGTGCATCGGAATGTAAAACTGGTGACACAGGAAACGCTCAAAATATAGACAGTAAAAGACTCAGTCTTCGTGTACTTAAGTCGGCATTGTGTCTTTTATATTTAATTCCGATGTAATTTCTGTGTTTCAATGTCAATGGGAAGGTGCAAGGGATACAGTAAACATGCAGAGGTGCATCGGAATGTAAAACTGGTGACACAGGAAACGCTCAAATCATAGACAGTAGGAATACTCAGTCTTCCTGTACTTAAGACGTCTTTGTGTCTCTTATATTTAATTCAGATGCAATTTCTGTGTTTCATCGCCAATGGGAAGGTCCAAGGGACACAGTAAACCTGCAGAGGTGCTTCGGAATGTAAAAGTAGTGACACTGGAAACGCTCAAAACATAGACCGTAAGAAGACTCAGTTTTCTTGTACTTAAGTCGGCGTTGTGTCTCTTATATTTAATTCCGATGCAATTTCTGTGTTTCATCGCCAATGGGAAGCTCCAAGGGACACAGTAAACCTACAGAGGTGCATCGGAATGTAAAACTGGTGACACTGGAAACGCTCCAAGCATAGACCGTAAGAAGACTCAGTTTTCTTGTACTTAAGTCGTCGTTGTGTCTCTTATACTTAATTCCGATGTAATGTCTGTGTTTCATCGTCCATGGGAAGGTCGAATGGTACAGTAAACCTGCAGAGTCGAATCGGAATGTAAAACTGGTGACACTGTAAACGCTCAAAACATAGACAGTAGGAAGTCTCAATGTTCCTGTACCTAAGTCGGCATTGTGTCTCTTATATTTAATTCCGATGCAATTTCTGAGCTTCATCGTCAATGGGAAGATCCAAGGGATACAGTAAACCTGCAGAGGTGCATCGGAATGTAAAACAGGTGACACAGGAGACGCTCAAAGCATAGACAGTAGGAAGACTCAGTCTTCCTGTACTAAACTCGGCATTGTGTCTCTTATATTTAATTCCGATGCAATTTCTGTGTTTCATCGTCACTGTGAAGGTCCAAGGGATACAGATACCTGCAGAGGTGCATCGGAATGTAAAACTGGTGACACAGGAAACGCTCAAAACATAGACAGTAGGAGGACTCAGTCTTCCTGTACTTATGTCATCATTGTGTCTCTTATATTTAATTCCGATGCAATTTCTGTGTTTCATCGTCACTGTGAAGGTCCAAAGGATACAGTAAACGTGCAGAGGTGCATCGGAATGTAAAACTGGTGACACAGGAAACGCTCAAAACATAGACAGTAGGAAGACTCAGACTTCCTGTACTTCAGTCGGCATTGTGTCTCTTATATTTAATTCCGATGCCATTTCTGTATTTCATCGCCAATGGAAAGGTCCAAGGGATACAGTGATCATGCAGAAGTGCATTGGAATGTAAAACTGGTGACAAAGGAAACGCTCAAATCATACACCGTAAGATGTCTCAGTTTTCTTGTACTTAAGTCGGCGTTGTGTCTCTTATATTTAATTCCGAAGCAATTTCTGTGTTTCATCGTCAATTGGAAGGTCCAATGGATACAGTAAACCTGCAGAGGTGCATCGCAATGTAAAACTGGTGACACAGGAACCGCTCATAACATCGACCCTAAGAAGACTCAGTTTTCTTGTACTTAAGTCGGCATTGTGTCTTTTATATTTAATTCCGATTCAATTTCTGTGTTTCATCGTCACTGTGAAGGTCCACGGCATACAGTAAACCTGCAGAGGTGCATCGGAATGTAAAACTGGTGACACAGGAAACGCTCAAAACATAGACAGTAGGAGGACTCAGTCTTCCTGTACTTATGTCATCATTGTGTCTCTTATATTTAATTCCGATGCAATTTCTGTGTTTCATCGTCACTGTGAAGGTCCAAGGGATACAGTAAACGTGCAGAGGTGCATCGGAATGTAAAACTGGCGACACAGGAAACGCTCAAAACATAGACAGTAGGAAGACTCAGTCTTCCTGTACTTAAGACTTCATTGTGTCTCTCATATTTAATTCCGATGCAATTTCTGTGTTTCATCGCCAATGGGAAGCTCCAAGGGACACAGTAAACCTACAGAGGTGCATCGGAATGTAAAACTGGTGACACTGGAAACGCTCAAAACATAGACCGTAAGAAGACTCAGTTTTCTTGTACTTAAGTCGTCGTTGTGTCTCTTATACTTAATTCCGATGTAATGTCTGTGTTTCATCGTCCATGGGAAGGTCCAATGGTACAGTAAACCTGCAGAGTCGAATCGGAATGTAAAACTGGTGACACTGTAAACGCTCAAAACATAGACAGTAGGAAGACTCAATGTTCCTGTACCTAAGTCGGCATTGTGTCTCTTATATTTAATTCCGATGCAATTTCTGAGCTTCATCGTCAATGGGAAGATCCAAGGGATACAGTAAACCTGCAGAGGTGCATCGGAATGTAAAACAGGTGACACAGGAGACGCTCAAAGCATAGACAGTAGGAAGACTCAGTCTTCCTGTACTAAACTCGGCATTGTGTCTCTTATATTTAATTCCGATGCAATTTCTGTGTTTCATCGTCACTGTGAAGGTCCAAGGGATACAGATACCTGCAGAGGTGCATCGGAATGTAAAACTGGTGACACAGGAAACGCTCAAAACATAGACAGTAGGAGGACTCAGTCTTCCTGTACTTATGCCATCATTGTGTCTCTTATATTTAATTCCGATGCAATTTCTGTGTTTCATCGTCACTGTGAAGGTCCAAGGGATACAGTAAACGTCCAGAGGTGCATCGGAATGTAAAACTGGTGACACAGGAAACGCTCAAAACATAGACAGTAGGAAGACTCAGACTTCCTGTACTTCAGTCGGCATTGTGTCTCTTATATTTAATTCCGATGCAATTTCTGTATTTCATCGCCAATGGAAAGGTCCAAGGGATACAGTGATCATGCAGAAGTGCATTGGAATGTAAAACTGGTGACAAAGGAAACGCTCAAATCATACACCGTAAGATGTCTCAGTTTTCTTGTACTTAAGTCGGCGTTGTGTCTCTTATATTTAATTCCGAAGCAATTTCTGTGTTTCATCGTCAATTGGAAGGTCCAATGGATACAGTAAACCTGCAGAGGTGCATCGCAATGTAAAACTGGTGACACAGGAACCGCTCATAACATCGACCCTAAGAAGACTCTGTTTTCTTGTACTTAAGTCGGCATTGTGTCTTTTATATTTAATTCCGATTCAATTTCTGTGTTTCATCGTCACTGTGAAGGTCCACGGTATACAGTAAACCTGCAGAGGTGCATCGGAATGTAAAACTGGTGACACAGGAAACGCTCAAAACATAGACAGTAGGAGGACACAGTTTTCCTGTACTTATGTCATCATTGTGTCTCTTATATTTAATTCCGATGCAATTTCTGTGTTTCATCGTCACTGTGAAGGTCCAAGGGATACAGTAAACGTGCAGAGGTGCATCGGAATGTAAAACTGGTGACACAGGACACGCTCAAATATAGACAGAAAGAAGACTCAGTCTTCCTTTACTTAAGTCGGCATGGTATCTCTTATATTTAATGCCGATGCAATTTCTTTCATCGTCAATGGAAGGTCCAATGGATACAGTAAACCAGCAGAGGTGCATCGGAATGTCAAACTGGTGACACAGGAAACGCTCAAAACATAGACAATAGAAAGACACACTCTTCCTGTACTTAAGTCGACATTGTGTCTCTTATATTTAATTCCGATGCAATTTCTGTGTTTCATCGTCAATGGGAGAGTCGAATGGAAACAGTATACCTGCAGAGGTGCATCGGAATGTAAAACAGGTGACACAGGAGACGCTCAAAGCATAGACAGTAGGAAGACTCAATCTTCCTGTACTTAACTCGGCATTGTGTCTCTTATATTTAATTCCGATGCAATTTCTGTGTTTCATCGTCACTGTGAAGGTCAAAGGGATACAGTAAACATGCAGAGGTGCATCGGAACGTAAAACTGGTGACACAGGAAACGCTCAAAACATAGACAGTAGGAAGACTCAGCCTTCCTGTACTTAAGACGTCATTGTGTCTCTTATATTTAACTCCGATGCAATTTCTGTGTTTCATCGTCACTGTGAAGGGCCGAGGGATACAGTAAACCTGCAGAGGTGCATCGGAATGTAAAACTGGTGACACAGGAAACGCTCAATACATAGACAGTAGGAAGACTCAGCCTTCCTGTACTTAAGACGTCATTGTGTCTCTTATATTTAATTCCGATGCAATTTCTGTGTTTCATCGTCAATGGGAAGGTCCAAGGGACACAGTAAACCTGCAGAGGTGCATCGGATTTTAAAACTGGTGACACTGGAAACGCTCAAAGCATAGACCGTAAGAAGACTCAGTTTTCTTGTTTTCAAGTCGGCGTTGTGTCTCTTATATTTAATTCCGATGTAATTCCTGTGTTTCATCGTCAATGGGAAGGTTCAATGGATACAGTAAACCTGCAGAGGTGCATCGGAATGTAAAACTTTTGACGCAGGAAACGCTCAAAACATAGACAGTAGGAAGACTCAATGTTCCTGTACTTAAGTCGGCATTGTGTCCCTTATATTTAATTCCGATGCTATTTCTGTGTTTCATCGTCAATGGGAAAGTCCAATGGATACTGTAAACCTGCAGAGGTGCATCGGAATGTAAAATTGGTGACGCAGGAAACGCTCAAAAACATAGACAGTAGGAAGACTCTATCTTCCGGTACTTAAGTCGGCATTGTGTCTCTTATATTTAATTCCGATGCAATTTCTGAGTTTCATCGTCAATGGGAAGATCCAAGGGATATAGTAAACCTGCAGAGGTGCATCGGAATGTAAAACTGGTGACACAGGAAATGCTCAAATCATAGACAGTAGGAGGACTCAGCCTTCGTGTACTTAAGTCGGCATCGTGTCTCTTATATTTAATTCCGATGCTATTTCTGTGTTCCATCGTCAATGGGAAGGTCCAATGGATACAGTAAACCTGCAGAGGTGGATCGGAATGTAAAACTGGTGACACAGGAAACGCTCAAATCATAAACAGTAGGAAGACTCAGTCTTCCTGTACTTAAGTCGGCATTGTGTCTCTTATATTTAATTCCGATGCAATTTCAATGTTTCATCGTCAATGGGAAGGTCCAAGGGATACAGTAAACCTGCAGAGGTGCATCGGAATGTAACACTGGTGACACAGGAAACGCTCAAAATATAGACAGTAAAAGACTCAGTCTTCGTGTACTTAAGTCGGCATTGTGTCTTTTATATTTAATTCCGATGCAATTTCTGTGTTTCATCGCCAATGGGAAGGTCCAAGGGATACAGTAAACCTGCAGAAGTGCATCGGAATGTAATGCTGGTGATACAGGACACGCTCAAATCATAGACAGTAGCATGACTCAGTCTTCCTTTACTTAAGTCGGCATGGTGCTCTTACATTTAATTCCGATGCAATTTCTGTGTTTCATCGCCAATGGGAAGGGCCAATGGATACAGTAAACCTGCAGAGGTGCATGGGAATGTAAAACTGGTGACACAGAAAACGCTCAAAACGTAGACCGTAAAAAGACTCAGTTTTCTTGTACTTAAGTCGGCGTTGTGTCTCTTATGTTTAATTCCGATGCAATTTCTGTGTTTCATCGTCAATGGGAAGGTCCAATGGATACAGTAAACCTGCAGAGGTGCATCGGAATTTAATACTGGTGACACAGAATGGCTCAAAACATAGACAGTAGGAAGACTCAGTCTTCCTTTACTGAAGTCGGCGTTGTGTCTCTTCTATTTAATCCCGATGCAATTTCTGTGTTTCATCGTCAATGGGAAGGTCCAAGGGATACAGCAAACCTGCTGAGGTGCATCGGAATGTAAAACTGGTGACACAGGAAGCGCTCATAACATGGACCCCAAGAACACTCAGGTTTTCTTGTACTTGAGTGGGCATTGTGTCTTTTATAATTAATTCCGATGCAATTTCTGTGTTTCATCGTCACTGTGAAGGTCCAAGGGATTCAGTAAACCTGCAGAGGTGCATCGGAATGTAAAACTGGTGACACAGGAAATGCTCAAAACATAGACAGTGGGAAGACTCAGCCTTCCTGTACTTAAGTCGGCATTGTGTCTCTTATATTTAATTCCGATGCTATTTCTGTGTATCATCGTCAATGGGAAGGTCCAATGGATACAGTAAACCTTCAGAGGTGGATCGGAATGTAAAACTGATGACACAGGAAATGCTCAAAACGTAGACAGTAGGAAGACTCAGTCTTCCTGTACCTAAGTCGGCATTGTTTCTCTTATATTTAATTCCGATGCAATTTCTGTGTTTCATCGTCAATGGAAGGTCCAATGGATACAGTAAACCAGGAGAGGTGCATCGGAATGTAAAACTGTTGACACAGGAAACGCTCAAAACATAGACAATAGAAAGACACACTCTTCCAGTACTTAAGTCGACATTGTGTCTCTTATATTTAATTCCGATGCAATTTCTGTGTTTCATCGTCAATGGGAAGGACCAAGGGATACAGTAACCCTGCAGAGGTGCATCGGAATGTAAAACTGGAGACACAGGAAGCGCTCATAACATAGACCCTAAGAAGACTCAGGTTTTCTTGTACTTAAGTCGGCATTGTGTTATTTATATTTAATTCCGATGCAATTTCTGTGTCTCATCGTCAATGGCAAGGTCCAAGGGAGACAGTAAACCTGCAGAGGTGCATCGGAATGTAAAACTGGTGACACAGGAAACGCTCAAATCATAGACAATAGAAAGACACACTCTTCCTGTACTTAAGTCGACATTGTGTCTCTTATATTTAATTCCGATGCAATTTCTGTGTTTCATCGTCACTGTGAAGGTCAAAGGGATACAGTAAACATGCAGAGGTGCATCGGAATGTAAATCTGGTGACACAGGAAACGCTCAAAACATAGACAGTAGGAAGACTCAGCCTTCCTGTACTTAAGACTATATTGTGTCTCTCATATTTAATTCCGAAGCAATTTCTGTGTTTCATCGCCAATGGGAAGCTCCAAGGGACACAGTAAACCTGCAGAGGTGCATCGGAATGTAAAACTGGTGACACTGGAAACGCTCAAATCATAGACCGTAAGAAAACTCAGTTTTCTTGTACTTAAGTCGTCGTTGTGTCTCTTATACTTAATTCCGATGTAATCTCTGTGTTTCGTCGTCCATGGGAAGTTCCAATGGTACAGTAAACCTGCAGAGTCGCATCGGAATGTAAAACTGGTGACACTGTAAACGCTCAAAACATAGACAGTAGGAAGACTCAGTCTTCCTGTACTTCAGTCGGCATTGTGTTTCTTATTTTTAATTCCGATGCCATTTCTGTGTTTCATCGCCAATGGGAAGATCCAAGGGATACAGTAAACCTGCAGAGGTGCATCGGAATGTAAAACGGGTGACACAGGAGACGCTCAAAGTATAGACAGTAGGAAGACTCAGTCTTCCTGTACTTAACTCGGCATTGTGTCTCTTATATTTAATTCCGATGCAATTTCTGTGTTTCATCGTCACTGTGATGGTCCAAGGGATACAGTAAACCTGCAAAGGTGCATCGGAATGTAAAACTGGTGACACAGGAAACGCTCAAAACATAGACAGTAGGAAGACTCAGTCTTCCTGTACTTCAGTCGGCATTGTGTTTCTTATATTTAATTCCGATGCAATTTCTGTGTTTCATCGCCAATGGGAAGGTCCAAGGGATACAGTGAACATGCAGAAGTGCATTGGAATGTAAAACTGGTGACAAAGGAAACGCTCAAATCATACACCGTAAGATGACTCAGTTTTCTTGTACTTAAGTCGGCGTTGTATCTCTTATATTTAATTCCGATGCAATTTCTGTGTTTCATCGTCAATGGGAAGGTCCAATGGATACAGTAAACCTGCAGAGGTGCATCGCAATGTAAAACTGGTGACACAGGAACCGCTCATAACATAGACCCTAAGAAGACTCAGTTTTCTTGTACTTAAGTCGGCATTGTGTCTTTTATATTTAATTCCGATTCAATTTCTGTGTTTCAATGTCACTGTGAGGGTCCACGGTATACAGTAAACCTCCAGAGGTGCATCGGAATGTAAAACTGGTGACACAGGAAACGCTCAAAACATAGACAGTAGGAGGACTCAGTCTTCCTGTACTTATGTCATCATTGTGTCTCTTATATTTAATTCCGATGCAATTTCTGTGTTTCATCGTCACTGTGAAGATCCAAGCGATACAGTTAACGTGCAGAGGTGCATCGGAATGTAAAACCGGTGACACAGGAAACGCTCAAAACATAGACAGTAGGAAGACTCATTCTTCGTGTACTTCAGTCGGCATTGTGTCTCTTATATTTAATTCCGATGCCATTTCTGTGTTTCATCGCCAATGGGAAGGTCCAAAGGATACAGTAAAGCTGCAGAGGTGCATCGGAATTTAAAACTGGTGATACAGGACACGCTCAAATCATAGACAGTAGGAAGACTCAGTCTTCCTGTACTTAACTCGGCATTGTGTCTCTTATATTTAATTTCGATGCAATTTCTGTGTTTCATCGTCACTGTGAAGGTCAAAGGGATACAGTAAACATGCAGAGGTGCATCGGAACGTAAAACTGGTGACACAGGAAACGCTCAAAACAGAGACAGTAGGAAGACTCAGCCTTCCTGTACTTAAGACGTCATTGTGTCTCTTATATTTAATTCCGATGCAATTTCTGTGTTTCATCGCCAATGGGAAGGTCCAAGGGACACAGTAAACCTGCATAGGTGCATCGGAATTTAAAACTGGTGACACTGGAAACGCTCAAAACGTAGATAGTAAGAAGACTCAGTTTTCTTGTACTTAAGTCAGCGTTGTGTCTCTTATATTTAATTCCGATGTAATTCCTGTGTTTCATCGTCAATGGGAAGGTCCAATGTATACAGTAAACCTGCAAAGGTGCATCGGAATGTAAAACTGGTGACGCAGGAAACGCTCAAAGCATAGACAGTAGGAAGACTCAATGTTCCTGTACTTAAGTCGGCATTGTGTCTCTTATATTTAACTCCGATGCAATTTCTGTGTTTCATCGTCAATGCGACGATACAAGGGTTACAGTAAACCTGCAGAGGTGCATCGGAATGTAAAATTGGTTACGCAGGAAACGCTCAAAACATAGACAGTAGGAAGACTCTATCTTCCTGTACTTAAGTCGGCATTGTATCTCTTATGTTTAATTCCGATGCAATTTCAGTGTTTCATCGTCAATGGGAAGATCCAAGGGATACAGTAAACGTGCAGAGGTGCATCGGAATGTAAAATTGGTGACGCAGGAAACGCTCAAAAACATAGACAGTAGGAAGACTCTATCTTCCTGTACTTAAGTCGGCATTGTGTCTCTTATATTTAATTCCGATGCAATTTCTGAGTTTCATCGCCAATGGGAAGGTCCAATGGATACAGTAAACCGGCAGAGGAGCATCGGAATTTAATACTGGTGACACAGGAAAGGCTCAAAACATAGACAGTAGGGAGACTCAGCCTTCCTGTTCTTAAGTCGGCATGGTGTCTCTTGTATTTAATTCCGATGCAATTTCTGTGTTTCATCGTCAATGGAAGGTCCAATGGATACAGTAAACCAGCAGAGGAGCATCGGAAAGTAAAGCTGGTGATACAGGACACGCTCAAATCATAGACAGTGGGAAGACTCAGCCTTCCTGTACTTAAGTCGGCATTGTGTCTGTTATATTTAATTCCGATGTAATTTCTGTGTTTCAATGTCAATGGGAAGGTCCAAGGGATACAGTAAACCTGCAGAGGTGCATCGGAATGTAAAACTGGTGACACAGGAAGCGCTCATAACATGGACCCTAAGAAGACTCAGGTTTTCTTGTACTTAAGTCGGCATTGTGTCTTTTATATTTAATTCCGATGCAATTTCTGTGTTTCATCGTCACTGTCAAGGTCCAAGGGATTCAGTAAACCTGCAGAGGTGCATCGGAATGTAAAACTGGTGACACAGGAAATGCTCAAAACATAGACAGTGGGAAGACTCAGCCTTCCTGTACTTAAGTCGGCATTGTGTCTCTTATATTTAATTCCGATACTATTTCTGTGTTTCATCGTCAATGGGAAAGTCCAATGGATACAGTAAACCTGCAGAGGTGGATCGGAATGTAAAACTGATGACACAGGAAATGCTCAAAACGTAGACAGTAGGAAGACTCAGTCTTCCTGTACCTAAGTCGGCATTGTGTCTCTTATATTTAATTCCGATGCAATTTCTGTGTTTCATCGTCAATGGAAGGTCCAATGGATACAGTAAACCAGCAGAGGTGCATCGGAATGTAAAACTGGTGACACACGAAACGCTCAAAACATAGACAATAGAAAGACACACTCTTCCTGTACTTAAGTCGACATTGTGTCTTTTATATTTAATTCCGATGCAATTTCTGTGTTTCATCGTCAATGGGAAGGTCCAAGGGATACAGTAAACCTGCAGAGGTGCATCGGAATGCAAACTGGAGACACAGGAAGCGCTCATAACATAGACCCTAAGAAGACTCAGGTTTTCTTGTACTTTAGTCGGCATTGTGGTATTTATATTTAATTCCGATGCAATTTCTGTGTCTCATCGTCAATGGCAAGGTCCAAGGGATACAGTAAACCTGCAGAGGTGCATCGGAATGTAAAACTGGTGACACAGGAAACGCTCAAATCATAGACAATAGAAAGACACATTCTTCCTGTACTTAAGTCGACATTGTGTCTCTTATATTTAATTCCGATGCAATTTCTGTGTTTCATCGTCACTGTGAAGGTCAAAGGGATACAGTAAACCTGCAGAGGTGCATCGGAATGTATATCTGGTGACACAGGAAACGATCAAAACATAGGCCGTAAGTAGACTCAGTTTTCTTGTACTTAAGTCGTCGTTGTGTCACTTTTACTTAGTTCCGATGTAATGTCTGTGTTTCATCGTCCATGGAAAGGTCCAATGGTACAGTAAACCTGCAGAGTCTCACCGGAATGTAAAACTGGTGACACTGTAAACGCTCAAAACATAGACAGTAGGAAGACTCAATGTTCCTGTACCTAAGTCGGCATTGTGTCTCTTATATTTAATTCCGATGCAATTTCTGAGCTTCATCGTCAATGGGAAGATCGAAGGGATAAAGTAAACCTGCAGAGGTGCATCGGAATGTAAAACAGGTGACACAGGAGACGCTCAAAGCATAGACAGTAGGAAGACTCAGTCTTCCTGTACTTAACTCGGCATTGTGTCTCTTATATTTAATTCCGATGCAATTTCTGTGTTTCATCGTCACTGTGAAGGTCAAAGGGATACAGTAAACATGCAGAGGTGCATCGGAACGTAAAACTGGTGACACAGGAAACGCTCAATACATAGACAGTAGGAAGACTCAGCCTTCCTGTACTTAAGACGTCATTGTGTCTCTTATATTTAACTCCGATGCAATTTCTGTGTTTCATCGTCACTGTGAAGGGCCGAGGGATACAGTAAACCTGCAGAGGTGCATCGGAATGTAAAACTGGTCACACAGGAAACGCTCAATACATAGACAGTAGGAAGACTCAGCCTTCCTGTACTTAAGACGTCATTGTGTCTCTTATATTTAATTCCGATGCAATTTCTGTGTTTCATCGTCAATGGGAAGGTCCAAGGGACACGGTAAACCTGCAGAGGTGCATCGGAATTTAAAACTGGTGACACTGGAAACGCTCAAAGCATAGACCGTAAGAAGACTCAGTTTTCTTGTTTTCAAGTCGGCGTTGTGTCTCTTATATTTAATTCCGATGTAATTCCTGTGTTTCATCGTCAATGGGAAGGTTCAATGGATACAGTAAACCTGCAGAGGTGCATCGGAATGTAAAACTGGTGACGCAGGAAACGCTCAAAACATAGACAGTAGGAAGACTCAATGTTCCTGTACTTAAGTCGGCATTGTGTCCCTTATATTTAATTCCGATGCTATTTCTGTGTTTCATCGTCAATGGGAAGGTCCAATGGATACAGTAAACCTGCAGAGGTGCATCGGAATGTAAAATTGGTGACGCAGGAAACGCTCAAAAACATAGACAGTAGGAAGACTCTATCTTCCTGTACTTAAGTCGGCATTGTGTCTCTTATATTTAATTCCGATGCAATTTCTGAGTTTCATCGTCAATGGGAAGATCCAAGGGATATAGTAAACCTGCAGAGGTGCATCGGAATGTAAAACTGGTGACACAGGAAATGCTCAAATCATAGACAGTAGGAGGACTCAGCCTTCGTGTACTTAAGTCGGCATCGTGTCTCTTATATTTAATTCCGATGCTATTTCTGTGTTCCATCGTCAATGGGAAGGTCCAATGGATACAGTAAACCTGCAGAGGTGGATCGGAATGTAAAACTGGTGACACAGGAAACGCTCAAATCATAAACAGTAGGAAGACTCAGTCTTCCTGTACTTAAGTCGGCATTGTGTCTTTTATATTTAATTCCGATGCAATTTCTGTGTTTCATCGCCAATGGGAAGGTCCAAGGGATACAGTAAACCTGCAGAAGTGCATCGGAATGTAATGCTGGTGATACAGGACACGCTCAAATCATAGACAGTAGCATGACTCAGTCTTCCTTTACTTAAGTCGGCATGGTGTCTCTTACATTTAATTCCGATGCAATTTCTGTGTTTCATCGCCAATGGGAAGGGCCAATGGATACAGTAAACCTGCTGAGGTGCATGGGAATGTAAAACTGGTGACACAGAAAACGCTCAAAACGTAGACCGTAAGAAGACTCAGTTTTCTTGTACTTAAGTCGGCGTTGTGTCTCTTATGTTTAATTCCGATGCAATTTCTGTGTTTCATCGTCAATGGGAAGGTCCAATGGATACAGTAAACCTGCAGAGGTGCATCGGAATTTAATACTGGTGACACAGAATGGCTCAAAACATAGACAGTAGGAAGACTCAGTCTTCCTTTACTGAAGTCGGCGTTGTGTCTCTTCTATTTAATCCCGATGCAATTTCTGTGTTTCATCGTCAATGGGAAGGTCCAAGGGATACAGCAAACCTGCTGAGGTGCATCGGAATGTAAAACTGGTGACACAGGAAGCGCTCATAACATGGACCCCAAGAACACTCAGGTTTTCTTGTACTTGAGTGGGCATTGTGTCTTTTATAATTAATTCCGATGCAATTTCTGTGTTTCATCGTCACTGTGAAGGTCCAAGGGATTCAGTAAACCTGCAGAGGTGCATCGGAATGTAAAACTGGTGACACAGGAAATGCTCAAAACATAGACAGTGGGAAGACTCAGCCTTCCTGTACTTAAGTCGGCATTGAGTCTCTTATATTTAATTCCGATGCTATTTCTGTGTATCATCGTCAATGGGAAGGTCCAATGGATACAGTAAACCTTCAGAGGTGGATCGGAATGTAAAACTGATGACACAGGAAATGCTCAAAACGTAGACAGTAGGAAGACTCAGTCTTCCTGTACCTAAGTCGGCATTGTTTCTCTTATATTTAATTCCGATGCAATTTCTGTGTTTCATCGTCAATGGAAGGTCCAATGGATACAGTAAACCAGGAGAGGTGCATCGGAATGTAAAACTGTTGACACAGGAAACGCTCAAAACATAGACAATAGAAAGACACACTCTTCCGGTACTTAAGTCGACATTGTGTCTCTTATATTTAATTCCGATGCAATTTCTGTGTTTCATCGTCAATGGGAAGGACCAAGGGATACAGTAACCCTGCAGAGGTGCATCGGAATGTAAAACTGGAGACACAGGAAGCGCTCATAACATAGACCCTAAGAAGACTCAGGTTTTCTTGTACTTAAGTCGGCATTGTGTTATTTATATTTAATTCCGATGCAATTTCTGTGTCACATCGTCAATGGCAAGGTCCAAGGGAGACAGTAAACCTGCAGAGGTGCATCGGAATGTAAAACTGGTGACACAGGAAACGCTCAAATCATAGACAATAGAAAGACACACTCTTCCTGTACTTAAGTCGACATTGTGTCTCTTATATTTAATTCCGATGCAATTTCTGTGTTTCATCGTCACTGTGAAGGTCAAAGGGATACAGTAAACATGCAGAGGTAAATCGGAATGTAAATCTGGTGACACAGGAAACGCTCAAAACATAGACAGTAGGAAGACTCAGTCTTCCTGTACTTAAGACTATATTGTGTCTCTCATATTTAATTCCGATGCAATTTCTGTGTTTCATCGCCAATGGGAAGCTCCAATGGACACAGTAAACCTGCAGAGGTGCATCGGAATGTAAAACTGGTGACACTGGAAACGCTCAAATCATAGACCGTAAGAAAACTCAGTTTTCTTGTACTTAAGTCGTCGTTGTGTCTCTTATACTTAATTCCGATGTAATCTCTGTGTTTCGTCGTCCATGGGAAGTTCCAATGGTACAGTAAACCTGCAGAGTCGCATCGGAATCTAAAACTGGTGACACTGTAAACGCTCAAAACATAGACAGTAGGAAGACTCAGTCTTCCTGTACTTCAGTCGGCATTGTGTTTCTTATTTTTAATTCCGATGCCATTTCTGTGTTTCATCGCCAATGGGAAGATCCAAGGGATACAGTAAACCTGCAGAGGTGCATCGGAATGTAAAACGGGTGACACAGGAGACGCTCAAAGTATAGACAGTAGGAAGACTCAGTCTTCCTGTACTTAACTCGGCATTGTGTCTCTTATATTTAATTCCGATGCAATTTCTGTGTTTCATCGTCACTGTGATGGTCCAAGGGATACAGTAAACCTGCAGAGGTGCATCGGAATGTAAAACTGGTGACACAGGAAACGCTCAAAACATAGACAGTAGGAAGACTCAGTCTTCCTGTACTTCAGTCGGCATTGTGTTTCTTATATTTAATTCCGATGCAATTTCTGTGTTTCATCGCCAATGGGAAGGTCCAAGGGATACAGTGAACATGCAGAAGTGCATTGGAATGTAAAACTGGTGACAAAGGAAACGCTCAAATCATACACCGTAAGATGACTCAGTTTTCTTGTACTTAAGTCGGCGTTGTATCTCTTATATTTAATTCCGATGCAATTTCTGTGTTTCATCGTCAATGGGAAGGTCCAATGGATACAGTAAACCTGCAGAGGTGCATCGCAATGTAAAACTGGTGACACAGGAACCGCTCATAACATAGACCCTAAGAAGAGTCAGTTTTCTTGTACTTAAGTCGGCATTGTGTCTTTTATATTTAATTCCGATTCAATTTCTGTGTTTCAATGTCACTGTGAAGGTCCACGGTATACAGTAAACCTCCAGAGGTGCATCGGAATGTAAAACTGGTGACACAGGAAACGCTCAAAACATAGACAGTAGGAGGACTCAGTCTTCCTGTACTTATGTCATCATTGTGTCTCTTATATTTAATTCCGATGCAATTTCTGTGTTTCATCGTCACTGTGAAGATCCAAGGGATACAGTTAACGTGCAGAGGTGCATCGGAATGTAAAACCGGTGACACAGGAAACGCTCAAAACATAGACAGTAGGAAGACTCATTCTTCCTGTACTTCAGTCGGCATTGTGTCTCTTATATTTAATTCCGATGCCATTTCTGTGTTTCATCGCCAATGGGAAGGTCCAAAGGATACAGTAAAGCTGCAGAGGTGCATCGGAATTTAAAACTGGTGATACAGGACACGCTCAAATCATAGACAGTAGGAAGACTCAGTCTTCCTGTACTTAACTCGGCATTGTGTCTCTTATATTTAATTTCGATGCAATTTCTGTGTTTCATCGTCACTGTGAAGGTCAAAGGGATACAGTAAACATGCAGAGGTGCATCGGAACGTAAAACTGGTGACACAGGAAACGCTCAAAACATAGACAGTAGGAAGACTCAGCCTTCCTGTACTTAAGACGTCATTGTGTCTCTTATATTTAATTCCGATGCAATTTCTGTGTTTCATCGCCAATGGGAAGGTCCAAGGGACACAGTATACCTGCATAGGTGCATCGGAATTTAAAACTGGTGACACTGGAAACGCTCAAAACGTAGATAGTAAGAAGACTCAGTTTTCTTGTACTTAAGTCGGCGTTGTGTCTCTTATATTTAATTCCGATGTAATTCCTGTGTTTCATCGTCAATGGGAAGGTCCAATGTATACAGTAAACCTGCAAAGGTGCATCGGAATGTAAAACTGGTGACGCAGGAAACGCTCAAAGCATAGAAAGTAGGAAGACTCAATGTTCCTGTACTTAAGTCGGCATTGTGTCTCTTATATTTAACTCCGATGCAATTTCTGTGTTTCATCGTCAATGCGACGATACAAGGGTTACAGTAAACCTGCAGAGGTGCATCGGAATGTAAAATTGGTTACGCAGGAAACGCTCAAAACATAGACAGTAGGAAGACTCTATCTTCCTGTACTTAAGTCGGCATTGTATCTCTTATGTTTAATTCCGATGCAATTTCAGTGTTTCATCGTCAATGGGAAGATCCAAGGGATACAGTAAACGTGCAGAGGTGCATCGGAATGTAAAATTGGTGACGCAGGAAACGCTCAAAAACATATACAGTAGGAAGACTCTATCTTCCTGTACTTAAGTCGGCATTGTGTCTCTTATATTTAATTCCGATGCAATTTCTGAGTTTCATCGCCAATGGGAAGGTCCAATGGATACAGTAAACCGGCAGAGGAGCATCGGAATTTAATACTGGTGACACAGGAAAGGCTCAAAACATAGACAGTAGGGAGACTCAGCCTTCCTGTTCTTAAGTCGGCATTGTGTCTCTTATATTTAATTCCGATGCAATTTCTGTGTTTCATCGTCAATGGGAAGGTCCAATTGATACAGTAAACCTGCAGAGGTGCATCGGAATGTGATACTGGTGACACAGGAAAGGCTCAAAACATAGACTGTAGGAAGACTCAGTCTTCCCTTACTTAAGTCGGCATGGTGTCTCTTGTATTTAATTCCGATGCAATTTCTGTGTTTCATCGTCAATGGAAGGTCCAATGGATACAGTAAACCAGCAGAGGTGCATCGGAATGCAAACTGGAGACACAGGAAGCGCTCATAACATAGACCCTAAGAAGACTCAGGTTTTCTTGTACTTTAGTCGGCATTGTGGTATTTATATTTAATTCCGATGCAATTTCTGTGTCTCATCGTCAATGGCAAGGTCCAAGGGATACAGTAAACCTGCAGAGGTGCATCGGAATGTAAAACTGGTGACACAGGAAACGCTCAAATCATAGACAATAGAAAGACACATTCTTCCTGTACTTAAGTCGACATTGTGTCTCTTATATTTAATTCCGATGCAATTTCTGTGTTTCATCGTCACTGTGAAGGTCAAAGGGATACAGTAAACCTGCAGAGGTGCATCGGAATGTATATCTGGTGACACAGGAAACGCTCAAAACATAGGCCGTAAGTAGACTAAGTTTTCTTGTACTTAAGTCGTCGTTGTGTCACTTATACTTAGTTCCGATGTAATGTCTGTGTTTCATCGTCCATGGGAAGGTCCAATGGTACAGTAAACCTGCAGAGTCTCACCGGAATGTAAAACTGGTGACACTGTAAACGCTCAAAACATAGACAGTAGGAAGACTCAGTCTTCCTGTACTTAACTCGGCATTGTATCTCTTATATTTAATTCCGATGCAATTTCTGTGTTTCATCGTCACTGTGAAGGTCCAAGGGATACAGTAAACCTGCAGAGGTGCATCGGAATTTAAAACTGGTGACACAGGAAACGCTCAAAACATAGACAGTAGGAGGACTCAGTCTTCCTGTACTTATGTCATCATTGTGTGTCTTATATTTAATTCCGATGCAATTTCTGTGTTTCATCGTCACTGTGAAGGTCCAAGGGATACAGTAAACGTGCAGAGGTGCATCGGAATGTAAAACTGGTGACACAGGAAACGCTCAAAACATAGACAGTAGGAAGACTCAGTCTTCCTGTACTTCAGTCGGCATTGTGTTTCTTATATTTAATTCCGATGCCATTTCTGTGTTTCATCGCCAATGGGAAGGTCCAAGGGATACAGTGAACATGCAGAAGTGCATTGGAATGTAAAACTGGTGACAAAGGAAACGCTCAAGTCATACACCGTAAGATGACTCAGTTTTCTTGTACTTAAGTCGGCGTTGTGTCTCTTATATTTAATTCCGATTCAATTTCTGTGTTTCATCGTCAATGGGAAGGTCCAATGGATACAGTAAACCTGCAGATGTGCATCGCAATGTAAAACTGTTGACACAGGAACCGCTCATAACATAGACCCTAAGAAGACTCAGTTTTCTTGTACTTAAGTCGGCATTGTGTCTTTTACATTTAATTCCGATTCAATTTCTGTGTTTCATCGTCACTGTGAACGTCCACGGTATACAGTAAACCTGCTGAGGTGCATCGGAATGTAAAACTGGTGACACAGGAAACGCTCAAAACATAGACAGTAGGAGGATTCAGTCTTCCTGTACTTATGTCATCATTGTGTCTCTTATATTTAATTCCGATGCAATTTCTGTGTTGCATCGTCACTGTGAAGGTCCAAGGGATACAGTAAAAGTGCAGAGGTGCATCGGAATGTAAAACCGGAGACACAGGAGACGCTCAAAACATAGACAGTAGGAAGACTCAGCCTTCCTGTTCTTAAGTCGGCATTGTGTCTCTTATATTTAATTCCGATGCAATTTCTGTGTTTCATCGTCAATGGGAAGGTCCAATTGATACAGTAAACCTGCAGAGGTGCATCGGAATGTAAAACTGGTGACACAGGAAATGCTCAAAACATAGACAGTGGGAAGACTCAGCCTTCCTGTACTTAAGTCGGCATTGTGTCTCTTATATTTAATTCCGATACTATTTCTGTGTTTCATCGTCAATGGGAAGGTCCAATGGATACAGTAAACCTGCAGAGGTGGATCGGAATGTAAAACTGATGACACAGGAAATGCTCAAAACGTAGACAGTAGGAAGACTCAGTCTTCCTGTACCTAAGTCGGCATTGTGTCTCTTATATTTAATTCCGATGCAATTTCTGTGTTTCAACGTCAATGGAAGGTCCAATGGATACAGTAAACCAGCAGAGGTGCATCGGAATGTAAAACTGGTGACACACGAAACGCTCAAAACATAGACAATAGAAAGACACACTCTTCCTGTACTTAAGTCGACATTGTGTCTTTTATATTTAATTCCGATGCAATTTCTGTGTTTCATCGTCAATGGGAAGGTCCAAGGGATACAGTAAACCTGCAGAGGTGCATCGGAATGCAAACTGGAGACACAGGAAGCGCTCATAACATAGACCCTAAGAAGACTCAGGTTTTCTTGTACTTTAGTCGGCATTGTGGTATTTATATTTAATTCCGATGCAATATCTGTGTCTCATCGTCAATGGCAAGGTCCAAGGGATACAGTAAACCTGCAGAGGTGCATCGGAATGTAAAACTGGTGACACAGGAAACGCTCAAATCATAGACAATAGAAAGACACATTCTTCCTGTACTTAAGTCGACATTGTGTCTCTTATATTTAATTCCGATGCAATTTCTGTGTTTCATCGTCACTGTGAAGGTCAAAGGGATACAGTAAACCTGCAGAGGTGCATCGGAATGTATATCTGGTGACACAGGAAACGCTCAAAACATAGGCCGTAAGTAGACTCAGTTTTCTTGTACTTAAGTCGTCGTTGTGTCTCTTATACTTAATTCCGATGTAATGTCTGTGTTTCATCGTCCATGGGAAGGTCCAATGGTACAGTAAACCTGCAGAGTCTCATCGGAATGTAAAACTGGTGACACTGTAAACGCTCAAAACATAGACAGTAGGAAGACTCAATGTTCCTGTACCTAAGTCGGCATTGTGTCTCTTATATTTAATTCCGATGCAATTTCTGAGCTTCATCGTCAATGGGAAGATCCAAGGGATAAAGTAAACCAGCAGAGGTGCAACGGAATGTAAAACAGATGACACAGGAGACGCTCAAAGCATAGACAGTAGGAAGACTCAGTCTTCCTGTACTTATGTCATCATTGTGTCTCTTATATTTAATTCCGATGCAATTTCTGTGTTTCATCGTCACTGTGAAGGTCCAAGGGATACAGTAAACCTGCAGAGGTGCATCGGAATTTAAAACTGGTGACACAGGAAACGCTCAAAACATAGACAGTAGGAGGACTCAGTCTTCCTGTACTTATGTCATCATTGTGTGTCTTATATTTAATTCCGATGCAATTTCTGTGTTTCATCGTCACTGTGAAGGTCCAAGGGATACAGTAAACGTGCAGAGGTGCATCGGAATGTAAAACTGATGACACAGGAAACGCTCAAAACATAGACAGTAGGAAGACTCAGTCTTCCTGTACTTCAGTCGGCATTGTGTTTCTTATATTTAATTCCGATGCCATATCTGTGTTTCATCGCCAATGGGAAGGTCCAAGGGATACAGTGAACATGCAGAAGTGCATTGGAATGTAAAACTGGTGACAAAGGAAACGCTCAAATCATACACCGTAAGATGACTCAGTTTTCTTGTACTTAAGTCGGCGTTGTGTCTCTTATATTTAATTCCGATGCAATTTCTGTGTTTCATCGTCAATGGGAAGGTCCAATGGATACAGTAAACCTGCAGATGTGCATCGCAATGTAAAACTGTTGACACAGGAACCGCTCATAACATAGACCCTAAGAAGACTCAGTTTTCTTGTACTTAAGTCGGCATTGTGTCTTTTACATTTAATTCCGATTCAATTTCTGTGTTTCATCGTCACTGTGAACGTCCACGGTATACAGTAAACCTGCTGAGGTGCATCGGAATGTAAAACTGGTGACACAGGAAACGCTCAAAACATAGACACTAGGAGGACTCAGTCTTCCTGTACTTATGTCATCATTGTGTCTCTTATATTTAATTCCGATGCAATTTCTGTGCTGCATCGTCACTGTGAAGGTCCAAGGGATACAGTAAAAGTGCAGAGGTGCATCGGAATGTAAAACCGGAGACACAGGAGACGCTCAAAACATAGACAGTAGGAAGACTCAGTCTTCCTGTACTTAACTCGGCATTGTGTCTCTTATATTTAATTCCGATGCAATTTCTGTGTTTCATCGTCACTGTGAAGGTCAAAGGGATACAGTAAACATGCAGAGGTGCATCGGAACGTAAGACTGGTGACACTGGAAACGCTCAAAGCATAGACCGTAAGAAGACTCAGTTTTCTTGTACTTAAGTCGGCGTTGTGTCTCTTATATTTAATTCCGATGTAATTCCTGTGTTTCATCGTCAATGGGAAGGTCCCATGTATACAGTAAACCTTCAGAGGTGCATGGGAATGTAAAACTGGTGACGCAGGAAAGGCTCAAAACATAGACAGTAGGAAGACTCATCCTTCCTGTACTTAAGTCGGCATTGTGTCTCTTATATTTAATTCCGATGCTATCTCTGTGTTTCATCGGCAATGGGAAGGTCCAATGGATACAGTAAACCTGCAGAGGTGGATCGGAATGAAAACTGATGACACAGGAAATGCTCAAAACGTAGACAGTAGGAAGACTCAGTCTTCCTGTACCTAAGTCGACATTGTGTCTCTTATATTTAATTCCGATGCAATTTCTGTGTTTCAATGTCAATGGGAAGGTCCAAGGGATACAGTAAACCTGCAGAGGTGCATCGGAATGTAAAACTGGTGACACAGGAAGCGCTCATAACATGGACCCTAAGAAGACTCAGGTTTTCTTGTACTTAAGTCGGCATTGTGTCTTTTATATTTAATTCCGATGCAATTTCTGTGTTTCATCGTCACTGTCAAGGTCCAAGGGATTCAGTAAACCTGCAGAGGTGCATCGGAATGTAAAACTGGTGACACAGGAAATGCTCAAAACATAGACAGTGGGAAGACTCAGCCTTCCTGTACTTAAGTCGGCATTGTGTCTCTTATATTTAATTCCGATACTATTTCTGTGTTTCATCGTCAATGGGAAGGTCCAATGGATACAGTAAACCTGCAGAGGTGGATCGGAATGTAAAACTGATGACACAGGAAATGATCAAAACGTAGACAGTAGGAAGACTCAGTCTTCCTGTACCTAAGTCGGCATTGTATCTCTTATATTTAATTCAGATGCAATTTCTGTGTTTCATCGTCAATGGGAGCTCCAATGGATACAGTAAACCAGCAGAGGTGCATCGGAATGTAAAACTGGTGACACACGAAACGCTCAAAACATAGACAATAGAAAGACACACTCTTCCTGTACTTAAGTCGACATTGTGTCTTTTATATTTAATTCCGATGCAATTTCTGTGTTTCATCGTCAATGGGAAGGTCCAAGGGATACAGTAAACCTGCAGAGGTGCATCGGAATGTAAAACTGGAGACACAGGAAGCGCTCATAACATAGACCCTAAGAAGACTCAGGTTTTCTTGTACTTTAGTCGGCATTGTGTTATTTATATTTAATTCCGATGCAATTTCTGTGTCTAATCGTCAATGGCAAGGTCCAAGGGATACAGTAAACCTGCAGAGGTGCATCGGAATGTAAAACTGGTGACACAGGAAATGCTCAAATCATAGACAATAGAAAGACACACTCTTCCTGTACTTAAGTCGACATTGTGTCTCTTATATTTAATTCCGATGCAATTTCTGTGTTTCATCGTCATTGTGAAGGTCAAAGGGATACAGTAAACCTGCAGAGGTGCATCGGAATGTATATCTGGTGACACAGGAAACGCTCAAAACATAGACAGTAGGAAGACTCAGTCTTCCTTTACTTAAGACTTCATTGTGTCTCTCATATGTAATTCCGATGCAATTTCTGTGTTTCATCGCCAATGGGAAGCTCCAAGGGACACAGTAAACCTGCAGAGGTGCATCGGAATGTAAAACTGGTGACACTGGAAACGCTCAAAACATAGGCCGTAAGTAGACTCAGTTTTCTTGTACTTAAGTCGTCGTTGTGTCTCTTATACTTAATTCCGATGTAATGTCTGTGTTTCATCGTCCATGGGAAGGTCCAATGGTACAGTAAACCTGCAGAGTCTCATCGGAATGTAAAACTGGTGACACTGTAAACGCTCAAAACATAGACAGTAGGAAGACAATGTTCCTGTACCTAAGTCGGCATTATGTCTCTTATATTTAATTCCGATGCAATTTCTGAGCTTCATCGTCAATGGGAAGATCCAAGGGATACAGTAAACCAGCAGAGGTGCAACGGAATGTAAAACAGATGACACAGGAGACGCTCAAAGCATAGACAGTAGGAAGACTCAGTCTTCCTGTACTTAACTCGGCATTGTGTCTCTTATATTTAATTCCGATGCAATTTCTGTGTTTCATCGTCACTGTGAAGGTCCAAGGGATACAGTAAACCTGCAGAGGTGCATCGGAATTTAAAACTGGTGACACAGGAAACGCTCAAAACATAGACAGTAGGAGGACTCAGTCTTCCTGTACTTATGTCATCATTGTGTCTCTTATATTTAATTCCGATGCTATCTCTGTGTGTCTGTGTTTCATCGCCAATGGGAAGGTCCAAAGGATACAGTAAAGCCTCAGAGGTGCATCGGAATTTAAAAGTGGTGATACAGGACACGCTCAAATCATAGACAGTAGGAAGACTCAGTCTTCCTGTACTTAACTCGGCATTGTGTCTCTTATATTTAATTCCGATGCAATTTCTGTGTTTCATCGTCACTGTGAAGGTCAAAGGGATACAGTAAACATGCAGAGGTGCATCGGAACGTAAGACTGGTGACACTGGAAACGCTCAAAGCATAGACCGTAAGAAGACTCAGTTTTCTTGTACTTAAGTCGGCGTTGTGTCGCTTATATTTAATTCCGATGTAATTCCTGTGTTTCATCGTCAATGGGAAGGTCCCATGTATACAGTAAACCTTCAGAGGTGCATCGGAATGTAAAACTGGTGACGCAGGAAACGCTCAAAACATAGACAGTAGGAAGACTCATCCTTCCTGTACTTAAGTCGGCATTGTGTCTCTTATATTTAATTCCGATGCTATCTCTGTGTTTCATCGGCAATGGGAAGGTCCAATGGATACAGTAAACCTGCAGAGGTGGATCGGAATGAAAACTGATGACACAGGAAATGCTCAAAACGTAGACAGTAGGAAGACTCAGTCTTCCTGTACCTAAGTCGGCATTGTGTCTCTTATATTTAATTCCGATGGAATTTCTGTGTTTCATCGTCAATGGGAAGGTCCAATGGATACAGTAAACCGACAGAGGTGCATCGTAATGTAAATTTGGTGACACAGGAAACGCACAAAACATAGACAATAGAAAGACACACTCTTCCTGTACATAAGTCGACATTGTGTCTCTTATATTTAATTCCGATGCAATTTCTGTGTTTCATCGTCAATGGGAAGGTCGAAGGGAAACAGTATACCTGCAGAGGTACATCGGAATGTAAAACTGGTGACACAGGAAGCGCTCATAACATAGACCCTAAGAAGACTCAGTTTTCTTGTACTTAAGTCGGCATTGTGTCTTTTATATTTAATTCCGATGCAATTTCTGTGTTTCATCGTCACTGTGATGGTCCACGGGATACAGCAATCCTGCAGAGGTGCATCGGAATGTAAAATTGGTGACACAGGAAACGCTCAAAACATAGACAGTAGGAAGACTCAGACTTCCTGTACTTAAGTCATCATTGTGTCTCTTATATTTAATTCCGATGCAATTTCTGTGTTTCATCGTCACTGTGAAGGTCCAAGGGATACAGTAAACGTGCAGAGGTGCATCGGAATGTAAAACTGGTGACACAGTAAACGCTCAAAACATAGACAGTAGGAAGACACAGTCTTCCTGTACTTCAGTCGGCATTGTGTCTTATAATTAATTCCGATGCCATTTCTGTGTTTCATCGCCTATGGGAAGGTCCAAGGGATACAGTAAACCTGCAGAGGTGCATCGGAATGTAAAACTGATGATACAGGACACGCTCAAATCATAGACAGTAGGAAGACTCAGTCTTCCTTTACTTAAGTCGGCATGGTGTCTCTTATATTTAATTCCGATGCAATTTCTGTGCTTCATCGTCAATGGGAAAGTCGAAGGGAAACAGTATACCTGCAGAGGTGCAATGGAATGTGAAACTGGTGACACAGGAGACGCTCAAAGCATAGACAGTAGGAGGAATCAGTCTTCCTGTACTTAAGTCGGCATCGTGTCTCTTATAATTAATTCCGATGCTATTTCTGTGTTTCATCGTCAATGGGAAGGTCCAATGGATACATTAAACCTGCAGAGGTGCATCGGAATGTAAAACTGGTGACACAGGAAACGCTCAAATCATAAACAGTAGGAAGACTGAGTCTTCCTGTACTTAAGTCGGCATTGTGTCTCTTATATTTAATTCCGATGCAATTTCAAAGTTTCATCGTCAATGGGAAGGTCCAAGGGATACAGTAAACCTGCAGATGTGCATCGGAATGTAAAACTGGTGACACAGGAAACGCTCAAACTATAGACAGTAAAAGACTCAGTCTTCCTGTACCTAAGTCGGCATTGTGTCTTTTATATTTAATTCCGATTTAATTTCTGTGTTTCAATGTCAATGGGAAGGTCAAATGGATACAGAAAACCTGCAGAGGTGCATCGGAATGTAAAACTGGTGACACAGGAAACGCTCAAATCATAAACAGTAGGAAGACTCAGTCTTCCTGTACTTAAGTCGGCATTGTGTCTCTTATATTTAATTCCGATGCAATTTCTGTGTTTCATCGTCAATGGGAAGGTCCAACTGACACAGTAAAGCTGCAGAGGTGCATCGGAATGTAAAACTGGTGACACAGGAAACGCTCAAAATATAGACTGTAGGAAGACTCTGTCTTCCTGTACTTAAGTCGGCATTGTGTCTTTTATATTTAATTCCGATGTAATTTCTGTGTTTCAATGTCAATGGGAAGGTGCAAGGGATACAGTAAACATGCAGAGGTGCATCAAAATGTAAAACTGATGACACAGGAAATGCTCAAAACGTTGACAGTAGGAAGACTCAGTCTCCCTGTACCTATGTCGGCATTGTGTCTCTTATATTTATTTCCGATGCAATTTCTGTGTTTCGTCGTCAGTGGGAAGGTAAAAGGGATACAGTAAATTTGCAGAGGTGCATCGGAATGTAAAACTGGTGACACAGTTAGCGCTCAATTCATAGACCGTAAGAAGACTCAGTTTTCTTGTACTTAAGTCGGCATTGTGTCTCTTATATTTAATTCCGATGCAATTTCTGTGTTTCATCATCAATGGGAAAGTGCAATGGATACAGTAAACCTGCAGAGGTGCATCGGAATGTAAAACTGGTGACACAGGAAGCGGTCAAAACATAGACCCTAAGAAGACTCAGTTTTCTTGTACTGAAGTCGGCATTGTGTCTCTTATATTTAATTCCGATGCACTTTCTGTGTTTCGTCGTCAATGGGAAGGTCCAAGGGATACAGAAAAGCTGCAGAGGTGCTTCGGAATGTAAAACTGGTGACACAGGAAGCGCTCAAATCATAGACCGTAAGAAGACTCAGTTTTCTTGCACTTAAGTCGGCATTGTGTCTCTTATATTTAATTCCCATGCAATTTCTGTGTTTCATCGTCACTATGATGATCCAAGGGATACAGTAAACCTGCAGAGGTGCATCAAAATGTAAAACTGATGACACAGGAAATGCTCAAAACGTAGACAGTAGGAAGACTCAGTCTTCCTGTACGTAAGTCGTTATTGTGTCTCTTATATTTAATTCCGATGAAATTTCTGTGTTTCATCGCAAATGGGAAGGTCCAAGGGATACAGTAACCCTACAGAGGTGCATCGGAATGTAAAACTGGTGACACAGGAAGCGCTTATAACATAGACCCTAAGAAGACTCAGTTTTCTTGTACTTAAGTCGGCGTTGTGTGTCTTATATTTAATTCCGATGCCATTTCTGTGTTTCATCGCCAATGGGAAGGACCAAGGGATACAGTAAACCTGCAGAGGTGCATCGGAATGTAAAGCTGGTGATACAGGACACGCTCAAATCATAGACAGTAGCAAGGCTCAGTCTTCCTTTATTTAAGTCGGCATGGTGTCTCTTATATTTAATTCCGATGCAATTTCTATGTTTCATCGCCAATGGGAAAGGCCAATGGATACAGTAAACCTGCAGAGGTGCATCGGAATGTAAAACTGGGGACACAGAAAACGCTCAAAACGTAGACCATAAGAAGACTCAGATTTCTTGTACTTAAGTCGGCGTTGTGTCTCTTGTATTTAATTCCGATGCAATTTCTGTGTTTCATCGTCAATGGGAAGGTCCAATGGATACAGTAAACCTGCAGAGGTGCATCGGAATGTAATACTGGTGACGAAGGAAAGGCTCAAAACATAGACAGTAGGAAGACTCAGTCTTCATTTACTTAAGTCGACATGGTGACTCTTATATATAATTCCGATGCAATTTCTGGGTTTCATCTTCAATGGAAGGTCCAATGGATACAGTAAACCAGCAGACGAGCATCGGAATGTAAAACTGGTGACACAGAAAACGCTCAAAACGTAGACTGTAAGAAGACTCAGTTTTCTTGTACTTAAGTCGGCGTTGTGTCTCTTATATTTAATTCCGATGCAATTGCTGTGTTTCATCGTCAATGGGAAGGTCCAATTGATACAGTAAACCTGCAGAGGTGCATCGGAATGTGATACTGGTGACACAGGATAGGCTCAAATCATAGACTGTAGGAAGACTCAGTCTTCCTTTACTTAAGTCGGCATGGTGTCTCTTATATTTAATTCCGATGCATTTTCTGTGTTTCATCGTCAATGGAAGGTCCAATGGATACAGTAAACCAGCAGAGGAGCATCGGAAAGTAAAGCTGGTGATACAGGACACGCTCAAATCATAGACAGTAGGAAGACTCAGTCTTCCATTACTTAAGTCGGCATGGTGTCTCTTATATTTAATTCCGATGCAATTTCTGTGTTTCATCGCCAATGGGAAGGGCCAATGGATACAGTAAACCTGCAGAGGTGCATCGGAATGTAAAACTGGTGACACAGAAAACGCTCAAAACGTAGACCGTAAGAAGAGTCAGTTTTCTTGTACTTAAGTTGCCGTTGTGTCTCTTTTATTTGATTCCGATGCAATTTCTGTGTTTCATCGTCAATGGGAAGGTCCAAGGGATACAGTAAACCTGCAGAGGTGCATCGGAATGTAAAACTGGTGACACAGCAAGCGCTCATAACATGGACCCTAAGAAGACTCAGGTTTTCTTGTACTTAAGTCGGCATTGTGTCTTTTATATTTAATTCCGATGCAATTTCTGTGTTTCATCGTCACTGTCAAGGTCCAAGGGATACAGTAAACCCGCAGAGGTGCATCGGAATGTAAAACTGGTGACACAGGAAACGCTCAAAACATAGACAGTAGGAAGACTCAGTCTTCCTGTACTTCAGTCGGCATTTGGTCTCTTATATTTAATTCCAATGCCATTTCTGTGTTTCATCGCCAATGGGAAGGTCCAACGGATACAGTAAACCTGCAGAGGTACATCGGAATGTAAAACTGGTGACACAGGAAAGGCTCAAAACATAGACAGTAGGAAGACTCAGTCTTCCTGTACTTAAGTCTGCATGGTGTCTCTTATATTTTATTCCGATGCAATTTCAATGTTTCATCGTCAATGGGAAGGTCCAAGGGATACAGTAAACCTGTAGAGGTGCTTCGGAATGTAAAACTGGTGACACTGGAAACGCTAAAAACATAGACCGTAAGAAGACTCAGTTTTCTTGTACTTAAGTCGTCGTTGTGTCTCTTATACTGAATTCCGATATAAATTCTCTGTTTCATCGTCAATGGGAAGGTCCAGTGGATACAGTAAACCTGCAGAGACGCATCGGAATGTAAAACTGGTGACACTGTAAACGCTCAAAACATAGACAGAAGTAAGACTCAATGTTCCTATACTTAAGTCGGCATTGTGTCTCTTACATTTAATTCCGATGCAATGTCTGTGTTTCATCGTCAATGGGAAGGTTCAATGGATACAGTAACCCTGCAGAGGTGCATCGGAATGTAAAACTGGTGACACTGGAAACGCTCAAAACATAGACCGTAAGAAGACTCAGTTTTCTTGTACTTAAGTTGTCGTTGTGTCTCTTATACTTAATTCCGATGTAATATCTGTGTTTCATCGTCCGTGGGAAGGTCCAATGGATACAGTAAACCTGCAGAGTCGCATCGGAAAGTAAAACTGGTGACACGGTAAACGCTCAAAACATAGACCGTAGGAAGACTCAATGTTCCTGTACCTAAGTCGGCATTGTGTCTCTTATATTTAATTCCGATGCAATTTCTGTGCTTCATCGTCAATGGGAAGATCAAAGGGATACAGTAAACCTGCAGAGGTGCATCGGAATGTAAGACTGGTGACACAGTAAACGCTCAAAACATAGACAGTAGGAAGACTCAGCCTTCCTGTTCTTAAGTCGGCATTGTGTCTCTTATATTTAATTCCGATGCTATTTCTGCGTTTCATCGTCAATGGGAAGGTACAATGGATACAGTAAACCTGCAGAGGTGCATCGGAATGTAAAACTGGTAACACAGGGAGCGGCAAAACATAGACCCTAAGAAGACTCAGTTTTCTTGTACTGAAGTCGGCATTGTGTCCCTTATATTTAATTCGATGCAATTTCTGTGTTTCACCGTCACTGTGAAGGTCCAAGGGATAAAGTAAACTTGCAGAGGTGCATCAAACTGTATAACTGATGACACAGGAAACGCTAAAAACATAGAGAGTAGGAAGACTCAGTCTCCCTGTACCTAAGTCGGCATTGTGTCTCTTATATTTAATTCCGATGCAATTTCTGTGTTTCATCGTCACTGTGAAGGTCCACGGGATACAGTAAACCTGCAGAGGTGCATCGGAATGTAAAACTGGTGACACAGGAAATGCTCAAAACATAGACAGTAGGAGGACTCAGTCTGCCTGTACTTAAGTCATCATTAATTCTCTTATATTTAATTCCGATGCAATATCTGTGTTTCATTGTTACTGTGAAGGTCCAAGGGATACAGTAAACGTGCAGAGGTGCATCGGAGTGTAAAACTGGTGACACAGGAAACGCTCAAAACATAGACAGTAGGAAGACTCAGTCTTCCTTTACTTAAGTCGGCATGGTGTCTCTTATATTTAATTCCGATGCAATTTCTGGGTTTCATCGTCAATGGAAGGACAAATGGATACAGTAAACCAGCAGAGGAGCATCGGAATGTAAAACTGATGACACAGGAAATGCTCAAAACGTAGACAGTAGGAAGACTCAGTCTTCCTGTACGTAAGTCGGTATTGTGTCTCTTATATTTAATTCCGATGCTATTTCTGTGTTTCATCGTCAATGGGAAGATCCAAGGGAAACAGTAAACCTGCAAAGGTGCATCGGAATGTAAAACTGGTGACACAGGAAATGCTCAAATCATAGACAGTAGGAAGACTCAGCCTTCCTGTACTTAAGTCGGGATCGTGTCTCTTATATTTAATTCCGATGCTATTTCTGTGTTTCATCGTCAATGGGAAGGTCCAATGGATACAGTAAACCTGCAGAGGTGCATCGGAATGTAAAACTGGTGACACAGGAAACGCTCAAATCATAAACAGTAGGAAGACTCAGTCTTCCTGTACTTAAGTCGGCATGGTGTCTCTTATATTTAATTCCCATGCAATTTCAATGTTTCATCGTCAATGGGAAGGTCCAAGGGATACAGTAAACCTGCAGAGGTGCATCAAAATGTAAAATTGATGACACAGGAAACGCTCAAAACATAGACAGTAGGAAGACTCAGTCTCCCTGTACATATGTCGGCATTGTGTCTCTTATGTTTATTTCCGATGCAATTTCTGTGTTTCGTCGTCAATGGGAAGGTAAATGGGATACAGTAAATTTGCAGAGGTGCATCGGAATGTAAAACTGGTGACACAGTAAGCGCTCAATTCATAGACCGTAAGAAGACTCAGTTTTCTTGTACTTAAGTCGGCATTGTGTCTCTTATATTTAATTCCGATGCAATTTCTGTGTTTCATCGTCACTATGAAGATCCAAGGGATACAGTAAACCTGCAGAGGTGCATCAAAATGTAAAACTGATGACACAGGAAATGCTCAAAACGTAGACAGTAGGAAGACTCAGTCTTCCTGTACGTAAGTCGGTATTGTGTACCTTGTATTTAATTCCGATGGAATTTCTGTGTTTCATCGTAAATGGGAAGGTCCAAGGGATACAGTGAACCTGCAGAAGTGCATTGGAATGTAAAACTAGTGACAAAGGAAACGCTCAAATCATACACCGTAAGATGACTCAGTTTTCTTGTACTTAAGTCGGCGTTGTGTCTCTTATATTTAATTAGGATGCAATTACTGTGTTTCATCGCCAATGGGAAGGTCCAATGGATACAGTAAATCTGCAGAGGTGCATCGCAATGTAAAACTGGTGACACAGGAAACGCACAAATCATAGACAATAGAAAGACACACTCTTCCTGTACTTAAGTCGACATTGTGTCTCTTATATTTAATTCCGATGCAATTTCTGTGTTTCGTCGTCAATGGGAAGGTCGAAGGGAAACAGTATACCTGCAGAGGTGCATCGGAATGTAAAACTGGTGACAAGGGAAACGCTGAAAACATAGACAGTAGCTCAAATCTTTCTGTACTTAAGTCGGCATTGTGTCTTTTATATTTAATTCCGATGCTATTTCTGTGTTTCATCATCAATGGGATAGTGCAATGGATACAGTAAACCTGCAGAGGTGCATCGGAATGTAAAACTGGTGGCACAGGAAGCGGTCAAAACATAGACCCTAGGAAGACTCAGTTTTCTTGTACTGAAGTCGCCATTGTGTCTCTTACATTTAATTCCGATGCAATTTCTGTGTTTCGTCGTCAATGGGAAGGTCCAAGGGATACAGAAAAGCTGCAGAGGTGCATCAAAATGTAAAACTGGTGACACAGGAAGCGCTCAAATCATAGACCGTAAGAAGACTCAGTTTTCTTGTACTTATGTCGGCATTGTGTCTCTTATATTTAATTCCGATGCAATTTCTGTGTTTCATCGTCACTATGAAGATCCAAGGGATACAGTAAACCTGCAGTCGTGCATCAAAATGTAAAACTGGTGACACAGGAAGCGCTCATAACATAGACCCTAAGAAGACTCAGTTTTCTTGTTCTTAAGTCTGCATTGTGTCTTTTATATTTAATTCCGATGCCATTTCTGTGTTTCATCGCCAATGGGAAGGTCCAAGGGATACAGTAAACCTGCAGAGGTGCATCGGAATGTAAAGCTGGTGATACAGGACACGCTCAAATCATAGACAGTAGGGAGACTCGGCCTTCCTGTCCTTAAGTCGGCATTGTGTCTCTTATATTTAATTCCGATGCAATTTCTTTGGTTCATCGTCAATGGAAGGTCCAATGGATACAGTAAACCAGCAGAGGAGCATCGGAATGTAAAACTGGTGACACAGAAAACGCTCAAAACGTAGACTGTAAGAAGACTCAGTTTCCTTGTACTTAAGTCGGCGTTGTGTCTCTTATATTTAATTCCGATGCAATTTCTGTGTTTCATCGTCAATGGGAAGGTCCAATTGATACAGTAAACCTGCAGAGGTGCATCGGAATGTGATACTGGTGACACAGGATAGGGTTTAAACATAGACTGTAGGAAGACTCAGTCTTCCTTTACTTAAGTCGGCATGGTGTCTCTTATATTTAATTCCGATGCAATTTCTGTGTTTCATCGTCAATGGAAGGTCCAATGGATACAGTAAACCAGCAGAGGAGCATCGGAAAGTAGAGCTGGTGATACAGGACACGCTAGAATCATAGACAGTAGGAAGACTCAGTCTTCCATTACTTAAGTCGGCATGGTGTCTCTTATATTTAATTCCGATGCAATTTCTGTGTTTCATCGCCAATGGGAAGGGCCAATGGATACAGTAAACCTGCAGAGGTGCATCGGAATGTAAAACTGGTGACACAGAAAACGCTCAAAACGTAGACCGTAAGAAGACTCAGTTTTCTTGTACTTAAGTAGGCGTTGTGTCTCTTTTATTTAATTCCGATGCAATTTCTGTTTTCATCGTCAATGGGAAGGTCCAAGGGATACAGTAAACCTGCAGAGGTGCATCGGAATGCAAAACTGGTGACACAGGAAGCGCTCATAACATGGACCCTAAGAAGACTAAGGTTTTCTTGTACTTAAGTCGGCATTGTGTCTTTTATATTTAATTCCGATGCAATTTCTGTGTTTCATCGTCACTGTGCAGGTCCAAGGGATACAGTAAACCCGCAGAGGTGCATCGGAATGTAAAACTGGTGACACAGGAAACGCTCAAAACATAGACAATAGAAAGACACACTCTTCCTGTACTTACGTCGACATTGTGTCTCTTATATTTAATTCGGATGCAATTTCTGTGTTTAATCGTCACTGTGAAGGTCCAAGGGATAAAGTAAACCTGCAGAGGTGCATCAAACTGTATAACTGATGACACAGGAAACGCTAAAAACATAGAGAGTAGGAAGACTCAGTCTCCCTGTACCTAAGTCGGCATTGTGTCTCTTATATTTAATTCCGATGCAATTTCTGTGTTTCATCGTCACTGTGAAGGTCCACGGGATACAGTAAACCTGCAGAGGTGCATCGGAATGTAAAACTGGTGACACTGGAAACGCTCAAAACATAGACCGTAAGAAGACTCAGTTTTCTTGTACTTAAGTTGTCGTTGTGTCTCTTATACTTAATTCCGATGTAATTTCTGTGTTTCATCGTCCGTGGGAAGGTCCAATGGATACAGTAAACCTGCAGAGTCGCATCGGAAAGTAAAACTGGTGACACGGTAAACGCTCAAAACATAGACCGTAGGAAGACTCAATGTTCCTGTACCTAAGTCGGCATTGTGTCTCTTATATTTAATTCCGATGCAATTTCTGTGCTTCATCGTCAATTGGAAGATCAAAGGGATACAGTAAACCTGCAGAGGTGCATCGGAATGTAAGACTGGTGACACAGTAAACGCTCAAAACATAGACAGTAGGAAGACTCAGCCTTCCTGTTCTTAAGTCGGCATTGTGTCTCTTATATTTAATTCCGATGCTATTTCTGCGTTTCATCGTCAATGGGAAGGTACAATGGATACAGTAAACCTGCAGAGGTGCATCGGAATGTAAAACTGGTAACACAGGGAGCGGCAAAACATAGACCCTAAGAAGACTCAGTTTTCTTGTACTGGAGTCGGCATTGTGTCCCTTATATTTAATTCGATGCAATTTCTGTGTTTCACCGTCACTGTGAAGGTCCAAGGGATAAAGTAAACCTGCAGAGGTGCATCAAACTGTATAACTGATGACACAGGAAACGCTAAAAACATAGAGAGTAGGAAGACTCAGTCTCCCTGTACCTAAGTCGGCATTGTGTCTCTTATATTTAATTCCGATGCAATTTCTGTGTTTCATCGTCACTGTGAAGGTCCACGGGATACAGTAAACCTGCAGAGGCGCATCGGAATGTAAAACTGGTGACACAGGAAATGCTCAAAACATAGACAGTAGGAGGACTCAGTCTGCCTGTACTTAAGTCATCATTATTTCTCTTATATTTAATTCCGATGCAATTTCTGTGTTTCATTGTTACTGTGAAGGTCCAAGGGATACAGTAAACGTGCAGAGGTGCATCGGAGTGTAAAACTGGTGACACAGGAAACGCTCAAAACATAGACAGTAGGAAGACTCAGTCTTCCTTTACTTAAGTCGGCATGGTGTCTCTTATATTTAATTCCGATGCAATTTCTGGGTTTCATCGTCAATGGAAGGTCAAATGGATACAGTAAACCAGCAGAGGAGCATCGGAATGTAAAACTGATGACACAGGAAATGCTCAAAACGTAGACAGTAGGAAGACTCAGTCTTCCTGTACGTAAGTCGGTATTGTGTCTCTTATATTGAATTCCGATGCTATTTCTGTGTTTCATCGTCAATGGGAAGATCCAAGGGAAACAGTAAACCTGCAGAGGTGCATCGGAATTTAAAACTGGTGACACAGGAAATGCTCAAATCATAGACAGTAGGAAGACTCAGCCTTCCTGTACTTAAGTCGGCATCGTGTCTCTTATATTTAATTCCGATGCTATTTCTGTGTTTCATCGTCAATGGGAAGGTCCAATGGATACAGTAAACCTGCAGAGGTGCATCGGAATGTAAAACTGGTGACACAGGAAGCGCTCAAATCATAAACAGTAGGAAGACTCAGTCTTCCTGTACTTAAGTCGGCATGGTGTCTCTTATATTTAATTCCCATGCAATTTCAATGTTTCATCGTCAATGGGAAGGTCCAAGGGATACAGTAAACCTGCAGAGGTGCATCAAAATGTAAAATTGATGACACAGGAAACGCTCAAAACATAGACAGTAGGAAGACTCAGTCTCCCTGTACATATGTCGGCATTGTGTCTCTTATGTTTATTTCCGATGCAATTTCTGTGTTTCGTCGTCAATGGGAAGGTAAATGGGATACAGTAAATTTGCAGAGGTGCATCGGAATGTAAAACTGGTGACACAGTAAGCGCTCAATTCATAGACCGTAAGAAGACTCAGTTTTCTTGTACTTAAGTCGGCATTGTGTCTCTTATATTTAATTCCGATGCAATTTCTGTGTTTCATCGTCACTATGAAGATCCAAGGGATACAGTAAACCTGCAGAGGTGCATCAAAATGTAAAACTGATGACACAGGAAATGCTCAAAACGTAGACAGTAGGAAGACTCAGTCTTCCTGTACGTAAGTCGGTATTGTGTACCTTGTATTTAATTCCGATGGAATTTCTGTGTTTCATCGTAAATGGGAAGGTCCAAGGGATACAGTGAACCTGCAGAAGTGCATTGGAATGTAAAACTAGTGACAAAGGAAACGCTCAAACCATACACCGTAAGATGACTCAGTTTTCTTGTACTTAAGTCGGCGTTGTGTCTCTTATATTTAATTAGGATGCAATTACTGTGTTTCATCGCCAATGGGAAGGTCCAATGGATACAGTAAATCTGCAGAGGTGCATCGCAATGTAAAACTGGTGACACAGGAAACGCACAAATCATAGACAATAGAAAGACACACTCTTCCTGTACTTAAGTCGACATTGTGTCTCTTATATTTAATTCCGATGCAATTTCTGTGTTTCGTCGTCAATGGGAAGGTCCAAGGGATACAGAAAAGCTGCAGAGGTGCATCAAAATGTAAAACTGGTGACACAGGAAGCGCTCAAATCATAGACCCTAAAATGACTCAGTTTTCTTGTACTTATGTCGGCATTGTGTCTCTTACATTTAATTCCGATGCAATTTCTGTGTTTCGTCGTCAATGGGAAGGTCCAAGGGATACAGAAAAGCTGCAGAGGTGCATCAAAATGTAAAACTGGTGACACAGGAAGCGCTCAAATCATAGACCCTAAAATGACTCAGTTTTCTTGTACTTATGTCGGCATTGTGTCTCTTATATTTAATTCCGATGCAATTTCTGTGTTTCATCGTCACTATGAAGATCCAAGGGATACAGTAAACCTGCAGTCGTGCATCAAAATGTAAAACTGGTGACACAGGAAGCGCTCATAACATAGACCCTAAGAAGACTCAGTTTTCTTGTTCTTAAGTCTGCATTGTGTCTTTTATATTTAATTCCGATGCCATTTCTGTGTTTCATCGCCAATGGGAAGGTCCAAGGGATACAGTAAACCTGCAGAGGTGCATCGGAATGTAAAGCTGGTGATACAGGACACGCTCAAATCATAGACAGTAGGGAGACTCGGCCTTCCTGTCCTTAAGTCGGCATTGTGTCTCTTATATTTAATTCCGATGCAATTTCTGTGGTTCATCGTCAATGGATGGTCCAATGGATACAGTAAACCAGCAGAGGAGCATCGGAATGTAAAACTGGTGACACAGAAAACGCTCAAAACGTAGACTGTAAGAAGACTCAGTTTCCTTGTACTTAAGTCGGCGTTGTGTCTCTTATATTTAATTCCGATGCAATTTCTGTGTTTCATCGTCAATGGGAAGGTCCAATTGATACAGTAAACCTGCAGAGGTGCATCGGAATGTGATACTGGTGACACAGGATAGGGTTTAAACATAGACTGTAGGAAGACTCAGTCTTCCTTTACTTAAGTCGGCATGGTGTCTCTTATATTTAATTCCGATGCAATTTCTGTGTTTCATCGTCAATGGAAGGTCCAATGGATACAGTAAACCAGCAGAGGAGCATCGGAAAGTAAAGCTGGTGATACAGGACACGCTAAAATCATAGACAGTAGGAAGACTCAGTCTTCCATTACTTAAGTCGGCATGGTGTCTCTTATATTTAATTCCGATGCAATTTCTGTGTTTCATCGCCAATGGGAAGGGCCAATGGATACAGTAAACCTGCAGAGGTGCATCGGAATGTAAAACTGGTGACACAGAAAACGCTCAAAACGTAGACCGTAAGAAGACTCAGTTTTCTTGTACTTAAGTAGGCGTTGTGTCTCTTTTATTTAATTCCGATGCAATTTCTGTTTTCATCGTCAATGGGAAGGTCCAAGGGATACAGTAAACCTGCAGAGGTGCATCGGAATGCAAAACTGGTGACACAGGAAGCGCTCATAACATGGACCCTAAGAAGACTCAGGTTTTCTTGTACTTAAGTCGGCATTGTGTCTTTAATATTTAATTCCGATGCAATTTCTGTGTTTCATCGTCACTGTGAAGGTCCAAGGGATACAGTAAACCCGCAGAGGTGCATCGGAATGTAAAACTTGTGACACAGGAAACGCTCAAAACATAGACAATAGAAAGACACACTCTTCCTGTACTTACGTCGACATTGTGTCTCTTATATTTAATTCGGATGCAATTTCTGTGTTTAATCGTCACTGTGAAGGTCCAAGGGATACACTAAACATGCAGAGGTGCATCAGAATGTAAAACTGGTGACACAGGAAACGCTCAAAGCATAGAGAGTAGGAAGACTCAGTCTTCCTGTACTTAAGACTTCATTGTGTCTCTCATATTTAATTCCGGTGCAATTTCTGTGTTTCATCGCCAATGCGAAGGTCCAAGGGACACAGTAAACCTGCAGAGGTGCATCGGAATGTAAAACTGGTGACACTGGAAACGCTCAAAACATAGACCGTAAGAAGACTCAGTTTTCTTGTACTTAAGTCGTCGTTGTGTCTCTTATACCTAATTCCGATGTAATTTCTGTGTTTCATCGTCCGTGGGAAGGTCCAATGGATACACTAAACCTGCAGAGGTGCATCGGAATATAAAACTGGTGACACTGTAAACGCTCAAAACATCGACAGTAGGAAGACTCAATGTTCCTGTACCTAAGTCGGCATTGTGTCTCTTATATTTAATTCCGATGCAATTTCTGTGCTTCATCGTCAATGGGAAGATCCAAGGGATACAGTAAACCTGCAGAGGTGCATCAAACTGTAAAACTGATGACACAGGAAACGCTCAAAACATAGAGAGTAGGAAGACTCAGTCTCCCTGTACCTAAGTCGGCATTGTGTCTCTTATATTTCATTCCGATGCAATTTCTGTGTTTCATCGTCACTGTGAAGGTCCACGGGATACAGTAAACCTGCAGAGGTGCATCGGAATGTAAAACTGGTGACACAGGAAATGCTCGAAACATAGACAGTAGGAGGACTAAGTCTTCCTGTACTTAAGTCATCATTGGGTCTCTTATATTTAATTCCGATGCAATTTCTGTGTTTCATCGTCACTGTGAAGGTCCAAGGGATACAGTTAACGTGCAGAGGTGCATCGGAATGTAAAACTGGTGACACAGGAAACGCTCAAAACATAGACAGTAGGAAGACTCAGTCTTCCTGTACTTCAGTCGGCATTGTGTCTCTTATATTTAATTCCGATGCCATTTCTGTGTTTCATCGCCAATGGGAAGGTCCAAGGGATACAGTAAACCTGCAGAGGTGCATCGGAATGTAAAACTGGTGACACAGAAAACGCTCAAAACGTAGACCATAAGAAGACTCAGTTTTCTTGTACTTAAGTCGGCGTTGTGTCTCTTGTATTTAATTCCGATGCAATTTCTGTGTTTCACAGTCAATGGGAAGGTCCATTGGATACAGTAAACCTGCAGAGGTGCATCGGAATGTAATGCTGGTGACACAGGAAACGCTCAAAACATAGACAGTAGGGAGACTCGGCCTTCCTGTCCTTAAGTCGGCATTGTGTCTCTTATATTTAATTCCGATGCAATTTCTGTGGTTCATCGTCAATGGAAGGTCCAATGGATACAGTAAACCAGCAGAGGAGCATCGGAATGTAAAACTGGTGACACAGAAAACGCTCAAAACGTAGACTGTAAGAAGACTCAGTTTCCTTGTACTTAAGTCGGCGTTGTGTCTCTTATATTTAATTCCGATGCAATATCTGTGTCTCATCGTCAATGGGAAGGTCCAATTGATACAGTAAACCTGCAGAGGTGCATCGGAATGTGATACTGGTGACACAGGATAGGCTCTAAACATAGACAGTAGGAAGACTCAGTCTTCCTTTACTTAAGTCGGCATGGTGTCTCTTATATTTAATTCCGATGCAATTTCTGTGTTTCATCGTCAATGGAAGGTCCAATGGATACAGTAAACCAGCAGAGGAGCAGCGGAAAGTAAAGCTGGTGATACAGGACACGCTAAAATCATAGACAGTAGGAAGACTCAGTCTTCCATTACTTAAGTCGACATGGTGTCTCTTATATTTAATTCCGATGCAATTTCTGTGTTTCATCGTCAATGGAAGGTCCAATGGATACAGTAAACCAGCAGAGGAGCAGCGGAAAGTAAAGCTGGTGATACAGGACACGCTAAAATCATAGACAGTAGGAAGACTCAGTCTTCCATTACTTAAGTCGGCATGGTGTCTCTTATATTTAATTCCGATGCAATTTCTGTGCTTCATCGTCAATGGGAAGAACCAAGGGATACAGTAAACCTGCAGAGGTGCATCGGAATGTAAGACTGGTGACACAGTAAACGCTCAAAACATAGACAGTAGGAAGACTCAGCCTTCCTGTTCTTAAGTCGGCATTGTGTCTCTTATATTTAATTCCGATGCTATTTATTGCGTTTCATCGTCAACGGGAAGGTACAATGGATACAGTAAACCTGCAGAGGTGCATCGGAATGTAAAACTGGTAACACAGGGAGCGGCAAAACATAGACCCTAAGAAGACTCAGTTTTCTTGTACTGAAGTCGGCATTGTGTCCCTTATCTTTAATTTGATGCAATTTCTGTGTTTGTCACTGTGAAGGTCCAAGGGATACAGTAAACCTGCAGAGGTGCATCAAACTGTAAAACTGATGACACAGGAAACGCTCAAAACATAGAGAGTAGGAAGACTCAGTCTCCCTGTACCTAAGTCGGCATTGTGTCTCTTATATTTCATTCCGATGCAATTTCTGTGTTTCATCGTCACTGTGAAGGTCCACGGGATACAGTAAACCTGCAGAGGTGCATCGGAATGTAAAACTGGTGACACAGGAAATGCTCAAAACATAGACAGTAGGAGGACTAAGTCTTCCTGTACTTAAGTCATCATTGGGTCTCTTATATTTAATTCCGATGCAATTTCTGTGTTTCATCGTCACTGTGAAGGTCCAAGGGATACAGTAAACGTGCAGAGGTGCATCGGAATGTAAAAATGGTGACACAGGAAACGCTCAAAACATAGACAGTAGGAACACTCAGTCTTCCTGTACTTCAGTCGGCATTGTGTCTCTTATATTTAATTCCGATAACATTTCTGTGTTTCATCGCCAATGGGAAGGTCCAAGGGATACAGTAAACCTGCAGAGGTGCATCGGAATGTAAAACTGGTGACACAGGAAAGGCTCAAAACATAGACAGTAGGAAGACTAAGTCTTCCTTTACTTAAGTCGGCATTGTGTCTCTTATATTTAATTCCGATGCAATTTCTGTGTTTCATCGACAATGGGAAGGTCCAATGGATACAGTAACCTCCAGAGGTGCATCGGAATGTAATACTGGTGACACAGGAAAGGCTCAAAACATAGACAGTAGGAAGACTCAGTCTTCCTTTACTTAAGTCGGCATGGTGTCTCTTATATTTAATTCCGATGCCATTTCTGGGTTTCATCGCCAATGGGAAGGTCCAAGGGATACAGTAAACCTGCAGAGGTGCATCGGAATGTAAAACTGGTGATACAGGACACGCTCAAATCATAGACAGTAGGAAGACTCAGTCTTCCTTTACTTAAGTCGGCATGGTGTCTCTTATATTTAATGCCGATGCAATTTCTGTGTTTCATCGTCAATGGAAGGTCCAATGGATACAGTAAACCAGAAGAGGTGCATCGGAATGTCAAACTGGTGCCACAGGAAACGCTCAAATCATAGACAATAGAAAGACACACTCTTCCAGTACTTAAGTCGACATTGTGTCTCTTCTATTTAATTCCGATGCAATTTCTGTGTTTCATCGTCAATGGGAAAGTCGAAGGGAAACAGTATACCTGCAGAGGTGCATCGGAATGTAAAACAGGTGACACAGGAGACGCTTAAAGCATAGACAGTTGGAAGACTCAGTCTTCATGTACTTATGTCGGCATTGTGTCTCTTATATTTAGTTCCGATGCAATTTCTGTGTTTCATCGTCAATGGGAAGGTCCAATGTATACAGTAAACCTGCAGAGGTGCATCGGAATGTAAAACTGGTGACGCAGCGAACGCTCAAAACGTAGACAGTAGGAAGACTCAATGTTCCTGTACTTAAGTCGGCATTGTGTCTCTTATATTTAATTCCGATGCAATTTCTGTATTTCATCGTCAATGCGACGATACAAGGGATACAGTAAACCTGCAGAGGTGCATCGGAATGTAAAATTGGTTACGCAGGAAACGCTCAAAACATAGACAGTAGGAAGACTCTATCTTCTTGTACTTAAGTCGGAATTGTGTCTCTTACATTAAATTCCGATGCTATTTCTGTGTTTCATCGTCAATGGGAAGGTACAATGTATACAGTAAACCTGCAGAGGTGCATCGGAATGTAAAACTTGTAACACAGGGAGCGGCAGAACATAGACCCTGAGAAGACTCAGTTTTCTTGTACTTAAGTCGGCATTGTGTCTCCTATATTTAATTCCGATGCACTTTCTGTGTTTCATCGTCACTGTGAACGTCCACGGGATACAGTAATCCTGCAGAGGTGCATCGGAATGTAAAACTGGTGACACAGGAAATGCTCAAAACATAGACAGTAGGAGGACTCAGTCTTCCTGTACTTAAGTCATCATTGTGTCTCTTATATTTAATTCCGAAGCAATTTCTGTGTTTCATCGTCACTGTGAAGGTCCAAGATATACAGTAAACCTCCAGAGGTGCATCGGAATGTAATACTGGTGACACAGGAAGCGCTCAAATCATAGACCGTAAGAAGACTCAGTTTTCTTGTACTTAAGTCGGCATTGTGTCTCTTATATTTAATTCCGATGCAATTCCTGTGTTTCATCGTCAATGGGAAGGTCCAATGTATACAGTAAACCTGCAGAGGTGCAGCGGAATGTAAAACTGGTGACGCAGGAAACGCTCAAAACGTAGACAGTAGGAAGACTCAATGTTCCTGTACTTAAGTCGGAATTGTGTCTCTTATATTTAATTCCGATGCAATTTCTGTATTTCATCGTCAATGCGACGATACAAGGGATACAGTAAACCTGCAGAGGTGCATCGGATTGTAAAACTGGTGACACAGGAAGCGCTCAAATCATAGACCGTAAGAAGACTCAGTTTTCTTGTACTTAAGTCGGCATTGTGTCTCTTATATTTAATTCCGATGCAATTCCTGTGTTTCATCGTCAATGGGAAGGTCCAATGTATACAGTAAACCTGCAGAGGTGCAGCGGAATGTAAAACTGGTGACGCAGGAAACGCTCAAAACGTAGAGAGTAGGAAGACTCAATGTTCCTGTACTTAAGTCGGAATTGTGTCTCTTATATTTAATTCCGATGCAATTTCTGTATTTCATCGTCAATGCGACGATACAAGGGATACAGTAAACCTGCAGAGGTGCATCGGAATGTAAAATTGGTTACGGAGGAATCGCTCAAAACATAGACAGTAGGAAGACTCTATCTTCCTGTACTTAAGTCGGCATTGTGTCTCTTATATTTAATTCCGATGCAATCTCTGTGTTTCATCGTCAATGGGAGGATCCAAGGGATACAGTAAACCTGCAGAGGTGGATCGGAATGAAAACTGATGACACAGGAAATGCTCAAAACATAGACAGTAGGAAGACTCAGTCTTCCTGTACTTAAGACGTCATTGTGTCTCTTATGTTTAATTCCGATGTAATTTCTGTGTTTCATCGCCAATGGTTAAGGTCCAAGGGACACAGTAAACCTGCAGAGGTGCATCGGAATTTAAAACTGGTGACACTGGAAACGGTCAGAGCATAGACCGTAAGAAGACTCAGTTTTTTTGCATTAAGTCGGCGTTGTGTCTCTTATATTTAATTCCGATGTAATTCCTGTGTTTCATCGTCAATGGGAAGGTCCAATGGATACAGTAAACCTGCAGAGGTGCATCGGAATGTAAGACTGGTGACACAGTAAACGCTCAAAACATAGACAGTAGGAAGACTCAGCCTTCCTGTTCTTAAGTCGGCATTGTGTCTCTTATATTTAATTCCGATGCTATTTCTGTGTTTCATCGTCAATGGGAAGGTACAATGTATACAGTAAACCTGCAGAGGTGCATCGGAATGTAAAACTGGTAACACAGGGAGCGGCAAAACGTAGACACTAAGAATACTCAGTTTTCTTGTACTTAAGTCGGCATTGTGTCACCTATATTTAATTCCGATGCAATTTCTGTGTTTCATCGTCACTGTGAAGGTCCAAGGGATACAGTAAAGCTGCAGAAGTGCAATGGAATGTAAAACTGGTGAGAAAGGAAATGCTCAAATCATACACCGTAAGATGGCTCAGTTTTCTTGTACTTAAGTCGGCGTTGTGTATCTTATATTTAATTCCGATGCAATTTCTGTGTTTCATCGTCAATGTGAAGGTCGAAGGGAAACAGTATACATGCAGAGGTGCATCGGAATGTAAAATTGGTGATACAGGACACTCTCACATCATAGACAGAAGGAAGACTCAGTCTTCCTTTACTTAAGTCGGCATGGTTTCTCTTATATTTAATTCCGATGCAATTTCTGTGTTTCATCGTCAATGGGAAAGTCGAATTGAAACAGTATACCTGCAGAGGTGCATCGGAATGTAAAACTGGTGACACAGGAGACGCTCAAAGCATAGGCAGTAGGAAGACTCAGTCTTCCTGTACTTAAGTCGGCATTGTGTCTCTTATATTTAATTCCGATGCAATTTCTGTGTTTCATCGTCACTGTGAAGGTCCAAGGGATACAGTAAACATGCAGAGGTGCATCGGAATGTAAAACTGGTGACACAGGAAACGCTCAAAACATAGACAGTAGGAAGACTCAGCCTTCCTGTACTTAAGACGTCATTGTGTCTCTTATGTTTAATTCCGATGTAATTTCTGTGTTTCATCGCCAATGGTTAAGGTCCAAGGGACACAGTAAACCTGCAGAGGTGCATCGGAATTTAAAACTGGTGACACTGGAAACGGTCAGAGCATAGACCGTAAGAAGACTCAGTTTTTTTGCATTAAGTCGGCGTTGTGTCTCTTATATTTAATTCCGATGTAATTCCTGTGTTCCATCGTCAATGGGAAGGTCCAATGGATACAGTAAACCTGCAGAGGTGCATCGGAATGTAAGACTGGTGACACAGTAAACGCTCAAAACATAGACAGTAGGAAGACTCAGCCTTCCTGTTCTTAAGTCGGCATTGTGTCTCTTATATTTAATTCCGATGCTATTTCTGTGTTTCATCGTCAATGGGAAGGTACAATGTATACAGTAAACCTGCAGAGGTGCATCGGAATGTAAAACTGGTAACACAGGGAGCGGCAAAACGTAGACACTAAGAATACTCAGTTTTCTTGTACTTAAGTCGGCATTGTGTCACCTATATTTAATTCCGATGCAATTTCTGTGTTTCATCGTCACTGTGAAGGTCCAAGGGATACAGTAAAGCTGCAGAGGTGCATCGGAATGTAAAACTGGTGACACAGGAAGCGCTCATAACATAGACCCTAAGAAGACTCAGTTTTCTTGTACTTAAGTCGGCATTGTGTCTTTTATATTTAATTCCGATGCAATTTCTGTGTTTCATCGTCACTGTGAAGGTCCACGGGATACAGTAATCCTGCAGAGGTGCATCGGAATGTAAAACTGGTGACGCAGGAAATGCTCAAAACATAGACAGTAGGAGGACTCAGTCTTCCTGTACTTAAGTCATCATTGTGTCTCTTATATTTAATTGCGATGCAATTTCTGTGTTTCATCGTCACTGTGAAGGTCCAAGGGATACAGTAAACGTGCAGAGGTGCATCGGAATGTAAAACTGGGGACACAGGAAACGCTCAAAACATAGACAGTAGGAAGACTCAGTCTTCCTGTACTTCAGTCGGCATTGTGTCTCTTATATTTAATTCCGATGCAATTTCTGGGTTTCATCGTCAATGGAAGGTCCTATGGATACAGTAAACCAGCAAAGGAGCATCGGAATGTAAAACTGGTGACGCAGGAAACGCTCAAAACATACACAGTAGGGAGACTCAGCCTTCCTGTTCTTAAGTCGGCATTGTGTCTCTTATATTTAATTCCGATGCAATTTCTGTGTTTCATCGTCAATGGGAAGGTCCAAGATATACAGTAAACCTCCAGAGGTGCATCGGAATGTAATACTGATGACACAGGAAAGGCTCAAAACATAGACAGTAGGAAGACTCAGTCTTCCTTTACTTAAGTCGGCATGGTGTCTCTTATATTTAATTCCGATGCAATTTCTGGGTTTCACCGTCAATGGAAGGTCCAATGGATACAGTAAACCAGCAGAGGAGCATCGGAATGTAAAACTGGTGACACAGGAAAGGCTCAAAACATAGACAGTAGGAAGACTCAGTCTTAATTTACTTAAGTCTGCATGGTGCCTGTTATATTTAATTCCGATGCAATTTCTGTTGTTCATCCTCAATGGAAGGTCCAATGGATACAGTAACCAGCAGAGGAGCATCGGAATGTAAAACTGGTGACACAGAAAACGCTCAAGACGTAGACTGTAAGAAGACTCAGTTTTCTTGTACTTAAGTCGGCGTTATGTCTCTTATATTTAATTCCGATGCAATTTCTGTGTTTCATTGTCAATGGGAAGGTCCAATTGATACGGTAAACCTGCAGAGGTGATTCGGAATGTGATACTGGTGACACAGGAAAGGCTCAAATCATAGACTGTAGGAAACCTCTGTCTTCCTTCACTTAAGTCGGCATGGTGTCTCTTATATTTAATTCCGATGCAATTTCTGAGCTTCATCGTCAATGGGAAGATCCAAGGGATAAAGTAAACCAGCAGAGGTGCAACGGAATGTAAAACAGATGACACAGGAGACGCTCAAAGCATAGACAGTAGGAAGACTCAGTCTTCCTGTACTTATGTCATCATTGTGTCTCTTATATTTAATTCCGATGCAATTTCTGTGTTTCATCGTCACTGTGAAGGTCCAAGGGATACAGTAAACCTGCAGAGGTGCATCGGAATTTAAAACTGGTGACACAGGAAACGCTCAAAACATAGACAGTAGGAGGACTCAGTCTTCCTGTACTTATGTCATCATTGTGTGTCTTATATTTAATTCGGATGCAATTTCTGTGTTTCATCGTCACTGTGAAGGTCCAAGGGATACAGTAAACGTGCAGAGGTGCATCGGAATGTAAAACTGGTGACACAGGAAACGCTCAAAACATAGACAGTAGGAAGACTCAGTCTTCCTGTACTGCAGTCGGCATTGTGTTTCTTATATTTAATTCCGATGCCATATCTGTGTTTCATCGCCAATGGGAAGGTCCAAGGGATACAGTGAACATGCAGAAGTGCATTGGAATGTAAAACTGGTGACAAAGGAAACGCTCAAATCATACACCGTAAGATGACTCAGTTTTCTTGTACTTAAGTCGGCGTTGTGTCTCTTATATTTAATTCCGATGCAATTTCTGTGTTTCATCGTCAATGGGAAGGTCCAATGGATACAGTAAACCTGCAGATGTGCATCGCAATGTAAAACTGTTGACACAGGAACCGCTCATAACATAGACCCTAAGAAGACTCAGTTTTCTTGTACTTAAGTCGGCATTGTGTCTTTTACATTTAATTCCGATTCAATTTCTGTGTTTCATCGTCACTGTGAACGTCCACGGTATACAGTAAACCTGCTGAGGTGCATCGGAATGTAAAACTGGTGACACAGGAAACGCTCAAAACATAGACACTAGGAGGACTCAGTCTTCCTGTACTTATGTCATCATTGTGTCTCTTATATTTAATTCCGATGCAATTTCTGTGCTGCATCGTCACTGTGAAGGTCCAAGGGATACAGTAAAAGTGCAGAGGTGCATCGGAATGTAAAACCGGAGACACAGGAGACGCTCAAAACATAGACAGTAGGAAGACTCAGTCTTCCTGTACTTAACTCGGCATTGTGTCTCTTATATTTAATTCCGATGCAATTTCTGTGTTTCATCGTCACTGTGAAGGTCAAAGGGATACAGTAAACATGCAGAGGTGCATCGGAACGTAAGACTGGTGACACTGGAAACGCTCAAAGCATAGACCGTAAGAAGACTCAGTTTTCTTGTACTTAAGTCGGCGTTGTGTCTCTTATATTTAATTCCGATGTAATTCCTGTGTTTCATTGTCAATGGGAAGGTCCCATGTATACAGTAAACCTTCAGAGGTGCATGGGAATGTAAAACTGGTGACGCAGGAAAGGCTCAAAACATAGACAGTAGGAAGACTCATCCTTCCTGTACTTAAGTCGGCATTGTGTCTCTTATATTTAATTCCGATGCTATCTCTGTGTTTCATCGGCAATGGGAAGGTCCAATGGATACAGTAAACCTGCAGAGGTGGATCGGAATGAAAACTGATGACACAGGAAATGCTCAAAACGTAGACAGTAGGAAGACTCAGTCTTCCTGTACCTAAGTCGACATTGTGTCTCTTATATTTAATTCCGATGCAATTTCTGTGTTTCAATGTCAATGGGAAGGTCCAAGGGATACAGTAAACCTGCAGAGGTGCATCGGAATGTAAAACTGGTGACACAGGAAGCGCTCATAACATGGACCCTAAGAAGACTCAGGTTTTCTTGTACTTAAGTCGGCATTGTGTCTTTTATATTTAATTCCGATGCAATTTCTGTGTTTCATCGTCACTGTCAATGTCCAAGGGATTCAGTAAACCTGCAGAGGTGCATCGGAATGTAAAACTGGTGACACAGGAAATGCTCAAAACATAGACAGTGGGAAGACTCAGCCTTCCTGTACTTAAGTCGGCATTGTGTCTCTTATATTTAATTCCGATACTATTTCTGTGTTTCATCGTCAATGGGAAGGTCCAATGGATACAGTAAACCTGCAGAGGTGAATCGGAATGTAAAACTGATGACACAGGAAATGCTCAAAACGTAGACAGTAGGAAGACTCAGTCTTCCTGTACCTAAGTCGGCATTGTATCTCTTATATTTAATTCAGATGCAATTTCTGTGTTTCATCGTCAATGGGAGCTCCAATGGATACAGTAAACCAGCAGAGGTGCATCGGAATGTAAAACTGGTGACACACGAAACGCTCAAAACATAGACAATAGAAAGACACACTCTTCCTGTACTTAAGTCGACATTGTGTCTTTTATATTTAATTCCGATGCAATTTCTGTGTTTCATCGTCAATGGGAAGGTCCAAGGGATACAGTAAACCTGCAGAGGTGCATCGGAATGTAAAACTGGAGACACAGGAAGCGCTCATAACATAGACCCTAAGAAGACTCAGGTTTTCTTGTACTTTAGTCGGCATTGTGTTATTTATATTTAATTCCGATGCAATTTCTGTGTCTAATCGTCAATGGCAAGGTCCAAGGGATACAGTAAACCTGCAGAGGTGCATCGCAATGTAAAACTGGTGACACAGGAAATGCTCAAATCATAGACAATAGAAAGACACACTCTTCCTGTACTTAAGTCGACATTGTGTCTCTTATATTTAATTCCGATGCAATTTCTGTGTTTCATCGTCATTGTGAAGGTCAAAGGGATACAGTAAACCTGCAGAGGTGCATCGGAATGTATATCTGGTGACACAGGAAACGCTCAAAACATAGACAGTAGGAAGACTCAGTCTTCCTTTACTTAAGACTTCATTGTGTCTCTCATATGTAATTCCGATGCAATTTCTGTGTTTCATCGCCAATGGGAAGCTCCAAGGGACACAGTAAACCTGCAGAGGTGCATCGGAATGTAAAACTGGTGACACTGGAAACGCTCAAAACATAGGCCGTAAGTAGACTCAGTTTTCTTGTACTTAAGTCGTCGTTGTGTCTCTTATACTTAATTCCGATGTAATGTCTGTGTTTCATCGTCCATGGGAAGGTCCAATGGTACAGTAAACCTGCAGAGTCTCATCGAAATGTAAAACTGGTGACACTGTAAACGCTCAAAACATAGACAGTAGGAAGACAATGTTCCTGTACCTAAGTCGGCATTATGTCTCTTATATTTAATTCCGATGCAATTTCTGAGCTTCCTCGTCAATGGGAAGATCCAAGGGATACAGTAAACCAGCAGAGGTGCAACGGAATGTAAAACAGATGACACAGGAGACGCTCAAAGCATAGACAGTAGGAAGACTCAGTCTTCCTGTACTTAACTCGGCATTGTGTCTCTTATATTTAATTCCGATGCAATTTCTGTGTTTCATCGTCACTGTGAAGGTCCAAGGGATACAGTAAACCTGCAGAGGTGCATCGGAATTTAAAACTGGTGACACAGGAAACGCTCAAAACATAGACAGTAGGAGGACTCAGTCTTCCTGTACTTATGTCATCATTGTGTCTCTTATATTTAATTCCGATGCTATCTCTGTGTGTCTGTGTTTCATCGCCAATGGGAAGGTCCAAAGGATACAGTAAAGCCTCAGAGGTGCATCGGAATTTAAAAGTGGTGATACAGGACACGCTCAAATCATAGACAGTAGGAAGACTCAGTCTTCCTGTACTTAACTCGGCATTGTGTCTCTTATATTTAATTCCGATGCAATTTCTGTGTTTCATCGTCACTGTGAAGGTCAAAGGGATACAGTAAACATGCAGAGGTGCATCGGAACGTAAGACTGGTGACACTGGAAACGCTCAAAGCATAGACCGTAAGAAGACTCAGTTTTCTTGTACTTAAGTCGGCGTTGTGTCGCTTATATTTAATTCCGATGTAATTCCTGTGTTTCATCGTCAATGGGAAGGTCCCATGTATACAGTAAACCTTCAGAGGTGCATCGGAATGTAAAACTGGTGACGCAGGAAACGCTCAAAACATAGACAGTAGGAAGACTCATCCTTCCTGTACTTAAGTCGGCATTGTGTCTCTTATATTTAATTCCGATGCTATCTCTGTGTTTCATCGGCAATGGGAAGGTCCAATGGATACAGTAAACCTGCAGAGGTGGATCGGAATGAAAACTGATGACACAGGAAATGCTCAAAACGTAGACAGTAGGAAGACTCAGTCTTCCTGTACCTAAGTCGGCATTGTGTCTCTTATATTTAATTCCGATGGAATTTCTGTGTTTCATCGTCAATGGGAAGGTCCAATGGATACAGTAAACCGACAGAGGTGCATCGTAATGTAAATTTGGTGACACAGGAAACGCACAAAACATAGACAATAGAAAGACACACTCTTCCTGTACATAAGTCGACATTGTGTCTCTTATATTTAATTCCGATGCAATTTCTGTGTTTCATCGTCAATGGGAAGGTCGAAGGGAAACAGTATACCTGCAGAGGTACATCGGAATGTAAAACTGGTGACACAGGAAGCGCTCATAACATAGACCCTAAGAAGACTCAGTTTTCTTGTACTTAAGTCGGCATTGTGTCTTTTATATTTAATTCCGATGCAATTTCTGTGTTTCATCGTCACTGTGATGGTCCACGGGATACAGCAATCCTGCAGAGGTGCATCGGAATGTAAAATTGGTGACACAGGAAACGCTCAAAACATAGACAGTAGGAAGACTCAGACTTCCTGTACTTAAGTCATCATTGTGTCTCTTATATTTAATTCCGATGCAATTTCTGTGTTTCATCGTCACTGTGAAGGTCCAAGGGATACAGTAAACGTGCAGAGGTGCATCGGAATGTAAAACTGGTGACACAGTAAACGCTCAAAACATAGACAGTAGGAAGACACAGTCTTCCTGTACTTCAGTCGGCATTGTGTCTTATAATTAATTCCGATGCCATTTCTGTGTTTCATCGCCTATGGGAAGGTCCAAGGGATACAGTAAACCTGCAGAGGTGCATCGGAATGTAAAACTGATGATACAGGACACGCTCAAATCATAGACAGTAGGAAGACTCAGTCTTCCTTTACTTAAGTCGGCATGGTGTCTCTTATATTTAATTCCGATGCAATTTCTGTGCTTCACCGTCAATGGGAAAGTCGAAGGGAAACAGTATACCTGCAGAGGTGCAATGGAATGTGAAACTGGTGACACAGGAGACGCTCAAAGCATAGACAGTAGGAGGAATCAGTCTTCCTGTACTTAAGTCGGCATCGTGTCTCTTATAATTAATTCCGATGCTATTTCTGTGTTTCATCGTCAATGGGAAGGTCCAATGGATACATTAAACCTGCAGAGGTGCATCGGAATGTAAAACTGGTGACACAGGAAACGCTCAAATCATAAACAGTAGGAAGACTGAGTCTTCCTGTACTTAAGTCGGCATTGTGTCTCTTATATTTAATTCCGATGCAATTTCAAAGTTTCATCGTCAATGGGAAGGTCCAAGGGATACAGTAAACCTGCAGATGTGCATCGGAATGTAAAACTGGTGACACAGGAAACGCTCAAACTATAGACAGTAAAAGACTCAGTCTTCCTGTACCTAAGTCGGCATTGTGTCTTTTATATTTAATTCCGATTTAATTTCTGTGTTTCAATGTCAATGGGAAGGTCAAATGGATACAGAAAACCTGCAGAGGTGCATCGGAATGTAAAACTGGTGACACAGGAAACGCTCAAATCATAAACAGTAGGAAGACTCAGTCTTCCTGTACTTAAGTCGGCATTGTGTCTCTTATATTTAATTCCGATGCAATTTCTGTGTTTCATCGTCAATGGGAAGGTCCAAGGGACACAGTAAAGCTGCAGAGGTGCATCGGAATGTAAAACTGGTGACACAGGAAACGCTCAAAATATAGACTGTAGGAAGACTCTGTCTTCCTGTACTTAAGTCGGCATTGTGTCTTTTATATTTAATTCCGATGTAATTTCTGTGTTTCAATGTCAATGGGAAGGTGCAAGGGATACAGTAAACATGCAGAGGTGCATCAAAATGTAAAACTGATGACACAGGAAATGCTCAAAACGTTGACAGTAGGAAGACTCAGTCTCCCTGTACCTATGTCGGCATTGTGTCTCTTATATTTATTTCCGATGCAATTTCTGTGTTTCGTCGTCAGTGGGAAGGTAAAAGGGATACAGTAAATTTGCAGAGGTGCATCGGAATGTAAAACTGGTGACACAGTTAGCGCTCAATTCATAGACCGTAAGAAGACTCAGTTTTCTTGTACTTAAGTCGGCATTGTGTCTCTTATATTTAATTCCGATACAATTTCTGTGTTTCATCATCAATGGGAAAGTGCAATGGATACAGTAAACCTGCAGAGGTGCATCGGAATGTAAAACTGGTGACACAGGAAGCGGTCAAAACATAGACCCTAAGAAGACTCAGTTTTCTTGTACTGAAGTCGGCATTGTGTCTCTTATATTTAATTCCGATGCACTTTCTGTGTTTCGTCGTCAATGGGAAGGTCCAAGGGATACAGAAAAGCTGCAGAGGTGCTTCGGAATGTAAAACTGGTGACACAGGAAGCGCTCAAATCATAGACCGTAAGAAGACTCAGTTTTCTTGCACTTAAGTCGGCATTGTGTCTCATATATTTAATTCCCATGCAATTTCTGTGTTTCATCGTCACTATGATGATCCAAGGGATACAGTAAACCTGCAGAGGTGCATCAAAATGTAAAACTGATGACACAGGAAATGCTCAAAACGTAGACAGTAGGAAGACTCAGTCTTCCTGTACGTAAGTCGTTATTGTGTCTCTTATATTTAATTCCGATGAAATTTCTGTGTTTCATCGCAAATGGGAAGGTCCAAGGGATACAGTAACCCTACAGAGGTGCATCGGAATGTAAAACTGGTGACACAGGAAGCGCTTATAACATAGACCCTAAGAAGACTCAGTTTTCTTGTACTTAAGTCGGCGTTGTGTGTCTTATATTTAATTCCGATGCCATTTCTGTGTTTCATCGCCAATGGGAAGGACCAAGGGATACAGTAAACCTGCAGAGGTGCATCGGAATGTAAAGCTGGTGATACAGGACACGCTCAAATCATAGACAGTAGCAAGGCTCAGTCTTCCTTTATTTAAGTCGGCATGGTGTCTCTTATATTTAATTCCGATGCAATTTCTATGTTTCATCGCCAATGGGAAAGGCCAATGGATACAGTAAACCTGCAGAGGTGCATCGGAATGTAAAACTGGGGACACAGAAAACGCTCAAAACGTAGACCATAAGAAGACTCAGATTTCTTGTACTTAAGTCGGCGTTGTGTCTCTTGTATTTAATTCCGATGCAATTTCTGTGTTTCATCGTCAATGGGAAGGTCCAATGGATACAGTAAACCTGCAGAGGTGCATCGGAATGTAATACTGGTGACGAAGGAAAGGCTCAAAACATAGACAGTAGGAAGACTCAGTCTTCATTTACTTAAGTCGGCATGGTGACTCTTATATATAATTCCGATGCAATTTCTGGGTTTCATCTTCAATGGAAGGTCCAATGGATACAGTAAACCAGCAGACGAGCATCGGAATGTAAAACTGGTGACACAGAAAACGCTCAAAACGTAGACTGTAAGAAGACTCAGTTTTCTTGTACTTAAGTCGGCGTTGTGTCTCTTATATTTAATTCCGATGCAATTGCTGTGTTTCATCGTCAATGGGAAGGTCCAATTGATACAGTAAACCTGCAGAGGTGCATCGGAATGTGATACTGGTGACACAGGATAGGCTCAAATCATAGACTGTAGGAAGACTCAGTCTTCCTTTACTTAAGTCGGCATGGTGTCTCTTATATTTAATTCCGATGCATTTTCTGTGTTTCATCGTCAATGGAAGGTCCAATGGATACAGTAAACCAGCAGAGGAGCATCGGAAAGTAAAGCTGGTGATACAGGACACGCTCAAATCATAGACAGTAGGAAGACTCAGTCTTCCATTACTTAAGTCGGCATGGTGTCTCTTATATTTAATTCCGATGCAATTTCTGTGTTTCATCGCCAATTTGAAGGGCCAATGGATACAGTAAACCTGCAGAGGAGCATCGGAATGTAAAACTGGTGACACAGAAAACGCTCAAAACGTAGACCGTAAGAAGAGTCAGTTTTCTTGTACTTAAGTTGCCGTTGTGTCTCTTTTATTTGATTCCGATGCAATTTCTGTGTTTCATCGTTAATGGGAAGGTCCAAGGGATACAGTAAACCTGCAGAGGTGCATCGGAATGTAAAACTGGTGACACAGCAAGCGCTCATAACATGGACCCTAAGAAGACTCAGGTTTTCTTGTACTTAAGTCGGCATTGTGTCTTTTATATTTAATTCCGATGCAATTTCTGTGTTTCATCGTCACTGTCAAGGTCCAAGGGATACAGTAAACCCGCAGAGGTGCATCGGAATGTAAAACTGGTGACACAGGAAACGCTCAAAACATAGACAGTAGGAAGACTCAGTCTTCCTGTACTTCAGTCGGCATTTGGTCTCTTATATTTAATTCCAATGCCATTTCTGTGTTTCATCGCCAATGGGAAGGTCCAACGGATACAGTAAACCTGCAGAGGTGCATCGGAATGTAAAACTGGTGACACAGGAAAGGCTCAAAACATAGACAGTAGGAAGACTCAGTCTTCCTGTACTTAAGTCTGCATGGTGTCTCTTATATTTTATTCCGATGCAATTTCAATGTTTCATCGTCAATGGGAAGGTCCAAGGGATACAGTAAACCTGTAGAGGTGCTTCGGAATGTAAAACTGGTGACACTGGAAACGCTAAAAACATAGACCGTAAGAAGACTCAGTTTTCTTGTACTTAAGTCGTCGTTGTGTCTCTTATACTGAATTCCGATATAAATTCTCTGTTTCATCGTCAATGGGAAGGTCCAGTGGATACAGTAAACCTGCAGAGACGCATCGGAATGTAAAACTGGTGACACTGTAAACGCTCAAAACATAGACAGAAGTAAGACTCAATGTTCCTATACTTAAGTCGGCATTGTGTCTCTTACATTTAATTCCGATGCAATGTCTGTGTTTCATCGTCAATGGGAAGGTTCAATGGATACAGTAACCCTGCAGAGGTGCATCGGAATGTAAAACTGGTGACACTGGAAACGCTCAAAACATAGACCGTAAGAAGACTCAGTTTTCTTGTACTTAAGTTGTCGTTGTGTCTCTTATACTTAATTCCGATGTAATATCTGTGTTTCATCGTCCGTGGGAAGGTCCAATGGATACAGTAAACCTGCAGAGTCGCATCGGAAAGTAAAACTGGTGACACGGTAAACGCTCAAAACATAGACCGTAGGAAGACTCAATGTTCCTGTACCTAAGTCGGCATTGTGTCTCTTATATTTAATTCCGATGCAATTTCTGTGCTTCATCGTCAATGGGAAGATCAAAGGGATACAGTAAACCTGCAGAGGTGCATCGGAATGTAAGACTGGTGACACAGTAAACGCTCAAAACATAGACAGTAGGAAGACTCAGCCTTCCTGTTCTTAAGTCGGCATTGTGTCTCTTATATTTAATTCCGATGCAATTTCTGTGTTTCATCGTCACTGTGAAGGTCCACGGGATACAGTAAACCTGCAGAGGTGCATCGGAATGTAAAACTGGTGACACAGGAAATGCTCAAAACATAGACAGTAGGAGGACTCAGTCTGCCTGTACTTAAGTCATCATTATTTCTCTTATATTTAATTCCGATGCAATATCTGTGTTTCATTGTTACTGTGAAGGTCCAAGGGATACAGTAAACGTGCAGAGGTGCATCGGAGTGTAAAACTGGTGACACAGGAAACGCTCAAAACATAGACAGTAGGAAGACTCAGTCTTCCTTTACTTAAGTCGGCATGGTGTCTCTTATATTTAATTCCGATGCAATTTCTGGGTTTCATCGTCAATGGAAGGTCAAATGGATACAGTAAACCAGCAGAGGAGCATCGGAATGTAAAACTGATGACACAGGAAATGCTCAAAACGTAGACAGTAGGAAGACTCAGTCTTCCTGTACGTAAGTCGGTATTGTGTCTCTTATATTTAATTCCGATGCTATTTCTGTGTTTCATCGTCAATGGGAAGATCCAAGGGAAACAGTAAACCTGCAGAGGTGCATCGGAATGTAAAACTGGTGACACAGGAAATGCTCAAATCATAGACAGTAGGAAGACTCAGCCTTCCTGTACTTAAGTCGGGATCGTGTCTCTTATATTTAATTCCGATGCTATTTCTGTGTTTCATCGTCAATGGGAAGGTCCAATGGATACAGTAAATCTGCAGAGGTGCATCGGAATGTAAAACTGGTGACACAGGAAACGCTCAAATCATAAACAGTAGGAAGACTCAGTCTTCCTGTACTTAAGTCGGCATGGTGTCTCTTATATTTAATTCCCATGCAATTTCAATGTTTCATCGTCAATGGGAAGGTCCAAGGGATACAGCAAACCTGCAGAGGTGCATCAAAATGTAAAATTGATGACACAGGAAACGCTCAAAACATAGACAGTAGGAAGACTCAGTCCCCCTGTACATATGTCGGCATTGTGTCTCTTATGTTTATTTCCGATGCAATTTCTGTGTTTCGTCGTCAATGGGAAGGTAAATGGGATACAGTAAATTTGCAGAGGTGCATCGGAATGTAATACTGGTGACACAGTAAGCGCTCAATTCATAGACCGTAAGAAGACTCAGTTTTCTTGTACTTAAGTCGGCATTGTGTCTCTTATATTTAATTCCGATGCAATTTCTGTGTTTCATCGTCACTATGAAGATCCAAGGGATACAGTAAACCTGCAGAGGTGCATCAAAATGTAAAACTGATGACACAGGAAATGCTCAAAACGTAGACAGTAGGAAGACTCAGTCTTCCTGTACGTAAGTCGGTATTGTGTCTCTTATATTTAATTCCGATGGAATTTCTGTGTTTCATCGTAAATGGGAAGGTCCAAGGGATACAGTGAACCTGCAGAAGTGCATTGGAATGTAAAACTAGTGACAAAGGAAACGCTCAAATCATACACCGTAAGATGACTCAGTTTTCTTGTACTTAAGTCGGCGTTGTGTCTCTTATATTTAATTAGGATGCAATTACTGTGTTTCATCGCCAATGGGAAGGTCCAATGGATACAGTAAATCTGCAGAGGTGCATCGCAATGTAAAACTGGTGACACAGGAAACGCACAAATCATAGACAATAGAAAGACACACTCTTCCTGTACTTAAGTCGACATTGTGTCTCTTATATTTAATTCCGATGCAATTTCTGTGTTTCGTCGTCAATGGGAAGGTCGAAGGGAAACAGTATACCTGCAGAGGTGCATCGGAATGTAAAACTGGTGACAAGGGAAACGCTGAAAACATAGACAGTAGCTCAAATCTTTCTGTACTTAAGTCGGCATTGTGTCTTTTATATTTAATTCCGATGCTATTTCTGTGTTTCATCATCAATGGGAAAGTGCAATGGATACAGTAAACCTGCAGAGGTGCATCGGAATGTAAAACTGGTGGCACAGGAAGCGGTCAAAACATAGACCCTAGGAAGACTCAGTTTTCTTGTACTGAAGTCGCCATTGTGTCTCTTACATTTAATTCCGATGCAATTTCTGTGTTTCGTCGTCAATGGGAAGGTCCAAGGGATACAGAAAAGCTGCAGAGGTGCATCAAAATGTAAAACTGGTGACACAGGAAGCGCTCAAATCATAGACCGTAAGAAGACTCAGTTTTCTTGTACTTATGTCGGCATTGTGTCTCTTATATTTAATTCCGATGCAATTTCTGTGTTTCATCGTCACTATGAAGATCCAAGGGATACAGTAAACCTGCAGTCGTGCATCAAAATGTAAAACTGGTGACACAGGAAGCGCTCATAACATAGACCCTAAGAAGACTCAGTTTTCTTGTTCTTAAGTCTGCATTGTGTCTTTTATATTTAATTCCGATGCCATTTCTGTGTTTCATCGCCAATGGGAAGGTCCAAGGGATACAGTAAACCTGCAGAGGTGCATCGGAATGTAAAGCTGGTGATACAGGACACGCTCAAATCATAGACAGTAGGGAGACTCGGCCTTCCTGTCCTTAAGTCGGCATTGTGTCTCTTATATTTAATTCCGATGCAATTTCTGTGGTTCATCGTCAATGGAAGGTCCAATGGATACAGTAAACCAGCAGAGGAGCATCGGAATGTAAAACTGGTGACACAGAAAACGCTCAAAACGTAGACTGTAAGAAGACTCAGTTTCCTTGTACTTAAGTCGGCGTTGTGTCTCTTATATTTAATTCCGATGCAATTTCTGTGTTTCATCGTCAATGGGAAGGTCCAATTGATACAGTAAACCTGCAGAGGTGCATCGGAATGTGATACTGGTGACACAGGATAGGGTTTAAACATAGACTGTAGGAAGACTCAGTCTTCCTTTACTTAAGTCGGCATGGTGTCTCTTATATTTAATTCCGATGCAATTTCTGTGTTTCATCGTCAATGGAAGGTCCAATGGATACAGTAAACCAGCAGAGGAGCATCGGAAAGTAGAGCTGGTGATACAGGACACGCTAGAATCATAGACAGTAGGAAGACTCAGTCTTCCATTACTTAAGTCGGCATGGTGTCTCTTATATTTAATTCCGATGCAATTTCTGTGTTTCATCGCCAATGGGAAGGGCCAATGGATACAGTAAACCTGCAGAGGTGCATCGGAATGTAAAACTGGTGACACAGAAAACGCTCAAAACGTAGACCGTAAGAAGACTCAGTTTTCTTGTACTTAAGTAGGCGTTGTGTCTCTTTTATTTAATTCCGATGCAATTTCTGTATTCATCGTCAATGGGAAGGTCCAAGGGATACAGTAAACCTGCAGAGGTGCATCGGAATGCAAAACTGGTGACACAGGAAGCGCTCATAACATGGACCCTAAGAAGACTCAGGTTTTCTTGTACTTAAGTCGGCATTGTGTCTTTTATATTTAATTCCGATGCAATTTCTGTGTTTCATCGTCACTGTGCAGGTCCAAGGGATACAGTAAACCCGCAGAGGTGCATCGGAATGTAAAACTGGTGACACAGGAAACGCTCAAAACATAGACAATAGAAAGACACACTCTTCCTGTACTTACGTCGACATTGTGTCTCTTATATTTAATTCGGATGCAATTTCTGTGTTTAATCGTCACTGTGAAGGTCCAAGGGATAAAGTAAACCTGCAGAGGTGCATCAAACTGTATAACTGATGACACAGGAAACGCTAAAAACATAGAGAGTAGGAAGACTCAGTCTCCCTGTACCTAAGTCGGCATTGTGTCTCTTATATTTAATTCCGATGCAATTTCTGTGTTTCATCGTCACTGTGAAGGTCCACGGGATACAGTAAACCTGCAGAGGTGCATCGGAATGTAAAACTGGTGACACTGGAAACGCTCAAAACATAGACCGTAAGAAGACTCAGTTTTCTTGTACTTAAGTTGTCGTTGTGTCTCTTATACTTAATTCCGATGTAATTTCTGTGTTTCATCGTCCGTGGGAAGGTCCAATGGATACAGTAAACCTGCAGAGTCGCATCGGAAAGTAAAACTGGTGACACGGTAAACGCTCAAAACATAGACCGTAGGAAGACTCAATGTTCCTGTACCTAAGTCGGCATTGTGTCTCTTATATTTAATTCCGATGCAATTTCTGTGCTTCATCGTCAATGGGAAGATCAAAGGGATACAGTAAACCTGCAGAGGTGCATCGGAATGTAAGACTGGTGACACAGTAAACGCTCAAAACATAGACAGTAGGAAGACTCAGTCTTCCTTTACTTAAGTCGGCATGGTGTCTCTTATATTTAATTCCGATGCAATTTCTGGGTTTCATCGTCAATGGAAGGTCAAATGGATACAGTAAACCAGCAGAGGAGCATCGGAATGTAAAACTGATGACACAGGAAATGCTCAAAACGTAGACAGTAGGAAGACTCAGTCTTCCTGTACGTAAGTCGGTATTGTGTCTCTTATATTGAATTCCGATGCTATTTCTGTGTTTCATCGTCAATGGGAAGATCCAAGGGAAACAGTAAACCTGCAGAGGTGCATCGGAATGTAAAACTGGTGACACAGGAAATGCTCAAATCATAGACAGTAGGAAGACTCAGCCTTCCTGTACTTAAGTCGGCATCGTGTCTCTTATATTTAATTCCGATGCTATTTCTGTGTTTCATCGTCAATGGGAAGGTCCAATGGATACAGTAAACCTGCAGAGGTGCATCGGAATGTAAAACTGGTGACACAGGAAGCGCTCAAATCATAAACAGTAGGAAGACTCAGTCTTCCTGTACTTAAGTCGGCATGGTGTCTCTTATATTTAATTCCCATGCAATTTCAATGTTTCATCGTCAATGGGAAGGTCCAAGGGATACAGTAAACCTGCAGAGGTGCATCAAAATGTAAAATTGATGACACAGGAAACGCTCAAAACATAGACAGTAGGAAGACTCAGTCTCCCTGTACATATGTCGGCATTGTGTCTCTTATGTTTATTTCCGATGCAATTTCTGTGTTTCGTCGTCAATGGGAAGGTAAATGGGATACAGTAAATTTGCAGAGGTGCATCGGAATGTAAAACTGGTGACACAGTAAGCGCTCAATTCATAGACCGTAAGAAGACTCAGTTTTCTTGTACTTAAGTCGGCATTGTGTCTCTTATATTTAATTCCGATGCAATTTCTGTGTTTCATCGTCACTATGAAGATCCAAGGGATACAGTAAACCTGCAGAGGTGCATCAAAATGTAAAACTGATGACACAGGAAATGCTCAAAACGTAGACAGTAGGAAGACTCAGTCTTCCTGTACGTAAGTCGGTATTGTGTCTCTTGTATTTAATTCCGATGGAATTTCTGTGTTTCATCGTAAATGGGAAGGTCCAAGGGATACAGTGAACCTGCAGAAGTGCATTGGAATGTAAAACTAGTGACAAAGGAAACGCTCAAATCATACACCGTAAGATGACTCAGTTTTCTTGTACTTAAGTCGGCGTTGTGTCTCTTATATTTAATTAGGATGCAATTACTGTGTTTCATCGCCAATGGGAAGGTCCAATGGATACAGTAAATCTGCAGAGGTGCATCGCAATGTAAAACTGGTGACACAGGAAACGCACAAATCATAGACAATAGAAAGACACACTCTTCCTGTACTTAAGTCGACATTGTGTCTCTTATATTTAATTCCGATGCAATTTCTGTGTTTCGTCGTCAATGGGAAGGTCCAAGGGATACAGAAAAGCTGCAGAGGTGCATCAAAATGTAAAACTGGTGACACAGGAAGCGCTCAAATCATAGACCCTAAAATGACTCAGTTTTCTTGTACTTATGTCGGCATTGTGTCTCTTACATTTAATTCCGATGCAATTTCTGTGTTTCGTCGTCAATGGGAAGGTCCAAGGGATACAGAAAAGCTGCAGAGGTGCATCAAAATGTAAAACTGGTGACACAGGAAGCGCTCAAATCATAGACCCTAAAATGACTCAGTTTTCTTGTACTTATGTCGGCATTGTGTCTCTTATATTTAATTCCGATGCAATTTCTGTGTTTCATCGTCACTATGAAGATCCAAGGGATACAGTAAACCTGCAGTCGTGCATCAAAATGTAAAACTGGTGACACAGGAAGCGCTCATAACATAGACCCTAAGAAGACTCAGTTTTCTTGTTCTTAAGTCTGCATTGTGTCTTTTATATTTAATTCCGATGCCATTTCTGTGTTTCATCGCCAATGGGAAGGTCCAAGGGATACAGTAAACCTGCAGAGGTGCATCGGAATGTAAAGCTGGTGATACAGGACACGCTCAAATCATAGACAGTAGGGAGACTCGGCCTTCCTGTCCTTAAGTCGGCATTGTGTCTCTTATATTTAATTCCGATGCAATTTCTGTGGTTCATCGTCAATGGATGGTCCAATGAATACAGTAAACCAGCAGAGGAGCATCGGAATGTAAAACTGGTGACACAGAAAACGCTCAAAACGTAGACTGTAAGAAGACTCAGTTTCCTTGTACTTAAGTCGGCGTTGTGTCTCTTATATTTAATTCCGATGCAATTTCTGTGTTTCATCGTCAATGGGAAGGTCCAATTGATACAGTAAACCTGCAGAGGTGCATCGGAATGTGATACTGGTGACACAGGATAGGGTTTAAACATAGACTGTAGGAAGACTCAGTCTTCCTTTACTTAAGTCGGCATGGTGTCTCTTATATTTAATTCCGATGCAATTTCTGTGTTTCATCGTCAATGGAAGGTCCAATGGATACAGTAAACCAGCAGAGGAGCATCGGAAAGTAAAGCTGGTGATACAGGACACGCTAAAATCATAGACAGTAGGAAGACTCAGTCTTCCATTACTTAAGTCGGCATGGTGTCTCTTATATTTAATTCCGATGCAATTTCTGTGTTTCATCGCCAATGGGAAGGGCCAATGGATACAGTAAACCTGCAGAGGTGCATCGGAATGTAAAACTGGTGACACAGAAAACGCTCAAAACGTAGACCGTAAGAAGACTCAGTTTTCTTGTACTTAAGTAGGCGTTGTGTCTCTTTTATTTAATTCCGATGCAATTTCTGTTTTCATCGTCAATGGGAAGGTCCAAGGGATACAGTAAACCTGCAGAGGTGCATCGGAATGCAAAACTGGTGACACAGGAAGCGCTCATAACATGGACCCTAAGAAGACTCAGGTTTTCTTGTACTTAAGTCGGCATTGTGTCTTTAATATTTAATTCCGATGCAATTTCTGTGTTTCATCGTCACTGTGAAGGTCCAAGGGATACAGTAAACCCGCAGAGGTGCATCGGAATGTAAAACTTGTGACACAGGAAACGCTCAAAACATAGACAATAGAAAGACACACTCTTCCTGTACTTACGTCGACATTGTGTCTCTTATATTTAATTCGGATGCAATTTCTGTGTTTAATCGTCACTGTGAAGGTCCAAGGGATACACTAAACATGCAGAGGTGCATCGGAATGTAAAACTGGTGACACAGGAAACGCTCAAAACATAGAGAGTAGGAAGACTCAGTCTTCCTGTACTTAAGACTTCATTGTGTCTCTCATATTTAATTCCGGTGCAATTTCTGTGTTTCATCGCCAATGCGAAGGTCCAAGGGACACAGTAAACCTGCAGAGGTGCATCGGAATGTAAAACTGGTGACACTGGAAACGCTCAAAACATAGACCGTAAGAAGACTCAGTTTTCTTGTACTTAAGTCGTCGTTGTGTCTCTTATACCTAATTCCGATGTAATTTCTGTGTTTCATCGTCCGTGGGAAGGTCCAATGGATACACTAAACCTGCAGAGGTGCATCGGAATATAAAACTGGTGACACTGTAAACGCTCAAAACATAGACAGTAGGAAGACTCAATGTTCCTGTACCTAAGTCGGCATTGTGTCTCTTATATTTAATTCCGATGCAATTTCTGTGCTTCATCGTCAATGGGAAGATCCAAGGGATACAGTAAACCTGCAGAGGTGCATCAAACTGTAAAACTGATGACACAGGAAACGCTCAAAACATAGAGAGTAGGAAGACTCAGTCTCCCTGTACCTAAGTCGGCATTGTGTCTCTTATATTTCATTCCGATGCAATTTCTGTGTTTCATCGTCACTGTGAAGGTCCACGGGATACAGTAAACCTGCAGAGGTGCATCGGAATGTAAAACTGGTGACACAGGAAATGCTCGAAACATAGACAGTAGGAGGACTAAGTCTTCCTGTACTTAAGTCATCATTGGGTCTCTTATATTTAATTCCGATGCAATTTCTGTGTTTCATCGTCACTGTGAAGGTCCAAGGGATACAGTAAACGTGCAGAGGTGCATCGGAATGTAAAACTGGTGACACAGGAAACGCTCAAAACATAGACAGTAGGAAGACTCAGTCTTCCTGTACTTCAGTCGGCATTGTGTCTCTTATATTTAATTCCGATGCCATTTCTGTGTTTCATCGCCAATGGGAAGGTCCAAGGGATACAGTAAACCTGCAGAGGTGCATCGGAATGTAAAACTGGTGACACAGAAAACGCTCAAAACGTAGACCATAAGAAGACTCAGTTTTCTTGTACTTAAGTCGGCGTTGTGTCTCTTGTATTTAATTCCGATGCAATTTCTGTGTTTCACAGTCAATGGGAAGGTCCATTGGATACAGTAAACCTGCAGAGGTGCATCGGAATGTAATACTGGTGACACAGGAAACGCTCAAAACATAGACAGTAGGGAGACTCGGCCTTCCTGTCCTTAAGTCGGCATTGTGTCTCTTATATTTAATTCCGATGCAATTTCTGTGGTTCATCGTCAATGGAAGGTCCAATGGATACAGTAAACCAGCAGAGGAGCATCGGAATGTAAAACTGGTGACACAGAAAACGCTCAAAACGTAGACTGTAAGAAGACTCAGTTTCCTTGTACTTAAGTCGGCGTTGTGTCTCTTATATTTAATTCCGATCCAATATCTGTGTCTCATCGTCAATGGGAAGGTCCAATTGATACAGTAAACCTGCAGAGGTGCATCGGAATGTGATACTGGTGACACAGGATAGGCTCTAAACATAGACAGTAGGAAGACTCAGTCTTCCTTTACTTAAGTCGGCATGGTGTCTCTTATATTTAATTCCGATGCAATTTCTGTGTTTCATCGTCAATGGAAGGTCCAATGGATACAGTAAACCAGCAGAGGAGCAGCGGAAAGTAAAGCTGGTGATACAGGACACGCTAAAATCATAGACAGTAGGAAGACTCAGTCTTCCATTACTTAAGTCGGCATGGTGTCTCTTATATTTAATTCCGATGCAATTTCTGTGTTTCATCGCCAATGGGAAGGGCCAATGGATACAGTAAACCTGCAGAGGTGCATCGGAATGTAAAACTGGTGACACAGAAAACGCTCAAAACGTAGACCGTAAGAAGACTCAGTTTTCTTGTACTTAAGTAGGCGTTGTGTCTCTTTTATTTAATTCCGATGCAATTTCTGTTTTCATCGTCAATGGGAAGGTCCAAGGGATACAGTAAACCTGCAGAGGTGCATCGGAATGCAAAACTGGTGACACAGGAAGCGCTCATAACATGGACCCTAAGAAGACTCAGGTTTTCTTGTACTTAAGTCGGCATTGTGTCTTTAATATTTAATTCCGATGCAATTTCTGTGTTTCATCGTCACTGTGAAGGTCCAAGGGATACAGTAAACCCGCAGAGGTGCATCGGAATGTAAAACTTGTGACACAGGAAACGCTCAAAACATAGACAATAGAAAGACACACTCTTCCTGTACTTACGTCGACATTGTGTCTCTTATATTTAATTCGGATGCAATTTCTGTGTTTAATCGTCACTGTGAAGGTCCAAGGGATACACTAAACATGCAGAGGTGCATCGGAATGTAAAACTGGTGACACAGGAAACGCTCAAAACATAGAGAGTAGGAAGACTCAGTCTTCCTGTACTTAAGACTTCATTGTGTCTCTCATATTTAATTCCGGTGCAATTTCTGTGTTTCATCGCCAATGCGAAGGTCCAAGGGACACAGTAAACCTGCAGAGGTGCATCGGAATGTAAAACTGGTGACACTGGAAACGCTCAAAACATAGACCGTAAGAAGACTCAGTTTTCTTGTACTTAAGTCGTCGTTGTGTCTCTTATACCTAATTCCGATGTAATTTCTGTGTTTCATCGTCCGTGGGAAGGTCCAATGGATACACTAAACCTGCAGAGGTGCATCGGAATATAAAACTGGTGACACTGTAAACGCTCAAAACATAGACAGTAGGAAGACTCAATGTTCCTGTACCTAAGTCGGCATTGTGTCTCTTATATTTAATTCCGATGCAATTTCTGTGCTTCATCGTCAATGGGAAGATCCAAGGGATACAGTAAACCTGCAGAGGTGCATCAAACTGTAAAACTGATGACACAGGAAACGCTCAAAACATAGAGAGTAGGAAGACTCAGTCTCCCTGTACCTAAGTCGGCATTGTGTCTCTTATATTTCATTCCGATGCAATTTCTGTGTTTCATCGTCACTGTGAAGGTCCACGGGATACAGTAAACCTGCAGAGGTGCATCGGAATGTAAAACTGGTGACACAGGAAATGCTCGAAACATAGACAGTAGGAGGACTAAGTCTTCCTGTACTTAAGTCATCATTGGGTCTCTTATATTTAATTCCGATGCAATTTCTGTGTTTCATCGTCACTGTGAAGGTCCAAGGGATACAGTAAACGTGCAGAGGTGCATCGGAATGTAAAACTGGTGACACAGGAAACGCTCAAAACATAGACAGTAGGAAGACTCAGTCTTCCTGTACTTCAGTCGGCATTGTGTCTCTTATATTTAATTCCGATGCCATTTCTGTGTTTCATCGCCAATGGGAAGGTCCAAGGGATACAGTAAACCTGCAGAGGTGCATCGGAATGTAAAACTGGTGACACAGAAAACGCTCAAAACGTAGACCATAAGAAGACTCAGTTTTCTTGTACTTAAGTCGGCGTTGTGTCTCTTGTATTTAATTCCGATGCAATTTCTGTGTTTCACAGTCAATGGGAAGGTCCATTGGATACAGTAAACCTGCAGAGGTGCATCGGAATGTAATACTGGTGACACAGGAAACGCTCAAAACATAGACAGTAGGGAGACTCGGCCTTCCTGTCCTTAAGTCGGCATTGTGTCTCTTATATTTAATTCCGATGCAATTTCTGTGGTTCATCGTCAATGGAAGGTCCAATGGATACAGTAAACCAGCAGAGGAGCATCGGAATGTAAAACTGGTGACACAGAAAACGCTCAAAACGTAGACTGTAAGAAGACTCAGTTTCCTTGTACTTAAGTCGGCGTTGTGTCTCTTATATTTAATTCCGATGCAATATCTGTGTCTCATCGTCAATGGGAAGGTCCAATTGATACAGTAAACCTGCAGAGGTGCATCGGAATGTGATACTGGTGACACAGGATAGGCTCTAAACATAGACAGTAGGAAGACTCAGTCTTCCTTTACTTAAGTCGGCATGGTGTCTCTTATATTTAATTCCGATGCAATTTCTGTGTTTCATCGTCAATGGAAGGTCCAATGGATACAGTAAACCAGCAGAGGAGCAGCGGAAAGTAAAGCTGGTGATACAGGACACGCTAAAATCATAGACAGTAGGAAGACTCAGTCTTCCATTACTTAAGTCGGCATGGTGTCTCTTATATTTAATTCCGATGCAATTTCTGTGCTTCATCGTCAATGGGAAGAACCAAGGGATACAGTAAACCTGCAGAGGTGCATCGGAATGTAAGACTGGTGACACAGTAAACGCTCAAAACATAGACAGTAGGAAGACTCAGCCTTCCTGTTCTTAAGTCGGCATTGTGTCTCTTATATTTAATTCCGATGCTATTTATTGCGTTTCATCGTCAACGGGAAGGTACAATGGATACAGTAAACCTGCAGAGGTGCATCGGAATGTAAAACTGGTAACACAGGGAGCGGCAAAACATAGACCCTAAGAAGACTCAGTTTTCTTGTACTGAAGTCGGCATTGTATCCCTTATCTTTAATTTGATGCAATTTCTGTGTTTGTCACTGTGAAGGTCCAAGGGATACAGTAAACCTGCAGAGGTGCATCAAACTGTAAAACTGATGACACAGGAAACGCTCAAAACATAGAGAGTAGGAAGACTCAGTCTCCCTGTACCTAAGTCGGCATTGTGTCTCTTATATTTCATTCCGATGCAATTTCTGTGTTTCATCGTCACTGTGAAGGTCCACGGGATACAGTAAACCTGCAGAGGTGCATCGGAATGTAAAACTGGTGACACAGGAAATGCTCAAAACATAGACAGTAGGAGGACTAAGTCTTCCTGTACTTAAGTCATCATTGGGTCTCTTATATTTAATTCCGATGCAATTTCTGTGTTTCATCGTCACTGTGAAGGTCCAAGGGATACAGTAAACGTGCAGAGGTGCATCGGAATGTAAAACTGGTGACACAGGAAACGCTCAAAACATAGACAGTAGGAAGACTCAGTCTTCCTGTACTTCAGTCGGCATTGTGTCTCTTATATTTAATTCCGATAACATTTCTGTGTTTCATCGCCAATGGGAAGGTCCAAGGGATACAGTAAACCTGCAGAGGTGCATCGGAATGTAAAACTGGTGACACAGGAAACGCTCAAAACATAGACAGTAGGAAGACTCAGTCTTCCTGTACTTCAGTCGGCATTGTGTCTCTTATATTTAATTCCGATGCCATTTCTGTGTTTCATCGCCAATGGGAAGGTCCAAGGGATACAGTAAACCTGCAGAGGTGCATCGGAATGTAAAACTGGTGACACAGAAAACGCTCAAAACGTAGACCATAAGAAGACTCAGTTTTCTTGTACTTAAGTCGGCGTTGTGTCTCTTGTATTTAATTCCGATGCAATTTCTGTGTTTCACAGTCAATGGGAAGGTCCATTGGATACAGTAAACCTGCAGAGGTGCATCGGAATGTAATACTGGTGACACAGGAAACGCTCAAAACATAGACAGTAGGGAGACTCGGCCTTCCTGTCCTTAAGTCGGCATTGTGTCTCTTATATTTAATTCCGATGCAATTTCTGTGGTTCATCGTCAATGGAAGGTCCAATGGATACAGTAAACCAGCAGAGGAGCATCGGAATGTAAAACTGGTGACACAGAAAACGCTCAAAACGTAGACTGTAAGAAGACTCAGTTTCCTTGTACTTAAGTCGGCGTTGTGTCTCTTATATTTAATTCCGATGCAATATCTGTGTCTCATCGTCAATGGGAAGGTCCAATTGATACAGTAAACCTGCAGAGGTGCATCGGAATGTGATACTGGTGACACAGGATAGGCTCTAAACATAGACAGTAGGAAGACTCAGTTTTCCTTTACTTAAGTCGGCATGGTGTCTCTTATATTTAATTCCGATGCAATTTCTGTGTTTCATCGTCAATGGAAGGTCCAATGGATACAGTAAACCAGCAGAGGAGCAGCGGAAAGTAAAGCTGGTGATACAGGACACGCTAAAATCATAGACAGTAGGAAGACTCAGTCTTCCATTACTTAAGTCGGCATGGTGTCTCTTATATTTAATTCCGATGCAATTTCTGTGTTTCATCGTCAATGGAAGGTCCAATGGATACAGTAAACCAGCAGAGGAGCAGCGGAAAGTAAAGCTGGTGATACAGGACACGCTAAAATCATAGACAGTAGGAAGACTCAGTCTTCCATTACTTAAGTCGGCATGGTGTCTCTTATATGTAATTCCGATGCAATTTCTGTGCTTCATCGTCAATGGGAAGAACCAAGGGATACAGTAAACCTGCAGAGGTGCATCGGAATGTAAGACTGGTGACACAGTAAACGCTCAAAACATAGACAGTAGGAAGACTCAGCCTTCCTGTTCTTAAGTCGGCATTGTGTCTCTTATATTTAATTCCGATGCTATTTATTGCGTTTCATCGTCAACGGGAAGGTACAATGGATACAGTAAACCTGCAGAGGTGCATCGGAATGTAAAACTGGTAACACAGGGAGCGGCAAAACATAGACCCTAAGAAGACTCAGTTTTCTTGTACTGAAGTCGGCATTGTGTCCCTTATCTTTAATTTGATGCAATTTCTGTGTTTGTCACTGTGAAGGTCCAAGGGATACAGTAAACCTGCAGAGGTGCATCAAACTGTAAAACTGATGACACAGGAAACGCTCAAAACATAGAGAGTAGGAAGACTCAGTCTCCCTGTACCTAAGTCGGCATTGTGTCTCTTATATTTCATTCCGATGCAATTTCTGTGTTTCATCGTCACTGTGAAGGTCCACGGGATACAGTAAACCTGCAGAGGTGCATCGGAATGTAAAACTGGTGACACAGGAAATGCTCAAAACATAGACAGTAGGAGGACTAAGTCTTCCTGTACTTAAGTCATCATTGGGTCTCTTATATTTAATTCCGATGCAATTTCTGTGTTTCATCGTCACTGTGAAGGTCCAAGGGATACAGTAAACGTGCAGAGGTGCATCGGAATGTAAAACTGGTGACACAGGAAACGCTCAAAACATAGACAGTAGGAAGACTCAGTCTTCCTGTACTTCAGTCGGCATTGTGTCTCTTATATTTAATTCCGATAACATTTCTGTGTTTCATCGCCAATGGGAAGGTCCAAGGGATACAGTAAACCTGCAGAGGTGCATCGGAATGTAAAACTGGTGACACAGGAAAGGCTCAAAACATAGACAGTAGGAAGACTAAGTCTTCCTTTACTTAAGTCGGCATTGTGTCTCTTATATTTAATTCCGATGCAATTTCTGTGTTTCATCGACAATGGGAAGGTCCAATGGATACAGTAAACCTCCAGAGGTGCATCGGAATGTAATACTGGTGACACAGGAAAGGCTCAAAACATAGACAGTAGGAAGACTCAGTCTTCCTTTACTTAAGTCGGCATGGTGTCTCTTATATTTAATTCCGATGCAATTTCTGGGTTTCATCGCCAATGGGAAGGTCCAAGGGATACAGTAAACCTGCAGAGGTGCATCGGAATGTAAAACTGGTGATACAGGACACGCTCAAATCATAGACAGTAGGAAGACTCAGTCTTCCTTTACTTAAGTCGGCATGGTGTCTCTTATATTTAATGCCGATGCAATTTCTGTGTTTCATCGTCAATGGAAGGTCCAATGGATACAGTAAACCAGAAGAGGTGCATCGGAATGTCAAACTGGTGCCACAGGAAACGCTCAAATCATAGACAATAGAAAGACACACTCTTCCAGTACTTAAGTCGACATTGTGTCTCTTCTATTTAATTCCGATGCAATTTCTGTGTTTCATCGTCAATGGGAAAGTCGAAGGGAAACAGTATACCTGCAGAGGTGCATCGGAATGTAAAACAGGTGACACAGGAGACGCTTAAAGCATAGACAGTTGGAAGACTCAGTCTTCATGTACTTATGTCGGCATTGTGTCTCTTATATTTAGTTCCGATGCAATTTCTGTGTTTCATCGTCAATGGGAAGGTCCAATGTATACAGTAAACCTGCAGAGGTGCATCGGAATGTAAAACTGGTGACGCAGCGAACGCTCAAAACGTAGACAGTAGGAAGACTCAATGTTCCTGTACTTAAGTCGGCATTGTGTCTCTTATATTTAATTCCGATGCAATTTCTGTATTTCATCGTCAATGCGACGATACAAGGGATACAGTAAACCTGCAGAGGTGCATCGGAATGTAAAATTGGTTACGCAGGAAACGCTCAAAACATAGACAGTAGGAAGACTCTATCTTCCTGTACTTAAGTCGGAATTGTGTCTCTTATATTAAATTCCGATGCTATTTCTGTGTTTCATCGTCAATGGGAAGGTACAATGTATACAGTAAACCTGCAGAGGTGCATCGGAATGTAAAACTTGTAACACAGGGAGCGGCAGAACATAGACCCTGAGAAGACTCAGTTTTCTTGTACTTAAGTCGGCATTGTGTCTCCTATATTTAATTCCGATGCACTTTCTGTGTTTCATCGTCACTGTGAAGGTCCACGGGATACAGTAATCCTGCAGAGGTGCATCGGAATGTAAAACTGGTGACACAGGAAATGCTCAAAACATAGACAGTAGGAGGACTCAGTCTTCCTGTACTTAAGTCATCATTGTGTCTCTTATATTTAATTCCGAAGCAATTTCTGTGTTTCATCGTCACTGTGAAGGTCCAAGATATACAGTAAACCTCCAGAGGTGCATCGGAATGTAATACTGGTGACACAGGAAGCGCTCAAATCATAGACCGTAAGAAGACTCAGTTTTCTTGTACTTAAGTCGGCATTGTGTCTCTTATATTTAATTCCGATGCAATTCCTGTGTTTCATCGTCAATGGGAAGGTCCAATGTATACAGTAAACCTGCAGAGGTGCAGCGGAATGTAAAACTGGTGACGCAGGAAACGCTCAAAACGTAGACAGTAGGAAGACTCAATGTTCCTGTACTTAAGTCGGAATTGTGTCTCTTATATTTAATTCCGATGCAATTTCTGTATTTCATCGTCAATGCGACGATACAAGGGATACAGTAAACCTGCAGAGGTGCATCGGATTGTAAAACTGGTGACACAGGAAGCGCTCAAATCATAGACCGTAAGAAGACTCAGTTTTCTTGTACTTAAATCGGCATTGTGTCTCTTATATTTAATTCCGATGCAATTCCTGTGTTTCATCGTCAATGGGAAGGTCCAATGTATACAGTAAACCTGCAGAGGTGCAGCGGAATGTAAAACTGGTGACGCAGGAAACGCTCAAAACGTAGAGAGTAGGAAGACTCAATGTTCCTGTACTTAAGTCGGAATTGTGTCTCTTATATTTAATTCCGATGCAATTTCTGTATTTCATCGTCAATGCGACGATACAAGGGATACAGTAAACCTGCAGAGGTGCATCGGAATGTAAAATTGGTTACGGAGGAATCGCTCAAAACATAGACAGTAGGAAGACTCTATCTTCCTGTACTTAAGTCGGCATTGTGTCTCTTATATTTAATTCCGATGCAATCTCTGTGTTTCATCGTCAATGGGAGGATCCAAGGGATACAGTAAACCTGCAGAGGTGGATCGGAATGAAAACTGATGACACAGGATATGCTCAAAACATAGACAGTAGGAAGACTCAGTCTTCCTGTACTTAAGACGTCATTGTGTCTCTTATGTTTAATTCCGATGTAATTTCTGTGTTTCATCGCCAATGGTTAAGGTCCAAGGGACACAGTAAACCTGCAGAGGTGCATCGGAATTTAAAACTGGTGACACTGGAAACGGTCAGAGCATAGACCGTAAGAAGACTCAGTTTTTTTGCATTAAGTCGGCGTTGTGTCTCTTATATTTAATTCCGATGTAATTCCTGTGTTTCATCGTCAATGGGAAGGTCCAATGGATACAGTAAACCTGCAGAGGTGCATCGGAATGTAAGACTGGTGACACAGTAAACGCTCAAAACATAGACAGTAGGAAGACTCAGCCTTCCTGTTCTTAAGTCGGCATTGTGTCTCTTATATTTAATTCCGATGCTATTTCTGTGTTTCATCGTCAATGGGAAGGTACAATGTATACAGTAAACCTGCAGAGGTGCATCGGAATGTAAAACTGGTAACACAGGGAGCGGCAAAACGTAGACACTAAGAATACTCAGTTTTCTTGTACTTAAGTCGGCATTGTGTCACCTATATTTAATTCCGATGCAATTTCTGTGTTTCATCGTCACTGTGAAGGTCCAAGGGATACAGTAAAGCTGCAGAAGTGCAATGGAATGTAAAACTGGTGAGAAAGGAAATGCTCAAATCATACACCGTAAGATGGCTCAGTTTTCTTGTACTTAAGTCGGCGTTGTGTATCTTATATTTAATTCCGATGCAATTTCTGTGTTTCATCGTCAATGCGAAGGTCGAAGGGAAACAGTATACATGCAGAGGTGCATCGGAATGTAAAATTGGTGATACAGGACACTCTCACATCATAGACAGAAGGAAGACTCAGTCTTCCTTTACTTAAGTCGGCATGGTTTCTCTTATATTTAATTCCGATGCAATTTCTGTGTTTCATCGTCAATGGGAAAGTCGAATTGAAACAGTATACCTGCAGAGGTGCATCGGAATGTAAAACTGGTGACACAGGAGACGCTCAAAGCATAGGCAGTAGGAAGACTCAGTCTTCCTGTACTTAAGTCGGCATTGTGTCTCTTATATTTAATTCCGATGCAATTTCTGTGTTTCATCGTCACTGTGAAGGTCCAAGGGATACAGTAAACATGCAGAGGTGCATCGGAATGTAAAACTGGTGACACAGGAAACGCTCAAAACATAGACAGTAGGAAGACTCAGCCTTCCTGTACTTAAGACGTCATTGTGTCTCTTATGTTTAATTCCGATGTAATTTCTGTGTTTCATCGCCAATGGTTAAGGTCCAAGGGACACAGTAAACCTGCAGAGGTGCATCGGAATTTAAAACTGGTGACACTGGAAACGGTCAGAGCATAGACCGTAAGAAGACTCAGTTTTTTTGCATTAAGTCGGCGTTGTGTCTCTTATATTTAATTCCGATGTAATTCCTGTGTTTCATCGTCAATGGGAAGGTCCAATGGATACAGTAAACCTGCAGAGGTGCATCGGAATGTAAGACTGGTGACACAGTAAACGCTCAAAACATAGACAGTAGGAAGACTCAGCCTTCCTGTTCTTAAGTCGGCATTGTGTCTCTTATATTTAATTCCGATGCTATTTCTGTGTTTCATCGTCAATGGGAAGGTACAATGTATACAGTAAACCTGCAGAGGTGCATCGGAATGTAAAACTGGTAACACAGGGAGCGGCAAAACGTAGACACTAAGAATACTCAGTTTTCTTGTACTTAAGTCGGCATTGTGTCACCTATATTTAATTCCGATGCAATTTCTGTGTTTCATCGTCACTGTGAAGGTCCAAGGGATACAGTAAAGCTGCAGATGTGCATCGGAATGTAAAACTGGTGACACAGGAAGCGCTCATAACATAGACCCTAAGAAGACTCAGTTTTCTTGTACTTAAGTCGGCATTGTGTCTTTTATATTTAATTCCGATGCAATTTCTGTGTTTCATCGTCACTGTGAAGGTCCACGGGATACAGTAATCCTGCAGAGGTGCATCGGAATGTAAAACTGGTGACGCAGGAAATGCTCAAAACATAGACAGTAGGAGGACTCAGTCTTCCTGTACTTAAGTCATCATTGTGTCTCTTATATTTAATTGCGATGCAATTTCTGTGTTTCATCGTCACTGTGAAGGTCCAAGGGATACAGTAAACGTGCAGAGGTGCATCGGAATGTAAAACTGGGGACACAGGAAAGACTCAAAACATAGACAGTAGGAAGACTCAGTCTTCCTGTACTTCAGTCGGCATTGTGTCTCTTATATTTAATTCCGATGCAATTTCTGGGTTTCATCGTCAATGGAAGGTCCTATGGATACAGTAAACCAGCAAAGGAGCATCGGAATGTAAAACTGGTGACGCAGGAAACGCTCAAAACATACACAGTAGGGAGACTCAGCCTTCCTGTTCTTAAGTCGGCATTGTGTCTCTTATATTTAATTCCGATGCAATTTCTGTGTTTCATCGTCAATGGGAAGGTCCAAGATATACAGTAAACCTCCAGAGGTGCATCGGAATGTAATACTGATGACACAGGAAAGGCTCAAAACATAGACAGTAGGAAGACTCAGTCTTCCTTTACTTAAGTCGGCATGGTGTCTCTTATATTTAATTCCGATGCAATTTCTGGGTTTCACCGTCAATGGAAGGTCCAATGGATACAGTAAACCAGCAGAGGAGCATCGGAATGTAAAACTGGTGACACAGGAAAGGCTCAAAACATAGACAGTAGGAAGACTCAGTCTTAATTTACTTAAGTCTGCATGGTGCCTGTTATATTTAATTCCGATGCAATTTCTGTTGTTCATCCTCAATGGAAGGTCCAATGGATACAGTAACCAGCAGAGGAGCATCGGAATGTAAAACTGGTGACACAGAAAACGCTCAAGACGTAGACTGTAAGAAGACTCAGTTTTCTTGTACTTAAGTCGGCGTTATGTCTCTTATATTTAATTCCGATGCACTTTCTGTGTTTCATCGTCAATGGGAAGGTCCAATTGATACGGTAAACCTGCAGAGGTGATTCGGAATGTGATACTGGTGACACAGGAAAGGCTCAAATCATAGACTGTAGATAACCTCAGTCTTCCTTCACTTAAGTCGGCATGGTGTCTCTTATATTTAATTCCGATGCAATTTCTGTGTTTCATCGTCAATGGAAGGTCCAATGGATACAGTAAACCAGCAGAGGAGCATCGGAAAGTAAAGCTGGTGATACAGGACACGCTCAAATCATAGACAGTAGGAAGACTCAGTCTTCCATTACTTAAGTCGGCATGGTGTCTCTTATATTTAATTCCGATGCAATTTCTGTGTTTCATCGCCAATGGGAAGGGCCAATGGATACAGCAAACCTGCAGAGGTGCATCGGAATGTAAAACTGGTGACACAGAAAACGCTCAAAACGTAGACCGTAAGAAGACTCAGTTTTCTTGTACTTAAGTAGGCGTTGTGTCTTTTATATTTAATTCCGATGCAATTTCTGTGTTTCATCGTCACTGTCAAGGTCCAAGGGATACAGTAAACCTGCAGAGGTGCATCGGAATGTGAAACTGGTGACACAGGAAATGCTCAAAACATAGACAGTGGGAAGACTCAGCCTTCCTGTACTTAAGTCGGCATTGTGTCTCTTATATTTAATTCCGATGCTATTTCTGTGTTTCATCGTCAATGGGATGGTCCAATGGATACAGTAAACCGGCAGAGGTGGATCGGAATGTAAAACTGATGACACAGGAAATGCTCAAAACTTAGGCAGTAGGAAGACTCAGTCTTCCTGTGCCTAAATCGGCATTGTGCCTCTTATATTTAATTCCGATGCAATTTCTGTGTTTCATCGTCAATGGAAGGTCCAATGGATACAGTAACCCTGCAGAGGTGCATCGGATTGTAAAACTGGTGACACAGGAAGCGCTCAAATCATAGACCGTAAGAAGACTCAGTTTTCTTGTACTTAAGTCGGCATTGTGTCTCTTATATTTAATTCCGATGCAATTCCTGTGTTTCATCGTCAATGGGAAGGTCCAATGTATACAGTAAACGTGCAGAGGTGCAGCGGAATGTAAAACTGGTGACGCAGGAAACGCTCAAAACGTAGACAGTAGGAAGACTCAATGTTCCTGTACTTAAGTCGGAATTGTGTCTCTTATATTTAATTCCGATGCAATTTCTGTATTTCATCGTCAATGCGACGAAACAAGGGATACAGTAAACCTGCAGAGGTGCATCGGAATGTAAAATTGGTTACGGAGGAAACGCACAAATCATAGACAGTAGGAAGACTCTATCTTCCTGTACTTAAGTCGGCATTGTGTCTCTTATATTTAATTCCGATGCAATTTCTGTGTTTCATCGTCAATGCGAATATCCAAGGGACACAGTAAACCTGCAGAGGTGGATCGGAATGAAAACTGATGACACAGGAAATGCTCAAAACATAGACAGTAGGAAGACTCAGTCTTCCTGTACTTAAGTCGGCATTGTGTCTCTTATATTTAATTCCGATGCAATTTCTGTGTTTCATCGTCACTGTGAAGGTCCAAGGGATACAGTAAACATGCAGAGGTGCATCGGAATGTAAAACTGGTGACACAGGAAACGCTCAAATCATAGACAGTAGGAAGACTCAGCCTTCCTGTACTTAAGACGTCATTGTGCCTCTTATGTTTAATTCCGATGCAATTTCTGTGTTTCATCGCCAATGGTTAAGGTCCAAGGGACACAGTAAACCTGCAGAGGTGCATCGGAATTTAAAACTGGTGACACTGGAAACGGTCAAAGCATAGACCGTAAGAAGACTCAGTTTTTTTGCATTAAGTCGGCGTTGTGTCTCTTATATTTAATTCCGATGTAATTCCTGTGTTTCATCGTCAATGGGAAGGTCCAATGTATACAGTAAACCTGCAGAGGTGCATCGGAATGTGATACTGGTGACACAGGAAAGGCTCAAATCATAGACTGTAGGAAGCCTCAGTCTTCCTTTACTTAAGTCGGCATGGTGTCTCTTATATTTAATTCCGATGCAATTTCTGTGTTTCATCGTCAATGGAAGGTCCAATGGATACAGTAAACCAGCAGAGGAGCATCGGAAAGTAAAGCTGGTGATACAGGACACGCTCAAATCATAGACAGTAGGAAGACTCAGTCTTCCATTACTTAAGTCGGCATGGTGTCTCTTGTATTTAATTCCGATGCAATTTCTGTGTTTCATCGCCAATGGGAAGGGCCAATGGATACAGCAAACCTGCAGAGGTGCATCGGAATGTAAAACTGGTGACACAGAAAACGCTCAAAACGTAGACCGTAAGAAGACTCAGTTTTCTTGTACTTAAGTAGGCGTTGTGTCTCTTTTATTTAATTCCGATGCAATTTCTGTGTTTCATCGTCAATGGGAAGGTCCAAAGGATACAGTAAACCTGCAGAGGTGCATCGGAATGTAAAACTGGTGACACAGGAAGCGCTCATAACATGGACCCTAAGAAGACTCAGGTTTTCTTGTACTTAAGTCGGCATTGTGTCTTTTATATTTAATTCCGATGCAATTTCTGTGTTTCATCGTCACTGTCAAGGTCCAAGGGATACAGTAAACCTGCAGAGGAGCATCGGAATGTAAAACTGGTGACACAGGAAATGCTCAAAACATAGACAGTGGGAAGACTCAGCCTTCCTGTACTTAAGTCGGCATTGTGTCTCTTATATTTAATTCCGATGCTATTTCTGTGTTTCATCGTCAATGGGATGGTCCAATGGATACAGTAAACCGGCAGAGGTGGATCGGAATGTAAAACTGATGACACAGGAAATGCTCAAAACGTAGGCAGTAGGAAGACTCAGTCTTCCTGTGCCTAAGTCGGCATTGTGTCTCTTATATTTAATTCCGATGCAATTTCTGTGTTTCATCGTCAATGGAAGGTCCAATGGATACAGTAACCCTGCAGAGGTGCATCGGATTGTAAAACTGGTGACACAGGAAGCGCTCAAATCATAGACCGTAAGAAGACTCAGTTTTCTTGTACTTAAGTCGGCATTGTGTCTCTTATATTTAATTCCGATGCAATTCCTGTGTTTCATCGTCAATGGGAAGGTCCAATGTATACAGTAAACGTGCAGAGGTGCAGCGGAATGTAAAACTGGTGACGCAGGAAACGCTCAAAACGTAGACAGTAGGAAGACTCAATGTTCCTGTACTTAAGTCGGAATTGTGTCTCTTATATTTAATTCCGATGCAATTTCTGTATTTCATCGTCAATGCGACGAAACAAGGGATACAGTAAACCTGCAGAGGTGCATCGGAATGTAAAATTGGTTACGGGGGAAACGCACAAAACATAGACAGTAGGAAGACTCTATCTTCCTGTACTTAAGTCGGCATTGTGTCTCTTATATTTAATTCCGATGCAATTTCTGTGTTTCATCGTCAATGCGAAGATCCAAGGGATACAGTAAACCTGCAGAGGTGGATCGGAATGAAAACTGATGACACAGGAAATGCTGAAAACATAGACAGTAGGAAGACTCAGTCTTCCTGTACTTAAGTCGGCATTGTGTCTCTTATATTTAATTCCGATGCAATTTCTGTGTTTCATCGTCACTGTGAAGGTCCAAGGGATACAGTAAAGCTGCAGAGGTGCATCGGAATGTAAAACTGGTGACACAGTAAACGCTCAAAACATAGACAGTAGGAAGACTCAGCGTTCCTGTTCTTAAGTCGGCATTGTGTCTCTTATATTTAATTCCGATGCTATTTCTGTGTTTCATCGTCAATGGGAAGGTACAATGTATACAGTAAACCTGCAGAGGTGCATCGGAATGTAATACTGGTAACACAGGGAGCGGCAAAACGTAGACACTAAGAAGACTCAGTCTTCCTGTACTTCAGTCGGCATTGTGTCTCTTATATTTAATTCCGATGCAATTTCTGGGTTTCATCGTCAATGGAAGGTCCTATGGATACAGTAAACCAGCAGAGGAGCATCGGAATGTAAAACTGGTGACACAGGAAACGCCCAAACATAGACAGTAGGGAGACTCAGCCTTCCTGTTCTTAAGTCGGCATTGTGTCTCTTATATTTAATTCCGATGCAATTTCTGTGTTTCATCGTCAATGGGAAGGTCCAAGATATACAGTAAACCTCCAGAGGTGCATCGGAATGTAATACTGATGACACAGGAAAGGCTCAAAACATAGACAGTAGGAAGAGTCAGTCTTCCTTTACTTGAGTCGGCATGGTGTCTCTTATATTTAATTCCGATGCAATTTCTGGGTTTCACCGTCAATGGAAGGTCCAATGGATACTGTAAACCAGCAGAGGAGCATCGGAATGTATAACTGGTGACACAGGAAAGGCTCAAAACATAGACAGTAGGAGTACTCAGTCTTAATTTACTTAAGTCTGCATGGTGTCTCTTATATTTAATTCCGATGCAATTTCTGTGGTTCATCCTCAATGGAAGGTCCAATGGATACAGTAACCAGCAGAGGAGCATCGGAATGTAAAACTGGTGACACAGAAAACGCTCAAGACGTAGACTGTAAGAAGACTCAGTTTTCTTGTACTTAAGTCGGCGTTATGTCTCTTATATTTAATTCCGATGCAATTTCTGTGTTTCATCGTCAATGGGAAGGTCCAATTGATACAGTAAACCTGCAGAGGTGCATCGGAATGTGATACTGGTGACACAGGAAAGGCTCAAATCATAGACTGTAGGAAGCCTCAGTCTTCCTTTACTTAAGTCGGCATGGTGTCTCTTATATTTAATTCCGATGCAATTTCTGTGTTTCATCGTCAATGGAAGGTCCAATGGATACAGTAAACCAGCAGAGGAGCATCGGAAAGTAAAGCTGGTGATACAGGACACGCTCAAATCATAGACAGTAGGAAGACTCAGTCTTCCATTACTTAAGTCGGCATTGTGTCTCTTGTATTTAATTCCGATGCAATTTCTGTGTTTCATCGCCAATGGGAAGGGCCAATGGATACAGCAAACCTGCAGAGGTGCATCGGAATGTAAAACTGGTGACACAGAAAACGCTCAAAACGTAGACCGTAAGAAGACTCAGTTTTCTTGTACTTAAGTAGGCGTTGTGTCTCTTTTATTTAATTCCGATGCAATTTCTGTGTTTCATCGTCAATGGGAAGGTCCAAGGGATACAGTAAACCTGCAGAGGTGCATCGGAATGTAAAACTGGTGACACAGGAAGCGCTCATAACATGGACCCTAAGAAGACTCAGGTTTTCTTGTACTTAAGTCGGCATTGTGTCTTTTATATTTAATTCCGATGCAATTTCTATGTTTCATCGTCACTGTCAAGGTCCAAGGGATACAGTAAACCTGCAGAGGAGCATCGGAATGTAAAACTGGTGACACAGGAAATGCTCAAAACATAGACAGTGGGAAGACTCAGCCTTCCTGTACTTAAGTCGGCATTGTGTCTCTTATATTTAATTCCGATGCTATTTCTGTGTTTCATCGTCAATGGGATGGTCCAATGGATACAGTAGACCGGCAGAGGTGGATCGGAATGTAAAACTGATGACACAGGAAATGCTCAAAACGTAGGCAGTAGGAAGACTCAGTCTTCCTGTGCCTAAATCGGCATTGTGCCTCTTATATTTAATTCCGATGCAATTTCTGTGTTTCATCGTCAATGGAAGGTCCAATGGATACAGTAACCCTGCAGAGGTGCATCGGATTGTAAAACTGGTGACACAGGAAGCGCTCAAATCATAGACCGTAAGAAGACTCAGTTTTCTTGTACTTAAGTCGGCATTGTGTCTCTTATATTTAATTCCGATGCAATTCCTGTGTTTCATCGTCAATGGGAAGGTCCAATGTATACAGTAAACGTGCAGAGGTGCAGCGGAATTTAAAACTGGTGACGCAGGAAACGCTCAAAACGTAGACAGTAGGAAGACTCAATGTTCCTGTACTTAAGTCGGAATTGTGTCTCTTATATTTAATTCCGATGCAATTTCTGTATTTCATCGTCAATGCGGCGAAACAAGGGATACAGTAAACCTGCAGAGGTGCATCGGAATGTAAAATTGGTTACGGGGGAAACGCACAAAACATAGACAGTAGGAAGACTCTATCTTCCTGTACTTAAGTCGGCATTGTGTCTCTTATATTTAATTCCGATGCAATTTCTGTGTTTCATCGTCAATGCGAAGATCCAAGGGATACAGTAAACCTGCAGAGGTGGATCGGAATGAAAACTGATGACACAGGAAATGCTGAAAACATAGACAGTAGGAAGACTCAGTCTTCCTGTACTTAAGTCGGCATTGTGTCTCTTATATTTAATTCCGATGCTATTTCTGTGTTTCATCGTCAATGGGAAGGTACAATGTATACAGTAAACCTGCAGAGGTGCATCGGAATGTGAAACTGGTAACACAGGGAGCGGCAAAACGTAGACACTAAGAAGACTCAGTTTTCTTGTACTTAAGTCGGCATTGTGTCTCCTATATTTAATTCCGATGCAATTTCTGTGTTTCATCGTCACTGTGAAGGTCCAAGGGATACAGTAAAGCTGCAGAGGTGCATCGGAATGTAAAACTGGTGACACAGGAAGCGCTCATAACATAGACCCTAAGAAGACTCAGTTTTCTTGTACTTAAGTCGGCATTGTGTCTTTTATATTTAATTCCGATGCAATTTCTGTGTTTCATCGTCACTGTGAAGGTCCAGGGGAAACAGTAATCCTGCAGAGGTGCACCGGAATGTAAAACTGGTGACACAGGAAATGCTCAAAACATAGACTGTAGGAGGACTCAGTCTTCCTGACCTTAAGTCATCATTGTGTCTCTTATATTTAATTTGATGCAATTTCAGTGTTTCATCGTCACTGTGAAGGTCCAAGGGATTCAGTAAACGTGCAGAGGTGCATCGGAATGTAAAACTGGTGACACAGGAAACGCTCAAAACATAGACAGTAGGAAGACTCAGTCTTCCTGTACTTCAGTCGGCATTGTGTCTCTTATATTTAATTCCGATGCAATTTCTGGGTTTCATCGTCAATGGAAGGTCCTATGGATACAGTAAACCAGCAGAGGAGCATCGGAATGTAAAACTGGTGACACAGGAAACGCTTAAAACATAGACAGTAGGGAGACTCAGCCTTCCTGTTCTTAAGTCGGCATTGTGTCTCTTATATTTAATTCCGATGCAATTTCTGTGTTTCATCGTCAATGGGAAGGTCCAATAGATACAGTAAACCTCCAGAGGTGCATCGGAATGTAATACTGGTGACACAGGAAAGGCTCAAAACATAGACAGTAGGAAGACTCAGTCTTCCTTTACTTAAGTCATCATGGTGTCTCTTATATTTAATTCCGATGCAATTTCTGGGCTTCACCGTCAATGGAAGGTCCAATGGATACAGTAAACCAGCAGAGGAGCATCGGAATGTAAAACTGGTGACACAGGAAAGGCTCAAAACATAGACAGTAGTAAGACTCAGTCTTCCTTTACTTAAGTCTGCATGGTGTCTCTTATATTTAATTCCGATGCAATTTCTGTGGTTCATCCTCAATGGAAGGTCCAATGGATACAGTAACCAGCAGAGGAGCATCGGAATGTAAAACTGGTGACACAGAAAACGCTCAAAACGTAGACCGTAAGAAGACTGTTTTCTTGTACTTAAGTAGGCGTTGTGTCTCTTTTATTTAATTCCGATGCAATTTCTGTGTTTCATCGTCAATGGGAAGGTCCAAGGGATACAGTAAACCTGCAGAGGTGCATCGGAATGTAAAACTGGTGACACAGAAGGCGCTCATAACATGGACCCTAAGAAGACTCAGGTTTTCTTGTACTTAAGTCGGCATTGTGTCTTTTATATTTAATTCCGATGCAATTTCTGTGTTTCATCGTCACTGTCAAGGTCCAAGGGATACAGTAAACCTGCAGAGGTGCATCGGAATGTAAAACTGGTGACACAGGAAATGCTCAAAACATAAACAGTGGGAAGACTCAGCCTTCCTGTACTTAAGTCGGCATTGTGTCTCTTATATTTAATTCCGATGCTATTTCTGTGTTTCATCGTCAATGGGAAGGTCCAATGGATACAGTAAACCTGCAGAGGTGCATCGGAATGTAAAACTGGTGACACAGGCAGCGCTCATAACATAGACCCTAAGAAGACTCGATTTAATTCCGATGTAATTTCTGTGTTTCATCGTCACTGTGAAGGTCCACGGGATACAGTAAACCTGCAGAGGTGCATCGGAATGTAAAACTGGTGACACAGCAAATGCTCAAAACATAGACAGTAGGAGGACTCAGTCTTCATGTACTTAAGTCATCATTGTGTCTCTTATATTTAATTCCGATGCAATTTCTGTGTTTCATCGTCACTGTCAAGGTCCAAGGGATACAGTAAACGTGCAGATGTGCATCGGAATGTAAAACTGGTGACACAGGAAACGCTCAAAACATAGACAGTAGGAAGAATCAATCTTCCTGTACTTCAGTCGGCATTGTGTCTCTTCTATTTAATTCCGATGCAATTTCTGTGTTTCATCGTCAATGGGAAAGTCGAAGGGAAACAGTATACCTGCAGAGGTGCATCGGAATGTGAAATTGGTTACCCAGGAAACGCTCAAAATATAGACAGTAGGAACACTCTATCTTCCTGTACTTAAGTCGGCATTGTGTCTCTTATATTTAATTCCGATGCAATTTCTGTGTTCCATCGTCAACGGGAAGATCCAAGGGATACAGAAAAAACCTGCAGAGGTGGATCGGAATGAAAACTGGTGACACAGGAAATGCTCAAAACATAGACAGTATGAAGAATCAATCTTCCTGTACTTCAGTCGGCATTGTGTCACTTCTATTTAATTCCGATGCAATTTCTGTGTTTCATCGTCAATGGGAAAGTCGAAGGGAAACAGTATACCTGCAGAGGTGCATCGGAATGTAAAACTGGTGACACAGGAGACGCTCAAAGCATAGACAGTAGGAAGACTCAGCCTTCCTGTACTTAAGTCGGCATTGTGTCTCTTATATTTAATTCCGATGCAATTTCTGTGTTTCATCGTCACTGTGAAGGTCCAAGGGATACAGTAAACATGCAGAGGTGGATCGGAATGTAAAACTGGTGACACAGGAAACGCTCAAAACATAGACAGTAGGAAGACTCAGCCTTCCTGTACTTAAGACGTCATTGTGTCTCTTATGTTTAATTCCGATGCAATTTCTGTGTTTCATCGCCAATGGGAAGGTCCAAGGGACACAGTAAACCTGCAGAGGTGCATCGGAATTTAAAACTGGTGACACTGGAAACGGTCAAAGCATAGACCGTAAGAAGACTCAGTTTTTTTGCATTAAGTCAGCGTTGTGTCTCTTATATTTAATTCCGATGTAATTCCTGTGTTTCATCGTCAATGGGAAGGTCCAATGGATACAGTAAACCTGCAGAGGTGCATCGGAATGTAAGACTGGTGACACAGTAAACGCTCAAAACATAGACAGTAGGAAGACTCATCCTTCCTGTTCTTAAGTCGGCATTGTGTCTCTTATATTTAATTCCGATGCTATTTCTGTGTTTCATCGTCAATGGGAAGGTACAATGTATACAGTAAACCTGCAGAGGTGCATCGGAATGTAAAACTGGTAACACAGGGAGCGGCAAAACATAGACCCTAAGAAGACTCAGTTTTCTTGTACTTAAGTCGGCATTGTGTCTCCTATATTTAATTCCGATGCAATTTCTGTGTTTCGTCGTCACTGTGAAGGTCCAAGGGATACAGTAAAGCTGCAGAGGTGCATTGGAATGTAAAACTGGTGACACAGGAAGCGCTCATATCATAGACCCTAAGAAGACTCAGTTTTCTTGTACTTAAGTCGGCATTGTGTCTTTTATATTTAATTCCGATGCAATTTCTGTGTTTCATCGTCACTGTGAAGGCCCACGGGATACAGTAATCCTGCAGAGGTACATCGGAATGTAAAACTGGTGACACAGGAAATGCTCAAAACATAGACAGTAGGAGGACTCAGTCTTCCTGTACTTAAGTCATCATTGTGTCTCTTATATTTAATTCCGATGCAATTTCTGTGTTTCATCGTCACTGTGAAGGTCCAAGGGATACAGTAAACGTGCAGATGTGCATCGGAATGTAAAACTGGTGACTCAGGAAACGCTCAAAACATAGACAGTAGGAAGACTCAGTCTTCCTGTACTTCAGTCGGCATTGTGTCTCTTCTATTTAATTCCGATGCAATTTCTGTGTTTCATCGTCAATGGGAAAGTCGAAGGGAAACAGTATACCTGCAGAGGTGCATCGGAATGTAAAACAGGTGACACAGGAGACGCTCAAAGCATAGACAGTAGGAAGACTCAGTCTTCATGTACTTATGTCGGCATTGTGTCTCTTATATTTAGTTCCGATGCAATTTCTGTATTTCATCGTCAATGCGACGATACAAGGGATACAGTAAACCTGCAGAGGTGCATCGGAATGTAAAATTGGTTACGCAGGAAACGCTCAAAACATAGACAGTAGGAAGACTCTATCTTCCTGTACTTAAGTCGGCATTGTGTCTCTTATATTTAATTCCGATGCAATTTCTGTGTTTCATCGTCAATGGGAAGATCCAAGGGATACAGTAAACCTGCAGAGGTGGATCGGAATGAAAACTGATGACACAGGAAATGCTCAAAACATAGACAGTAGGAAGACTCAGTCTTCCTGTACCTAGGTCGGCATTGTGTCTCTTATATTTAATTCCGCAGGAATTTCTGTGTTTCATCGTCAATGGGAAGGTCCAAGGGATACAGTGAACCTGCAGAAGTGCAATGGAATGTAAAACTGGTGAGAAAGGAAATGCTCAAATCATACACCGTAAGATGACTCAGTTTTCTTGTACTTAAGTCGGCGTTGTGTCTCTTATATTTCATTCCGATGCAATTTCTGTGTTTCATCGTCAATGGGAAGGTCCATTGGTTACAGTAAACCTGCAGAGGTGTATCGCAATGTAAATTTGGTGACACAGGAAACGCACAAAACATAGACAATTGAAAGACACACTCTTCCTGTACATAAGTCGACATTGTGTCTCTTATATTTAATTCCGATGCAATTTCTGTGTTTCATCGTCAATGGGAAGGTCGAAGGGAAACAGTATACCTGCAGAGGTGCATCGGAATGTAAAATTGGTGATACAGGACACGCTCAAATCATAGACAGAAGGAAGACTCAGTCTTCCTTTACTTAAGTCGGCATGGTTTCTCTTATATTTAATTCCGATGCAATTTCTGTGTTTCATCGTCAATGGGAAAGTCGAAGGGAAACAGTATACCTGCAGAGGTGCATCGGAATGTAAAACTGGTGACACAGGAGACGCTCAAAGCATAGACAGTAGGAAGACTCAGTCTGCCTGTACTTAAGTCGGCATTGTGTCTCTTATATTTAATTCCGATGCAATTTCTGTGTTTCATCGTCACTGTGAAGGTCCAAGGGATACAGTAAACATGCAGAGGTGTATCGGAATGTAAAACTGGTGACACAGGAAACGCTCAAAACATAGACAGTAGGAAGACTCAGCCTTCCTGTACTTAAGACGTCATTGTGTCTCTTATGTTTAATTCCGATGCAATTTCTGTGTTTCATCGCCAATGGGAAGGTCCAAGGGACACAGTAAACCTGCAGAGGTGCATCGGAATTTAAAACTGGTGACACTGGAAACGGTCAAAGCATAGACCGTAAGAAGACTCAGTTTTTTTGCATTAAGTCAGCGTTGTGTCTCTTATATTTAATTCCGATGTAATTCCTGTGTTTCATCGTCAATGGGAAGGTCCAATGGATACAGTAAACCTGCAGAGGTGCATCGGAATGTAAGACTGGTGACACAGTAAACGCTCAAAACATAGACAGTAGGAAGACTCAGCGTTCCTGTTCTTAAGTCGGCATTGTGTCTCTTATATTTCATTTCGATGCTATTTCTGTGTTTCATCGTCAATGGGAAGGTACAATGTATACAGTAATCCTGCAGAGGTGCATCGGAATGTAAAACTGGTAACACAGGGAGCGGCAAAACATAGACCCTAAGAAGACTCAGTTTTCTTGTACTTAAGTCGGCATTGTGTCTCCTATATTTAATTCCGATGCAATTTCTGTGTTTCGTCGTCACTGTGAAGGTCCAAGGGATACAGTAAAGCTGCAGAGGTGCATCGGAATGTAAAACTGGTGACACAGGAAGCGCTCATAACATAGACCCTAAGAAGACTCAGTTTTCTTGTACTTAAGTCGGCATTGTGTCTTTTATATTTAATTCCGATGCAATTTCTGTGTTTCATCGTCACTGTGAAGGTCCACGGGATACAGTAATCCTGCAGAGGTGCATCGGAATGTAAAACTGGTGACACAGGAAATGCTCAAAACATAGACAGTAGGAGGACTCAGTCTTCCTGTACTTCAGTCGGCATTGTGTCTCCTATATTTAATTCCGATGCCATTTCTGTGTTTCATCGCCAATGGGAAGGTCCAAGGGATACAGTAAACCTGCAGAGGTGCATCGGAATGTAAAACTGGTGACACAGGAAAGGCTCAAAACATAGACAGTAGGAAGACTCAGTCTTCCTTTACTTAAGTCGGCATGGTGTCTCTTATATTTAATTCCGATACAATTTCTGGTTTTCATCGTCAATGGAAGGTCCAATGGATACAGTAAACCAGCAGAGGAGCATCGGAATGTAAAACTGGTGACACAGGAAAGGCTCAAAACATAGACAGTAGGAAGACTCAGTTTTCTTGTACTTAAGTCGGCGTTGTGTCTCTTATATTTAATTCCGATGCAATTTCTGTGTTTCATCGTCAATGGGAAGGTCCAATTGATACAGTAAACCTGCAGAGGTGCAGCGGAATATGATACTGGTGACACAGGAAAGGCTCAAATCATAGACTGTAGGAAGACTCAGTCTTCCTTTACTTAAGTCGGCATGGTGTCTCTTATATTTAATTGCGATGCAATTTCTGTGTTTCATCGTCAATGGAAGGTCCAATGGATACAGTAAACCAGCAGAGGAGCATCGGAAAGTAAAGCTGGTGATACAGGACACGCTCAAATCATAGACAGTAGGAAGACTCAGTCTTCCATTACTTAAGTCGGCATGGTGTCTCTTATATTTAATTCCGATGCAATTTCTGTGTTTCATCGCCAATGGGAAGGGCCAATGGATACAGCAAACCTGCAGAGGTGCATCGGAATGTAAAACTGGTGACACAGAAAACACTCAAAACGTAGACCGTAAGAAGACTCAGATTTCTTGTACTTAAGTAGGCGTTGTGTCTCTTTTATTTAATTCCGATGCAATTTCTGTGTTTCATCGTCAATGGGAAGGTCCAAGGGATACAGTAAACCTGCAGAGGTGCATTGGAATGTAAAACTGGTGACACAGGAAGCGCTCATAACATGGACCCTAAGAAGACTCAGGTTTTCTTGTACTTAAGTCGGCATTGTGTCTTTTATATTTAATTCCGATGCAATTTCTGTGTTTCATCGTCACTGTCAAGGTCCAAGGGATACAGTAAACTTGCAGAGGTGCATCGGAATGTAAAACTGGTGACACAGGAAATGCTCAAAACATAGACAGTGGGAAGACTCAGCCTTCCTGTACTTAAGTCGGCATTGTGTCTCTTATATTTAATTCCGATGCTATTTCTGTGTTTCATCGTCAATGGGAAGGTCCAATGGATACAGTAAACCTGCTCAGGTGGATCGGAATGTAAAACTGATGACACAGAAAATGCTCAAAACGTAGACAGTAGGAAGACTCAGTCTTCCTGTGCCTAAGTCGGCATTGTGTCTCTTGTATTTAATTCCGATGCAATTTCTGTGTTTCATCGTCAATGGGAAGGTCCAATGGATACAGTAACCCTGCAGAGGTGCATCGGAATGTAAAACTGGTGACACAGGAAGCGCTCAAATCATAGACCGTAAGAAGACTCAGTTTTCTTGTACTTAAGTCGGCATTGTGTCTCTTATGTTTAATTCCGATGCAATTCCTGTGTTTCATCGTCAATGGGAAGGTCCAATGTATACAGTAAACCTGCAGAGGTGCATCGGAATGTAAAACTGGTGACGCAGGAAACGCTCAAAACGTAGACAGTAGGAAGACTCAATGTTCCTGTACTTAAGTCGGCATTGTGTCTCTTATATTTAATTCCGATGCAATTTCTGTATTTCATCGTCAATGCGACGATACAAGGGATACAGTAAACCTGCAGAGGTGCATCGGAATGTAAATTTGGTTACGCAGGAAACGCTCAAAACATAGACAGTAGGAAGACTCTATCTTCCTGTACTTAAGTCGGCATTGTGTCTCTTATATTTAATTCCGATGCAATTTCTGTGTTTCATCGTCAATGGGAAGATCCAAGGGATACAGTAAACCTGCAGACGTGGATCGGAATGAAAACTGATGACACAGGAAATGCTCAAAACATAGACAGTAGGAAGACTCAGTCTTCCATTACTTAAGTCGGAATGGTGTCTCTTATATTTAATTCCGATGCAATTTCTGTGTTTCATCGTCAATGGGAAGGTCCATTGGATACAGTAAACCTGCAGAGGTGCATCGCAATGTAAATTTGGTGACACAGGAAACGCACAAAACATAGACAATAGAAAGACACACTCTTCCTGTACATAAGTCGACATTGTGTCTCTTATATTTACGTCCGATGCAATTTCTGTGTTTCATCGTCAATGGGAAGGTCGAAGGGAAACAGTATACCTGCAGAGGTGCATCGGAATGTAAAATTGGTGATACAGGACACGCTCAAATCATAGACAGAAGGAAGACTCAGTCTTCCTTTACTTAAGTCGGCGTGGTTTCTCTTATATTTAATTCCGATGCAATTTCTGTGTTTCATCGTCAATGGGAAAGTCGAAGGGAAACAGTATACCAGCAGAGGTGCATCGGAATGTAAAACTGGTGACACAGCAGACGCTCAAAGCATAGACAGTAGGAAGACTCAGTCTTCCTGTACTTAAGTCGGCATTGTGTCTCTTATATTTAGTTCCGATGCAATTTATGTGTTTCATCGTCTCTGTGAAGGGCCAAGGGACACAGTAAACCTGCAGAGGTGCATCGGAATTTAAAACTGGTGACACTGGAAACGGTCATAACATAGCCCGTAAGAAGACTCTGCTTTTTTTGCACTTAAGTCGGCGTTGTGTCTCTTATATTTAATTCCGATGTAATTCCTGTGTTTCATCGTCAATGGGAAGGTCCAATGGATACAGTAAACCTGCAGAGGTGCATCGGAATGTAAAACTGGTAACACAGGGAGCGGCAAAACATAGACCCTAAGATGACTCAGTTTTCTTGTACTTAAGTCGGCATTGTGTCTCCTACATTTAATTCCGATGCAATTTCTGTGTTTCATTGTCACTGTGAAGGTCCAAGGGATACAGTAAAACTGCAGAGGTGCATCGGAATGTTAAACTGGTGACACAGGAAGCGCTCATAAAATAGACCCTAAGAAGACTCAGTTTTCTTGTACTTAAGTCGGCATTGTGTCTTTTATATTTAATTCCAATGCAATTTCTGTGTTTCATCGTCACTGTGAAGGTCCACGGGATACAGTAATCCTGCAGAGGTGCATCGGAATGTAAAACTGGTGACACAGGAAGTGCTCAAAACATAGACAGTAGGAGGACTCAGTCTTCCAGTACTTTAGTCATCATTGTGTCTCTTATATTTAATTCCGATGCAATTTCTGTGTTTCGTCGTCACTGTGAAGGTCCAAGGGATACAGTAAACGTGCAGAGGTGCATCGGAATGTAAAACTGGTGACACAGGAAACGCTCAAAACATAGACAGTAGGAAGACTCAGTCTTCCTGTACTTCAGTCGGCATTGTGTCTCTTATATTTTATTCCGATGCAATTTCTGGGTTTCATCGTCAATGGAAGGTCCAATGGATACAGTAAACCAGCAGAGGAGCATCGGAATGTAAAAATGGTGACACAGGAAACGCTCAAAACATAGACAGTAGGGAGACTCAGTCTTCCTGTTCTTAAGTCGGCATTGTGTCTCTTATATTTAATTCCGATGCAATTTCTGAGTTTCATCGTCAATGGGAAGGTCCAAGATATACAGTAAACCTCCAGAGGTGCATCGGAATGTAATACTGGTGACACAGGAAAGGCTCAAAACATAGACAGTAGGAAGACTCGGTCTTCCTTTACTTAAGTCGGCATGGTGTCTCTTATATTTAATTCCGATGCAATTTCAGGGTTTCATTGTCAATGGAAGGTCCAATGGATACAGTAAACCAGCAGAGGAGCATCGGAATGTAAAACTGGTGACACAGGAAAGGCTCAAAACATAGACAGTAGGAAGACTCAGTCTTCCTTTACTTAAGTCTGCATGGTGTCTCTTATATTTAATTCCGATGCAATTTCTGTGGTTCATCGTCAATGGAAGGTCCAATGGATACAGTAACCAGCAGAGGAGCATCGGAATGTAAAACTGGTGACACAGAATACGCTCAAAACGTAGACCGTAAGAAGACTCAGTTTTCTAGTACTTAAGTAGGCGTTGTGTCTCTTTTATTTAATTCCGATGCAATTTCTGTGTTTCATCGTCAATGGGAAGGTCCAAGGGATACAGTAAACCTGCAGAGATGCATCGGAATGTAAAACTGGTGACACAGGAAGCGCTCATAACATGGACCCTAAGAAGACTCAGGTTTTCTTGTACATAAGTCGGCATTGTGTCTTTTATATTTAATTCCGATGCAATTTCTGTGTTTCATCGTCACTGTCAAGGTCCAAGGGATACAGTAAACCTGCAGAGGTCCATCGGAATGTAAAACTGGTGACACAGGAAATGCTCAAAACATAGACAGTGGGAAGACTCAGCCTTCCTGTACTTAAGTCGGCATTGTGTCCCTTATATTTAATTCCGATGCCATTTCTGTGTTTCATCGTCAATGGGAAGGTCCAATGGATACAGTAAACCTGCAGAGGTGGATCGGAATGTAAAACTGATGACACAGGAAATGCTCAAAACGTAGACAGTAGGAAGACTCAGTCTTCCTGTGCCTAAGTCGGCATTGTGTCTCTTATATTTAATTCCGATGCAATTTCTGTGGTTCATCGTAAATGGAAGGTCCAATGGATACAGTAACCCTGCAGAGGTGCATCGGAATGTAAAACTGGTGACACAGGAAGCGCTCAAATCATAGACCGTAAGAAGACTCAGTTTTCTTGTACTTAAGTCGGCATTGTGTCTCTTATGTTTAATTCCGATGCAATTCCTGTGTTTCATCGTCAATGGGAAGGTCCAATGTATACAGTAAACCTGCAGAGGTGCATCGGAATGTAAAACTGGTGACGCACGTAGACAGTAGGAAGACTCAATGTTCCTGTACTTAAGTCGGCATTGTGTCTCTTATATTTAATTCCGATGCAATTTCTGTATTTCATCGTCAATGCGACGATACAAGGGATACAGTAAACCTGCAGAGGTGCATCGGAATGTAAATTTGGTTACGCAGGAAACGCTCAAAACATAGACAGTAGGAAGACTCTATCTTCCTGTACTTAAGTCGGCATTGTGTCTCTTATATTTAATTCCGATGCAATTTCTGTGTTTCATCGTCAATGGGAAGATCCAAGGGATACAGTAAACCTGCAGAGGTGGATCGGAATGAAAACTGATGACTCAGGAAATGCTCAAAACATAGACAGTAGGAAGACTCAGTCTTCCATTACTTAAGTCGGCATGGTGTCTCTTATATTTAATTCCGATGCAATTTCTGTGTTTCATCGTCAATGGGAAGGTCCATTGGATACAGTAAACCTGCAGAGGTGCATCGCAATGTAAATTTGGTGACACAGGAAACGCACAAAACATAGACAATAGAAAGACACACTCTTCCTGTACATAAGTCGACATTGTGTCTCTTATATTTAATTCCGATGCAATTTCTGTGTTTCATCGTCAATGGGAAGGTCGAAGGGAAACAGTATACCTGCAGAGGTGCATCGGAATGTAAAATTGGTGATACAGGACACGCTCAAATCATAGACAGAAGGAAGACTCAGTCTTCCTTTACTTAAGTCGGCATGGTTTCTCTTATATTTAATCCCGATGCAATTTCTGTGTTTCATCGTCAATGGGAAAGTCGAAGGGAAACAGTATACCAGCAGAGGTGCATCGGAATGTAAAACTGGTGACACAGGAGACGCTCAAAACATAGACAGTAGGAAGACTCAGTCTTCCTGTACTTAAGTCGGCATTGTGTCTCTTATATTTAGTTCCGATGCAATTTATGTGTTTCATCGTCTCTGTGAAGGGCCAAGGGACACAGTAAACCTGCAGATGTGCTTCGGAATTTAAAACTGGTGACACTGGAAACGGTCAAAACATAGACAGTAAGAAGACTCTGTTTTTTTGCACTTTAGTCGGCGTTTTGTCTCTTATATTTAATTCCGATGTAATTCCTGTGTTTCATCGTCAATGGGAAGGTCCAATGGATACAGTAAACCTGCAGAGGTGCATCGGAATGTAAAACTGGTGACGCAGGAAACGCTCAAAACATAGACAGTAGGAAGACTCAATGTTCCTGTACTTAAGTCGGCATTGTGTCTCTTATATTTAATTCCGATGCAATTTCTGTGTTTCTTCGTCAATGCGAAGATACAAGGCATACAGTAAACCTGCAAAGGTGCATCGGAATGTAAAACTGGAGACACAGGAAGCTCTCATAACATAGACCCTAAGAAGACTCAGTTTTTCTTGTACTTAAGTCGGCATTGTGACTTTTATATTTAATTCCGATGCAATTTCTGTGTTTCATCGTCAATGGCAAGGTCCAAGGGATACAGTAAACCTGCAGAGGTGCATCGGAATGTAAAACTGGTGACACTGTAAACGCTCAAAACATAGACAGTAGGAAGACTCAATGTTCCTGTACCTAAGTCGGCATTGTGTCTCTTATATTTAATTCCGATGCAATTTCTGTGCTTCATCTTCAATGGGAAGATCCAAGGGATACAGTAAACCTGCAGAGGTGGATCGGAATGAAAACTGATGACACAGGAAATGCTCAAAACATAGACAGTAGGAAGACTCAGTCTTCCTGTACCTAAGTCGGCGTTGTGTCTCTTATATTTAATTCCGATGCAATTTCTTTGTTTCATCGTCAATGGGAAGGTCCATTGGATACAGTAAACCTGCAGAGGTGCATCGCAATGTAAATTTGGTGACACAGGAAACGCACAAAACATAGACAATAGAAAGACACACTCTTCCTGTACATAAGTCGACATTGTGTATCTTATATTTAATTCCGATGCAATTTCTGTGTTTCATCGTCAATGGGAAGGTCGAAGGGAAACAGTATACCTGCAGAGGTGCATCGGAATGTAAAATTGGTGATACAGGACACGCTCAAATCATAGACAGAAGGAAGACTCAGTCTTCCTTTACTTAAGTCGGCATGGTTTCTCTTATATTTAATTCCAATGCAATTTCTGTGTTTCATCGTCAACGGGAAAGTCGAAGGGAAACAGTATAACTGCAGAGGTGCATCGGAATGTAAAACTGGTGACACTGGAAACGCTCAAAACATAGACTGTAGGAAGACTCAGCCTTCCTGTACTTAAGACGTCATTGTGTCTCTTATGTTTAATTCCGATGCAATTTCTGTGTTTCATCGCCAATGGGAAGGTCCAAGGGACACAGTAAACCTGCAGAGGTGCATCGGAATTTAAAACTGGTGACACTGGAAACGGTCAAAGCATAGACCGTAAGAAGACTCAGTTTTTTGGCATTAAGTCAGCGTTGTGTCTCTTATATTTAATTCCGATGTAATTCCTGTGTTTCATCGTCAATGGGAAGGTCCAATGGATACAGTAAACATGCAGAGGTGCATCGGAATGTAAGACTGGTGACACAGTAAACGCTCAAAACATAGACAGTAGGAAGACTCAGCCTTCCTGTTCTTAAGTCGGCATTGTGTCTCTTATATTTAATTCCGATGCTATTTCTGTGTTTCATCGTCAATGGGAAGGTACAATGTATACAGTAAACCTGCAGAGGTGCATCGGAATGTAAAACTGGTAACACAGGGAGCGGCAAAACATAGACCCTAAGAAGACTCAGTTTTCTTGTACTTAAGTCGGCATTGTGTCTCCTATATTTAATTCCGATGCAATTTCCGTGTTTCGTCGTCACTGTGAAGGTCCAAGGGATACAGTAAAGCTGCAGAGGTGCATCGGAATGTAAAACTGGTGACACAGGAAGCGCTCATAACATAGACCCTAAGAAGACTCAGTTTTCTTGTACTTAAGTCGGCATTGTGTCTTTTATATTTAATTCCGATGCAATTTCTGTGTTTCATCGTCACTGTGAAGGTCCACGGGATACAGTAATCCTGCAGAGGTGCATCGGAATGTAAAACTGGTGACACAGGAAATGCTCAAAACATAGACAGTAGGAGGACTCAGTCTTCCTGTACTTAAGTCATCATTGTGTCTCTTATATTTAATTCCGATGCAATTTCTGTGTTTCATCGTCACTGTGATGGTCAAAGGGATACAGTAAACGTGCAGAGGTGCATCGGAATGTAAAACTGGTGACTCAGGAAACGCTCAAAACATAGACAGTAGGAAGACTCAGTCTTCCTGTACTTCAGTCGGCATTGTGTCTCTTATATTTAATTCCGATGCCATTTCTGTGTTTCATCGCCAATGGGAAGGTCCAAGGGATACAGTAAACCTGCAGAGGTGCATCGGAATGTAAAACTGGTGACACAGGAAAGGCTCAAAACATAGACAGTAGGAAGACTCAGTCTTCCTTTACTTAAGTCGGCATGGTGTCTGTTATATTTAATTCCGATGCAATTTCTGGGTTTCATGGTCAATGGAAGGTCCAATGGATACAGTAAACCAGCAGAGGAGCATCGGAATGTAAAACTGGTGTCACAGGAAAGGCTCAAAACTTAGAAAGTAGGAAGACTCAGTCTTCCTTTACTTAAGTCTGCATGGTGTCTCGTATATATAATTCCGATGCAATTTCTGTGGTTCATCGTCAATGGAAGGTCCAATGGATACAGTAACCAGGAGAGGAGCATCCGAATGTAAAACTGGTGACACAGAAAACGCTCAAAACGTGGACTGTAAGAAGACTCAGTTTTCTTGTACTTAAGTCGGCGTTGTGTCTCTTATATTTAATTCCGATGCAATTTCTGTGTTTCATCGTCAATGGGAAGGTCCAATTGATACAGTAAACCTGCAGAGGTGCAGCGGAATATGATACTGGTGACACAGGAAAGGCTCAAATCATAGACTGTAGGAAGACTCAGTCTTCCTTTACTTAAGTCGGCATGGTGTCTCTTATATTTAATTGCGATGCAATTTCTGTGTTTCATCGTCAATGGAAGGTCCAATGGATACAGTAAACCAGCAGAGGAGCATCGGAAAGTAAAGCTGGTGATACAGGACACGCTCAAATCATAGACAGTAGGAAGACTCAGTCTTCCATTACTTAAGTCGGCATGGTGTCTCTTATATTTAATTCCGATGCAATTTCTGTGTTTCATCGCCAATGGGAAGGGCCAATGGATACAGCAAACCTGCAGAGGTGCATCGGAATGTAAAACTGGTGACACAGAAAACACTCAAAACGTAGACCGTAAGAAGACTCAGATTTCTTGTACTTAAGTAGGCGTTGTGTCTCTTTTATTTAATTCCGATGCAATTTCTGTGTTTCATCGTCAATGGGAAGGTCCAAGGGATACAGTAAACCTGCAGAGGTGCATTGGAATGTAAAACTGGTGACACAGGAAGCGCTCATAACATGGACCCTAAGAAGACTCAGGTTTTCTTGTACTTAAGTCGGCATTGTGTCTTTTATATTTAACTCCGATGCAATTTCTGTGTTTCATCGTCACTGTCAAGGTCCAAGGGATACAGTAAACTTGCAGAAGTGCATCGGAATGTAAAACTGGTGACACAGGAAATGCTCAAAACATAGACAGTGGGAAGACTCAGCCTTCCTGTACTTAAGTCGGCATTGTGTCTCTTATATTTAATTCCGATGCTATTTCTGTGTTTCATCGTCAATGGGAAGGTCCAATGGATACAGTAAACCTGCTCAGGTGGATCGGAATGTAAAACTGATGACACAGGAAATGCTCAAAACGTAGACAGTAGGAAGACTCAGTCTTCCTGTGCCTAAGTCGGCATTGTGTCTCTTGTATTTAATTCCGATGCAATTTCTGTGTTTCATCGTCAATGGGAAGGTCCAATGGATACAGTAACCCTGCAGAGGTGCATCGGAATGTAAAACTGGTGACACAGGAAGCGCTCAAATCATAGACCGTAAGAAGACTCAGTTTTCTTGTACTTAAGTCGGCATTGTGTCTCTTATGTTTAATTCCGATGCAATTCCTGTGTTTCATCGTCAATGGGAAGGTCCAATGTATACAGTAAACCTGCAGAGGTGCATCGGAATGTAAAACTGGTGACGCAGGAAACGCTCAAAACGTAGACAGTAGGAAGACTCAATGTTCCTGTACTTAAGTCGGCATTGTGTCTCTTATATTTAATTCCGATGCAATTTCTGTATTTCATCGTCAATGCGACGATACAAGGGATACAGTAAACCTGCAGAGGTGCATCGGAATGTAAATTTGGTTACGCAGGAAACGCTCAAAACATAGACAGTAGGAAGACTCTATCTTCCTGTACTTAAGTCGGCATTGTGTCTCTTATATTTAATTCCGATGCAATTTCTGTGTTTCATCGTCAATGGGATGATCCAAGGGATACAGTAAACCTGCAGAGGTGGATCGGAATGAAAACTGATGACACAGGAAATGCTCAAAACATAGACAGTAGGAAGACTCAGTCTTCCATTACTTAAGTCGGCATGGTGTCTCTTATATTTAATTCCGATGCAATTTCTGTGTTTCATCGTCAATGGGAAGGTCCATTGGATACAGTAAACCTGCAGAGGTGCATCGCAATGTAAATTTGGTGACACAGGAAACGCAAAAAACATAGACAATAGAAAGACACACTCTTCCTGTACATAAGTCGACATTGTGTCTCTTATATTTACGTCCGATGCAATTTCTGTGTTTCATCGTCAATGGGAAGGTCGAAGGGAAACAGTATACCTGCAGAGGTGCATCGGAATGTAAAATTGGTGATACAGGACACGCTCAAATCATAGACAGAAGGAAGACTCAGTCTTCCTTTACTTAAGTCGGCGTGGTTTCTCTTATATTTAATTCCGATGCAATTTCTGTGTTTCATCGTCAATGGGAAAGTCGAAGGGAAACAGTATACCAGCAGAGGTGCATCGTAATGTAAAACTGGTGACACAGGAGACGCTCAAAGCATAGACAGTAGGAAGACTCAGTCTTCCTGTACTTAAGTCGGCATTGTGTCTCTTATATTTAGTTCCTATGCAATTTATGTGTTTCATCGTCTCTGTGAAGGGCCAAGGGACACAGTAAACCTGCAGAGGTGCATCGGAATTTAAAACTGGTGACACTGGAAACGGTCATAATATAGCCCGTAAGAAGACTCTGTTTTTTTTGCACTTAAGTCGGCGTTGTGTCTCTTATATTTAATTCCGATGTAATTCCTGTGTTTCATCGTCAATGGGAAGGTCCAATGGATACAGTAAACCTGCAGAGGTGCATCGGAATGTAAAACTGGTAACACAGGGAGCGGCAAAACATAGACCCTAAGATGACTCAGTTTTCTTGTACTTAAGTCGGCATTGTGTCTCCTACATTTAATTCCGATGCAATTTCTGTGTTTCATCGTCACTGTGAAGGTCCAAGGGATACAGTAAAACTGCAGAGGTGCATCGGAATGTTAAACTGGTGACACAGGAAGCGCTCATAAAATAGACCCTAAGAAGACTCAGTTTTCTTGTACTTAAGTCGGCATTGTGTCTTTTATATTTAATTCCAATGCAATTTCTGTGTTTCATCGTCACTGTGAAGGTCCACGGGATACAGTAATCCTGCAGAGGTGCATCGGAATGTAAAACTGGTGACACAGGAAATGCTCAAAACATAGACAGTAGGAGGACTCAGTCTTCCAGTACTTTAGTCATCATTGTGTCTCTTATATTTAATTCCGATGCAATTTCTGTGTTTCGTCGTCACTGTGAAGGTCCAAGGGATACAGTAAACGTGCAGAGGTGCATCGGAATGTAAAACTGGTGACACAGGAAACGCTCAAAACATAGACAGTAGGAAGACTCAGTCTTCCTGTACTTCAGTCGGCATTGTGTCTCTTATATTTTATTCCGATGCAATTTCTGGGTTTCATCGTCAATGGAAGGTCCAATGGATACAGTAAACCAGCAGAGGAGCATCGGAATGTAAAAATGGTGACACAGGAAACGCTCAAAACATAGACAGTAGGGAGACTCAGTCTTCCTGTTCTTAAGTCGGCATTGTGTCTCTTATATTTAATTCCGATGCAATTTCTGAGTTTCATCGTCAATGGGAAGGTCCAAGATATACAGTAAACCTCCAGAGGTGCATCGGAATGTAATACTGGTGACACAGGAAAGGCTCAAAACATAGACAGTAGGAATACTCGGTCTTCCTTTACTTAAGTCGGCATGGTGTCTCTTATATTTAATTCCGATGCAATTTCAGGGTTTCATTGTCAATGGAAGGTCCAATGGATACAGTAAACCAGCAGAGGAGCATCGGAATGTAAAACTGGTGACACAGGAAAGGCTCAAAACATAGACAGTAGGAAGACTCAGTCTTCCTTTACTTAAGTCTGCATGGTGTCTCTTATATTTAATTCCGATGCAATTTCTGTGTTTCATCGTCAATGGGAAGGTCCAAGGGATACAGTAAACCTGCAGAGATGCATCGGAATGTAAAACTGGTGACACAGGAAGCGCTCATAACATGGACCCTAAGAAGACTCAGGTTTTCTTGTACATAAGTCGGCATTGTGTCTTTTATATTTAATTCCGATGCAATTTCTGTGTTTCATCGTCACTGTCAAGGTCCAAGGGATACAGTAAACCTGCAGAGGTCCATCGGAATGTAAAACTGGTGACACAGGAAATGCTCAAAACATAGACAGTGGGAAGACTCAGCCTTCCTGTACTTAAGTCGGCATTGTGTCCCTTATATTTAATTCCGATGCCATTTCTGTGTTTCATCGTCAATGGGAAGGTCCAATGGATACAGTAAACCTGCAGAGGTGGATCGGAATGTAAAACTGATGACACAGGAAATGCTCAAAACGTAGACAGTAGGAAGACTCAGTCTTCCTGTGCCTAAGTCGGCATTGTGTCTCTTATATTTAATTCCGATGCAATTTCTGTGGTTCATCGTAAATGGAAGGTCCAATGGATACAGTAACCCTGCAGAGGTGCATCGGAATGTAAAACTGGTGACACAGGAAGCGCTCAAATCATAGACCGTAAGAAGACTCAGTTTTCTTGTACTTAAGTCGGCATTGTGTCTCTTATGTTTAATTCCGATGCAATTCCTGTGTTTCATCGTCAATGGGAAGGTCCAATGTATACAGTAAACCTGCAGAGGTGCATCGGAATGTAAAACTGGTGACGCAGGAAACGCTCAAAACGTAGACAGTAGGAAGACTCAATGTTCCTGTACTTAAGTCGGCATTGTGTCTCTTATATTTAATTCCGATGCAATTTCTGTATTTCATCGTCAATACGACGATACAAGGGATACAGTAAACCTGCAGAGGTGCATCGGAATGTAAATTTGGTTACGCAGGAAACGCTCAAAACATAGACAGTAGGAAGACTCTATCTTCCTGTACTTAAGTCGGCATTGTGTCTCTTATATTTAATTCCGATGCAATTTCTGTGTTTCATCGTCAATGGGAAGATCCAAGGGATACAGTAAACCTGCAGAGGTGGATCGGAATGAAAACTGATGACACAGGAAATGCTCAAAACATAGACAGTAGGAAGACTCAGTCTTCCATTACTTAAGTCGGCATGGTGTCTCTTATATTTAATTCCGATGCAATTTCTGTGTTTCATCGTCAATGGGAAGGTCCATTGGATACAGTAAACCTGCAGAGGTGCATCGCAATGTAAATTTGGTGACACAGGAAACGCACAAAACATAGACAATAGAAAGACACACTCTTCCTGTACATAAGTCGACATTGTGTCTCTTATATTTACGTCCGATGCAATTTCTGTGTTTCATCGTCAATGGGAAGGTCGAAGGGAAACAGTATACCTGCAGAGGTGCATCGGAATGTAAAATTGGTGATACAGGACACGCTCAAATCATAGACAGAAGGAAGACTCAGTCTTCCTTTACTTAAGTCGGCGTGGTTTCTCTTATATTTAATTCCGATGCAATTTCTGTGTTTCATCGTCAATGGGAAAGTCGAAGGGAAACAGTATACCAGCAGAGGTGCATCGGAATGTAAAACTGGTGACACAGGAGACGCTCAAAGCATAGACAGTAGGAAGACTCAGTCTTCCTGTACTTAAGTCGGCATTGTGTCTCTTATATTTAGTTCCGATGCAATTTATGTGTTTCATCGTCTCTGTGAAGGGCCAAGGGACACAGTAAACCTGCAGAGGTGCATCGGAATTTAAAACTGGTGACACTGGAAACGGTCATAATATAGCCCGTAAGAAGACTCTGTTTTTTTTGCACTTAAGTCGGCGTTGTGTCTCTTATATTTAATTCCGATGTAATTCCTGTGTTTCATCGTCAATGGGAAGGTCCAATGGATACAGTAAACCTGCAGAGGTGCATCGGAATGTAAAACTGGTAACACAGGGAGCGGCAAAACATAGACCCTAAGATGACTCAGTTTTCTTGTACTTAAGTCGGCATTGTGTCTCCTACATTTAATTCCGATGCAATTTCTGTGTTTCATCGTCACTGTGAAGGTCCAAGGGATACAGTAAAACTGCAGAGGTGCATCGGAATGTTAAACTGGTGACACAGGAAGCGCTCATAAAATAGACCCTAAGAAGACTCAGTTTTCTTGTACTTAAGTCGGCATTGTGTCTTTTATATTTAATTCCAATGCAATTTCTGTGTTTCATCGTCACTGTGAAGGTCCACGGGATACAGTAATCCTGCAGAGGTGCATCGGAATGTAAAACTGGTGACACAGGAAATGCTCAAAACATAGACAGTAGGAGGACTCAGTCTTCCAGTACTTTAGTCATCATTGTGTCTCTTATATTTAATTCCGATGCAATTTCTGTGTTTCGTCGTCACTGTGAAGGTCCAAGGGATACAGTAAACGTGCAGAGGTGCATCGGAATGTAAAACTGGTGACACAGGAAACGCTCAAAACATAGACAGTAGGAAGACTCAGTCTTCCTGTACTTCAGTCGGCATTGTGTCTCTTATATTTTATTCCGATGCAATTTCTGGGTTTCATCGTCAATGGAAGGTCCAATGGATACAGTAAACCAGCAGAGGAGCATCGGAATGTAAAAATGGTGACACAGGAAACGCTCAAAACATAGACAGTAGGGAGACTCAGTCTTCCTGTTCTTAAGTCGGCATTGTGTCTCTTATATTTAATTCCGATGCAATTTCTGAGTTTCATCGTCAATGGGAAGGTCCAAGATATACAGTAAACCTCCAGAGGTGCATCGGAATGTAATACTGGTGACACAGGAAAGGCTCAAAACATAGACAGTAGGAATACTCGGTCTTCCTTTACTTAAGTCGGCATGGTGTCTCTTATATTTAATTCCGATGCAATTTCAGGGTTTCATTGTCAATGGAAGGTCCAATGGATACAGTAAACCAGCAGAGGAGCATCGGAATGTAAAACTGGTGACACAGGAAAGGCTCAAAACATAGACAGTAGGAAGACTCAGTCTTCCTTTACTTAAGTCTGCATGGTGTCTCTTATATTTAATTCCGATGCAATTTCTGTGTTTCATCGTCAATGGGAAGGTCCAAGGGATACAGTAAACCTGCAGAGATGCATCGGAATGTAAAACTGGTGACACAGGAAGCGCTCATAACATGGACCCTAAGAAGACTCAGGTTTTCTTGTACATAAGTCGGCATTGTGTCTTTTATATTTAATTCCGATGCAATTTCTGTGTTTCATCGTCACTGTCAAGGTCCAAGGGATACAGTAAACCTGCAGAGGTCCATCGGAATGTAAAACTGGTGACACAGGAAATGCTCAAAACATAGACAGTGGGAAGACTCAGCCTTCCTGTACTTAAGTCGGCATTGTGTCCCTTATATTTAATTCCGATGCCATTTCTGTGTTTCATCGTCAATGGGAAGGTCCAATGGATACAGTAAACCTGCAGAGGTGGATCGGAATGTAAAACTGATGACACAGGAAATGCTCAAAACGTAGACAGTAGGAAGACTCAGTCTTCCTGTGCCTAAGTCGGCATTGTGTCTCTTATATTTAATTCCGATGCAATTTCTGTGGTTCATCGTAAATGGAAGGTCCAATGGATACAGTAACCCTGCAGAGGTGCATCGGAATGTAAAACTGGTGACACAGGAAGCGCTCAAATCATAGACCGTAAGAAGACTCAGTTTTCTTGTACTTAAGTCGGCATTGTGTCTCTTATGTTTAATTCCGATGCAATTCCTGTGTTTCATCGTCAATGGGAAGGTCCAATGTATACAGTAAACCTGCAGAGGTGCATCGGAATGTAAAACTGGTGACGCAGGAAACGCTCAAAACGTAGACAGTAGGAAGACTCAATGTTCCTGTACTTAAGTCGGCATTGTGTCTCTTATATTTAATTCCGATGCAATTTCTGTATTTCATCGTCAATGCGACGATACAAGGGATACAGTAAACCTGCAGAGGTGCATCGGAATGTAAATTTGGTTACGCAGGAAACGCTCAAAACATAGACAGTAGGAAGACTCTATCTTCCTGTACTTAAGTCGGCATTGTGTCTCTTATATTTAATTCCGATGCAATTTCTGTGTTTCATCGTCAATGGGAAGATCCAAGGGATACAGTAAACCTGCAGAGGTGGATCGGAATGAAAACTGATGACACAGGAAATGCTCAAAACATAGACAGTAGGAAGACTCAGTCTTCCATTACTTAAGTCGGCATGGTGTCTCTTATATTTAATTCCGATGCAATTTCTGTGTTTCATCGTCAATGGGAAGGTCCATTGGATACAGTAAACCTGCAGAGGTGCATCGCAATGTAAATTTGGTGACACAGGAAACGCACAAAACATAGACAATAGAAAGACACACTCTTCCTGTACATAAGTCGACATTGTGTCTCTTATATTTACGTCCGATGCAATTTCTGTGTTTCATCGTCAATGGGAAGGTCGAAGGGAAACAGTATACCTGCAGAGGTGCATCGGAATGTAAAATTGGTGATACAGGACACGCTCAAATCATAGACAGAAGGAAGACTCAGTCTTCCTTTACTTAAGTCGGCGTGGTTTCTCTTATATTTAATTCCGATGCAATTTCTGTGTTTCATCGTCAATGGGAAAGTCGAAGGGAAACAGTATACCAGCAGAGGTGCATCGGAATGTAAAACTGGTGACACAGGAGACGCTCAAAGCATAGACAGTAGGAAGACTCAGTCTTCCTGTACTTAAGTCGGCATTGTGTCTCTTATATTTAGTTCCGATGCAATTTATGTGTTTCATCGTCTCTGTGAAGGGCCAAGGGACACAGTAAACCTGCAGATGTGCATCGGAATTTAAAACTGGTGACACTGGAAACGGTCATAACATAGCCCGTAAGAAGACTCTGTTTTTTTTGCACTTAAGTCGGCGTTGTGTCTCTTATATTTAATTCCGATGTAATTCCTGTGTTTCATCGTCAATGGGAAGGTCCAATGGATACAGTAAACCTGCAGAGGTGCTTCGGAATGTAAAACTGGTAACACAGGGAGCGGCAAAACATAGACCCTAAGATGACTCAGTTTTCTTGTACTTAAGTCGGCATTGTGTCTCCTACATTTAATTCCGATGCAATTTCTGTGTTTCATCGTCACTGTGAAGGTCCAAGGGATACAGTAAAGCTGCAGAGGTGCATCGGAATGTTAAACTGGTGACACAGGAAGCGCTCATAAAATAGACCCTAAGAAGACTCAGTTTTCTTGTACTTAAGTCGGCATTGTGTCTTTTATATTTAATTCCAATGCAATTTCTGTGTTTCATCGTCACTGTGAAGGTCCACGGGATACAGTAATCCTGCAGAGGTGCATCGGAATGTAAAACTGGTGACACAGGAAATGCTCAAAACATAGACAGTAGGAGGACTCAGTCTTCCTGTACTTTAGTCATCATTGTGTCTCTTATATTTAATTCCGATGCAATTTCTGTGTTTCGTCGTCACTGTGAAGGTCCAAGATATACAGTAAACCTCCAGAGGTGCATCGGAATGTAATACTGGTGACACAGGAAAGGCTCAAAACATAGACAGTAGGAAGACTCGGTCTTCCTTCACTTAAGTCGGCATGGTGTCTCTTATATTTAATTCCGATGCAATTTCTGTGTTTCATCGTCAATGGAAGGTCCAATGGATACAGTAACCCTGCAGAGGTGCATCGGAATGTAAAACTGGTGACACAGGAAGCGCTCAAATCAAAGACCGTAAGGAGACTCAGTTTTCTTGTACTTAAGTCGGCATTGTGTCTCTTATATTTAATTCCGATGCAATTTCTGTGTTTCATCGTCACTTTGAAGGTCCAAGGGATACAGTAAACCTGCAGAGATGCATCGGAATGTAAAACTGGTGACACAGGAAGCGCTCATAACATGGACCCTAAGAAGACTCAGGTTTTCTTGTACTTAAGTCGGCATTGTGTCTTTTATATTTAATTCCGATGCAATTTCTGTGTTTCATCGTCACTGTCAAGGTCCAAGGGATACAGTAATCCTGCAGAGGTCCATCGGAATGTAAAACTGGTGACACAGGAAATGCTCAAAACATAGACAGTGGGAAGACTCAGCCTTCCTGTACTTAAGTCGGCATTGTGTCCCTTATATTTAATTCCGATGCCATTTCTGTGTTTCATCGTCAATGGGAAGGTCCAATGGATACAGTAAACCTGCAGAGGTGGATCGGAATGTAAAACTGATGACACAGGAAATGCTCAAAACGTAGACAGTAGGAAGACTCAGTCTTCCTGTGCCTAAGTCGGCATTGTGTCTCTTATATTTAATTCCGATGCAATTTCTGTGGTTCATCGTAAATGGAAGGTCCAATGGATACAGTAACCCTGCAGAGGTGCATCGGAATGTAAAACTGGTGACACAGGAAGCGCTCAAATCAAAGACCGTAAGGAGACTCAGTTTTCTTGTACTTAAGTCGGCATTGTGTCTCTTATATTTAATTCCGATGCAATTTCTGTGTTTCATCGTCACTTTGAAGGTCCAAGGGATACAGTAAAGCTGCAGAGGTGCATCGGAATGTAAAACTGGTGATACAGGACACGCTCAAATCATAGACAGTAGGAAGACTCAGTCTTCCTTTACTTAAGTCGGCATGGTGTCTCTTATATTTAATGCCGATGCAATTTCTGTGTTTCATCGTCAATGGAAGGTCCAATGGATACAGTAAACCAGCAGAGGAGCATCGGAATGTAAAACTGGTGACACAGAATACGCTCAAAACGTAGACCGTAAGAAGACTCAGTTTTCTAGTACTTAAGTAGGCGTTGTGTCTCTTTTATTTAATTCCGATGCAATTTCTGTGTTTCATCGTCAATGGGAAAGTCGAAGGGAAACAGTATACCTGCAGAGGTGCATCGGAATGTAAAACAGGTGACACAGGAGACGCTCAAAGCATAGACAGTAGGAAGACTAAGTCTTCATGTATTTAAGTCGGCATTGTGTCTCTTATATTTAATTCCGATGCAATTTCTGCGTTTCATCGCCAATGGGATGGTCCAAGGGACACAGTAAACCTGCAGAGGTGCATCGGAATTTAAAACTGGTGACACTGGAAACGCTCAAAACATAGATAGTAAGAAGACTCAGTTTTCTTGTACTTAAGTCAGCGTTGTGTCTCTAATATTTAATTCCGATGTAATTCCTGTGTTTCATCGTCAATGGGAAGGTCCAATGTATACAGTAAACCTGCAGAGGTGCATCGGAATGTAAAACTGGTGACGCAGGAAACGCTCAAAACGTAGACAGTAGGAAGACTCAATGTTCCTGTACTTAAGTCGGCATTGTGTCTCTTATATTTAATTCCGATGCAATTTCTGTATTTCATCGTCAATGCGACGATACAAGGGATACAGTAAACCTGCAGAGGTGCATCGGAATGTAAAATTGGTTACGCAGGAAACGCTCAAAACATAGACAGTAGGAAGACTGTATCTTCCTGTACTTAAGTCGGCATTGTGTCTCTTATATTTAACTCCGATGCAATTTCTGTGTTTCATCGTCAATGGGAAGATCCAAGGGATACAGTAAACCTGCAGAGGTGGATCGGAATGAAAACTGATGACACAGGAAATGCTCAAAACATAGACAGTAGGAAGACTCAGTCTTCCTGTACCTATGTCGGCATTGTGTCTCTTATATTTAATTCCGATGCAATTTCTGTGCTTCATCGCCAATGGGAAGGTCCAAGCGACACAGTAAACCTGCAGAGGTGCATCGGAATTTAAAACTGGTGACACTGGAAACGGTCAAAACATAGACCGTAAGAAGACTCAGTTTCTTTGCACTTAAGTCGGCGTTGTGTCTCTTATATTTAATTCCGATGTAATTCCTGTGTTACATCGTCAATGGGAAGGTCCAATGGATGCAGTAAACCTGCAGAGGTGCATCGGAATGTAAAACTGGTGACGCAGGAAACGCTCGAAACATAGGCAGTAGGAAGACTCAACGTTCCTGTACTTAAGTCGGCATTGTGTCTCTTATATTTAATTCCGATGCAATTTCTGTGTTTCTTCGTCAATGCGAAGATACAAGGCATACAGTAAACCTGCAAAAGTGCATCGGAATGTAAAACTGGAGACACAGGAAGCGCTCATAACATAGACCCTAAAAAGACTCAGTTTTTCTTGTACTTAAGTCGGCATTGTGACTTTTATATTTAATTCCGATGGAATTTCTGTGTTTCATCGTCAATGGCAAGGTCTAAGGGATACAGTAAACCTGCAGAGGTGCATCGGAATGTAAAACTGGTGACACTGAAAACGCTCAAAACATAGACAGTAGGAAGACTCAATGTTCCTGTACCTAAGTCGGCATTGTGTCTCTTATATTTAATTCCAATGCAATTTCTGTGCTTCATCGTCAATGGGAAGATCCAAGGGATACAGTAAACCTGCAGAGGTGCATCGGAATGTAAGACTGGTGACACAGTAAACGCTCAAAACATAGACAGTAGGAAGACTCAGCCTTCCTGTTCTTAAGTCGGCATTGTGTCTCTTATATTTAATTCCGATGCTATTTCTGTATTTCATCGTCAATGGGAAGGTACAATGTATACAGTAAACCTGCAGAGGTGCATCGGAATGTAAAACTGGTAACACAGGGAGCGGCAAAACATAGACCCTAAGAAGACTCAGTTTTCTTGTACTTAAGTCGGCATTGTGTCTCCTATATTTAATTCCGATGCAATTTCTGTGTTTCATCGTCACTGTGAAGGTCCAAGGGATACAGTAAAGCTGCAGAGGTGCATCGGAATGTAAAACTGGTGACACAGGACGCGCTCATAACATAGACCCTAAGAAGACTCAGTTTTCTTGTACTTAAGTCGGCATTGTGTCTTTTATATTTAATTCCGATGCAATTTCTGTGTTTCAGCGTCACTGTGAAGGTCCACGGGATACAGTAATCCTGCAGAGGTGCATCGGAATGTAAAACTGGTGACACAGGAAACGCTCAAAACATAGACAGTAGGAAGACTCAGTCTTCCTGTACTTCCGTCGGCATTGTGTCTCTTATATTTAATTCCGATGCAATTTCTGTGTTTCATCGCCAATGGGAAGGTCCAAGGGATACAGTAAACCTGCAGAGGTGCATCGGAATGTAAAACTGGTGACACAGGAAAGGCTCAAAACATAGACAGTAGGAAGACTCAGTCTTCCTTTACTTAAGTCGGCATGGTGTCTCTTAAATTTAATTCCGATGCAATTTCTCTGTTTCATCGTCAATGGAAGGTCCAATGGATACAGTAAACCAGCAGAGGAGCATCGGAATGTGAAACTGGTGACACGGGAAACGCTCAAAACATAGACAGTAGGGAGACTCAGCCTTCCTGTTCTTATGTCGGCATTGTGTCTCTTATATGTAATTCCGATGCAATTTCTGTGTTTCATCGTCAATAGGAAGGTCCAAGATATAAAGTAATCCTCCAGAGGTGCATCGGAATGTAATACTGATGACACAGGAAAGGCTCAAAACATAGACAGTGGTAAGACTCAGTCTTCCTTTACTTAAGTCGGCATGGTGCCTCTTAAATTTAATTCCGATGCAATTTCTCTGTTTCATCGTCAATGGAAGGTCCAATGGATACAGTAAACCAGCAGAGGAGCATCGGAATGTAAAACTGGTGACACAGGAAACGCTAAAAACATAGACAGTAGGGAGACTCAGCCTTCCTGTTCTTAAGTCGGCATTGTGTCTCTTATATTTAATTCCGATGCAATTTCTGTGTTTCATCGCCAATGGGAAGGGTCAATGCATACAGTAAACCTGCAGAGGTGCATCGGAATGTAAAACTGGTGACACAGAAAACGCTCAAAACGTAGACCGTAAGAAGACTCAGTTTTCTTGTACTTAAGTCGGCGTTGTGTCTCTTCTATTTAATGCCGATGCAATTTCTGTGTTTCATCGTCAATGGGAAGGTCCAAGGGATACAGCAAACCAGCAGAGGAGCATCGGAATGTAAAACTGGTGACACAAGAAACGCTCAAAACATAGACAGTAGGAAGACTCAGTCTTCCTTTACTTAAGTCTGCATGGTGTCCGTTATATTTAATTCCGATGCAATTTCTGTGTTTCATCGCCAATGGGAAGGGCCAATGGATACAGTAAACCTGCAGAGGTGCATCAGAATGTAAAACTGGTGACACAGAAAACGCTTCAAACGTAGTCTGTAAGAAGACTCAGTTTTCTTGTACTTAAGTAGGCGTTGTGTCTCTTTTATTTAATTCCGATGCAATTTCTGTGTTTCATCGTCACTGTCAAGGTCCAAGGGATACAGTAAACCTGCAGAGGTGCATCGGAATGTAAAACTGGTGACACAGGAAATGCTCAAAACATAGACAGTGGGAAGACTCAGCCTTCCTGTACTTAAGTCGGCATTGTGTCTCTTATATTTAATTCCGATGCTATTTCTGTGTTTCATCGTCAATGGGAAGGTCCAATGGATGCAGTAAACCTGCAGAGGTGCATCGGAATGTAAAACTGGTGACACAGGAAATGCTCAAAACAAAGACAGTGGGAAGACTCAGCCTTCCTGTACATAAGTCTTCATTGTGTCTCTTATATTTAATTCCGATGCTATTTCTGTGTTTCATCGTCAATGGAAGGTCCAATGGATACAGTAACCCTCCAGAGGTGCATCGGAATGTAAAACTGGAGACACAGGAAGCGTTCATAGCATAGACGATAAGAAGACTCAGGTTTTCTTGTACTTCCGTCGGCATTGTGTCTTTTATACTTAATTCCGATGCAATTTCTGTGTTTCATCGTCAATGGCAAGGTCCAAGGGATACAGTAAACCTGCAGAGGTGCATCGGAATGTAAAACTGGTGACACAGGAGACGCTCAAAACATAGACAATAGAAAGACACACTCTTCCTGTACTTACGTTGACATTGTGTCTCTTATATTTAATTCCGATGCAATTTCTGTGTTTCATCGTCACTGTGAAGGTCCAAGGGATACAGTAAACATGCAGAGGTGCATCGGAATGTAAAACTGGTGACACAGGAAACGCTCAAAACATAGACAGTAGGAAGACTCAGTCTTCTTGTACTTAAGACTTCATTGTGTCTCTCAGATTTAATTCCGATGCAATTTCTGTGTTTCATCGCCAATGGAAAAGTCCAAGGGACACAGTAAACCTGCAGAGGTGCATCGGAATGTAAAACTGGTGACACTGGAAACGCTCAAAACATAGACCATAAGAAGACTCAGTTTTCTTGTACTTAAGTCGTCGTTGTGTCTCTGATACCTAATTCCGATGTAATTTCTGTGTTTCATCGTCCATGGGAAGGTCCTATGGATACCGTAAAACTGCAGAGTCTCATCGGAATGTAGAACTGGTGACACTGTAAACGCTCAAATCATTGACAGTAGGAAGACTCAATGTTCCTGTACCTAAGTCGGCATTGTGTCTCTTATATTTAATTCCGATGCAATTTCTGTGTTTCATCGTCACTGTGAAGGTCCACGGGATACAGTAAACGTGCAGAGGTGCATCGGAATGTAAAACTGGTGACACAGGAAACGCTCAAAACATAGACAGTAGGAAGACGCAGTCTTCCTGTACTTCAGTCAGCATTGTGTCTCTTATATTTAATTCCTATGCCATTTCTGTGTTTCATCGCCAATGGAAAGGTCCAAGGGATACAGTAAACCCGCAGAGGTGCATCGGAATGTAAAACTGGTGATACAGGACACGCTAAAAGTCATAGACAATAGGAAGACTCAGTCTTCCTTTCTTAAGTCGGCATGGTGTCTCTTATATTTAATGCCGATGCAATTTCTGTGTTTCATCGTCAATGGAAGGTCCAATGGATACAGTAAACCAGCAGAGGTGCATCGGAATGTCTAACTGGTGACACAGGAAACGCTCAAATCATAGACAATAGAAAGACACACTCTTCCAGTACTTAAGTCGACATTGTGTCTCTTCTATTTAATTCTGATGCAATTTCTGTGTTTCATCGTCAATGGGAAAGTCGAAGGGAAACAGTATACCTGCAGAGGTGCATCGGAATGTAAAACAGGTGACACAGGAGACGCTCGAAGCATAGACAGTAGGAAGACTCAGTCTTCATGTACTTATGTCGGGATTGTGTCTCTTATATTTAATTCCGATGCAATTTCTGTGTTTCATCGTCACTGTGAAGCTCCAAGGGATACAGTAAACTTGCAGAGGTGCATCGGAATGTAAAACTGGTGACACAGGAAACGATCAAATCATAGACAGTAGGAAGACTCAGCCTTCCTGTACTTAAGACGTCATTGTGCCTCTTATATTTAATTCCGAAGCAATTTCTGTGTTTCATCGCCAATGGGATGGTCCAAGGGACACAGTAAACCTGCAGAGGTGCATCGGAATTTAAAACTGGTGACACTGGAAACGCTCAAAACATAGATAGTAAGAAGACTCAGTTTTCTTGTACTTAAGTTAGCGTTGTGTCTCTTATATTTAATTCCCATGTAATTCCTGTGTTTCATCGTCAATGGGAAGGTCCAATGTATACAGTAAACCTGCAGAGGTGCATCGGAATGTAAAACTGGTGACGCAGGAAACGCTCAAAACGTAGACAGTAGGAAGACTCAATGTTCCTGTACTTAAGTCGGCATTGTGTCTCTTATATTAAATTCCGATGCAATTTCTGCATTTCATCGTCAATGCGACGATACAAGGGATACAGTAAACCTGCAGAGGTGCATCGGAATGTAAAATTGGTTACGCAGGAAACGCTCAAAACATAGACAGTAGGAAGACTGCATCTTCCTGTACTTAAGTCGGCATTGTGTCTCTTATATTTAACTCCGATGCAATTTCTGTGTTTCATCGTCAATGGGAAGATCCAAGGGATACAGTAAACGTGCAGAGGTGCATCGGAATGAAAACTGATGACACAGGAAATGCTCAAAACATAGACAGTAGGAAGACTCAGTCTTCCTGTACTTAAGACGTCATTGTGTCTCTTATGTTTAATTGCGATGCAATTTCTGTGTTTCATCGCCAATGGGAAGGTCCAAGGGACACAGTAAACCTGCAGAGGTGCATCGGAATTTAAAACTGGTGACACTGGAAACGCTCAAAATATAGACCGTAAGAAGATTCAGTTTTTTTGCACTTAAGTCGGCGTTGTGTCTCTTATATTTAATTCCGATGTAATTCCTGTGTTTCATCGTCAGTGGGAAGGTCCAATGGATACAGTAAACCTGCAGAGGTGCATCAGGTTGTAAAACTGGTGACGCAGGAAACGCTCAAAACATAGACAGTAGGAAGACTCAATGATCCTGTACTTAAGTCGGCATTGTGTCTCTTATATTTAATTCCGATTCTATTTCTGTGTTTCATCGTCAATGGGAAGGTCCAATGGATACAGTAAACCTGCAGAGGTGCATCGGAATGTAAAACTGGTGACACAGGAAGTGCTCAAAACATAGACAGTGGGAAGACTCAGCCTTCCTGTACTTAAGTCGGCATTGTGTCTCTTATATTTAATTCCGATGCTATTTCTGTGTTTCATCGTCAATGGAAGGTCCAATGGATACAGTAACCCTCCAGAGGTGCATCGGAATGTAAAACTGGAGACACAGGAAGCGTTCATAACATAGACGATAAGAAGACTCAGGTTTTCTTGTACCTCCGTCGGCATTGTGTCTTTTATATTTAATTCCGATGCAATTTCTGTGTTTCATCGTCACTGGCAAGGTCCAAGGGATACAGTAAACCTGCAGTGGTGCATCGGAATGTAAAACTGGTGACACAGGAAACGCTCAAAACATAGACAATAGAAAGACACACTCTTCCTGTACTTACGTTGACATTGTGTCTCTTATATTTAATCCCGATGCAATTTCTGTGTTTCATCGTCACTGTGAAGGTCCAAGGGATACAGTAAACATGCAGAGGTGCATCGGAATGTAAAACTGGTGACACAGGAAACGCTCAAAACATAGACAGTAGGAAGACTCAGTCTTCCTGTACTTAAGACTTCATTGTGTCTCTCAGATTTAATTCCGATGCAATTTCTGTGTTTCATCGCCAATGGAAAAGTCCAAGGGACACAGTAAACCTGCAGAGGTGCATCGGAATGTAAAACTGGTGACACTGGAAACGCTCAAAACATAGACCGTAAGAAGACTCAGTTTTCTTGTACTTAAGTCGTCGTTGTGTCTCTTATACTTAATTCCGATGTAATATCTGTGTTTCATCGTCCATTGGAAGGTCCAATGGATAGGGTAAACCTGCAGAGTCGTATCGGAATGTAAAACTGGTGACACTGTAAACGCTCAAATCATTGACAGTAGGAAGACTCAATGTTCCTGTACCTAGGTCGGCATTGTGTCTCTTATATTTAATTCCGATGCAATATCTGTGTTTCATCGTCACTGTGAAGGTCCACGGGATACAGTAAACGTGCAGAGGTGCATCGGAATGTAAAACTGGTGACACAGGAAACGTTCAAAACATAGACAGTAGGAAGACTCAGTCTTCCTGTACTTCAGTCGGCATTGTGTCTCTTATATTTAATTCCGATGCCATTTCTGTGTTTCATCGCCAATGGGAAGGTCCAAGGGATACAGTAAACCCGCAGAGGTGCATCGGAATGTAAAACTGGTGATACAGGACACGCTCAAATCATAGACAATAGGAAGACTCAGTCTTCCTTTACTTAAGTCGGCATGGTGTCTCTTATATTTAATGCCGATGCAATTTCTGTGTTTCATCGTCAATGGAAGGGCCAATGGATACAGTAAACCAGCAGAGGTGCATCGGAATGTCTAACTAGTGACACAGGAAAAGCTCAAATCATAGACAATAGAAAGACACACTCTTCCAGTACTTAAGACGACATTGTGTCTCTTCTATTTAATTCTGATGCAATTTCTGTGTTTCATCGTCAATGGGAAAGTCGAAGGGAAACAGTATACCTGCAGAGGTGCATCGGAATTTAAAACTGGTGACACTGGAAACGCTCAAAACATAGATAGTAAGAAGATTCAGTCTTCATGTACTTATGTCGGGATTGTGTCTCTTATATTTAATTCCGATGCAATTTCTGTGTTTCATCGTCACTGTGAAGGTCCAAGGGATACAGTAAACGTGCAGAGGTGCATCGGAATGTAAAACTGGTGACACAGGAAACGCTCAAAACATAGACAGTAGGAAGACTCAGCCTTCCTGTACTTAAGACGTCATTGTGTCTCTTATATTTAATTCCGATGCAATTTCTGTGTTTCATCGCCAATGGGAAGGTCCAAGGGACACTGTAAACCTGCAGAGGTGCATCGGAATTTAAAACTGGTGAAACTGGAAACGCTCAAAACATAGACCGTAAGAAGACTCAGTTTTCTTGCACTTAAGTCGGCGTTGTGTCTCTTATATTTAATTCCGATGTAATTCCTGTGTTTCAACGTCAATGGGAAGGTCCAATAGATACAGTAAACCTGCAGAGGTGCATCGGAATGTAAAACTGGTGACGCAGGAAACGCTCAACACATAGACAGTAGTAAGACTCAATGTTCCTGTAGTTAAGTCGGCATTGTGACACTTATATTTAATTCCGATGCAATTTCTGTGATTCATCGTCAATGCGAAGATACAAGACATACAGTAAACCTACAAAGGTGCATCGGAATGTAAAACTGGTGACACAGTACACGCTCAAAACATAGACAGTAGGAAGACTCAGTCTTCCTTTACTTAACTCGGCATGGTGTCTCTTATATTTAATTCCTATGCAATTTCTGTGTTTCATCGTCAATGGGTAAGTCGAAGGGAAACAGTATACCTGCAGAGGTGCATCGGAATGTAAAACTAGTGACACAGGAAACGCTCAAAACATAGACAGTAGGAAGACTCAGGCTTCCTGTTCTTAAGTCGGCATTGTGTCTCTTATATTAAATTTCGGTGCTATTTCTGCGTTTCATCGTCAATGCGAAGGTCCAATTGATACAGAAAACCTGCAGAGGTGCATCGGAATGTAAAATTGGTGACGCAGGAAACGCTCAAAGCATAGACAGTAGAAAGACTCTATCTTCCTATACTTAAGTCGGCATTGTGTCTCTTATATTCAATTCCGATGCAATTTCTGAGTTTCATCGTCAATGGGAAGGTCCAATGGATACAGTAAACCAGCAGACGTGGATCGGAATGTAAAACTGGTGACACAGGAAACGCTCAAATCATAGACAGTAGCAAGACTCAGTCTTCCTGTACTGAAGTCGGCATTGTGTCTCTCATATTTAATTCCGATGCATTTTTTGTGTTTCATCGTCAATGGGAAGGTCCAATGGATACACTAAACCTGCAGAGGAGCATCGGAATGTAAAACTGGTGACACAGGAAACGCTCAAACATTGACAGTAGGAAGACTCAGTCTTCCTGTACTTAAGTCGACATTGTGTCTCTTATATTTAATTCCGATGCAATTTCAATGTTTCATCGACAATGGGACGGTCCATGGGATACAGTAAACCTACAGAGGTGCATCAGAATGTGAAAGTGGTGACACAGGAAACGCTCAAAACATAGACAGTAGGAAGACTCAGTCTTCCTGTACTTCAGTCGGGATGGTGTTTCTAATATTTAATTCCGATGCCATTTCTGTGTTTCATCACCAATGGGAAGGTCCAAGGGATACAGGAAACCTGCAGAGGTGCATCGGAAAGTAAAACTGGTGACACTGGAAGCGCTCATAACATACACCCTAAGAAGACTCAGTTTTCTTGTACTTAAGTCAGCATTGTGTCTTTTATATTTAATTCCGATCTAATTCGTGTGTTTCATCGTCAATGGGAAGGTCCAATGGATACAGTAAACCTGCAGAGGTGCATCGGAATGTGAAACTGGTGACGCAGGAAACGCTCAAATCATAGACAGTAGGAAGACTCAGTCCTCCTGTACTTCAGTCGGCATGGTGTTTCTTATATTTAATTCCGATGCCATTTCTGTGTTTCATCGCCAATGGGAAGGTCCAAGGGATACAGTAAACCTGCAGAGGTGCATCGGAAAGTAAAACTGGTGATACAGGACACGCTCAAATCATAGACAGTTGGAAGACTCAGTCTTCCTTTACTTAAGTCGGCATGGTGTCTCTTATATTTAATTCCGATGCAATTTCTGTGTTTCATCGTCAATGGGAAGGGATAATGGATACAGTAAACCTGCAGAGGTGAATCGGAATGTAAAACTGGTGACACAGAGAATGCTCAAAACATAGACCGTAAGGAGACTCAGTTTTCTTGTGCTTAAGTCAGCGTTGTGTCTTTTATATTTAATTCCGATGGAATTTCTGTGTTTCATCGTCACTGTGAAGGTCCAAGGGATACATTAAACCAGCAGAGGTGCATCGGAATGTCAAACCGGTGACACTGGAAACGCTCAAAACATAGACAATAGAAAGACACACTCTTCCTGTACTTAAGTGGACATTGTGTCTCTTCTAATTAATTCCGATGCAATTTCTGTGTTTCATCGTCAATGGGAAAGTCGAACCGAAACAGTATACCTGCAGAGGTGCATCGGAATGTAGAGCTGGTGACACAGGAGACGCTCAAAGCATAGACAGTAGGAAGACTCAGTCTTCCTGTACTTAAGTCGGCATTGTGTCTCTTATATTTAATTCCGATGCAATTTCTGTGTTTCATCGTCACTGTGAAGGTCCAAGGGATACAGTAAACATGCAGACGTGCACCGGAATGTAAAACTGGTGACACAGGAAACGCTCAAAACATAGACAGTAGGAAGACTCAGCCTTCCTGTACTTAAGACGTCATTGTGTCTCTTATATTTAATTCCGATGCAATTTCTGTGTTTCATCGCCAATGGGAGGGTCCAAGGGACACAGTAAACCTGCAGAGGTACATCGGAATTTAAAACTGGTGACACTGGAAACGCTCAAAACATAGTAAGAAGACTCAGTTTTCTTGTACTTAAGTCTTCGTTGTGTCTCTTATATTTAATTCTGATGTAATTCCTGTGTTTCATCGTCAATGGGAAGGTCCAATGGATACAGTAAACCTGCAGAGGTGCAATGGAAGGTAAAACTGGTGACGCAGGAAACGCTCAAAACATAGACAGTAGGAAGACTCAATGTTCCTGTACTTAAGTCGGCATTGTGTCTCTTATATTTAATTCCGATGCAATTTCTGTGTTTCATAGTTAATGCGAAGATACAAGGGATACAGTAAACCTGCAGAGGTGCATCGCAATGTAAATTTGGTGACACAGGAAACGCACAAAACACAGACAATAGAAAGACGCACTCTTCCTGTACATAAGTCGACATTGTGTCTCTTATATTTAATTCCGATGCAATTTCTGTGTTTCATCGTCAATGGGAAGGCCGAAGGGAAACAGTATACCTGCAGAGGTGCATCGGAATGTAAAACTGGTGAAACAGGAAACGCTCAAATCATAGACAGAAGGAAGACTCAGTCTTCCTTTACTTAAGTCGGCATGGTTTCTCTTATATTTAATTCCGATACAATTTCTGTGTTTCATCGTCAACGGGAAAGTCGAAGGGAAACAGTATACCTGCAGAGGTGCATCGGAATGTAAAACTGGTGACACAGGAGACGCTCAAAGCATAGACAGAAGAAAGACTCAGTCTTCCTGTACTTAAGTCGGCATTGTGTCTCTTATATTTAATTCCGATGCACTTTCTGTGTTTCATCGTCACTGTGAAGGTCCAAGGGATACAGTAAACATGCAGAGGTGCATCGGAATGTAAAACGGGTGACACAGGAGACGCTCAAAATATAGACAGTAGGAAGACTCAGCCTTCCTGTACTTAAGACGTCATTGTGTCTCTTATGTTTAATTGCGATGCAATTTCTGTGTTTCATCGCCAATGGGAAGGTCCAATGGATACAGTAAACCTGCAGAGGTGCATCGGAATTTAAAACTGCTGACACTGGAAACGCTCAAAATATAGACCGTAAGAAGATTCAGTTTTTTTGCACTTAAGTCGGCGTTGTGTCTCTTATATTTAATTCCGATGTAATTCCTGTGTTTCATCGTCAGTGGGAAGGTCCAATGGATACAGTAAACCTGCAGAGGTGCATCAGGTTGTAAAACTGGTGACGCAGGAAATGCTCAAAACATAGACCCTAAGAAGACTCAGTTTTCTTGTACTTAAGTCGGCATTGTGTCTTTTATATTTAATTCCGCTTCAATTTCTGTGTTTCATCGTCACTGTGAAGGTCCACGGGATACAGCAAACATGCAGAGGTGCATCGGAATGTAAAACTGGTGACACAGGAAACGCTCAAAACATAGACAGTAGGAAGACTCAGTCTTCCTGTACTTAATTCATCTTTGTGTCTCTTATATTTAATTCCGATGCAATTTCTGTGTTTCATCGTCACTGTGAAGGTCCAAGGGATACAGTAAACGTGCAGAGGTGCATCGGAATGTAAAACTGGTGATACAGGACACGCTCAAATCATAGACAGTAGGAAGACTCAGTCTTCCTTTACTTAAGTCGGCATGGTGTCTTATATTTAATTCCGATGCAAATTCTGTGTTTCATCGCCAATGGGAAGATCCAAAGGATACAGTACACCTGCAGAGGTGGATCGGAATGAAAACTGATGACACATGAAATGCTCAAAACATAGACAGTAGGAACACTCAGTCTTCCTGTGCCTATGTCGGCATTGTATCTCTTATATTTAATTCCGATGGAATTTCTGTGTTTCATCGTCAATGGGAAGGTCCAAGGGATACAGTGAACCTGCAGAAGTGCAATGGAATGTAAAACTGGTGAGAAAGGAAATGCTCAAATCATACACCGTAAGATGACTCAGTTTTCTTGTACTTAAGTCGGCGTTGTGTCTCTTATATTTCATTCCGATGCAATTTCTGTGTTTCATCGTCACTGGGAAGGTCCAATGGATACAGTAAACCTGCAGAGGTGCATCGCAATGTAAATTTGGTGACACAGGAAACGCACAGATCATAGACAATAGAAAGACACACTCTTCCTGTACATAAGCCGATATTGTGTCTCTTATATATAATTCCGATGCAATTTCTGTGTTTCATCGTCAATGGGAAGGTCGAAGGGAAACAGTATACCTGCAGAGGTGCATCGGAATGTAAAACTGGTGACGCAGGAAACGCTCAAAACATAGACAGTAGGAAGACTCAATGTTCCTGTACTTAAGTCGGCATTGTGTCTCTTATAATTAATTCCGATGCAATTTCTGTGTTTCTTCGTCAATGCGAAGATACAAGGCATACAGTAAACCTGCAAAGGTGCATCGGAATGTAAAACTGGTGACACAGGAAACGCTCAAAACATAGAAAGTAGGAAGACTCAGGCTTCCTGTACTTAAGTCGGCATCGTGTCTCTTATATTTAATTCCGATGCTATTTCTGTGTTTCATCGTCAATGCGAATGTCCAATGGATACAATAAACCTGCAGAGGTGGATCGGAAGGTAAAACTGGTTGACACAGGAAACGCTCAAAACATAGACAGTAGGAAGACTCAGTCTTCCTGTACTTAAGTCGGCATTGTGTTTCTCATGTTTAATTCCGATGCATTTATTGTGTTTCATCGTCAATGGGAAGGTCCAATGGATACAGTAAACCTACAGAGGTGCATCGGAATGTAAAACTGGTGACACAGGAAACGCTCAAATATTGACAGTAGGAAGTCTCAGTCTTCCTGTACTTAAGTCGGCATTGTGTCTCTTATATTTAATTCCGATGCAATTTCTGTGTTTCATCGTCACTGTGAAGGTCCAAGGGATACAGTAAACATGCAGACGTGCACCGGAATGTAAAACTGGTGACACAGGAAACGCTCAAAACATAGACAGTAGGAAGACTCAGTGTTCCTGTACTTAAGTCGGCATTGTGTCTGTTGTATTTAATTCCGAAGACTTTCTGTGTTTCAATGTCAATGGGAAGGTGCAAGGGATACGGTAAACCTGCAGGGGTGCATCGGAATGTAAAACTGGTGACACAGGGAACGCTCAAAACCTAGACAGTAGGAAGACTCAGTCTTTCTGTACTTAAGTCGGCATTGTGTCTCTTATATTTAATTCCGACGCAATTTCTGTGTTTCATCGTCAATGGGAAGGTCCAAGGGATACAGTAACCCTACAAAGGTGCATCAGAATGTAAATCTGGTGACACAGGAAGCGCTCATAACATAGACCCTAAGAAGACTCAGTTTTCCTGTACTTAAGTCGGCATTGTGTCTTTTATATTTAATTCCGCTGCAATTTCCGTGTTTCTTCGTCACTGTGAAAGTCCACGGGATACAGCAAACCTGCAGAGGTGCATCGGAATGTAAAACTGGTGACACAGGAAACGCTCAAAACATAGACAGTAGGAAGACTCAGTCTTCCTGTACTTAATTCATCTTTGTGTCTCTTATATTTAATTCCGATGCAATTTCTGTGTTTCATCGTCACTGTGAAGGTCCAAGGGATACAGTAAACGTGCAGAGGTGCATCGGAATGTAAAACTGGTGACACAGGAAACGCTCAAAACTTAGACAGTAGGAAGACTCAGCCTTCCTGTACTTAAGACGTCATTGTGTCTCTTATATTTAATTCCGATGCAATTTCTGTGTTTCATCGCCAATGGGAAGGTCCAAGGGACACTGTAAACCTGCAGAGGTGCATCGGAATTTAAAACTGGTGAAACTGGAAACGCTCAAAACATAGACCGTAAGAAGACTCAGTTTTCTTGCACTTAAGTCGGCGTTGTGTCTCTTATATTTCATTCCGATGTAATTCCTGTGTTTCAACGTAATGGGAAGGTCCAATAGATACAGTAAACCTGCAGAGGTGCATCGGAATGTAAAACTGGTGACGCAGGAAACGCTCAACACATAGACAGTAGTAAGACTCAATGTTCCTGTAGTTAAGTCGGCATTGTGACACTTATATTTAATTCCGATGCAATTTCTGTGATTCATCGTCAATGCGAAGATACAAGGCATACAGTAAACCTACAAAGGTGCATCGGAATGTAAAACTGGTGACACAGGAAACGCTCAAAACATAGACAGTAGGAAGACTCAGGCTTCCTGTTCTTAAGTCGGCATTGTGTCTCTTATATTAAATTTCGGTGCTATTTCTGTGTTTCATCGTCAATGCGAAGGTCCAATTGATACAGAAAACCCGCAGAGGTGCATCGGAATGTAAAATTGGTGACGCAGGAAACGCTCAAAGCATAGACAGTAGAAAGACTCAGTCTTCCTGTACTGAAGTCGGCATTGTGTCTCACATATTTAATTCCGATGCATTTTTTGTGTCTCATCGTCAATGGGAAGGTCCAATGGATACACTAAACCTGCAGAGGAGCATCGGAATGTAAAACTGGTGACACAGGAAACGCTCAAACATTGACAGTAGGAAGACTCAGTCTTCCTGTACTTAAGTCGACATTGTGTCTCTTATATTTAATTCCGATGCAATTTCAATGTTTCATCGACAATGGGATGGTCCATGGGATTCAGTAAACCTACAGAGGTGCATCAGAATGTGAAAGTGGTGACACAGGAAACGCTCAAAACATAGACAGTAGGAAGACTCAGTCTTCCTGTACTTCAGTCGGGATGGTGTTTCTAATATTTAATTCCGATGCCATTTCTGTGTTTCATCGCCAATGGGAAATTCCAAGGGATACAAGAAACCTGCAGAGGTGCATCGGAAAGTAAAACTGGTGACACAGGAAGCGCTCATAACATACACCCTAAGAAGACTCAGTTTTCTTGTACTTAAGTCAGCATTGTGTCTTTTATATTTAATTCCGATCTAATTCGTGTGTTTCATCGTCAATGGGAAGGTCCAATGGATACAGTAAAAATGCAGAGGTGCATCGGAATGTGAAACTGGTGACGCAGGAAACGCTCAAATCATAGACAGTAGGAAGACTCAGTCTTCCTGTACTTCAGTCGGCATGGTGTTTCTTATATTTAATTCCGATGCCATTTCTGTGTTTCATCGCCAATGGGAAGGTCCAAGGGATACAGTAAACCTGCAGAGGTGCATCGGAAAGTAAAACTGGTGATACAGGACACGCTCAAATCATAGACAGTTGGAAGACTCAGTCTTCCTTTACTTAAGTCGGCATGGTGTCTCTTATATTTAATTCCGATGCAATTTCTGTGTTTCATCGTCAATGGGAAGGGATAATGGATACAGTAAACCTGCAGAGGTGAATCGGAATGTAAAACTGGTGACACAGAGAATGCTCAAAACATAGACCGTAAGGAGACTCAGTTTTCTTGTGCTTAAGTCAGCGTTGTGTCTTTTATATTTAATTCCGATGGAATTTCCGTGTTTCATCGTCACTGTGAAGGTCCAAGGGATACATTAAACCAGCAGAGGTGCATCGGAATGTCAAACTGGTGACACTGGAAACGCTCAAAACATAGACAATAGAAAGACACACTCTTCCTGTACTTAAGTGGACATTGTGTCTCTTCTAATTAATTCCGATGCAATTTCTGTGTTTCATCGTCAATGGGAAAGTCGAACCGAAACAGTATACCTGCAGAGGTGCATCGGAATGTAGAGCTGGTGACACAGGAGACGCTCAAAGCATAGACAGTAGGAAGACTCAGTCTTCCTGTACTTAAGTCGGCATTGTGTCTCTTATATTTAATTCCGATGCAATTTCTGTGTTTCATCGTCACTGTGAAGGTCCAAGGGATACAGTAAACATGCAGACGTGCACCGGAATGTAAAACTGGTGACACAGGAAACGCTCAAAACATAGACAGTAGGAAGACTCAGCCTTCCTGTACTTAAGACGTCATTGTGTCTCTTATATTTAATTCCGATGCAATTTCTGTGTTTCATCGCCAATGGGAGGGTCCAAGGGACACAGTAAACCTGCAGAGGTACATCGGAATTTAAAACTGGTGACACTGGAAACGCTCAAAACATAGTAAGAAGACTCAGTTTTCTTGTACCTAAGTCTTCGTTGTGTCTCTTATATTTAATTCCGATGTAATTCCTGTGTTTCATCGTCAATGGGAAGGTCCAATGGATACAGTAAACCTGCAGAGGTGCAATGGAAGGTAAAACTGGTGATACAGTACACGCTCAAACATTGACAGTAGGAAGACTCAGTCTTCCTGTACTTAAGTCGACATTGTGTCTCTTATATTTAATTCCGATGCAATTTCAATGTTTCATCGACAATGGGATGGTCCATGGGATACAGTAAACCTACAGAGGTGCATCAGAATGTGAAAGTGGTGACACAGGAAACGCTCAAAACATAGACAGTAGGAAGACTCAGTCTTTCTGTACTTCAGTCGGGATGGTGTTTCTAATATTTAATTCCGATGCCATTTCTGTGTTTCATCGCCAATGGGAAGGTCCAAGGGATACAGGAAACCTGCAGAGGTGCATCGGAAAGTAAAACTGGTGACACAGGAAGCGCTCATAACATACACCCTAAGAAGACTCAGTTTTCTTGTACTTAAGTCAGCATTGTGTCTTTTATATTTAATTCCGATCTAATTCGTGTGTTTCATCGTCAATGGGAAGGTCCAATGGATACAGTAAACCTGCAGAGGTGCATCGGAATGTGAAACTGGTGACGCAGGAAACGCTCAAATCATAGACAGTAGGAAGAATCAGTCTTCCTGTACTTCAGTCGGCATGGTGTTTCTTATATTTAATTCCGATGCCATTTCTGTGTTTCATCGCCAATGGGAAGGTCCAAGGGATACAGTAAACCTGCAGAGGTGCATCGGAAAGTAAAACTGGTGATACAGGACACGCTCAAATCATAGACAGTTGGAAGACTCAGTCTTCCTTTACTTAAGTCGGCATGGTGTCTCTTATATTTAATTCCGATGCAATTTCTGTGTTTCATCGTCAATGGGAAGGGATAATGGATACAGTAAACCTGCAGAGGTGAATCGGAATGTAAGACTGGTGACAAAGAGAATGCTCAAAACATAGACCGTAAGGAGACTCAGTTTTCTTGTGCTTAAGTCAGCGTTGTGTCTTTTATATTTAATTCCGATGGAATTTCTGTGTTTCATCGTCACTGTGAAGGTCCAAGGGATACATTAAACCAGCAGAGGTGCATCGGAATGTCAAACTGGTGACACTGGAAACGCTCAAAACATACACATGGTGTTTCTTATATTTAATTCCGATGCATTTTTTGTGTTTCATCGCCAATGGGAAGGTCCAAGGGATACAGTAAACCTGCAGAGGTGCATCGGAAAGTAAAACTGGTGATACAGGACACGCTCAAATCATAGACAGTTGGAAGACTCAGTCTTCCTTTACTTAAGTCGGCATGGTGTCTCTTATATTTAATTCCGATGCAATTTCTGTGTTTCATCGTCAATGGGAAGGGATAATGGATACAGTAAACCTGCAGAGGTGAATCGGAATGTAAAACTGGTGACACAGAGAATGCTCAAAACATAGACCGTAAGGAGACTCAGTTTTCTTGTGCTTAAGTCAGCGTTGTGTCTTTTATATTTAATTCCGATGGAATTTCTGTGTTTCATCGTCACTGTGAAGGTCCAAGGGATACATTAAACCAGCAGAGGTGCATCGGAATGTCAAACTGGTGACACTGGAAACGCTCAAAACATAGACAATAGAAAGACACACTCTTCCTGTACTTAAGTGGACATTGTGTCTCTTCTAATTAATTCCGATGCAATTTCTGTGTTTCATCGTCAATGGGAAAGTCGAACCGAAACAGTATACCTGCAGAGGTGCATCGGAATGTAGAGCTGGTGACACAGGAGACGCTCAAAGCATAGACAGTAGGAAGACTCAGTCTTCCTGTACTTAAGTCGGCATTGTGTCTCTTATATTTAATTCCGATGCAATTTCTGTGTTTCATCGTCACTGTGAAGGTCCAAGGGATACAGTAAACATGCAGACGTGCACCGGAATGTAAAACTGGTGACACAGGAAACGCTCAAAACATAGACAGTAGGAAGACTCAGCCTTCCTGTACTTAAGACGTCATTGTGTCTCTTATATTTAATTCCGATGCAATTTCTGTGTTTCATCGCCAATGGGAGGGTCCAAGGGACACAGTAAACCTGCAGAGGTACATCGGAATTTAAAACTGGTGACACTGGAAACGCTCAAAACATAGTAAGAAGACTCAGTTTTCTTGTACTTAAGTCTTCGTTGTGTCTCTTATATTTAATTCCGATGTAATTCCTGTGTTTCATCGTCAATGGGAAGGTCCAATGGATACAGTAAACCTGCAGAGGTGCAATGGAAGGTAAAACTGGTGACGCAGGAAACGCTCAAAACAAAGACAGTAGGAAGACTCAATGTTCCTGTACTTAAGTCGGCATTGTGTCTCTTATATTTAATTCCGATGCAATTTCTGTATTTCATAGTTAATGCGAAGATACAAGGGATACAGTAAACCTGCAGAGGTGCATCGCAATGTAAATTTGGTGACACAGGAAACGCACAAAACACAGACAATAGAAAGACGCACTCTTCCTGTACATAAGTCGACATTGTGTCTCTTATATTTAATTCCGATGCAATTTCTGTGTTTCATCGTCAATGGGAAGGCCGAAGGGAAACAGTATACCTGCAGAGGTGCATCGGAATGTAAAACTGGTGAACAGGAAACGCTCAAATCATAGACAGAAGGAAGACTCAGTCTTCCTTTACTTAAGTCGGCATGGTTTCTCTTATATTTAATTCCGATACAATTTCTGTGTTTCATCGTCAACGGGAAAGTCGAAGGGAAACAGTATACCTGCAGAGGTGCATCGGAATGTAAAACTGGTGACACAGGAGACGCTCAAAGCATAGACAGTAGAAAGACTCAGTCTTCCTGTACTTAAGTCGGCATTGTGTCTCTTATATTTAATTCCGATGCACTTTCTGTGTTTCATCGTCACTGTGAAGGTCCAAGGGATACAGTAAACATGCAGAGGTGCATCGGAATGTAAAACTGGTGACACAGGAGACGCTCAAAATATAGACAGTAGGAAGACTCAGCCTTCCTGTACTTAAGACGTCATTGTGTCTCTTATGTTTAATTGCGATGCAATTTCTGTGTTTCATCGCCAATGGGAAGGTCCAAGGGACACAGTAAACCTGCAGAGGTGCATCGGAATTTAAAACTGGTGACACTGGAAACGCTCAAAATATAGACCGTAAGAAGATTCAGTTTTTTTGCACTTAAGTCGGCGTTGTGTCTCTTATATTTAATTCCGATGTAATTCCTGTGTTTCATCGTCAGTGGGAAGGTCCAATGGATACAGTAAACCTGCAGAGGTGCATCAGGTTGTAAAACTGGTGACGCAGGAAACGCTCAAAACATAGACCCTAAGAAGACTCAGTTTTCTTGTACTTAAGTCGGCATTGTATCTTTTATATTTAATTCCGCTGCAATTTCTGTGTTTCATCGTCACTGTGAAGGTCCACGGGATACAGCAAACATGCAGAGGTGCATCGGAATGTAAAACTGGTGACACAGGAAACGCTCAAAACATAGACAGTAGGAAGACTCAGTCTTCCTGTACTTAATTCATCTTTGTGTCTCTTATATTTAATTCCGATGCAATTTCTGTGTTTCATCGTCACTGTGAAGGTCCAAGGGATACAGTAAACGTGCAGAGGTGCATCGGAATGTAAAACTGGTGATACAGGACACGCTCAAATCATAGACAGTAGGAAGACTCAGTCTTCCTTTACTTAAGTCGGCATGGTGTCTTATATTTAATTCCGATGCAAATTCTGTGTTTCATCGCCAATGGGAAGATCCAAGGGATACAGTAAACCTGCAGAGGTGGATCGGAATGAAAACTGATGACACAGGAAATGCTCAAAACATAGACAGTAGGAACACTCAGTCTTCCTGTGCCTAAGTCGGCATTGTATCTCTTATATTTAATTCCGATGGAATTTCTGTGTTTCATCGTCAATGGGAAGGTCCAAGGGATACAGTAAACCTGCAGAGGTGCATCGGAATGTAAAACTGGTGACGCAGGAAACGCTCAAAACATAGACAGTAGGAAGACTCAATGTTCCTGTACTTAAGTCGGCATTGTGTCTCTTATAATTAATTCCGATGCAATTTCTGTGTTTCTTCGTCAATGCGAAGATACAAGGCATACAGTAAACCTGCAAAGGTGCATCGGAATGTAAAACTGGTGACACAGGAAACGCTCAAAACATAGAAAGTAGGAAGACTCAGGCTTCCTGTACTTAAGTCGGCATCGTGTCTCTTATATTTAATTCCGATGCTATTTCTGTGTTTCATCGTCAATGCGAATGTCCAATGGATACAGTAAACCTGCAGAGGTGGATCGGAAGGTAAAAGTGGTTGACACAGGAAACGCTCAAAACATAGACAGTAGGAAGACTCAGTCTTCCTGTACTTAAGTCGGCATTGTGTCTCTCATGTTTAATTCCGATGCATTTATTGTGTTTCATCGTCAATGGGAAGGTCCAATGGATACAGTAAACCTACAGAGGTGCATCGGAATGTAAAACTGGTGACACAGGAAACGATCAAATATTGACAGTAGGAAGTCTCAGTCTTCCTGTACTTAAGTCGGCATTGTGTCTCTTATATTTAATTCCGATGCAATTTCAATGTTTCATCGACAATGGGAAGGTCCAAGGGATACAGTAAACCTACAGAGGTGCATCAGAATGTATAACTGGTGACACACGAAACGCTCAAAACATAGACAGTAGGAAGACTCAGTGTTCCTGTACTTAAGTCGGCATTGTGTCTGTTGTATTTAATTCCGAAGACTTTCTGTGTTTCAATGTCAATGGGAAGGTGCAAGGGATACGGTAAACCTGCAGGGGTGCATCGGAATGTAAAACTGGTGACACAGGGAACGCTCAAAACCTAGACAGTAGGAAGACTCAGTCTTTCTGTACTTATGTCGGCATTGTGTCTCTTATATTTAATTCCGACGCAATTTCTGTGTTTCATCGTCAATGGGAAGGTCCAAGGGATACAGTAACCCTACAGAGGTGCATCGGAATGTAAATCTGGTGACACAGGAAGCGCTCATAACATAGACCCTAAGAAGACTCAGTTTTCCTGTACTTAAGTCGGCATTGTGTCTTTTATATTTAATTCCGCTGCAATTTCCGTGTTTCTTCGTCACTGTGAAAGTCCACGGGATACAGCAAACCTGCAGAGGTGCATCGGAATGTAAAACTGGTGACACAGGAAACGCTCAAAACATAGACAGTAGGAAGACTCAATGTGCCTGTACTTAAGTCGGCATTGTGTCTCTTATATTTAATTCCGATGCAATTTCTGTGTTTCATCGTCAATGGGAAGGGATAATGGATACAGTAAACCTGCAGAGGTGAATCGGAATGTAAAACTGGTGACAAAGAGAATGCTCAAAACATAGACCGTAAGGAGACTCAGTTTTCTTGTGCTTAAGTCAGCGTTGTGTCTTTTATATTTAATTCCGATGGAATTTCTGTGTTTCATCGTCACTGTGAAGGTCCAAGGGATACATTAAACCAGCAGAGGTGCATCGGAATGTCAAACTGGTGACACTGGAAACGCTCAAAACATACACATGGTGTTTCTTATATTTAATTCCGATGCATTTTTTGTGTTTCATCGCCAATGGGAAGGTCCAAGGGATACAGTAAACCTGCAGAGGTGCATCGGAAAGTAAAACTGGTGATACAGGACACGCTCAAATCATAGACAGTTGGAAGACTCAGTCTTCCTTTACTTAAGTCGGCATGGTGTCTCTTATATTTAATTCCGATGCAATTTCTGTGTTTCATCGTCAATGGGAAGGGATAATGGATACAGTAAACCTGCAGAGGTGAATCGGAATGTAAAACTGGTGACACAGAGAATGCTCAAAACATAGACCGTAAGGAGACTCAGTTTTCTTGTGCTTAAGTCAGCGTTGTGTCTTTTATATTTAATTCCGATGGAATTTCTGTGTTTCATCGTCACTGTGAAGGTCCAAGGGATACATTAAACCAGCAGAGGTGCATCGGAATGTCAAACTGGTGACACTGGAAACGCTCAAAACATAGACAATAGAAAGACACACTCTTCCTGTACTTAAGTGGACATTGTGTCTCTTCTAATTAATTCCGATGCAATTTCTGTGTTTCATCGTCAATGGGAAAGTCGAACCGAAACAGTATACCTGCAGAGGTGCATCGGAATGTAGAGCTGGTGACACAGGAGACGCTCAAAGCATAGACAGTAGGAAGACTCAGTCTTCCTGTACTTAAGTCGGCATTGTGTCTCTTATATTTAATTCCGATGCAACTTCTGTGTTTCATCGTCACTGTGAAGGTCCAAGGGATACAGTAAACATGCAGACGTGCACCGGAATGTAAAACTGGTGACACAGGAAACGCTCAAAACATAGACAGTAGGAAGACTCAGCCTTCCTGTACTTAAGACGTCATTGTGTCTCTTATATTTAATTCCGATGCAATTTCTGTGTTTCATCGCCAATGGGAGGGTCCAAGGGACACAGTAAACCTGCAGAGGTACATCGGAATTTAAAACTGGTGACACTGGAAACGCTCAAAACATAGTAAGAAGACTCAGTTTTCTTGTACTTAAGTCTTCGTTGTGTCTCTTATATTTAATTCCGATGTAATTCCTGTGTTTCATCGTCAATGGGAAGGTCCAATGGATACAGTAAACCTGCAGAGGTGCAATGGAATGTAAAACTGGTGACGCAGGAAACGCTCAAAACATAGACAGTAGGAAGACTCAATGTTCCTGTACTTAAGTCGGCATTGTGTCTCTTATATTTAATTCCGATGCAATTTCTGTATTTCATAGTTAATGCGAAGATACAAGGGATACAGTAAACCTGCAGAGGTGCATCGCAATGTAAATTTGGTGACACAGGAAACGCACAAAACACAGACAATAGAAAGACGCACTCTTCCTGTACATAAGTCGACATTGTGTCTCTTATATTTAATTCCGATGCAATTTCTGTGTTTCATCGTCAATGGGAAGGCCGAAGGGAAACAGTATACCTGCAGAGGTGCATCGGAATGAAAAACTGGTGATACAGGAAACGCTCAAATCATAGACAGAAGGAAGACTCAGTCTTCCTTTACTTAAGTCGGCATGGTTTCTCTTATATTTAATTCCGATACAATTTCTGTGTTTCATCGTCAACGGGAAAGTCGAAGGGAAACAGTATACCTGCAGAGGTGCATCGGAATGTAAAACTGGTGACACAGGAGACGCTCAAAGCATAGACAGTAGAAAGACTCAGTCTTCCTGTACTTAAGTCGGCATTGTGTCTCTTATATTTAATTCCGATGCACTTTCTGTGTTTCATCGTCACTGTGAAGGTCCAAGGGATACAGTAAACATGCAGAGGTGCATCGGAATGTAAAACTGGTGACACAGGAGACGCTCAAAATATAGACAGTAGGAAGACTCAGCCTTCCTGTACTTAAGACGTCATTGTGTCTCTTATGTTTAATTGCGATGCAATTTCTGTGTTTCATCGCCAATGGGAAGGTCCAAGGGACACAGTAAACCTGCAGAGGTGCATCGGAATTTAAAACTGCTGACACTGGAAACGCTCAAAATATAGACCGTAAGAAGATTCAGTTTTTTTGCACTTAAGTCGGCGTTGTGTCTCTTATATTTAATTCCGATGTAATTCCTGTGTTTCATCGTCAGTGGGAAGGTCCAATGGATACAGTAAACCTGCAGAGGTGCATCAGGTTGTAAAACTGGTGACGCAGGAAACGCTCAAAACATAGACCCTAAGAAGACTCAGTTTTCTTGTACTTAAGTCGGCATTGTGTCTTTTATATTTAATTCCGCTGCAATTTCTGTGTTTCATCGTCACTGTGAAGGTCCACGGGATACAGCAAACATGCAGAGGTGCATCGGAATGTAAAACTGGTGACACAGGAAACGCTCAAAACATAGACAGTAGGAAGACTCAGTCTTCCTGTACTTAATTCATCTTTGTGTTTCTTATATTTAATTCCGATGCAATTTCTGTGTTTCATCGTCACTGTGAAGGTCCAAGGGATACAGTAAACGTGCAGAGGTGCATCGGAATGTAAAACTGGTGATACAGGACACGCTCAAATCATAGACAGTAGGAAGACTCAGTCTTCCTTTACTTAAGTCGGCATGGTGTCTTATATTTAATTCCGATGCAAATTCTGTGTTTCATCGCCAATGGGAAGATCCAAGGGATACAGTAAACCTGCAGAGGTGGATCGGAATGAAAACTGATGACACAGGAAATGCTCAAAACATAGACAGTAGGAACACTCAGTCTTCCTGTGCCTAAGTCGGCATTGTATCTCTTATATTTAATTCCGATGGAATTTCTGTGTTTCATCGTCAATGGGAAGGTCCAAGGGATACAGTGAACCTGCAGAAGTGCAATGGAATGTAAAACTGGTGAGAAAGGAAATGCTCAAATCATACACCGTAAGATGACTCAGTTTTCTTGTACTTAAGTCGGCGTTGTGTCTCTTATATTTCATTCCGATGCAATTTCTGTGTTTCATCGTCACTGGGAAGGTCCAATGGATACAGTAAACCTGCAGAGGTGCATCGCAATGTAAATGTGGTGACACAGGAAACGCACAGATCATAGACAATAGAAAGACACACTCTTCCTGTACATAAGCCGATATTGTGTCTCTTATATATAATTCCGATGCAATTTCTGTGTTTCATCGTCAATAGGAAGGTCGAAGGGAAACAGTATACCTGCAGAGGTGCATCGGAATGTAAAACTGGTGACGCAGGAAACGCTCAAAACATAGACAGTAGGAAGACTCAATGTTCCTGTACTTAAGTCGGCATTGTGTCTCTTATAATTAATTCCGATGCAATTTCTGTGTTTCTTCGTCAATGCGAAGATACAAGGCATACAGTAAACCTGCAAAGGTGCATCGGAATGTAAAACTGGTGACACAGGAAACGCTCAAAACATAGAAAGTAGGAAGACTCAGGCTTCCTGTACTTAAGTCGGCATCGTGTCTCTTATATTTAATTCCGATGCTATTTCTGTGTTTCATCGTCAATGCGAATGTCCAATGGATACAGTAAACCTGCAGAGGTGGATCGGAAGGTAAAAGTGGTTGACACAGGAAACGCTCAAAACATAGACAGTAGGAAGACTCAGTCTTCCTGTACTTAAGTCGGCATTGTGTCTCTTATATTTAATTCCGACGCAATTTCTGTGTTTCATCGTCAATGGGAAGGTCCAAGGGATACAGTAACCCTACAGAGGTGCATCGGAATGTAAATCTGGTGACACAGGAAGCGCTCATAACATAGACCCTAAGAAGACTCAGTTTTCCTGTACTTAAGTCGGCATTGTGTCTTTTATATTTAATTCCGCTGCAATTTCCGTGTTTCTTCGTCACTGTGAAAGTCCACGGGATACAGCAAACCTGCAGAGGTGCATCGGAATGTAAAACTGGTGACACAGGAAACGCTCAAAACATAGACAGTAGGAAGACTCAGTCTTCCTGTACTTAATTCATCTTTGTGTCTCTTATATTTAATTCCGATGCAATTTCTGTGTTTCATCGTCACTGTGAAGGTCCAAGGGATACAGTAAACGTGCAGAGGTGCATCGGAATGTAAAACTGGTGACACAGGAAACGCTCAAAACATAGACAGTAGGAAGACTCAGCCTTCCTGTACTTAAGACGTCATTGTGTCTCTTATATTTAATTCCGATGCAATTTCTGTGTTTCATCGCCAATGGGAAGGTCCAAGGGACACTGTAAACCTGCAGAGGTGCATCGGAATTTAAAACTGGTGAAACTGGAAACGCTCAAAACATAGACCGTAAGAAGACTCAGTTTTCTTGCACTTAAGTCGGCGTTGTGTCTCTTATATTTAATTCCGATGTAATTCCTGTGTTTCAACGTCAATGGGAAGGTCCAATAGATACAGTAAACCTGCAGAGGTGCATCGGAATGTAAAACTGGTGACGCAGGAAACGCTCAACACATAGACAGTAGTAAGACTCAATGTTCCTGTAGTTAAGTCGGCATTGTGACACTTATATTTAATTCCGATGCAATTTCTGTGATTCATCGTCAATGCGAAGATACAAGGCATACAGTAAACCTACAAAGGTGCATCGGAATGTAAAACTGGTGACACAGGAAACGCTCAAAACATAGACAGTAGGAAGACTCAGGCTTCCTGTTCTTAAGTCGGCATTGTGTCTCTTATATTAAATTTCGGTGCTATTTCTGTGTTTCATCGTCAACGCGAAGGTCCAATTGATACAGAAAACCTGCAGAGGTGCATCGGAATGTAAAATTGGTGACGCAGGAAACGCTCAAAGCATAGACAGTAGAAAGACTCAGTCTTCCTGTACTGAAGTCGGCATTGTGTCTCTCATATTTAATTCCGATGCATTTTTTGTGTTTCATCGTCAATGGGAAGGTCCAATGGATACACTAAACCTGCAGAGGAGCATCGGAATGTAAAACTGGTGACACAGGAAACGCTCATACATTGACAGTAGGAAGACTCAGTCTTCCTGTACTTAAGTCGACATTGTGTCTCTTATATTTAATTCCGATGCAATTTCAATGTTTCATCGACAATGGGATGGTCCATGGGATTCAGTAAACCTACAGAGGTGCATCAGAATGTGAAAGTGGTGACACAGGAAACGCTCAAAACATAGACAGTAGGAAGACTCAGTCTTCCTGTACTTCAGTCGGGATGGTGTTTCTAATATTTAATTCCGATGCCATTTCTGTGTTTCATCGCCAATGGGAAGGTCCAAGGGATACAGGAAACCTGCAGAGGTGCATCGGAAAGTAAAACTGGTGACACAGGAAGCGCTCATAACATACACCCTAAGAAGACTCAGTTTTCTTGTACTTAAGTCAGCATTGTGTCTTTTATATTTAATTCCGATCTAATTCGTGTGTTTCATCGTCAATGGGAAGGTCCAATGGATACAGTAAACCTGCAGAGGTGCATCGGAATGTGAAACTGGTGACGCAGGAAACGCTCAAATCATAGACAGTAGGAAGACTCAGTCTTCCTCTACTTCAGTCGGCATGGTGTTTCTTATATTTAATTCCGATGCCATTTCTGTGTTTCATCGCCAATGGGAAGGTCCAAGGGATACAGTAAACCTGCAGAGGTGCATCGGAAAGTAAAACTGGTGATACAGGACACGCTCAAATCATAGACAGTTGGAAGACTCAGTCTTCCTTTACTTAAGTCGGCATGGTGTCTCTTATATTTAATTCCGATGCAATTTCTGTGTTTCATCGTCAATGGGAAGGGATAATGGATACAGTAAACCTGCAGAGGTGAATCGGAATGTGAAACTGGTGACACAGAGAATGCTCAAAACATAGACCGTAAGGAGACTCAGTTTTCTTGTGCTTAAGTCAGCGTTGTGTCTTTTATATTTAATTCCGATGGAATTTCCGTGTTTCATCGTCACTGTGAAGGTCCAAGGGATACATTAAACCAGCAGAGGTGCATCGGAATGTCAAACTGGTGACACTGGAAACGCTCAAAACATAGACAATAGAAAGACACACTCTTCCTGTACTTAAGTGGACATTGTGTCTCTTCTAATTAATTCCGATGCAATTTCTGTGTTTCATCGTCAATGGGAACGTCGAACCGAAACAGTATACCTGCAGAGGTGCATCGGAATGTAGAGCTGGTGACACAGGAGACGCTCAAAGCATAGACAGTAGGAAGACTCAGTCTTCCTGTACTTAAGTCGGCATTGTGTCTCTTATATTTAATTCCGATGCAATTTCTGTGTTTCATCGTCACTGTGAAGGTCCAAGGGATACAGTAAACATACAGACGTGCACCGGAATGTAAAACTGGTGACACAGGAAACGCTCAAAACATAGACAGTAGGAAGACTCAGCCTTCCTGTACTTAAGACGTCATTGTGTCTCTTATATTTAATTCCGATGCAATTTCTGTGTTTCATCGCCAATGGGAGGGTCCAAGGGACACAGTAAACCTGCAGAGGTACATCAGAATTTAAAACTGGTGACACTGGAAACGCTCAAAGCATAGTAAGAAGACTCAGTTTTCTTGTACTTAAGTCTGCGTTGTGTCTCTTATATTTAATTCCGATGTAATTCCTGTGTTTCATCGTCAATGGGAAGGTCCAATGGATACAGTAAACCTGCAGAGGTGCAATGGAAGGTAAAACTGGTGACGCAGGAAACGCTCAAAACATAGACAGTAGGAAGACTCAATGTTCCTGTACTTAAGTCGGCATTGTGTCTCTTATATTTAATTCCGATGCAATTTCTGTGTTTCATAGTTAATGCGAAGATACAAGGGATACAGTAAACCAGCAGAGGTGCATCGGAATGTAAAATTGAGGACGCAGGAAACGCTCAAAACATAGACAGTAGGAAGACTCTATCTTCCTGTACATAAGTCGGCATTGTGTCTCTTATATTTAATTCCGATGCAATTTATGTATTTCATCGTCAATGGGAAGATCCAAAGGATACAGTAAACCTGCAGAAGTGCATCGGAATGTAAAACTGGTGACACAGGAAATGCTCAAAACATAGATAGTGGGAAGACTCAGCCTTCCTGTACTTAAGTCAGCTTTTGTCTCTTATATTTAATTCCGATGCTATTTCTGTGTATCATCGTCAATGGGAAGGTCCAATGGATACAGTAAACCTGCAGAGGTGGATCGGAATGTAAAACTGATGACACAGGAAATGCTCAAAACGTAGACAGTAGGAAGACTCAGTCTTCCTGTACCTAAGTTGGCATTGTGTCTCTTATACTTAATTCCGATGGCATTTCTGTGTTTCATCGTCAATGGGAAGGTCAAGGGATACAGTGAACCTGCAGAAGTGCATCGGAATGTAAAACTGGTGACAAAGGGAACGCTCAAATCATACACCGTAAGATGACTCAGTTTTCTTGACCTGAAGTCGGCGTTGTGCCTCTTATATTTAATTCCGATGCAATTTCTGTGTTTCATCGTCAATGGGAAGGTCCAAGGGATACAGTAAACGTGCAGAGGTGCATCGGAATGAAAAACTGGTGACACAGGAAACGCTCAAAACATAGACAGTAGGAAGACAGTCTTCCTGTACTTCAATCGGCATTGTGTCTCTTGTATTTAATTCCGATGCAATTTCTGTGTTTCATCGTCAATGGGTAAGTCGAAGGGAAACAGTATACCTGCAGAGGTGCATCGGAATGTAAAACTGGTGACACAGGAAACGCTCAAAACATAGACAGTAGGAAGACTCTATCTTCCTATACTTAAGTCGGCATTGTGTCTCTTATATTCAATTCCGATGCAATTTCTGAGTTTCATCGTCAATGGGAAGGTCCAATGGATACAGTAAACCAGCAGACGTGGATCGGAATGTAAAACTGGTGACACAGGAAACGCTCAAATCATAGACAGTAGCAAGACACAGTCTTCCTGTACTGAAGTCGGCATTGTGTCTCTCATATTTAATTCCGATGCATTTTTTGTGTTTCATCGTCAATGGGAAGGTCCAATGGATACACTAAACCTGCAGAGGAGCATCGGAATGTAAAACTGCTGACACAGGAAACGCTCAAACATTGACAGTAGGAAGACTCAGTCTTCCTGTACTTAAGTCGACATTGTGTCTCTTATATTTAATTCCGATGCAATTTCAATGTTTCATCGACAATGGGATGGTCCATGGGATACAGTAAACCTACAGAGGTGCATCAGAATGTGAAAGTGGTGACACAGGAAACGCTCAAAACATAGACAGTAGGAAGACTCAGTCTTCCTGTACTTCAGTCGGGATGGTGTTTCTAATATTTAATTCCGATGCCATTTCTGTGTTTCATCGCCAATGGGAAGGTCCAAGGGATACAGGAAACCTGCAGAGGTGCATCGGAAAGTAAAACTGGTGACACAGGAAGCGCTCATAACATACACCCTAAGAAGACTCAGTTTTCTTGTACTTAAGTCAGCATTGTGTCTTTTATATTTAATTCCGATCTAATTCGTGTGTTTCATCGTCAATGGGAAGGTCCAATGGATACAGTAAACCTGCAGAGGTGCATCGGAATGTGAAACTGGTGACGCAGGAAACGCTCAAATCATAGACAGTAGGAAGACTCAGTCTTCCTGTACTTCAGTCGGCATGGTGTTTCTTATATTTAATTCCGATGCCATTTCTGTGTTTCATCGCCAATGGGAAGGTCCAAGGGATACAGTAAACCTGCAGAGGTGCATCGGAAAGTAAAACTGGTGATACAGGACACGCTCAAATCATAGACAGTTGGAAGACTCAGTCTTCCTTTACTTAAGTCGGCATGGTGTCTCTTATATTTAATTCCGATGCAATTTCTGTGTTTCATCGTCAATGGGAAGGGATAATGGATACAGTAAACCTGCAGAGGTGAATCGGAATGTAAAACTGGTGACACAGAGAATGCTCAAAACATAGACCGTAAGGAGACTCAGTTTTCTTGTGCTTAAGTCATCATTGTGTGTCTTATATTTAATTCCGATGCAATTTCTGTGTTTCATCGTCACTGTGAAGGTCCAAGGGATACATTAAACCAGCAGAGGTGCATCGGAATGTCAAACTGGTGACACTGGAAACGCTCAAAACATAGACAATAGAAAGACACACTCTTCCTGTACTTAAGTGGACATTGTGTCTCTTCTAATTAATTCCGATGCAATTTCTGTGTTTCATCGTCAATGGGAAAGTCGAACCGAAACAGTATACCTGCAGAGGTGCATCGGAATGTAGAGCTGGTGACACAGGAGACGCTCAAAGCATAGACAATAGGAAGACTCAGTCTTCCTGTACTTAAGTCGGCATTGTGTCTCTTATATTTAATTCCGATGCAATTTCTGTGTTTCATCGTCACTGTGAAGGTCCAAGGGATACAGTAAACATGCAGACGTGCACCGGAATGTAAAACTGGTGACACAGGAAACGCTCAAAACATAGACAGTAGGAAGACTCAGCCTTCCTGTACTTAAGACGTCATTGTGTCTCTTATATTTAATTCCGATGCAATTTCTGTGTTTCATCGCCAATGGGAGGGTCCAAGGGACACAGTAAACCTGCAGAGGTACATCGGAATTTAAAACTGGTGACACTGGAAACGCTAAAAACATAGTAAGAAGACTCAGTTTTCTTGTACTTAAGTCTTCGTTGTGTCTCTTATATTTAATTCCGATGTAAATCCTGTGTTTCATCGTCAATGGGAAGGTCCAATGGATACAGTAAACCTGCAGAGGTGCAATGGAAGGTAAAACTGGTGACGCACGAAACGCTCAAAACATAGACAGTAGGAAGACTCAATGTTTCTGTACTTAAGTTGGCATTGTGTCTCTTATATTTAATTCCAATGCAATTTCTGTGTTTCATCGTCAATGGGAAGGCCCAAGGGATACAGTAACCCTACAGAGGTGCATCGAAATGTAAAACTGGTGACACAGGAAGCGCTCATAACATAGACCCTAAGAAGACTCAGTTTTCTTCTACTTAAGTCGGCATTGTGTCTTTTATATTTAATTCCGATGCGATTTCTGTGTTTCATCGTCACTGTGACAGTCCACGGGATACAGTAAACCTGCAGAGGTGCATCGGAATGTAAAACTGGTGACACAGGAAACGCTCAAAACATAGACAGTAGGAAGACTCAGTCTTTTGTACTTAAGTCATCATTGTGTCTCTTATATTTAATTCCGATGCAATTTCTGTGTTTCATCGTCACTGTGAAGGTCCAAGGGATACAGTAAACGTGCAGAGGTGCATCGGAATGAAAAACTGGTGACACAGGAAACGCTCAAAACATAGACAGTAGGAAGACAGTCTTCCTGTACTTCAATCGGCATTGTGTCTCTTATATTTAATTCCGATGCCATTTCTGTGTTTCATCGCCAATGGGAAGGTCCAAGGGATACAGTAAACCTGCAGAGGTGCATCGGAATGTAAAACTGGTGATACAGTACACGCTCAAAACATAGACAGTAGGAAGACTCAGTCTTCCTTTACTTAACTCGGCATGGTGTCTCTTACATTTAATTCCTATGCAATTTCTGTGTTTCATCGTCAATGGGTAAGTCGAAGGGAAACAGTATACCTGCAGAGGTGCATCTGAATGTAAAGCTGGTGACACAGGAGACGCTCAAAGCATAGACAGTAGGAAGACTCAGTCTTCCTGTTCTTAAGTAGGCATTGTGTCTCTTATATTTAATTCCGATGCAATTTCCGTGTTTCATCGTCAATGGCAAGGGCCAATGGATACAGTAAACCTGCAGAGGTGCATCGGAATGTAAAACTGGTGACACAGGAAAGGCTAAAAACATAGACAGTAGGAAGACTCAGTCTTCCTTTACTTAAGTCGGCATTGTGTCTCTTATATTTAATTCTGATGCAATTTCTGTGTTTCATCGTCAATGGGAAGGCCCAAGGGATACAGTAACCCTACAGAGGTGCATCGAAATGTAAAACTGGTGACACAGGAAGCGCTCATAACATAGACCCTAAGAAGACTCAGTTTTCTTCTACTTAAGTCGGCATTGTGTCTTTTATATTTAATTCCGATGCGATTTCTGTGTTTCATCGTCACTGTGACAGTCCACGGGATACAGTAAACCTGCAGAGGTGCATCGGAATGTAAAACTGGTGACACAGGAAACGCTCAAATCATAGACAGTAGGAAGACTCAGTCTGCCTGTACTTAAGTCATCATTGTGTCTCTTATATTTAATTCCGATGCAATTTCTGTGTTTCATCGTCACTGTGAAGGTCCAAGGGATACAGTAAACGTGCAGAGGTGCATCGGAATGAAAAACTGGTGACACAGGAAACGCTCAAAACATAGACAGTAGGAAGACAGTCTTCCTGTACTTCAATCGGCATTGTGTCTCTTGTATTTAATTCCGATGCCATTTCTGTGTTTCATCGCCAATGGGAAGGTCCAAGGGATACAGTAAACCTGCAGAGGTGCATCGGAATGTAAAACTGGTGATACAGTACACGCTCAAAACATAGACAGTAGGAAGACTCAGTCTTCCTTTACTTAACTCGGCATGGTGTCTCTTATATTTAATTCCTATGCAATTTCTGTGTTTCATCGTCAATGGGTAAGTCGAAGGGAAACAGTATACCTGCAGAGGTGCATCTGAATGTAAAGCTGGTGACACAGGAGACGCTCAAAGCATAGACAGTAGGAATACTCAGCCTTCCTGTACTTAACACGTCATTGTGTCTCTTATATTTAATTCCGATGCAATTTCTGTGTTTCATCGCCAATGGGAAGGTCCAAGGGACACAGTAAACCTGCAGAGGTGCATCGGAATTTAAAACTGGTGACACTGGAAACGCTCAAAACATAGACCGTAAGAAGACTCTGTTTTCTTGTACTTAAGTCGGCGTTGTGTCTCTTATATTTGTATCCGATGTAATTCCTGTGTTTCATCGTCAATGGGAAGGTCCAATGGATACAGTAAACCTGCAGAGGTGCATCGAAATGTAATACTGGTGACGCAGGAAACGCTCAAAACATAGACAGTAGGAAGACACAATGTGCCTGTACTTAAGTCGGCATTGTGTCTCTTATATTTAATTTCGATGCAATTTCTGTGTTTCATCGTCAATGCGAAGATACAAGGCATACAGTAAACCTGCAAAGGTGCATCGGAATGTAAAACTGGTGACACAGGAAACGCTCAAAACACAGACAGTAGGAAGACTCAGCCTTCCTGTTCTTAAGTCGGCATTGTGTCTCTTATATTTAATTCCGATGCCATTTCTGTGTTTCATCGCCAATGGGAATGTCCAAGGGATACAGGAAACCTGCAGAGGTGCATCGGAAAGTAATACTGGTGACACAGGAAGCACTCATAACATACACCCTAAGAAGACTCAGTTTTCTTGTACTTAAGTCAGCATTGTGTCTTTTATATTTAATTCCGATCTAATTCGTGTGTTTCATCGTCAATGGGAAGATCCAATGGATACAGTAAACCTGCAGAGGTGCATCGGAATGTAAAACTGGTGACGCAGGAAACGCTCAAATCATAGACAGTAGGAAGACTCAGTCTTCCTGTACTTCAGTCGGCATGGTGTTTCTTATGTTTAATTCCGATGCCATTTCTGTGTTTCATCGCCAATGGGAAGGACCAAGGGATACAGTAAACCTGCAGAGGTGCATCGGAAAGTAAAACTGGTGATACAGGATACGCTCAAATCATAGACAGTTGGAAGACTCAGTCTTCCTTTACTTAAGTCGGCATGGTGTGTCTTATATTTAATTCCGATGCAATTTCTGTGTTTCATCGTCAATGGGAAGGGCCAATGGATACAGTAAACCTGCAGAGGTGAATCGGAATGTAAAACTGGTGACACAGAGAATGCTCAAAACATAGACCGTAAGGAGACTCAGTTTTCTTGTACTTAAGTCAGCGTTGTGTCTTTTATATTTAATTCCGATGGAATTTCTGTGTTTCATCGTCACTGTGAAGGTCCAAGGGATACATTAAACCAGCAGAGGTGCATCGGAATGTAAAACTGGTGACACAGGAAACGCACAAATCATAGACAATAGAAAGACACACTCTTCCTGTGCTTAAGTCGACATTGTGTCTCTTATATTTAATTCCGATGCAATTTCTGTGTTTCATCGTCAATGGGAAGGTCGAAGCGAAACAGTATACCTGCAGAGGTGCATCCGAATGTAAAACTGGTGACAAGGGAAACGCTGAAAACATAGAGAGTAGGAAGGCTCAGTCTTTCTGTACTTAAGTTGGCATTGTGTCTCTTATATTTAATTCCGATGCAATTTCTGTGTTTCATCGTCAATGGGAAGGTCCAAGGGATACAGTAACCCTACAGATGTGCATCGAAATGTAAAACTGGTGACACAGGAAGCGCTCATAACATAGACCCTAAGAAGAGTCAGTTTTCTTCTACTTAAGTCGGCATTGTGTCTTTTATATTTAATTCCGATGCGATTTCTGTGTTTCATCGTCACTGTGAAGGTCCACGGGATACAGTAAACCTGCAGAGGTGCATCGGAATGTAAAACTGGTGACACAGGAAACGCTCAAAACATAGACAGTAGGAAGACTCAGTCTTCCTGTACTTAAGTCATCATTGTTTCTCTTATATTTAATTGCGATGCTATTTCTGTGTATCATCGTCAATGGGAAGGGCCAATGGATACAGCAAACCTGCAGAGGTGCATCGGAATGTAAAACTGGTGACACAGAAAACACTCAAAACGTAGACCGTAAGAAGACTCAGATTTCTTGTACTTAAGTAGGCGTTGTGTCTCTTTTATTTAATTCCGATGCAATTTCTGTGTTTCATCGATACTGTGAAGGTCCAAGGGATACAGTAAACGTGCAGAGGTGCATCGGAATGAAAAACTGGTGACACAGGAAACGCTCAAAACATAGACAGTAGGAAGACAGTCTTCCTGTACTTCAATCGGCATTGTGTCTCTTGTATTTAATTCCGATGCCATTTCTGTGTTTCATCGCCAATGGGAAGGTCCAAGGGATACAGTAAACCTGCAGAGGTGCATCGGAATGTAAAACTGGTGACACAGAAAATGCTCATAACATAGACCATAAGAAGACTCAGTTTTCTTGTACTTAAGTCGGAGTTGTGTCTCTTATATTTAATTCCAATGCAATTTCTGTGTTTCATCGTCAATGGGAGCGTCCAATGGATACAGTAAACCTGCAGAGGTGCATCGGAATGTAATACTGGGGACACAGGAAAGGCTCAAAACATAGACAGTAGGAAGACTCAGTCTTCCTTTACTTAAGTCGGCATTGTGACTCTTATATTTAATTCTGATGCAATTTCTGTGTTTCATCGTCGCTGTGAAGGTCCAAGGGATACAGTAAAAATGCAGAGGTGCATCGGAATGTAAAACTGGTGACACAGCAAACGCTCAAAAAATAGACACTAGGAATACTCAGCCTTCCTGTACTTAACACGTCATTGTGTCTCTTATATTTAATTCCGATGCAATTTCTGTGTTTCATCGGCAATGGGAAGGTCCAAGGGACACAGTAAACCTGCAGAGTTGCATCGGAATTTAAAACTGGTGACACTGGAAACGCTCAAAACATAGAGGGTAAGAAGACTCTGTTTTCTTGTACTTAAGTCGGCGTTGTGTCTCTTATATTTGTATCCGATGTAATTCCTGTGTTTCATCGTCAATGGAAAGGTCCAAAGGATACAGTAAACCTGCAGAGGTGCATCGAAATGTAAAACTGGTGACGCAGGAAACGCTCAAAACATAGACAGTAGGAAGACTCAATGTGCCTGTACTTAAGTCGGCATTGTGTCTCTTATATTTAATTCCGATGCAATTTCTGTGTTTCATCGTCAATGCGAAGATGCAAGGCATACAGTAAACCTGCAAAGGTGCATCGGAATGTAAAACTGGTGACACAGGAAACGCTCAAAACACAAACAGTAGGAAGACTCAGCCTTCCTGTTCTTAAGTCGGCATTGTGTCTCTTATATTTAATTCCGCTGCTATTTCTGTGTTTCATCGTCAATGCGAAGATACACGGCATACAGTAAACCTGCAAAGGTACATCGGAATGTAAAACTGGTGACACAGGAAACGCTCAAATCATAGACAGTAGCAAGACTCAGTCTTCCTGTACTTAAGTCGGCATTGTGTCTCTCATATTTTATTCCGATGCATTTTTTGTGTTTCATCGTCAATGGGAAGGTCCAATGGATACACTAAACCTGCAGAGGTGCATCGGAATGTAAAACTGGTGACACAGGAAACGCTCAAACATTGACAGTAGGAAGACTCAGTCTTCCTGTACTTAAGTCGGCATTGTGTCTCTTATATTTAATTCCGATGCAATTTCAATGTTTCATCGACAATGGGAAGGTCCAAGGGATACAGTAAACCTACAGAGGTGCATCAGATTGTAATACTGGTGACACAGGAAACGCTCAAAACATAGACAGTAGGAAGACTCAGTCTTCCTGTACTTCAGTCGGTATGGTGTTTCTTATATTTAATTCCGATGCCATTTCTGCGTTTCATCGCCAATGGGAAGGTCCAAGGGATACAGTAAACCTGCAGAGGTGCATCGGAAAGTAAAACTGGTGACACAGGAAGCGCTCATAACATACACCCTAGGAAGACTCAGTTTTCTTGTACATCAGTCGGCATTGTGTCTTTTATATTTAATTCCGATTTAATTCCTGTGTTTCATCGTCAATGGGAAGGTCCAATGGATACAGAAAACTTGCAGAGGTGCATCGGAGTGTAAAACTGGTGACACAGGAAACGCTCAAAACCTAGACAGTAGGAAGACTCAATCTTTCTGTACTTAAGTTGGCATTGTGTCTCTTATATTTAATTCCGATGCAATTTCTCTGTTTCATCGTCAATGGGAAGGTCCAAGTGATACAGTAACCCTGAAGAGGTGCATCGGAATGTAAAACTGGTGACACAGGAAGCGCTCATAACATACACCCTAAGAAGACTCAGTTTTCTTCTACTTAAGTCGGCATTGTGTCTTTTATATTTAATTCCGATGGAATTTCTGTGTTTCATCGTCACTGTGAAGGTCCAAGGGATACATTAAACCTGCAGAGGTGCATCGGAAAGTAAAACTGGTGACACAGGAAACGCTCAAAACATAGACAGTAGGAAGACTCAGTCTTCCTGTACTTAAGTCATCATTGTGTCTCTTATATTTAATTCCGATGCAATTTCTGTGTTTCATCGTCACTGTGAAGGTCCAAGGGATACAGTAAAGCTGCAGAGGTGCATCGGAATGTAATACTGGTGACACAGGAAACGCACAAAACATAGACAGTAGAAAGACACAGTCTTCCTGTACTTCAGTCGGCATTGTGTCTCTTATATTTAATTCCGACGCGAGTTCTGTGTTTCATCGCCAATGGGAATGTCCAAGGATACAGGAAACCTGCAGAGGTGCATCGGAATGTAAAACTGGTGACACAGGACACGCTCAAAACATAGACAGTAGGAAGACTCAGTCTTCCTGTACTTAAGTCGGCATTGTGTCTCTTATATTTAATTTCGATGCAATTTCTGTGTTTCATTGTCAATGGGAAGGTCCAATGGATACAGTAAACCTGCAGAGGTGCATCGGAATGCAAAACTGGTGACACAGGAAAGGCTCAAAACATAGACAGTAGGAAGACTCAGTCTTCCTGTACCTAAGTCAGCATTGCGTCTCTTATATTTAATTCCGATGCAATTTCTGTGTTTCATCGTCACTGTGAAGGTCCAAGGAATACAGGTAAACCTGCAGAGGTGCATCGGAATGTAAAACTGGTGGGACAGGAAACGCTCAAAACATAGACAGTAGGAAGACTCATTCTTCCTGTACTTAAGACGTTATTGAGTCTCTTATATTTAATCCGATGCCATTTCTGTGTTTCATCGCCAATGGGAAGGTCCAAGGGACACAGTATACCTGCAGAGGTGCATCGGAATGTAAAACTGGTGACACAGGAGACGCTCAAAGCATAAACAGTAGGAAGACTCAGTCTTCCTGTACTTAAGTCGGCATTGTGTCTCTTATCTTTAATTCCGATGCAATTTCTGTGTTTCATCGTCCCTGTGAAGGTCGAAGGGATACAGTAAACATGCAGAGGTGCATCGCAATGTAAAACTGCTGACACAGGACACGTTCAAAACATAGACAGTAGGAAGACTCAGCCTTCCTGTACTTAAGACGTCATTGTGTCTCTTCTATTTAATTCCGATTCAATTTCTGTGATTCATCGCCAATGGAAAGGTCCAAGGGACACAGTAAACCTGCAGAGGTGCATCGGAATTTAAAACTGGTGACACTGGAAACGCTCAAAACATAGATAGTAAGAAGACTCAGTTTTCTTGTACTTAAGTCGGCGTTGTGTCTCTTATATTTAATTCCAATGTAATTCCTGTGTTTCATCGTCAATGGGAAGGTCCAATGCATACAGCAAAACTGCAGAGGTGCATCGGAATGTAAAACTGGTGACGCAGGAAACGCTCAAAACATAGACAGTAGGAAGACTCAATGTTCCTGTACTTATGTCGGCATTGTGTCTGTTATATTTAATTCCGATGCAATTTCTGTGTTTCATCGTCAATGCGAAGGTCGAAGGGAAACAATATACCTGCAGAGGTGCATCGGAATGTAAAACTGGTGACAAGGGAAACGCTGAAAGCATAGACAGTAGAAAGATTCAGTCTTTCTGTACTTAAGTCGGCATTGTGTCTCTTATATTTAATTCCGATGCAATTTCTGTGTTTCATCGTCAATGGGAAGATCCAAGGGATACAGTAACCCTGCAGAGGTGCATCGGAATGTAAAACTGGTGGCACAGGAAATGCTCAAAACATAGACAGTAGGAAGACTCAGCCTTCCTGTACTTAAGTCGGCATTGTGTGTCTTACATTTAATTAGGATGCTATTTCTGTGTATCATCGTCAATGGGAAGGACCAATGGATACAGTAAACCTGCAGAGGTGGATCGGAATGTAAAACTGATGACACAGGAAATGCTCAAAACGTAGACAGTAGGAAGACTCAGTCTTCCTGTACCTAATTCGGCACTGTGTCTCTTATATTTAATTCCGATGGAATTTCTGTGTTTCATCGTCAATGGGAAGGTCCAAGGGATACAGTGAACCTGCAGAAGTGCATTGGAATGTAAAACTGGTGACAAAGGAAACGCTCAAATCATACACCCTAAGATGACTCAGTTTTCTTGTACTTATGTCGGCGTTGTGTCTCTTATATTTAATTCCGATGCAATTTCTGTGTTTCATCGTCAATGGTAAGGTCCAATGGATACAGTAAGTCTGCAGAGGTGCATCGGAATGTAAAACTGGTGACAAGGGAAACGCTGAAAACATAGACAGTAGGAAGACTCAGTCTTTCTGTACTTATGTCGGCATTGTGTCTCTTATATTTAATGCCGATGCAATTTCTGTGTTTCAACGTCAATGGGAAGGTCCAAGGGATACAGTAACCCTACAGAGGAGCATCGGAACGTAAAACTGGTGACACAGGAAGCGCTCATAACATAGACCCTAAGAAGACTCAGTTTTCTTGTACTTAAGTCGGCATTGTTTCTTTTATATTTAATTCCGATGCAATTTCTGTGTTTCATCGTCACTGTGAAGGTCCACGGGATACAGTAAACCTGCAGAGGTTCACCGGAATGTGAAACTGGTGACACAGGAAACGCTCAAAACATAGACAGTAGGAAGACTCAGTCTTCCTGTACTTAAGTCGGCATTGTGTCTCTTATATTTAATGCTGATGCAATTTCTGTGTTTCATCGTCAATGGGAAGGTCCAATGGATACAGTAAGCCTGCAGAGGTGCATCGCAATGTAAAACTGGTGACACAGGAAACGCACAAATCATAGACAATAGAAAGACACACTCTTCCTGTACTTATGTCGACATTGTGTCTCTCATATTTAATTCCGATGCAATTTCTGTGTTTCATCGTCAATGGGATGGTCGAAGGGAAACAGTATACCTGCAGAGGTGCATCGGAATGTAAAACTGGTGACAAGGGAAACGCTCAAAACATAGACAGTAGGAAGACTCATTCTTCCTGTACTTAAGTCATCATTGTATCTCTTATATTTAATTCCGATGCAATTTCTGTGTTTCATCGTCACTGTGAAAGTCCACGGGATACAGTAAACCTGCAGAGGTGCATCGCAATGTAAAACTGGTGACACAGGAAACGCTCAAAACATAGACAGTAGGAAGACTCAGTCTTCCTGTACTTAAGTCATCATTGTGTCTCTTATATTTAATTCCGATGCAAGTTCTGTGTTTCATCGTCACTGTGACGGTCCAAGGGATACAGTAAACGTGCAGAGGTGCATCGGAATGTAAAAATGGTGACACAGGAAACGCTCAAAACATAGACAGTAGGAAGACTCAGTCTTCCTGTACTTAAGTCATCATTGTGTCTCTTATATTTAATTCCGATGCAATTTCTGTGTTTCATCGCCAATGGGAAGGTCCAATGGATACAGTAAACCTGCAGAGGTACATCGGAATGTAAAACTGGTGACACATGAAACGCTAAAAACATAGACCGTAAGAAGACTCAGTTTTCTTGTACTTAAGTCGGCGTTGTGTGTCTTATATTTAATTCCGATGCAATTTCTGTGTTTCATCGTCAATGGGAAGGTCCAATGGATACAGTAAACCTGCAGAGGTGCATCGGAATGTATTACTGGTGACACAGGAAACGCTCAAAACATAGACAGTAGGAAGACTCAGTATTCCTGTATTTAAGTCGGCATTGTGTCTCTTATACTTAATTCCAATGCTATTTCTGTGTTTCATCGTCAATGGGAAGGTCAAAGGGATACAGTAAACCTGCAGAGGTGCATCGGAATGTAAAACTAGCGACACAGGAAACGCTCAAACAAAGACAGTAGGAAGTCTCAGTCTTCCTGTACTTAAGTCGGCATTGTGTCTCTTATATTTATTTCCGATGCAATTTCTGTGTTTCATCGTCAATGGGAATGTCGAAGGGAAACAGTAAACCTGCAGAGGTGCATCGGAATGTAAAACTGGTGACATGGGAAACACTCAAAACATAGACCTTAAGAAGACTCAGTTTTCTGGTACTTAAGTCGGCGTTGGGTCTCTTATATTTAATTCCGATGCAATTTCTGTGTTTCATCGCCAATGGGAAGGTCCAAGGGACACAGTAAACCTGCAGAGGTGCATCAAAATGTAAAACTGGTGACACTGGAAACGCTCAAAACATAGACCGTAAGAAAACTTACTTTTCTTGTACTTAAGTTGGCGTTGTGACTCTTATATTTAAGCCCGATGCAATTTATGTGTTTCATCGTCAATGGAAAAGTCGAAGGGAAACAGTATACCTGCAGAGGTGGATCGGAATGTGAAACTGGTGACACAGGAGACGCTCAAAACATAGACAGTAGGAAGACTCAGTCTTCCTGTACTTAAGTCAGCATTGTGTCTCTTATATTTAATTCCGATGCAATGTCTGTGTTTCATCGTCACTGTGAAGGTCCAAGGGATACAGTAAACGTGCAGAGGTGCATCGGAATGTAAAACTGGTGACACAGGAAACGCACAAAACATAGACAGTTGAAAGAGTCAGTCTTCCTATACTTAAGTCGGCATGGTGTCTCTTATATTTAATTCCGATGCAATTTCTGTGTTTCATCGTCAATGGGAAGGTCCAATGGATACAGTAAACCTGCAGAGGTACATCGGAATGTAAAACTGGTGACACATGAAACGCTAAAAACATAGACCGTAAGAAGACTCAGTTTTCTTGTACTTAAGTCGGCGTTGTGTGTCTTATATTTAATTCCGATGCAATTTCTGTGTTTCATCGTCAATGGGAAGGTCCAATGGATACAGTAAACCTGCAGAGGTGCATCGGAATGTAATACTGGTGACACAGGAAAGGCTCAAAACATAGACAGTAGGAAGACTCAGTATTCCTGTATTTAAGTCGGCATTGTGTCTCTTATACTTAATTCCAATGCTATTTCTGTGTTTTATCGTCAATGGGAAGGTCAAAGGGATACAGTAAACCTGCAGAGGTGCATCGGAATGTAAAACTAGCGACACAGGAAACGCTCAAACAAAGACAGTAGGAAGTCTCAGTCTTCCTGTACTTAAGTCGGCATTGTGTCTCTTATATTTATTTCCGATGCAATTTCTGTGTTTCATCGTCAATGGGAATGTCGAAGGGAAACAGTAAACCTGCAGAGGTGCATCGAAATGTAAAACTGGTGACACGGGAAACGCTCAAAACATAGACCTTAAGAAGACTCAGTTTTCTGGTACTTAAGTCGGCGTTGGGTCTGTTATATTTAATTCCGATGCAAGGTCTGTGTTTTTTCGTCAATGGGAAGCTCCAAGGGATAGAGTAAACCTGCAGAGGTGCATTGGAATGTAAAACTGGTGACACAGGAAACGCTCAAATCATACACAGTAGGAAGACTCATTCTTCCTGCACTTAAGACGTCATTGTGTCTCTTATATTTAATTCCGATGCAATTTCTGTGTTTCATCGCCAATGGGAAGGTCCAAGGGACACAGTAAACCGGCAGAGGTGCATCAAAATGTAAAACTTGTGACGCAGGAAACCACACAAAACATAGACAATAGAAAGATGCACTCTTTCTGTACTTAAGTCGACATTGTGCCTTTAAAATTTAATTCCGATGCAATTTATGTGTTTCATCGTCAATGGGAAAGTCGAAGGGAAACAGTATACCTGCAGTGGTGGATCGGAATGTAAAACTGGTGACACAGGAGACGCTCAAAACATAGACAGTAGGAAGACTCAGTTTTCCTGTACTTAAGTCGGCATTGTGTCTCTTGTATTTAATTTCGATGCAATTTCTGTGTTTCATCGTCACTGTGAAGGTCCAAGGGATACAGTAAACATGCAGAGGTGCATCGGAATGTAAAACTGGTGACACAGGAAACGCTCAAAACATAGACAGTAGGAAGACTTATTCTTCCTGTACTTAAGACGTCATTGTGTCTCTTATATTTAATTCCGATGCAATTTCAGTGTTTCATCGCCAATGGGAAGGTCCAAGGGACACAGTAAACCTGCACAGGTGCATCAAAATGTAAAACTGGTGACACTGGAAACGCTCAAAACATAGACCGTAAGAAAACTTAGTTTTATTGTACTAAAGTTGGCGTTGTGACTCTTATATTTAAGTCCGATGCAATTTCTGTGTTTCATCGTCAATGGGAAGGTCCAATGGATACAGTAAACCTGCAGAGGTGCATCAAAATGTAAAACTGGTGACACAGGAAACGCTCAAAACATATACAGTAGGAGGACTCATTCTTCCTGTACTTAAGACGTCATTGTGTCTCTTATATTTAATTCCGATGCAATTTCTGTGTTTCATCGCCAATGGGAAGGTCCAAGGGACACAGTAAACCTGCAGAGGTGCATCAAAATGTAAAACTGGTGACACTGGAAACGCTCAAAACATAGACCGTAAGAAAACTTACTTTTCTTGTACTTAAGTTGGCGTTGTGACTCTTATATGTAAGTCCGATGCAATTTATGTGTTTCATCGTCAATGGAAAAGTCGAAGGGAAACAGTATACCTGCAGAGGTGGATCGGAATGTGAAACTGGTGACACCGGAGACGCTCAAAACATAGACAGTAGGAAGACTCAGTCTTCCTGTACTTAAGTCAGCATTGTGTCTCTTATATTTAATTCCGATGGAATGTCTGTGTTTCATCGTCACTGTGAAGGTCCAAGGGATGCAGTAAACGTGCAGAGGTGCATCGGAATGTAAAACTGCTGACGCAGGAAACGCACAAAGCATAGACAGTAGAACGAGTCAGTCTTCCTGTACTTCAGTCGGCATTGTGTCTCTTATATTTAATTCCGTAGCGAGTTTTGTGTTTCATCGCCAATGGGAAGGTCCAAGGTTACAGTTAACCTGCAGAGGTGCATCGGAATGTAAAACTGGTGACACAGGAAGCGCTCATAACATAGACCCTAAGAAGACTAAGTTTTCTTGTACTTAAGTCGGCATTGTTTCTTTTATATTTAATTCCGATATAATTTCTGTGTTTCATCGTCACTGTGAAGGTCCACAGGATACAGTAAACCTGCAGAGGTGCATTGCAATGTAAAACTGGTGACACAGGAAACGCTCAAAACATAGACAGTAGGAAGACTCAGTCTTTCTGTACTTAAGTCGGCATTGTGTCTCTTATGTTTAATTCCGATGCAATTTCTGTGTTTCATCGTCAATGGGAAGGTCCAAGGAATACAGTAACCCTACAGAGGTGCATCGGAACGTAAAACTGGTGACACAGGAAGCGCTCATAACATAGACCCTAAGAAGACTAAGTTTTCTTGTACTTAAGTCGGCATTGTTTCTTTTATATTTAATTCCGATATAATTTCTGTGTTTCATCGTCACTGTGAAGGTCCACAGGATACAGTAAACCTGCAGAGGTGCATTGCAATGTAAAACTGGTGACACAGGAAACGCTCAAAACATAGACAGTAGGAAGACTCAGTCTTCCTGTACTTAAGTCATCATTGTGTCTCTTATATTTAATTCCGATGCCAAATCTGTGTTTCATCGGGAATGGGAAGTCCCAAGGGATACAGTAAACCTGCAGAGGTAAATCGGAATGTAAAACTGGTGACACAGGACACGCTCAAAACATAGACAGTAGGAAGACTCAGTCTTCCTATACTTAAGTCGGCATGGTGTCTCTTATATTTAATTCCGATGCAATTTCTGTGTTTCATCGTCAATGGGAAGGTTCAATGGATACAGTAAACCTGCAAAGGTGCATCGGAATGTAAAACTGGTGACACAGGACACGCTCAAAACATAGACAGTAGGAAGACTCAGTCTTCCTATACTTAAGTTGGCGTTGTGACTCTTATATTTAAGTCCGATGCAATTTCTGTGTTTCATCGTCAATGGGAAGGCCGAAGGGAAACAGTAAACCTGCAGAGGTGCATCGGAATGTAAAACTGGTGACACGGGATACGCTCAAAACATAGACCCTAAGAAGACTAAGTTTTCTTGTACTTAAGTCGGCATTGTTTCTTTTATATTTAATTCCGATGCAATTTCAGTGTTTCATCGTCACTGTGAAGGTCCACGGGATACAGTAAACCTGCAGAGGTGCATCGCAATGTAAAACTGGTGACACAGGAAACGCTCAAAACATAGACAGTAGGAAGACTCAGTCTTCCTGTACTTAAGTCATCATTGTGTCTCTTATATTTAATTCCGATGCAATTTCTGTGTTTCATCGCCAATGGGAAGGTCCAAGGGACACAGTAAACCTGCAGAGGTGCATCAAAATGTAAAACTGGTGACACTGGAAACGCTCAAAACATAGACCGTAAGAAAACTTAGTTTTATTGTACTAAAGTTGGCGTTGTGACTCTTATATTTAATTCCGATGCAATTTCTGTGTTTCATCGTCAATGGGAAGGTTCAATGGATACAGTAAACCTGCAGAGGTGCATCGGAATGTAAAACTGGTGACACAGGACACGCTCAAAACATAGACAGTAGGAAGACTCAGTCTTCCTATACTTAAGTCGGCATGGTGTCTCTTATATTTAATTCCGATGCAATTTCTGTGTTTCATCGTCAATGGGAAGGTCCAAGGGATACAGTAACCCTACAGAGGTGCATCGGAACGTAAAACTGGTGACACAGGAAGCGCTCATAACATAGACCCTAAGAAGACTAAGTTTTCTTGTACTTAAGTCGGCATTGTTTCTTTTATATTTAATTCCGATGCAATTTCTGTGTTTCATCGTCACTGTGAAGGTCCACGGGATACAGTAAACCTGCAGAGGTGCATCGCAATGTAAAACTGGTGACACAGGAAACGCTCAAAACATAGACAGTAGGAAGACTCAGTCTTCCTGTACTTAAGTCATCATTGTGTCTCTTATATTTAATTCCGATGCAATTTCTGTGTTTCATCGTCACTGTGAAGGTCCAAGGGATACAGTAAACCTGCAGAGGTGCATCGGAATGTAAAACTGATGACACAGGAAACACTCAAAACATAGACTGTAGGAAGACTCAATGTTCCTGTACGTAAGTCACCATTGTGTCTCTTATATTTAATTCTGATGCAATTTCTGTGTTTCATAGTCACTGTGAAGGTCCAAGGGATACAGTAAACCTGCATAGGTGCATCGGAATGAAAAACTGGTGACACAGGAAACGCTGAAAACATAGACAGTGGGAAGACTCCGTCTTCCTGTACTTCAGTCGGCATTGTGTCTCTTATATTTAATTCCGATGCCACATCTGTGTTTCATCGCCAATGGGAAGTCCCAAGGGATACAGTAAACCTGCAGAGGTAAATGGGAATGTAAAACTGGTGACACAGGACACGCTCAAAACATAGACAGTAGGAAGACTCAGTCTTCCTATACCTAAGTCGGCATGGTGTCTCTTATATTTAATTCCGATGCAATATCTGTGTTTCATCGTCAATGGGAAGGTTCAATGGATACAGTAAACCTGCACAGGTGCATCGGAATGTAAAACTGGTGACACAGGAAACGCTCAAAACATAGACAGTAGGAAGACTCAGTCTTCCTATACTTAAGTCGGCATGGTGTCTCTTATATTTAATTCCGATGCAATTTCTGTGTTTCATCGTCAATGGGAAGGTCCAATGGATACAGAAAACCTGCAGAGGTGCATCGGAATGTAAAACTGGTGACACATGAAACGCTAAAAACATAGAACGTAGTAAGACTCAGTTTTCTTGTACTTAAGTCGGCGTTGTGTCTCTTATATTTAATTCCGATGCAATTTCTGTGTTTCATCGTCAATGGGAAGGTCCAATGGATACAGTAAACCTGCAGAGGTGCATCGGAATGTAATACTGGTGACACAGGAAACGCTCAAAACATAGACAGTAGGGAGACTCAGTATCCCTGTATTTTACTCGGCATTGTGTCTCTGATACTTAATTCCAATGCTATTTCTGTGTTTCATCGTCAATGGGAAGGTCCAAGGGATACAGTAAACCTGCAGAGGTGCATCGGAATGTAAAACTAGTGACACAGGGAACGCTCAAACATAGACAGTAGCAAGTCTCAGTCTTCCTGTACTTAAGTCGGCATTGTGTCTCTTATATTTATTTCCGATGCAATTTCTGTGTTTCATCGTCAATGGGAAGGCCGAAGGGAAACAGTAAACCTGCAGAGGTGCATCGGAATGTAAAACTGGAGACACGGGATACGCTCAAAACATAGACCTTAAGAAGACTCAGTTTTCTGGTACTTAAGTCGGCGTTGGGTCTCTTATATTTAATTCCGATGCAAGGTCTGTGTTTTTTCATCAATGGGAAGGTCCAAGGGATAGAGTAAACCTGCAGAGGTGCATTGGAATGTAAAACTGGTGACACAGGAAACGCTCAAATCATAGACAGTAGGAAGACTCATTCTTCCTGTACGTAAGACGTCATTGTGTCTCTTATATTTAATTCCGATGCAATTTCTGTGTTTCATCGCCAATGGGAAGGTCCAAGGGATACAGTAAACCTTCAGAGGTGCATCAAAATGTAAAACTGGTGACGCAGGAAACGCACAAAACATAGACAATACAAAGATACAATCTTTCTGTACTTAAGTCGACATTGTGTCCTTAAAATTTAATTCCGATGCAATTTATGTATTTCATCGTCAATGGGAAAGTCGAAGGGAAACAGTATAATTGCAGAGGTGGATCGGAATGTAAAACTGGTGACACAGGAGACGCTCAAAACATAGACAGTAGGAAGACTCATTCATCCTGTACTTAAGACGTCATTGTGTCTCTTATATTTAATTCCGATGCAATTTCTGTGTTTCATCGCCAATGGGAAGGTCCAAGGGACACAGTAAACCTGCAAAGGTGCATTAAAATGAAAAACTGGTGACACTGGAATCGCTCAAAACATAGACCGTAAGAAAACTTAGTTTTCTTGTACTTAAGTTGGCGTTGTGACTCTTATATTTAAGTCCGATGCAATTTATGTGTTTCATCGTCAATGGGAATGTCGAAGGGAAACAGTATACCTGCAGAGGTGGATCGGAATGTAAAACTGGTGACACAGGAGACGCTCAAAACATAGACAGTAGGAAGACTCAGTCTTCCTGTACTTAAGTCGGCATTGTGTCTCTTGTATTAATTCCGATGCAGTTTCTGTGTTTCATCGTCACTGTGAAGGCCCAATTGATACAGTAAACCTGCAGAGGTGCATCGGAATGTAATACTGGTGACACAGGAAAGGCTCAAAACATAGACAGTAGGAAGTCACAGTCTTCCTGTACTTAAGTCGCCATTGTGTCTCTTATATTTATTTCCGATGCAATTTCTGAGCTTCATCGTCAATGGGTATGTCCAAGGGACACAGTAAACCTGCAGATGTGCATCGGAATGTAAAACTGGTGACACGGGAAACGCTCAAAACATAGACCTTAAGAAGACTCAGTTTTCTGGTACTTAATTCGGCGTTGTGTCTCTTATATTTAATTCCGAAGCAACTTCTGTGTTTTTTCGTCAATGGGAAGGTCCAAGGGATACACAAAACCTGCAGACGTGCATTGGAATGTAAAACTGGTGACACAGGAAACGCTCAAATCATGGACCGTAGGAAGACTCAGTTTTCTTGTTCTTAAGTCCGCGTTGTGTCTCTTATATTTAATTCCGATGCAATTTCTGTGTTTCATCGTCAATGGAAGGTCAAATGGATACAGTAAACCAGCAGAGGTGCATCGGAATGTAAAACTGGCGACACAGGAAACGCTCAAAACATAGACAATAGAAAGACACACTCTTCCTGTACTTAAGTCGACATTGTGTCTCTTATATTTAATTCCGATGCAATTTCTGTGTTTCATCGTCAATGGGAAAGTCGAAGGGAAACAGTATACCTGCAGAGGTGCATCGGTATTTAAAACTGGTGAAACAGGAAACGCTCAAAACATAGACAGGAGGAAGACTCAGTCTTCCTTTACTTAAGTCGGCATTGTGTCTCTTATATTTAATTCCGATGCAATTTCTGTGTTTCATCGTCAATGGGAAGGTCCAATGGATACAGTAAACCTGCAAAGGTGCATCGGAATGTAAAACTGGTGACACAGGAAGCGGTCAAAGCATAGACCCTAAGAAGACTCAGTTTTCTTGTACTGAAGTCGGCATTGTGTCCCTTATATTTAATTTGATGCAATTTCTGTGTTTCCCCGTCACTGTGAAGGTCCAAGGGATACAGTAAACCTGCAGAGGTGCATAAAAATGTAAAACTAATGACACAGGAAACGCTCAAGACATAGACTGTAGGAAGACTCAGTCTCCCTGTACCTAAGTCGGCATTGTGTCTCTTATATATAATTCCGAAGCAATTTCTGTGTTTCGTCGTAAATGGGAAGGTCCAAGGGATACAGTAAAGCTGCAGAGGTGCATCGGAATGTAAAACTGGTGACACAGGAAGCGCTCAAATCATAGACCTTAAGAAGACTCAGTTTTCTTGTACCTAAGTCGGCATTGTGTCTCTTATATTTAATTCCGATGAAATTTCTGTGTTTCATCGTCACTGTGAAGGTTCAAGGGATACAGTAAACGTGCAAAGGTGCATCGGAATGAAAAACTGGTGACACAGGACACGCTCAAAAAATAGACAGTAGGAAGACTCAGTCTTCCTGTACTTCAGTCGGCATTGTGTCTCTTATATTTAATTCCGCTGCCATCTCCGTGTTTCATCCCCAATGGGAAGGTCCAAGGGATACAGTAAACCTGCAGAGGTGCATCGGAATGTAAAACTGATGATACAGGACACGCTCAAATCATAGACAGTAGGAAGACTCAGTCTTCCTTTACTTAAGTCGGCATGGTGTCTCTTATATTTAATTCCGATGCAATTTCTGTGTTCATCGTCAATGGGAAGGTCCAATGGATACAGTAAACCTGCAGAGGTTCGTCGGAATGTAAAACTGGTGACACAGAAAACGCTCAAAACATAGACCGTAAGAAGACGCAGTTTTCTTGTACTTAAGTCGGCGTTGTGTCTCTTATATTTAATTCCGATGTAATTCCGGTGTTTCATCGTCAATGGGAGTGTCCAATGGATACAGTGAACCTGCAGAGGTGCAACGGAATGTAAAACTGGTGACGCAGGAAACGCTCAAATCATAGACGGTAGGAAGACTCAATGTTCCTGTACTTATGTCGGCATTTTGTCTCTTATATTTAATTCCGATGCAATTTCTGTGTTTCATCGTCAATGGGAAGGGGAAATGGATACAGTAAACCTGCAGATGTGCATCGGAATGTAAAACTGGTGACACGGGAAACGCTCAAAACATAGACCTCAAGAAGACTCAGTTTTCTGGTACTTAATTCGACGTTGTGTCTCTTATATTTAATTCCGATGCAACTTCTGTGTTTTTTCGTCAATGGGAAGGTCCAAGGGATACAGTAAACCTGCAGACGTGCATTGGAATGCAAAACTGGTGACACAGGAAACGCTCAAATCATGGACCGTAAGAAGACTCAGTTTTCTTGTACTTAAGTCCGCGTTGTGTCTCTTATATTTAATTCCGATGCAATTTCTGTGTTTCATCGTCAATGGGAAGGTCCAATGGATACAGTAAACCTGCAGAGGTGCATCGGAATGTAAAACTGGTGACACAGGAAACGCACAAATCATAGACAATAGAAAGACACACTCTTCCTGCACTTAAGTCGACATTGTGTCTCTTATATTTAATTCCGATGCAATGTCTGTGTTTCATCGTCACTGTGAAGGTCCAATGGATACAGAAAACCTGCAGAGGTGCATCGGAATGTAAAACTGGTGACAGAGGAAACGCTCAAAGCATAGACAGTAGGAAGACTCAGTCTTCCTGTACTTAACTCGCCATTTTGTCCCTTATATTTAATTCCGATGCAATTTCTGTGCTTTATCGTCAATGGGAAGGTCGAATGGATACAGTAAACGTGCAAAGGTGCATCGGAATGAAAAACTGGTGACACAGGAAACGCTCAAAACATAGACAGTAGGAAGACTCAGTCTTCCTGTACTTCAGTCGGCATTGTGTATCTTATATTTAATTCCGATGCCATCTCCGTGTTTCATCGCCAATGGGAAGGTCCAAGGGAAACAGTATACCTGCAGAGGTGCATCGGAATGTAAAACTGATGACACTGGAAACGCTCACAACATAGAGAGTAGGAAGACTCAGTCTTCCTGTACTTAAGACGTCATTGTGTCTCTTATATTTAATTCCGATGCAATTTCTGTGTTTCATCGTCACTGTGAAGGTTCAAGGGATACAGTAAACGTGCAAAGGTGCATCGGAATGAAAAACTGGTGACACAGGAAACGCTCAAAACATAGACAGTAGGAAGACTCACTCTTCCTGTACTTCAGTCGGCATTGTGTATCTTATATTTAATTCCGATGCCATCTCCGTGTTTCATCGCCAATGGGAAGGTCCAAGGGAAACAGTATACCTGCAGAGGTGCATCGGAATGTAAAACTGGTGACACAGGAGACGCTCAAAGCATAGACAGTAGGAAGACTCAGTCTTCCTGTACTTAAGTCGGCATTGTGTTTCTTATATTTAATTCCGATGCAATTTCTGTGTTTCATCGTCACTGTGAAGATCCAATGGATAGAGTAAACATGCAGAGGTGCATCGGAATCTAAAACTGGTGACACAGGAAACGCTCAAAACATAGACAGTAGGAAGACTCAGTCTTCCTGTACTTAAGACGTCATTGTGTCTCTTATTTTTAATTCCGATGCAATTTCTGTGTTTTATCGCCAATGGGAAGGTCCAAGGGACACAGTAACCCTACAGAGGTGCATCGGAATGTAATACTGGTGACACAGGAAGCGCTCATAACATAGAACCTAAGAAGACTCAGTTTTCTTGTACTTAAGTCGGCATTGTGTCTTTTATATTTAATTCCGATGCAATTTCTGTGTTTCATCCTCACTGTGAAGGTCCAATTGATACAGTAAACCTGCAGAGGTGCATCGGAATGTAATACTGGTGACACAGGAAAGGCTCAAAACATAGACAGTAGGAAGACTCAGTCTTCCTGTACTTAAGTCGGCATTGTGTCTCTTATACTTAATTCCGATGCTATTTCTGTGTTTCATCGTCAATGGGAAGGTCCAAGGGATACAGTAAACCTGCAGAGGTGCATCGGAATGTAAAACTGATGACACAGGAAACGCTCAAAACATAGACAGTAGGAAGACTCAGTCTTCCTGTAATTTGTCAGCAGCATTGTGTCTCTTATATTTAATTCCAATGCAATATCTGTGTTTCATCGTCAATGGGAAGGTCCAAGGGATACAGTAACCCTACAGAGGTGCATCGGAATGTAAAACTGGTGACACAGGAAGCGCTCATAACATAGAACCTAAGAAGACTCAGTTTTCTTGTACTTAAGTTGGCATTGTGTCTTTTATATTTAATTCCGATGCAATTTCTGTGTTTCATCCTCACTGTGAAGGTCCAAGGGATACAGTAAACCTGCAGAGGTGCAACGGAATGTAAAACTGGTGTCACAGGAAACGCTCAAAACATAGACAGTAGGAAGACTCAGTCTTCCTGTCCTTAAGTCATCATTGTGTCTCTTATATTTAATTCCGATGCAATTTCTGTGTTTCATCGTCACTGTGAAGGTTCAAGGGATACAGTAAACGTGCAAAGGTGCATCGGAATGAAAAACTGGTGACACAGGAAACGCTCAAAACATAGACAGTAGGAAGACTCAATCTTCCTGTACTTCAGTCGGCATTGTTTCTCTTATATTTAATTCCGATGCCATCTCCGTGTTTCATCGCCCATGGGAAGGTCCAAGGGATACAGTAAACCTGCAGAGTTGCATCGGAATGTAAAACTGGTGATACAGGACACGCTCAAATCATAGACAGTAGGAATACTCAGTCTTCCTTTACTTAAGTCGCCATTGTGTCTCTTATATTTATTTCCGACGCAATTTCTGAGTTTCATCGTCAATGGGTAGGTCCAAGGGACACAGTAAACCTGCAGATGTCCATCGGAATGTAAAACTGGTGACACGGGAATCGCTCAAAACATAGACCTCAAGAAGACTCAGTTTTCTGGTACTTAATTCGGCGTTGTGTCTCTTATATTTAATTCCGATGCAACTTCTGTGTTTTTTCGTCAATGGGAAGGTCCAAGGGATACAGTAAACCTGCAGACGTGCATTGGAATGCAAAACTGGTGACACAGGAAACGCTCAAATCATGGACCGTAAGAAGACTCAGTTTTCTTGTACTTAAGTGCGCGTTGTGTCTCTTATATTTAATTCCGATGCAATTTCTGTGTTTCATCGTCAATGGAAGGTCAAATGGATACAGTAAACCAGCAGAGGTGCATCGGAATGTAAAACTGGTGACACAGGAAACGCTCAAAACATAGACAATAGAAAGACACAGTCTTCCTGTACTTAAGTCGACATTGTGTCTCTTATATTTAATTCCGATGCAATTTCTGTGTTTCATCGTCAATGGGAAAGTCGAAGGGAAACAGTATACCTGCAGAGGTGCATCGGTATTTAAAACTGGTGACACAGGAAACGCTCAAAACATAGACAGGAGAAACACTCAGTCTTCCTTTACTTAAGTCGGCATTGTGTCTCTTATATTTAATTCCGAGGCAATTTCTGTGTTTCATCGTCAATGGGAAGGTCCAATGGATACAGTAAACCTGCAAAGGTGCATCGGAATGTAAAACTGGTGACACAGGAAGCGGTCATAGCATAGACCCTAAGAAGACTCAGTTTTCTTGTACTGAAGTCGGCATTGTGTCCCTTATAATTAATTTGATGCAATTTCTGTGTTTCCCCGTCACTGTGAAGGTCCAAGGGATACAGTAAACCTGCAGAGGTGCATAAAAATGTAAAACTGATGACACAGGAAACGCTCATGACATAGTCTGTAGGAAGACTCAGTCTCCCTGTACCTAAGTCGGCATTGTGTCTCTTATATTTAATTCCGATGCAATTTCTGTGTTTCGTCGTCAATGGGAAGGTCCAAGGGATACAGTAAAGCTGCAGAGGTGCATCGGAATGTAAAACTGGTGACACAGGAAGCGCTCAAATCATAGACCGTAAGAAGACTCAGTTTTCTTGTACCAAAGTCGGCATTGTGTCTCTTATATTTAATTCCGATGCAATTTCTGTGTTTTGCCGTCAATGGGAAGGTCGAATGGATACAGTAACCCTGCAGAGCTGCATCGGAATGTAAAACTGGTGACAAAGGAAACGCCCAAATCATACACCGTAAGATGACTCAGTTATCTTGTACTTAAGTCGGCGTTGTGTCTCTTATATTTAATTCCGATGCAATTTCTGTGTTTCATCGTCAATGGGAAGGTCCAATGGATACAGTAAACCTGCAGAGGTGCATCGGAATGTAAAACTGGTAACACAGGAAACGCACAAAGCATAGACAATAGAAAGACACACTCTTCCTGCACTTAAGTCAACATTGCGTCCATTATATTTAATTCCGATGCAATGTCTGTGTTTCATCGTCAGTGTGAAGGTCGAATGGATACAGTAAAGCTGCAGAGCTGCATCGAAATGTAAAACTGGTGACAAAGGAAACGCCCAAATCATACACCGTAAGATGTCTCAGTTATCTTGTACTTAAGTCGGCGTTGTGTCTCTTATATTTAATTCCGATGCAATTTCTGTGTTTCATCGTCACTGTGAAGGTCCAAGGGATACAGTAAACCTGCAGAGGTGCATCAAAATGTAAAACTGATGACACAATAAATGCTCAAAACGTAGACAGTAGGAAGACCCAGCCTTCCTGTACCTAAGTCGGCATTGTGTCTCTTATATTTAATTCCGATGCAATTTCTGTGTTTCATCGTCAATGGTTAGGCCCAATGGATACAGTGAACCTGCAGAGGTGCATTGGAATGTAAAACTGGTGACAAAGGTAACGTTCAAATCATACGCCGTAAGATGACTCAGTTTTCTTGTACTTAAGTCGGCGTTGTGTCTCTTATATTTAATTCCGATTCAATTTCTGTGTTTCATCGTCAATGGGAAGGTCCAATGGATACAGTAAACCTGCAGAGGAGCATCGGAATGTAAAACTGGTGACACAGGAAACGCAAAAAGCATAGACAATAGAAAGACACACTCTTCCTGTACTTAAGTCGGCATTTTGTCCTTTACATTTAATCCTGATGCATTTTCTGTGTTTCATCGTCAATGGGAAAGTCGAATAGATACAGTAGACCTGCAGAGGTGCATCGGAATGTAAAACTGATGACACAGGAAACGCTCAAAACATAGACAGTAGGAAGACTCAGATTTCCTGTACATATGTCGGCAGCATTGTGTCTCTTATATTTAATTCCGATGCAATTTCTGTGTTTCATCGTCAATGGGAAGGTCGATGGGAAACAGTATACCTGCAGAAGTGCATCGGAATGTAAAACTGGTGACACAGGAAAAGCTCAAAACATAGACAGTAGGAAGACTCAGTCTTCCTGTACTTAAGACGTCATTGTGTCTCTTATATTTAATTCCGATGCCATTTCTGTGTTTCATAGCCAATGGGAAGGTCCAAGGAACACAGTAAACGTGCAGAGGTGCATCGGAATTTAAAACTGGTGACACTGGATAAGCTCAAAACATAGACCGTAAGAAGACTCAGTTTTCTTGTTCTTAAGTCGGCGTTGTGTCTCTTATATTTAGTTCGGATGTAATTCCGGTGTTTCATCGTCACTGTATAGGTCCAATGGATACAATAAACCTGCAGAGGTGCATCGGAATGTAAAACTGGTGACACAGGAACGGTCAAAGCTTAGACAGTAGGAAGACTCAGTCTTCCTGTACTTCAGTCGGCATTGTGTCTCTTATATTTAATTCCTATGCCATTTCTGTGTTTCATCGCCAATGGGAAGGTCCAAGGGATACAGTAAACCTGCAGAGGTGCATCGGAATGTAAAACTGGTGATACAAAACACGCTCAAAACGTAGACAGTAGGAAGACTCAGTCTTCCTTTACTTAAGTCTGCAAGGTGTCTCTTATATTTAATTCCGATGCAATTTCTGTGTTTCATCGTCAATGGGAAAGGCGATGGGAAACAGTATACCTGCGGAAGTGCATCGGAATGTAAAACTGGTGACACAGGAGACTCTCAAAGGATAGACAGTAGGAAGACTCAGTCTTCCTGTACTTAAGTCGGCATTGTGTCTCTTATATTTAATTCCGATGCAATTTCTGTGTTTCATCGTCACTGTGAAGGTCCAATGGATACAGTAAACATGCAGAGGTGCATCGGAATGTAAAACTGGTGACACAGGAAACGCTCAAAACATAGACAGTAGGAAGACTCAGTCTTCCTGTACTTAAGACGTCATTGTGTCTCTTATATTTAATTCCGATGCCATTTCTGTGTTTCATCGTCAATGGGAAAGTCGAAGGGAAACAGTATACCTGCAGAGGTGCATCGAAATGTAAAACTGGTGACAAAGGAGACGCTCAAAGCATAGACAGTAGGAAGACTCAATGTTCCTGTACTTATGTCGGCATTGTGTCTCTTATATTTAATTCCGATGCAATTTCTGTGTTTCATCGTTACTGTGAAGGTCCAATGGATACAGTAAACATGCAGAGGTGCATCGGAATGTAAAACTGGTGACACAGGAAACGCTCAAAACATAGACAGTAGGAAGACTCAGTCTTCCTGTACTTAAGACGTCATTGTGTCTCTTATATTTAATTCCGATGCCATTTCTGTGTTTCATCGTCAATGGGAAAGTCGAAGGGAAACAGTATACCTGCAGAGGTGCATCGAAATGTAAAACTGGTGACAAAGGAGACGCTCAAAGCATAGACAGTAGGAAGACTCAATGTTCCTGTACTTATGTCGGCATTCTGTCTCTTATATTTTATTCCGATGCTATTTCTGTGTTTCATCGTCAATGGGAAGGTCCAATGGATACAGTAAACCTGCAGAGGTGCATCGGAATGTAAAACTGGTGACACAGGAAGCGGTCAAAGCATAGACCCTAAGAAGACTCAGTTTTCTTGTACTGAAGTCGGCATTGTGTCTCTTATATTTAATTAGATGCAATTTCTGTGTTTCACCGTCACTGTGAAGGTCCAAGGGATACAGTAAAACTGCAGAGGTGCATCAAAATGTAAAACTGATGACACAGGAAACGCTCAAAACATATACAGTAGGAAGACTTAGTGTCCCTGTACCTACGTCGGCATTGTGTCTCTTATATTTAATTCCGATGCAATTTCTGTGTTTCATCGTCACTGTGAAGATCCAAGGGATACAGTAAACCTGCAGAGGTGGATCAAAATGTAAAACTGATGACACAGGAACTGCTCAAAACGTAGACAGTAGGAAGACTCAGCCTTCCTGTACCTAAGTCGGCATTGTGTCTCTTATATTTAATTCCTATGCAATTACTGTGTTTCATCGTCATTGTGAAGGTCCAATGGATACAGTAAACATGCAGAGGTGCATCGGAATGTAAAACTGGTGACACAGGAAACGCTCAAAACATAGACAGTAGGAAGACTCAGCCTTCCTGTCCTTAAGTCGGCATTCTGTCTCTTATATTTAATTCCGATGCTATTTCTGTGTTTCATCGTCAATGGGAAGGTCCAATGGATACAGTAAACCTGCAGAGGTGCATCGGAATGTAAAACTGGTGACACAGGAAGCGGCCAAAGCATAGACCCTAAGAAGACTCAATTTTCTTGTACTGAAGTCGGCATTGTGTCTCTTATATTTAATTTGATGCAATTTCTGTGTTTCATCGTCATTGCGAAGATCCAAGAGACACAGTAAACCTGCAGAGGTGCATCGGAATGTAAAACCGGTGACACAGGAAGCGCTCAAATCATAGACCGTAAGAAGACCCAGTTTTCTTGTACTTAAGTCGGCATTGTGTCTCTTATTTTTAATTCCGATGCAATTTCTGTGTTTCATCGTCACTGTGAAGATCAAAGGGATACAGTAAACCTGCAGAGGTGCATCAAAATGTAAAACTGATGACACAGGAAATGCTCAAAACGTAGACATTGGGAAGACTCAGCCTTCCTCTACCTAAGTCGGCATTGTGTCTTTTATATTTAATTCCGATGCAATTTCTGTGTTTCATTGTCAATGGGAAGGTCCAAGGGATATAGTGAACCTCCAGAGGTGCATTGGAATGTACAACTGGTGACAAAGGTAACGCTCAAATCATTCACCGTAAGATGACTCAGTTTTCTTGTACTTAAGTCGGCGTTGTGTCTCTTATATTTAATTCCGATGCAATTTCTGTGTTTCATCGTCAATGCGAAGATCCAAGGGATACAGTATACCTGCAGAGGTGCATCAAAATGTAAAACTGATGACACAGGAAATGCTCAAAACGTAGACAGTAGGAAGACTCAACCTTCCTGTACCTAAGTCGGCATTGTGTCTCTTATATTTAATTCCGATGCAATTTCTGTGTTTCATCGTCAATGGGAAGGCCCAATGGATACAGTGAACCTGCAGAGGTGCATTGGAATGTAAAACTGGTGACAAAGGTAACGCTCAAATCATACGCCGTAAGATGATTCAGTTTTCTTGTACTTAAGTCGGCGTTGTGTCTCTTATATTTAGTTCGGATGTAATTCCGGTGTTTCATCGTCACTGTAAAGGTCCAATGGATACAATAAACCTGCAGAGGTGCATCGGAATGTAAAACTGGTGACACAGGAACGGTCAAAGCATAGACCCTAAGAAGACTCAGTTTTCTTGTACTGAAGTCAGCATTGTGTCTCTTATATTTAATTTGATGCATTTTCTGTGCTTCACCGTCACTGTGAAGGTCCAAGGGATACAGTAAACCTGCAGAGGTGCATCAAAATGTAAAACTGATGACAGGAAATGCTCTAAACGTAGACAGTAGGAAGACTCACTCTTCCTGTACCTAAATCGGCATTGTGTCTCTTATATTTAATTCTGATGGAATTTCTGTGTTTCATCGTCAATGGGAAGGTCCAAGGGATACAGTGAACCTGCAGAGGTGCATTGGAATGTAAAACTGGTAACAGAGGAAACGCTCAAATCATACACCGTAAGAAGACTCAGTTTTCTTGTACTTAAGTCGGCGTTGTGACTCTTACATTTAATTCCGATGCAATTTCTGTGTTTCATCGTCAATGGGAAGGTCCCATGGATACAGTAAACCTGCAGAGGTGCATCGGAATGCAAAACTGGTGACACAGGAAACGCTCAAAGCATAGATAGTAGGAAGACTCAGTCTTCCTGTACTTAAGTCGGCATTTTGCCCTTATATTTAATTCCGATGCAATTTCTGTGCTTCATCGTCAATGGGACGGTCGAATGGATACAGTAAACCTGCAGAGGTGCATCGGAATGAAAACAGATGACACAGGAAACGCTCAAAACATAGACAGTAGGAAGACTCAGTCTTCCTGTAATATGTCGGCAGCATTGTTTCTCTTATATTTAATTCCGATGCAATTTCTGTGTTTCATCGTCAATGGGACGGTCGAAGGGAAACAGTACACCTGCAGAGGTGCATCGGAATGTAAAACTGGTGACAAGGGAAATGCTCAAATCATAGACAGTAGGAAGACACAGTCTTTCTGTACTTAAGTCGGCATTGTGTCTCTTATATCTAATTCCGATGCAATTTCTGTGTTTCATCGTCACTGTGAAGGTCCAAGATATACAGTAAACCTGCAGAGGTGCATCGGAATGTGAAATTGTGGACGCAGGAAACGCTCAAAACATAGACAGTAGGAAGACTCAATCTTCCTGTACTTAAGTCGGCATTGTGTCTCTTATATTTAATTCCGATGCATTTTCTGTGTTTCATCGTCAATGGGAAGGTCCAAGGGATACAGTAACCCTACAGAGGTGCATCGGAATGTAAAACTGGTGACACAGGAAGCGCTCATAACATAGACCCTAAGAAGACTCAGTTTTCTTGTACTTAAGTCGGCATTGTATCTTTTATATTTAATTCCGATGCAATTTCTGTGTTTCATCGTCAATGGGAAAGTCGAAGGGAAACAATATACGTGCAGAGGTGCATCGGAATGTAAAACTGGTGACACAGGAGACGCTCAAAGCATAGACAGTAGGAGGACTCAGTCTTCCTGTACTTAAGACGGCATTGTGTCTCTTATATTTAATTCCGATGCAATTTCTGTGTTTCATCGTCACTGTGAATGTCCAATGGATACAGTAAACATGCAGAGGTGCATCGGAATGTAAAACTGGTGACACAGGAAGCGCTCATAACATAGACCCTAAGAAGACTCAGTTTTCTTGAATTTAAGTCTGCATTGTGTCTTTTATATTTAATTCCGATGCAATTTCTGTGTTTTGTCGTCAATGGGAAGATCCAAGGGATTCAGTAAACCTGCAGTGGTGCATCGGAATGTAAAACTGATGACACAGGAAACGCTCAAAACATAGATAGTAGGAAGACTTCGTCTCCCTGTACCTAAGTCGGCATTGTGTCTCTTATATTTAATTCCGATGCAATTTCTGTGTTTCGTCGTCAATGTGAAGGTACAAGGGATACAGCAAAGCTGCAGAGGTGCATCGGAATGTAAAACTGGTAACACAGGATGCGCTCAAATCATGGACCGTAAGAATACTCAGTTTACTTGTACTTAAGTCGGCATTGTGGCTCTTATACTTAATTCCGATGCAATTTCTGTGTTTCATCGTCACTGTGAAGATCAAAGGGATACAGTAAACCTGCAGAGGTGCATCAAAATGTAAAACTGATGACACAGGAAATGCTCAAAACGTAGACAGTAGGAAGACTCAACCTTCCTGTACCTAAGTCGGCATTGTGTCTCTTATATTTAATTCCGATGCAATTTCTGTGTTTCATCGTAATGGGAAGGCCCAATGGATACAGTGAACCTGCAGAGGTGCATTGGAATGTAAAACTGGTGACAAAGGTAACGCTCAAATCATACGCCGTAAGATGATTCAGTTTTCTTGTACTTAAGTCGGCGTTGTGTCTCTTATATTTAGTTCGGATGTAATTCCGGTGTTTCATCGTCACTGTAAAGGTCCAATGGATACAATAAACCTGCAGAGGTGCATCGGAATGTAAAACTGGTGACACAGGAACGGTCAAAGCATAGACCCTAAGAAGACTCAGTTTTCTTGTACTGAAGTCAGCATTGTGTCTCTTATATTTAATTTGATGCATTTTCTGTGCTTCACCGTCACTGTGAAGGTCCAAGGGATACAGTAAACCTGCAGAGGTGCATCAAAATGTAAAACTGATGACAGGAAATGCTCTAAACGTAGACAGTAGGAAGACTCACTCTTCCTGTACCTAAATCGGCATTGTGTCTCTTATATTTAATTCCGATGCAATTTCTGTGTTTCATCGTCAATGGGAAGGCCCAATGGATACAGTGAACCTGCAGAGGTGCATTGGAATGTAAAACTGGTGACAAAGGTAACGCTCAAATCATACGCCGTAAGATGATTCAGTTTTCTTGTACTTAAGTCGGCGTTGTGTCTCTTATATTTAGTTCGGATGTAATTCCGGTGTTTCATCGTCACTGTAAAGGTCCAATGGATACAATAAACCTGCAGAGGTGCATCGGAATGTAAAACTGGTGACACAGGAACGGTCAAAGCATAGACCCTAAGAAGACTCAGTTTTCTTGTACTGAAGTCGGCATTGTGTCTCTTATATTTAATTCTGATGGAATTTCTGTGTTTCATCGTCAATGGGAAGGTCCAAGGGATACAGTGAACCTGCAGAGGTGCATTGGAATGTAAAACTGGTAACAGAGGAAACGCTCAAATCATACACCGTAAGAAGACTCAGTTTTCTTGTACTTAAGTCGGCGTTGTGTCTCATATCTTTAATTCCGATGTAATTCCGGTGTTTCACCGTCAATGGGAAAGTCCAATGGATACAGTAAACCTGCAGAGGTGCATTGGAATGTAAAACTGGTGACGCAGGAAAGGCTCAAAACATAGACAGTAGGAAGACTCAGTCTTCCTTTACTTAAGTCGGCATGGTGTCTCTTATATTTAATTCCGATGTAAATTCTGTGTTTCATCGTCAATGGAAGGTCCAATGGATACAGTAAACCAGCAGAGGTGCATCGGAATGTAAAACTGGTGACACAGGAGACGCTCAAAGCATAGACCGTAAGAAGACACAGTTTTCTTGTACTTATGTCGGCATTGTGTCTCTTATATTTAATTCCGATGCAATTTCTGTGCTTCATCGTCAATGCTAAGATCCAAGAGATAACGTAAACCTGCAGAGGTGCAACAAAATGTAAAACTGATGACACAGGAACTGCTCAAAACGTAGACAGTAGGAAGACTCAGCCTTCCTGTACCTAAGTCGGCATTGTGTCTCTTATATTTAATTCCGATGCAATTTCTGTGTTTCATCGTTACTGTGAAGGTCCAATGGATACAGTAAACATGCAGAGGTGCATCGGAATGTAAAACTGGTGACACAGGAAACGCTCAAAACATAGACAGTAGGAAGACTCAGTCTTCCTGTACTTAAGACGTCATTGTGTCTCTTATATTTAATTCCGATGCCATTTCTGTGTTTCATCGTCAATGGGAAAGTCGAAGGGAAACAGTATACCTGCAGAGGTGCATCGAAATGTAAAACTGGTGACAAAGGAGACGCTCAAAGCATAGACAGTAGGAAGACTCAATGTTCCTGTACTTATGTCGGCATTCTGTCTCTTATATTTTATTCCGATGCTATTTCTGTGTTTCCTCGTCAATGGGAAGGTCCAATGGATACAGTAAACCTGCAGAGGTGCATCGGAATGTAAAACTGGTGACACAGGAAGCGGTCAAAGCATAGACCCTAAGAAGACTCAGTTTTCTTGTACTGAAGTCGGCATTGTGTCTCTTATATTTAATTAGATGCAATTTCTGTGTTTCACCGTCACTGTGAAGGTCCAAGGGATACAGTAAACCTGCAGAGGTGCATCAAAATGTAAAACTGATGACACAGGAAACGCTCAAAACATATACAGTAGGAAGACTTAGTGTCCCTGTACCTACGTCGGCATTGTGTCTCTTATATTTAATTCCGATGCAATTTCTGTGTTTCATCGTCACTGTGAAGATCCAAGGGATACAGTAAACCTGCAGAGGTGGATCAAAATGTAAAACTGATGACACAGAAACTGCTCAAAACGTAGACAGTAGGAAGACTCAGCCTTCCTGTACCTAAGTCGGCATTGTGTCTCTTATATTTAATTCCTATGCAATTACTGTGTTTCATCGTCATTGTGAAGGTCCAATGGATACAGTAAACATGCAGAGGTGCATCGGAATGTAAAACTGGTGACACAGGAAACGCTCAAAACATAGACAGTAGGAAGACTCAGCCTTCCTGTCCTTAAGTCGGCATTCTGTCTCTTATATTTAATTCCCATGCTATTTCTGTGTTTCATCGTCAATGGGAAGGTCCAATGGATACAGTAAACCTGCAGAGGTGCATCGGAATGTAAAACTGGTGACACAGGAAGCGGCCAAAGCATAGACCCTAAGAAGACTCAATTTTCTTGTACTGAAGTCGGCATTGTGTCTCTTATATTTAATTTGATGCAATTTCTGTGTTTCATCGTCATTGCGAAGATCCAAGAGACACAGTAAACCTGCAGAGGTGCATCGGAATGTAAAACCGGTGACACAGGAAGCGCTCAAATCATAGACCGTAAGAAGACCCAGTTTTCTTGTACTTAAGTCGGCATTGTGTCTCTTATTTTTAATTCCGATGCAATTTCTGTGTTTCATCGTCACTGTGAAGATCAAAGGGATACAGTAAACCTGCAGAGGTGCATCAAAATGTAAAACTGATGACACAGGAAATGCTCAAAACGTAGACATTGGGAAGACTCAGCCTTCCTCTACCTAAGTCGGCATTGTGTCTTTTATATTTAATTCCGATGCAATTTCTGTGTTTCATCGTCAATGGGAAGGTCCAAGGGATATAGTGAACCTCCAGAGGTGCATTGGAATGTAAAACTGGTGACAAAGGTAACGCTCAAATCATACACCGTAAGATGACTCAGTTTTCTTGTACTTAAGTCGGCGTTGTGTCTCTTATATTTAATTCCGATGCAATTTCTGTGTTTCATCGTCAATGCGAAGATCCAAGGGATACAGTATACCTGCAGAGGTGCTTCTGAACGTAAAACTGGTGACACAGGAATCGCTCAAAACATAGACAGTAGGAATACTCAGCCTTCCTGTTCTTATGTCGGCATTGTGTCTCTTATATTTAATTCCGATGCTATTTCTGTGTTGCATCGTCAATGGGAAGGTCCAATGGATACAGTAAACCTGCAGAGGTGCATCGGAATGTGAAATTGTGGACGCAGGAAACGCTCAAAACATAGACAGTAGGAAGACTCAATCTTCCTGTACTTAAGTCGGCATTGTGTCTCTTATATTTAATTCCGATGCATTTTCTGTGTTTCATCGCCAATGGGAAGGTCCAAGGGATACAGTAACCCTACAGAGGTGCATCGGAATGTAAAACTGGTGACACAGGAAGCGCTCATAACATAGACCCTAAGAAGACTCAGTTTTCTTGTACTTAAGTCGGCATTGTATTTTTTATATTTAATTCCGATGCAATTTCTGTGTTTCATCGTCAATGGGAAAGTCGAAGGGAAACAATATACGTGCAGAGGTGCATCGGAATGTAAAACTGGTGACACAGGAGACGCTCAAAGCATAGACAGTAGGAAGACTCAGTCTTCCTGTACTTAAGACGGCATTGTGTCTCTTATATTTAATTCCGATGCAATTTCTGTGTTTCATCGTCACTGTGAATGTCCAATGGATACAGTAAACATGCAGAGGTGCATCGGAATGTAAAACTGGTGACACAGGAAGCGCTCATAACATAGACCCTAAGAAGACTCAGTTTTCTTGAATTTAAGTCTGCATTGTGTCTTTTATATTTAATTCCGATGCAATTTCTGTGTTTTGTCGTCAATGGGAAGATCCAAGGGATTCAGTAAACCTGCAGTGGTGCATCGGAATGTAAAACTGATGACACAGGAAACGCTCAAAACATAGATAGTAGGAAGACTTCGTCTCCCTGTACCTAAGTCGGCATTGTGTCTCTTATATTTAATTCCGATGCAATTTCTGTGTTTCGTCGTCAATGTGAAGGTACAAGGGATACAGCAAAGCTGCAGAGGTGCATCGGAATGTAAAACTGGTAACACAGGATGCGCTCAAATCATGGACCGTAAGAATACTCAGTTTACTTGTACTTAAGTCGGCATTGTGTCTCTTATACTTAATTCCGATGCAATTTCTGTGTTTCATCGTCACTGTGAAGATCAAAGGGATACAGTAAACCTGCAGAGGTGCATCAAAATGTAAAACTGATGACACAGGAAATGCTCAAAACGTAGATAGTAGGAAGACTCAACCTTCCTGTACCTAAGTCGGCATTGTGTCTCTTATATTTAATTCCGATGCAATTTCTGTGTTTCATCGTCAATGGGAAGGCCCAATGGATACAGTGAACCTGCAGAGGTGCATTGGAATGTAAAACTGGTGACAAAGGTAACGCTCAAATCATACGCCGTAAGATGATTCAGTTTTCTTGTACTTAAGTCGGCGTTGTGTCTCTTATATTTAGTTCGGATGTAATTCCGGTGTTTCATCGTCACTGTAAAGGTCCAATGGATACAATAAACCTGCAGAGGTGCATCGTAATGTAAAACTGGTGACACAGGAACGGTCAAAGCATAGACCCTAAGAAGACTCAGTTTTCTTGTACTGAAGTCAGCATTGTGTCTCTTATATTTAATTTGATGCATTTTCTGTGCTTCACCGTCACTGTGAAGGTCCAAGGGATACAGTAAACCTGCAGAGGTGCATCAAAATGTAAAACTGATGACAGGAAATGCTCTAAACGTAGACAGTAGGAAGACTCACTCTTCCTGTACCTAAATCGCCATTGTGTCTCTTATATTTAATTCTGATGGAATTTCTGTGTTTCATCGTCAATGGGAAGGTCCAATGGATACAATAAACCTGCAGAGGAGCATCGGAATGTAAAACTGGTGACACAGGAAACGCACAAAACATAGACAATAGAAAGACACACTCTACCTGTACTTAAGCCGACATTGTGTCTCTTATATTTAATACCGATGCAATTTCTGTGTTTCATCGTCACGGTGAAGGTCCAATGAATACAGTAAACATGCAGAGGTGCATCGGAATCTAAAACTGGTGACACAGGAAACGCTCAAAACATAGACAGTAGGAAGACTCAGCCTTCCTGTTCTGAAGTCGGCATTGTGTCTCTTATATTTAATTCCGATGGTATTTCTGTGTTTCATCGTCAATGGGAAGGTCCAATGGATACAGTAAACCTGCAGAGGTGCATCGGAATGTGAAATTGTGGACGCAGGAAACGCTCAAAACATAGACAGTAGGAAGACTCAATCTTCCTGTACTTAAGTCGGCATTGTGTCTCTTATATTTAATTCCGATGCAATTTCTGAGTTTCACCGTCAATGGGAATGTCCAAGGGATACAGTGAACATGCTGAGGTGCATTGGAATGTAAAAATGGTGACAAAGGAAACGCTCAAATCATACACCATAAGATGACTCAGTTTTCTTGTACTTAAGTCGGCGTTGTGTCTCTTATATTTAATTCCGATGCAATTTCTGTGTTTCATCGTCAATGGGAAGATCCAATGGATACAGTTAACCTGCAGAGGTGCATCGGAATGCAAAACTGGTAACACAGGAATCGCTCAAAGCATAGACAGTAGGAAGACTCAGTCTTCCTGTACTTAAGTCGGCATTTTGCCCTTATACTTAATTCCGATGCAATTTCTGTGCTTCATCGTCAATGGGAATGTCGAATGGATACAGTAAACCTGCAGAAGTGCATCGGAATCTAAAACAGATTAACCAGGAAACGCTCAAAACATAGACAGTAGGAAGACTCAGTCCTCCTGTAATATGTCGGCTGCATTGTTTCTCTTATATTTGATTTCGATGCAATTTCTGTGTTTCATCGTCAATGGGAAGGTCGAAGGGAAACAGTATACCTGCAGAGGTGCATCGGAATGTAAAACTGGTGGCAAGGGAAACGCTCAAAACATAGACAGTAGGAAGACACAGTCTTTCTGTACTTAAGTCGGCATTGTGTCTCTTATATTTAATTCCGATGCAATTTCTGTGTTTCAACGTCACTGTGAAGGTCCAAGGGATACAGTAAACGTGCAGAGGGGCATCGGAATGTAAAACTGGTGACGCAGGAAACGCTCAACTCATAGACAGTAGGAAGACTCAATGTTCCTGTACTTATGTAGGCATTGTGTCTCTTATATTTAATTCCGATGCAATTTCGGTGTTTCATCGACGATGCGAAGATCCAAGGGATACAGTATACTTGCAGAGGTGCATCGGAATGTAAAACTGGTGACACAGGAAACGCTCAAAACATAGACAGTAGGAAGACTCAGCCTTCCTGTCCTTAAGTCGGCATTCTGTCTCTTATATTTAATTCCGATGCTGTGTTTCATCGTCAATGGCAAGGTCCAATGGATACAGTAAACCTGCACAGGTGCATCGGAATGTAAACCGGTGACACAGGAAGCGCTCAAATCATAGACTGTAGGAAGACCCAGTTTTCTTGTACTTAAGTGGGCATTGTGTCTCTTATATTTAATTCCTATGCAATTTCTGTGTTTCATCGTCAATGGGAAGGTCCAAGGGATACAATGAACCTGCAGAGGTGCATTGGAATGTGAAACTGGTGACAAAGGTAACGCTCAAATCATACACCGTAAGATGACTCAGTTTTCTTGTACTTATGCCGGCGTTGTGCCTCTTATATTTAATTCCGATGCAATTTCTGTGTTTCATCGTCAATGGGAAGGTCCAATGGATACAGTAAACCTGCAGAGGTGCATCGGAATGTGAAATTGTGGACGCAGGAAACGCTCAAAACATAGACAGTAGGAAGACTCAATCTTCCTGTACTTAAGTCGGCATTGTGTCTCTTAAATTTAATTCCAATGCAATTTCTGTGTTTCAACGTCACTGTGAAGGTTCAAGGGATACAGTAAACGTGCAGAGGGGCATCGGAATGTAAAACTGGTGACACAGGAAAGGCTCAAAACATAGACAGTAGGAAGACTAAGTCTTCCTTTACTTAAGTCGGCATGGTGTCTCTTATATTTAATTCCGATACAAATTCTGTGTTTCATCGTCACTGTGAAGGTCCAATGGATACAGTAAACATGCAGAGGTGCATCGGAATGTAAAATTGGTGACACAGGAAACGCTCAAAACATAGACGGTATGAAGACTCAGTCTTCCTGTACTTAAGACGTCATTGTGTCTCTTATATTTAATTCCTATGCAATTTCTGTGTTTCATCGTCAATGGGAAGGTCCAAGGGATACAATGAACCTGCAGAGGTGCATTGGAATGTGAAACTGGTGACAAAGGTAATGCTCAAATCATACACCGTAAGATGACTCAGTTTTCTTGTAATTAAGTCGGCGTTGTGTCTCTTATATTTTATTCCGATGCAATTTCTGTGTTTCATCGTCAATGGGAAGGTCCAATGGATACAGTAAACCAGCAGAGGAGCATCGGAATGTAAAACTGGTGACACAGGAAACGCACAAAACATAGACAATAGAAAGACACATTCTTCCTGTACTTAAGCCGACATTGTGTCTCTTATATTTAATTCCGATGCAATTTCTGTGTTTCATCGTCACTGTGAAGGTCCAATGCATACAGTAAACATGCAGAGGTGCATCGGAATCTAAAACTGGTGACACAGGAAACGCTCAAAACATAGACAGTAGGAAGACTCAGTCTTCCTGTTCTTAAGACGTCATTGTGTCTCTTATTTTTAATGCCGAAGCAATTTCTGTGTTTCATCGCCAATGGGAAGGTCCAAGGGACACAGTAAACCTGCAGAGGTGCATCTGAATTTAAAACTGGTGACACTGGAAACGCTCAAAACATAGACCGTAAGCAGACTCAGTTTTCTCGTACTTAAGTCGGCGTTGTGTCTCTTATATTTAATTCCGATGCAATTTCTGTGTTTCATCGTCAATGGGAAGGTCCAATGGATACGGTAAAAATGCAGAGGAGCATCGGAATGTAAAACTGGTAACACAGGAAACGCACAAAACATAGACAATAGAAAGACACACTCTTCCTGTACTTAAGCCGACATTGTGTCTCTTATATTTAATTCCGATGCAATTTCTGTGTTTCATCGTCAACGCCAAGATCCAAGGGATACAGTAAACCTGCAGAGGTGCATCTGAATGTAAAACTGGTGACACAGGAAACGCTCAAAACATAGACAGTAGGAAGACTCAGCCTTCCTGTTCTTAAGTCGGCATTGTGTCTCTTATATTTAATTTCGACGGTATTTCTGTGTTTCATCGTCAATGGGAAGGTCCAATGGATACAGTAAACTTGCAGAGGTGCATCGGAATGTGAAATTGTGGACGCAGGAAACGCTCAAAACATAGACAGTAGGAAGACACAATCTTCCTGTACTTAAGTCGGCATTGTGTCTCTTATATTTAATTCCGATGCAATTTCTGTGTTTCACCGTCAATGGGAAGGTCCAAGGGATACAGTGAACCTGCAGAGGTGCATTGGAATGTAAAAGTGGTGACAAAGGAAACGCTCAAATCATACACCATAAGATGACTCAGTTTTCTTGTACTTAAGTCGGCGTTGTGTCTCTTATATTTAATTCCGATGCAATTTCTGTGTTTCATCGTCAATGGGAAGGTCCAATGGATACAGTTAACCTGCAGAGGTGCATCGGAATGCAAAACTGGTGACACAGGAAACGATTAAAGCATAGACAGTAGGAAGACTCAGTCTTCCTGTACTGAAGTCGGCATTGTGTCTCTTATATTTAATTCCGATGCAAAATCTGTGTTTCATCGTCACTGTGAAGGTCCAATGGATACAGTAAACATACAGAGGTGCATCGGAATGTAAAATTGGTGACACAGGAAACGCTCAAAACATAGACGGTATGAAGACTCAGTCTTCCTGTACTTAAGACGTCATTGTTTCTCTTATATTTAATTCCGATGCCATTTCTGTGTTTCATCGTCAATGGGAAGGCCCAATGGATGTAGTAAATCTGCAGAGGTGCATCGGAATGTAAAACTGGTGATACAGGACACGCTCAAATCATAGACAGTAGGAACACTCAGTCTTCCTTTACTTAAGTGTGAATGGTGTCCCTTATATTTAATTCCGATGCAATTTCTGTGTTTCATCGTCAATGGGAAAGTCCAATGGATACAGTAAACCTGCAGAGGTGCATCGGAATGTAAAACTGGTGACGCAGGAAACGCTCAAAACATAGACAGTAGGAAGACACAGCCTTCCTGTCCTTAAGTCGGCATTCTGTCTCTTATATTTAATTCCGATGCTATTTCCGTGCTTCATCGTCAATGGGAAGGCCCAATGGATGTAGTAAATCTGCAGAGGTGCATCGGAATGTAAAACTGGTGACACAGGAAGCGGTCAAAGCATAGACCCTAAGAAGACTCAGTTTTCTTGTACTGAAGTCGGCATTGTGTCTCTTATATTTAATTTGATGCAATTTCTGTGTTTCATCGTCATTGCGAAGATCCAAGAGATACAGTAAACCTGCAGAGGTGCATCGGAATGTAAAACCGGTGACACAGGAAGCGCTCAAATCATAGACCGTAAGAAGACCCAGTTTTCTTCTACTTAAGTCGGCATCGTGTCTCTTATATTTAATTCCGATGCGATTTCTGTGTTTCATCGTCACTGTGAAGATCCAAGGGATACAGTAAACCTGCAGAGGTGCATCAAAATGTAAAACTGATGACACAGGAACTGCTCAAAACGTAGACAGTAGGAAGACTCAGCCTTCCTGTTCCTAAGTCGGCATTGTGTCTCTTATATTTAATTCCTATGCAATTTCTGTGTTTCATCGTCACTGTGAAGGTCCAATGGATACAGTAAACATGCAGAGGTGCATCGGAATGTAAAACTGGTGACACAGGAAACGCTCAAAACATAGACAGTAGGAAGACTCAGTCTTCCTGTACTTAAGACGTCATTGTGTCTCTTATATTTAATTCCGATGCCATTTCTGTGTTTCATCGCCAATGGGAAGGTCCAAGGGACGCAGCAAACCTGCAGAGGTGCATCGGAATTTAAAACTGGTGACACTGGAAACGCTCAAAACATAGACCGTAAGAGGACTCAGTTTTCTTGTACTTAAGTCGGCGTTGTGTCTCATATATTTAATTCCGATGTAATTCCGGTGTTTCATCGTCAATGGGGAAGTCCAATGGATACAGAAAACCTGCAGAGGTGCATCGGAATGTAAAACTGGTGACGCAGGAAACGCTCAACACATAGACAGTAGGAAGACTCAATGTTCCTGTACTTATGTCGGCATTGTGTCTCTTATATTTAATTCCGATGCAATTTCGGTGTTTCATCGTCAATGCGAAGATCCAAGGGATCCAGTATACTTGCAGAGGTGCATCGGAATGTAAAACTGGTGACACAGGAAACGCTCAAAACATAGACAGTAGGAAGACTCAGCCTTCCTGTCCTTAAGTCGGCATTCTGTCTCTTATATTTAATTCCGATGCTATTTCTGTGTTTCATCGTCAATGGGAAGGTCCAATGGATACAGTAAACCTGCAGAGGTGCATCGGAATGTAAAACTGGTGACACAGGAAGCGGTCAAAGCATAGACCTTAAGTAGACTCAGTTTTCTTGTACTGAAGTGGGCATTGTGTCTCTAATATTTAATTTGATGCAATTTCTGTGTTTTACCGTCACTGTGAAAGTCCAAGGGATACAGTAAACCTGCAGAGGTGCATCAAAATGTAAAACTGATGACACAGGATACGCTCAAAACATAGACAGTAGGAAGACTTAGTCTCCCTGTACCTAAGTCGGCATTGTGTCTCTTATATTTAATTCCGATGCAATTTCTGTGTCTCGTCGTCAATGGGAAGGTCCAAGGGATACAGTAAAGTTGCACAGGTGCATCGGAATGTAAACCGGTGACACAGGAAGCGCTCAAATCATAGACTGTAAGAAGACCCAGTTTTCTTGTACTTAAGTCGGCATTGTGTCTCTTATATTTAATTCCGATGCAATTTCTGTGTTTCATCGTCACTGTGAAGATCCAAGGGATACAGTAAACCTGCAGAGGTGCATCAATATGTAAAACGGATGACACAGGAACTGCTCAAAACGTAGACAGTAGCAAGACTCAGCCTTCCTGTACCTAAGTCGGCATTGTGTCTCTTATATTTAATTCCTATGCAATTTCTGTGTTTCATCGTCAATGGGAAGGTCCAAGGGAAACAATGAACCTGCAGAGGTGCATTGGAATGTGAAACTGGTGACAAAGGTAACGCTCAAATCATACACCGTAAGATGACTCAGTTTCCTTGTACTTAAGCCGGCGTTGTGCCTCTTATATTTAATTCCGATGCAATTTCTGTGTCTCATCGTCAATGGGAAGGTCCAATGGATACAATAAACCTGCAGAGGAGCATCGGAATGTAAAACTGGTGACACAGGAAACGCACAAAACATAGACAATAGAAAGACACACTCTACCTGTACTTAAGCCGACATTGTGTCTCTTATATTTAATACCGATGCAATTTCTGTGTTTCATCGTCACGGTGATGGTCCAATGAATACAGTAAACATGCAGAGGTGCATCGGAATCTAAAACTGGTGACACAGGAAACGCTCAAAACATAGACAGTAGGAAGACTCAGCCTTCCTGTTCTGAAGTCGGCATTGTGTCTCTTATATTTAATTCCGATGGTATTTCTGTGTTTCATCGTCAATGGGAAGGTCCAATGGATACAGTAAACCTGCAGAGGTGCATCGGAATGTGAAATTGTGGACGCAGGAAACGCTCAAAACATAGACAGTAGGAAGACTCAATCTTCCTGTACTGAAGTCGGCATTGTGTCTCTTATATTTAATTCCGATGCAATTTCTGAGTTTCACCGTCAATGGGAATGTCCAAGGGATACAGTGAACATGCAGAGGTGCATTGGAATGTAAAAATGGTGACAAAGGAAACGCTCAAATCATACACCATAAGATGACTCAGTTTTCTTGTACTTAAGTCGGCGTTGTGTCTCTTATATTTAATTCCGATGCAATTTCTGTGTTTCATCGTCAATGGGAAGATCCAATGGATACAGTTAACCTGCAGAGGTGCATCGGAATGCAAAACTGGTAACACAGGAAACGCTTAAAGCATAGACAGTAGGAAGACTCAGTCTTCCTGTACTTAAGTCGGCATTTTGCCCTTATATTTAATTCCGATGCAATTTCTGTGCTTCATCGTCAATGGGAATGTCGAATGGATACAGTAAACCTGCAGAAGTGCATCGGAATCTAAAACAGATGACACAGGAAACGCTCAAAACATAGACAGTAGGAAGACTCAGTCCTCCTGTAATATGTCGGCTGCATTGTTTCTCTTATATTTGATTTCGATGCAATTTCTGTGTTTCATCGTCAATGGGAAGGTCGAAGGGAAACAGTATACCTGCAGAGGTGCATCGGAATGTAAAACTGGTGGCAAGGGAAACGCTCAAACCATAGACAGTAGGAAGACACAGTCTTTCTGTACTTAAGTCGGCATTGTGTCTATTATATTTAATTCCGATGCCATTTCTGTGTTTCATCGCCAATGGGAAGGTCCAAGGGATACAGTAATCCTGCAGAGGTGCATCGGAAAGTAAAACTGGTGATACAGGACACGCTCAAATTATAGACAGTAGGAAGACTCAGTCTTCCTTTACTAAAGTCTGCATGGTGTCCCTTATATTTAATTCCGATGCAATTTCTGTGTTTCATCGTCAATGGGAAGGTCCAATGGATACACTAAACCTGCAGAGGTTCATCGGAATGTAAAACTGGTGACACAGAAAACGCTCAAAACATAGACCGTAAGAAGACTCAGTTTTCTTGTACTTAAGTCGGCGTTGTGTCTCATATATTTAATTCCAATGCAATTTCTGTGTTTCATCGTCAATGGGAAGATCCAATGGATACAGTAAACCTGCAGAGGTGCATCGGAATGTAATACTGGTGACACAGGAAAGGCTCAAAACATAGACAGTAGGAAGACTCAGTCTTCCTTTACTTAAGTCGGCATGGTGTCTCTTATATTTAATTCCAATGTAATTTCTGTGTTTCATCGTCAATGGGAACGTCGAAGGGAAACTGTATACCTGCAGAGGTGCATCGGAATGTAAAACTGGTGACACAGGAGACGCTCAAAGCATAGACAGTAGGAAGACTCAGTCTTCCTGTACTTAAGTCGGCATTGTGTCTCTTATATTTAATTCCGATGCAATTTCTGTGTTTCACCGTCAATGGGAAGGTCCAAGGGATACAGTGAACCTGCAGAGGTGCATTGGAATGTAAAACTGGTGACAAAGGAAACGCTCAAATCATACACCGTAAAATGATTCAGTTTTCTTGTACTTAAGTCGGCGTTGTGCCTCTTATATTTAATTCCGATGCAATTTCTGTGTTTCATCGTCAACGGGAAGGGCCAATGGATACAGTTAACCAGCAAAAGTGCATCGGAATGCAAAACGGGTGACACAGGAAACGCTTAAAGCATAGACAGTAGGAAGACTCAGTCTTCCTGTACTTAAGTCGGCATTTTGCCCTTATATTTAATTACGATGCAATTTCTGTGCTTCATCGTCAATGGGAATGTCGAATGGATACAGTAAACCTGCAGAGGTGCATCGGAATGTGAAACTGGTGACAAAGGTAATGCTCAAATCATACACCGTAAGATGACTCAGTTTTCTTGTAATTAAGTCGGCGTTGTGTCTCTTATATTTTATTCCGATGCAATTTCTGTGTTTCATCGTCAATGGGAAGGTCCAATGGATACAGTAAACCAGCAGAGGAGCATCGGAATGTAAAACTGGTGACACAGGAAACGCACAAAACATAGACAATAGAAAGACACATTCTTCCTGTACTTAAGCCGACATTGTGTCTCTTATATTTAATTCCGATGCAATTTCTGTGTTTCATCGTCACTGTGAAGGTCCAATGCATACAGTAAACATGCAGAGGTGCATCGGAATCTAAAACTGGTGACACAGGAAACGCTCAAAACATAGACAGTAGGAAGACTCAGTCTTCCTGTTCTTAAGACGTCATTGTGTCTCTTATTTTTAATGCCGAAGCAATTTCTGTGTTTCATCGCCAATGGGAAGGTCCAAGGGACACAGTAAACCTGCAGAGGTGCATCTGAATTTAAAACTGGTGACACAGGAAACGCTCAAAACATAGACGGTATGAAGACTCAGTCTTCCTGTACTTAAGACGTCATTGTTTCTCTTATATTTAATTCCGATGCCATTTCTGTGTTTCATCGTCAATGGGAAGGCCCAATGGATGTAGTAAATCTGCAGAGGTGCATCGGAATGTAAAACTGGTGATACAGGACACGCTCAAATCATAGACAGTAGGAACACTCAGTCTTCCTTTACTTAAGTGTGAATGGTGTCCCTTATATTTAATTCCGATGCAATTTCTGTGTTTCATCGTCAATGGGAAAGTCCAATGGATACAGTAAACCTGCAGAGGTGCATCGGAATGTAAAACTGGTGACGCAGGAAACGCTCAAAACATAGACAGTAGGAAGACACAGCCTTCCTGTCCTTAAGTCGGCATTCTGTCTCTTATATTTAATTCCGATGCTATTTCCGTGCTTCATCGTCAATGGGAAGGCCCAATGGATGTAGTAAATCTGCAGAGGTGCATCGGAATGTAAAACTGGTGACACAGGAAGCGGTCAAAGCATAGACCCTAAGAAGACTCAGTTTTCTTGTACTGAAGTCGGCATTGTGTCTCTTATATTTAATTTGATGCAATTTCTGTGTTTCATCGTCATTGCGAAGATCCAAGAGAACAGTAAACCTGCAGAGGTGCATCGGAATGTAAAACCGGTGACACAGGAAGCGCTCAAATCATAGACCGTAAGAAGACCCAGTTTTCTTCTACTTAAGTCGGCATCGTGTCTCTTATATTTAATTCCGATGCGATTTCTGTGTTTCATCGTCACTGTGAAGATCCAAGGGATACAGTAAACCTGCAGAGGTGCATCAAAATGTAAAACTGATGACACAGGAACTGCTCAAAACGTAGACAGTAGGAAGACTCAGCCTTCCTGTACCTAAGTCGGCATTGTGTCTCTTATATTTAATTCCTATGCAATTTCTGTGTTTCATCGTCACTGTGAAGGTCCAATGGATACAGTAAACATGCAGAGGTGCATCGGAATGTAAAACTGGTGACACAGGAAACGCTCAAAACATAGACAGTAGGAAGACTCAGTCTTCCTGTACTTAAGACGTCATTGTGTCTCTTATATTTAATTCCGATGCCATTTCTGTGTTTCATCGCCAATGGGAAGGTCCAAGGGACGCAGCAAACCTGCAGAGGTGCATCGGAATTTAAAACTGGTGACACTGGAAACGCTCAAAACATAGACCGTAAGAGGACTCAGTTTTCTTGTACTTAAGTCGGCGTTGTGTCTCATATATTTAATTCCGATGTAATTCCGGTGTTTCATCGTCAATGGGGAAGTCCAATGGATACAGAAAACCTGCAGAGGTGCATCGGAATGTAAAACTGGTGACGCAGGAAACGCTCAACACATAGACAGTAGGAAGACTCAATGTTCCTGTACTTATGTCGGCATTGTGTCTCTTATATTTAATTCCGATGCAATTTCGGTGTTTCATCGTCAATGCGAATTTCCAAGGGATCCAGTATACTTGCAGAGGTGCATCGGAATGTAAAACTGGTGACACAGGAAACGCTCAAAACATAGACAGTAGGAAGACTCAGCCTTCCTGTCCTTAAGTCGGCATTCTGTCTCTTATATTTAATTCCGATGCTATTTCTGTGTTTCATCGTCAATGGGAAGGTCCAATGGATACAGTAAACCTGCAGAGGTGCATCGGAATGTAAAACTGGTGACACAGGAAGCGGTCAAAGCATAGACCTTAAGAAGACTCAGTTTTCTTGTACTGAAGTGGGCATTGTGTCTCTAATATTTAATTTGATGCAATTTCTGTGTTTTACCGTCACTGTGAAAGTCCAAGGGATACAGTAAACCTGCAGAGGTGCATCAAAATGTAAAACTGATGACACAGGATACGCTCAAAACATAGACAGTAGGAAGACTTAGTCTCCCTGTACCTAAGTCGGCATTGTGTCTCTTATATTTAATTCCGATGCAATTTCTGTGTCTCGTCGTCAATGGGAAGGTCCAAGGGATACAGTAAAGTTGCACAGGTGCATCGGAATGTAAACCGGTGACACAGGAAGCGCTCAAATCATAGACTGTAAGAAGACCCAGTTTTCTTGTACTTAAGTCGGCATTGTGTCTCTTATATTTAATTCCGATGCAATTTCTGTGTTTCATCGTCACTGTGAAGATCCAAGGGATACAGTAAACCTGCAGAGGTGCATCAATATGTAAAACGGATGACACAGGAACTGCTCAAAACGTAGACAGTAGCAAGACTCAGCCTTCCTGTACCTAAGTCGGCATTGTGTCTCTTATATTTAATTCCTATGCAATTTCTGTGTTTCATCGTCAATGGGAAGGTCCAAGGGAAACAATGAACCTGCAGAGGTGCATTGGAATGTGAAACTGGTGACAAAGGTAACGCTCAAATCATACACCGTAAGATGACTCAGTTTCCTTGTACTTAAGCCGGCGTTGTGCCTCTTATATTTAATTCCGATGCAATTTCTGTGTCTCATCGTCAATGGGAAGGTCCAATGGATACAATAAACCTGCAGAGGAGCATCGGAATGTAAAACTGGTGACACAGGAAACGCACAAAACATAGACAATAGAAAGACACACTCTACCTGTACTTAAGCCGACATTGTGTCTCTTATATTTAATACCGATGCAATTTCTGTGTTTCATCGTCACGGTGATGGTCCAATGAATACAGTAAACATGCAGAGGTGCATCGGAATCTAAAACTGGTGACACAGGAAACGCTCAAAACATAGACAGTAGGAAGACTCATCCTTCCTGTTCTGAAGTCGGCATTGTGTCTCTTATATTTAATTCCGATGGTATTTCTGTGTTTCATCGTCAATGGGAAGGTCCAATGGATACAGTAAACCTGCAGAGGTGCATCGGAATGTGAAATTGTGGACGCAGGAAACGCTCAAAACATAGACAGTAGGAAGACTCAATCTTCCTGTACTGAAGTCGGCATTGTGTCTCTTATATTTAATTCCGATGCAATTTCTGAGTTTCACCGTCAATGGGAATGTCCAAGGGATACAGTGAACATGCAGAGGTGCATTGGAATGTAAAAATGGTGACAAAGGAAACGCTCAAATCATACACCATAAGATGACTCAGTTTTCTTGTACTTAAGTCGGCGTTGTGTCTCTTATATTTAATTCCGATGCAATTTCTGTGTTTCATCGTCAATGGGAAGATCCAATGGATACAGTTAACCTGCAGAGGTGCATCGGAATGCAAAACTGGTAACACAGGAAACGCTTAAAGCATAGACAGTAGGAAGACTAAGTCTTCCTGTACTTAAGTCGGCATTTTGCCCTTATATTTAATTCCGATGCAATTTCTGTGCTTCATCGTCAATGGGAATGTCGAATGGATACAGTAAACCTGCAGAAGTGCATCGGAATCTAAAACAGATGACACAGGAAACGCTCAAAACATAGACAGTAGGAAGACTCAGTCCTCCTGTAATATGTCGGCTGCATTGTTTCTCTTATATTTGATTTCGATGCAATTTCTGTGTTTCATCGTCAATGGGAAGGTCGAAGGGAAACAGTATACCTGCAGAGGTGCATCGGAATGTAAAACTGGTGGCAAGGGAAACGCTCAAACCATAGACAGTAGGAAGACACAGTCTTTCTGTACTTAAGTCGGCATTGTGTCTATTATATTTAATTCCGATGCCATTTTTGTGTTTCATCGCCAATGGGAAGGTCCAAGGGATACAGTAATCCTGCAGAGGTGCATCGGAAAGTAAAACTGGTGATACAGGACACGCTCAAATTATAGACAGTAGGAAGACTCAGTCTTCCTTTACTAAAGTCTGCATGGTGTCCCTTATATTTAATTCCGATGCAATTTCTGTGTTTCATCGTCAATGGGAAGGTCCAATGGATACACTAAACCTGCAGAGGTTCATCGGAATGTAAAACTGGTGACACAGAAAACGCTCAAAACATAGACCGTAAGAAGACTCAGTTTTCTTGTACTTAAGTCGGCGTTGTGTCTCTTATATTTAATTCCAATGCAATTTCTGTGTTTCATCGTCAATGGGAAGATCCAATGGATACAGTAAACCTGCAGAGGTGCATCGGAATGTAATACTGGTGACACAGGAAAGGCTCAAAACATAGACAGTAGGAAGACTCAGTCTTCCTTTACTTAAGTCGGCATGGTGTCTCTTATATTTAATTCCAATGTAATTTCTGTGTTTCATCGTCAATGGGAACGTCGAAGGGAAACTGTATACCTGCAGAGGTGCATCGGAATGTAAAACTGGTGACACAGGAGACGCTCAAAGCATAGACAGTAGGAAGACTCAGTCTTCCTGTACTTAAGTCGGCATTGTGTCTCTTATATTTAATTCCGATGCAATTTCTGTGTTTCACCGTCAATGGGAAGGTCCAAGGGATACAGTGAACCTGCAGAGGTGCATTGGAATGTAAAACTGGTGACAAAGGAAACGCTCAAATCATACACCGTAGGCCCGCATCTCGTGGTCGTGCGGTAGCGTTCTCGCTTCCCACGCCCGGGTTCCCGGGTTCGATTCCCGGCGGGGTCAGGGATTTTCTCTGCCTCGTGATGGCTGGGTGTTGTGTGCTGTCCTTAGGTTAGTTAGGTTTAAGTAGTTCTAAGTTCTAGGGGACTTATGACCACAGCAGTTGAGTCCCATAGTGCTCAGAGCCATTTGAACCATACACCGTAAAATGATTCAGTTTTCTTGTACTTAAGTCGGCGTTGTGCCTCTTATATTTAATTCCGATGCAATTTCTGTGTTTCATCGTCAACGGGAAGGGCCAATGGATACAGTTAACCAGCAAAAGTGCATCGGAATGCAAAACTGGTGACACAGGAAACGCTTAAAGCATAGACAGTAGGAAGACTCAGTCTTCCTGTACTTAAGTCGGCATTTTGCCCTTATATTTAATTACGATGCAATTTCTGTGCTTCATCGTCAATGGGAATGTCGAATGGATACAGTAAACCTGCAGAGGTGCATCGGAATCTAAAACAGATGACACAGGAAACGCTCAAAACATAGACAGTAGGAAGACACAGTCTTTCTGTACTTAAGTCGGCATTGTGTCTCTCATATTTAATTCCGATGCAATTTCTGTGTTTCATCGTCACTGTGAAGGTCCAAGGGATACAGTAAACCTGCAGAGGTGCATCGGAATGTAAAACTGGTGACACAGGAAACGCTCAGAACATAGACAGTAGGAAGACTCAGTCTTCCTGTACTTAAGTCATCATTGTGTCTCTTATATTTAATTCCGATGCAATTTCTGTGTTTCAACGTCACTGTGAAGGTTCAAGGGATACAGTAAACGTGCAGAGGGGCATCGGAATGTAAAAATGGTGACACAGGACACGCTCAAAACATAGATAGTAGGAAGACTCACTCTTACTGTACTTCAGTTGGCATTGTGTCTCTTATATTTAATTCCGATGCCATTTCTGTGTTTCATCGCCAATGGGAAGGTCCAAGGGATACAGTAAACCTGCAGAGGTGCATCGGAAAGTAAAACTGGTGATACAGGACACGCTCAAATCATAGACAGTAGGAAGACTCAGTCTTCCTTTACTTAAGTCTGCATGGTGTCCCTTATATTTAATTCCGATGCAATTTCTGTGTTTCATCGTCAATGGGAAGGTCCAATGGATACAGTAAACCTGCAGAGGTTCATCGGAATGTAAAACTGGTCACACAGAAAACGGTCGAAACATAGACCGTAAGAAGACTCAGTTTTCTTGTACTTAAGTCAACGTTGTGTCTCTTATATTTAATTCCGTTGCAATTTCTGTGTTTCATCGTCACTGTCAAGGTCCAAGGGATACAGTAAACCTGCAGAGGTGCATCGGAATGTAATACTGGTGACACAGGAAAGGCTCAAAACATAGACAGTAGGAAGACTCAGTCTTCCTTTACTTAAGTCGGCATGGTGTCTCTTGTATTTAATTCCGATGTAATTTCTGTGTTTCATCGTCAATGGAAGGTCCAATGGATACAGTAAACCAGCAGAGGTGCATCGGAATCTAAAACTGGTGACACAGGAGACGCTCAAAGCATAGACCGTAAGAAGACTCAGTTTTCTTGTACTTATTTCGGCATTGTGTCTCTTATATTTAATTCCGATGCAATTTCTGTGCTTCATCGTCAATGCTAAGATCCAAGAGATACAGTAAACCTGCAGAGGTGCATCGGAATGTAAAACTGGTGACACAGGAACTGCTCAAAACGTAGACAGTAGGAAGACTAAGCCTTCCTGTACCTAAGTCGGCATTGTGTCTCTCATATTTAATTCCGATGCAATTTCTGTGTTTCATCGTCACTGTGAAGATCCAAGGGATACAGGAAACCTGCAGAGGTGCATCAAAATGTAAAACTGATGACACAGGAACTGCTCAAAACGTAGACAGTAGGAAGACTCAGCCTTCCTGTACTGAAGTCGGCATTGTGTCTCTTATATTTAATTCCGATGCAAAATCTGTGTTTCATCGTCACTGTGAAGGTCCAATGGATACAGTAAACATACAGAGGTGCATCGGAATGTAAAATTGGTGACACAGGAAACGCTCAAAACATAGACGGTATGAAGACTCAGTCTTCCTGTACTTAAGACGTCATTGTTTCTCTTATATTTAATTCCGATGCCATTTCTGTGTTTCATCGTCAATGGGAAGGCCCAATGGATGTAGTAAATCTGCAGAGGTGCATCGGAATGTAAAACTGGTGATACAGGACACGCTCAAATCATAGACAGTAGGAACACTCAGTCTTCCTTTACTTAAGTGTGAATGGTGTCCCTTATATTTAATTCCGATGCAATTTCTGTGTTTCATCGTCAATGGGAAAGTCCAATGGATACAGTAAACCTGCAGAGGTGCATCGGAATTTAAAACTGGTGACGCAGGAAACGCTCAAAACATAGACAGTAGGAAGACACAGCCTTCCTGTCCTTAAGTCGGCATTCTGTCTCTTATATTTAATTCCGATGCTATTTCTGTGTTTCATCGTCAATGGGAAGGTCCAATGGATGCAGTAAATCTGCAGAGGTGCATCGGAATGTAAAACTGGTGACACAGGAAGCGGTCAAAGCATAGACCCTAAGAAGACTCAGTTTTCTTGTACTGAAGTCAGCATTGTGTCTCTTATATTTAATTTGATGCAATTTCTGTGTTTCATCGTCATTGCGAAGATCCAAGAGATACAGTAAACCTGCAGAGGTGCATCGGAATGTAAAACCGGTGACACAGGAAGCGCTCAAATCATAGACCGTAAGAAGACCCAGTTTTCTTGTACTTAAGTCGGCATCGTGTCTCTTATATTTAATTCCTATGCAATTACTGTGTTTCATCGTCACTGTGAAGGTCCAATGGATACAGTAAACATGCAGAGGTGCATCGGAATGTAAAACTGGTGACACAGGAAACGCTCAAAACATAGACAGTCGGAAGACTCAGTCTTCCTGTACTTAAGACGTCATTGTGTCTCTTATATTTAATTCCGATGCCATTTCTGTGTTTCATCGCAAATAAGAAGGTCCAAGGGACACAGCAAACCTGCAGAGGTGCATCGGAATTTAAAACTGGTGACACTGGAAACGCTCAAAACATAGACCGTAAGAAGACTCAGTTTTCTTGTACTTAAGTCGGCGTTGTGTCTCATATATTTAATTCCGATGTAATTCCGGTGTTTCATCGTCAATGGGGAAGTCCAATGGATACAGAAAACCTGCAGAGATGCATCGGAATGTAAAACTGGTGACGCAGGAAACGCTCAACTCATAGACAGTAGGAAGACTCAATGTTCCTGTACTTATGTAGGCATTGTGTCTCTTATATTTAATTCCGATGCAATTTCGGTGTTTCATCGTCAATGCGAAGATCCAAGGGATACAGCATACTTGCAGAGGTGCATCGGAATGTAAAACTGGTGACACAGGAAACGCTCAAAACATAGACAGTAGGAAGACTCAGCCTTCCTGTCCTTAAGTCGGCATTCTGTCTCTTATACTTAATTCCGATGCAATTTCTGTGTTTCATCGTCAATGGGAAGGTCCAATGGATACAGTAAACCTGCAGAGGTGCATCGGAATGTAAAACTGGTGACACAGGAAGCGGTCAAAGCATAGACCTTAAGAAGACTCAGTTTTCCTGTACTGAAGTGGGCATTGTGTCTCTAATATTTAATTTGATGCAATTTCTGTGTTTCACCGTCACTGTGAAAGTCCAAGGGATACGGTAAACCTGCAGAGGTGCATCAAAATGTAAAACTGATGACACAGGATACGCTCAAAACACAGACAGTAGGAAGACTTAGTCTCCCTGTACCTAAGTCGGCATTGTGTCTCTTATATTTAATTCCGATGCAATTTCTGTGTCTCGTCGTCAATGGGAAGGTCCAAGGGATACAGTAAAGTTGCACAGGTGCATCGGAATGTAAACCGGTGACACAGGAAGCGCTCAAATCATAGACTGTAAGAAGACCCAGTTTTCTTGTACTTAAGTCGGCATTGTGTCTCTTATATTTAATTCCTATGCAATTTCTGTGTTTCATCGTCAATGGGAAGGTCCAAGGGATACAATGAACCTGCAGAGGTGCATTGGGATGTGAAACTGGTGACAAAGGTAACGCTCAAATCATACACCGTAAGATGACTCAGTTTTCTTGTACTTATGCCGGCGTTGTGCCTCTTATATTTAATTCCGATGCAATTTCTGTGTTTCATCGTCAATGGGAAGGTCCAATGGATACAGTAAACCTGCAGAGGTGCATCGGAATGTAAAATTGGTGACACAGGAAACGCTCAAAACATAGACGGTATGAAGACTCAGTCTTCCTGTACTTAAGACGTTATTGTGTCTCTTATATTTAATTCCTATGCAATTTCTGTGTTTCATCGTCAATGGGAAGGTCGAAGGGATACAATGAACCTGCAGAGGTGCATCGGAATGTAAAAATGGTGACAAAGGAAACGCTCAAATCATACACCATAAGATGACTCAGTTTTCTTGTACTTAAGTCGGCGTTGTGTCTCTTATATTTAATTCCGATGCAATTTCTGTGTTTCATCGTCAATGGGAAGATCCAATGGATACAGTTAACCTTCAGAGGTGCATCGGAGTGCAAAACAGGTAACACAGGAAACGCTTAAAGCATAGACAGTAGGAAGACTCAGTCTTGCTGTACTTAAGTCGGCATTTTGCCCTTATATTTAATTCCGATGCAATTTCTGTGCTTCATCGTCAATGGGAATGTCGAATGGATACAGTAAACCTGCAGAAGTGCATCGGAATCTAAAACAGATGACACAGGAAACGCTCAAAACATAGACAGTAGGAAGACTCAGTCCTCCTGTAATATGTCGGCTGCATTGTTTCTCTTATATTTGATTTCGATGCAATTTCTGTGTTTCATCGTCAATGGGAAGGTCGAAGGGAAACAGTATACCTGCAGAGGTGCATCGGAATGTAAAACTGGTGGCAAGGGAAACGCTCAAAACATAGACAGTAGGAAGACACAGTCTTTCTGTACTTAAGTCGGCATTGTGTCTCTTATATTTAATTCCTATGCAATTTCTGTGTTTCATCGTCAATGAGAAGGTCCAAGGGATACAATGAACCTGCAGAGGTGCATTGGAATGTGAAACTGGTGACAAAGGTAACGCTCAAATCATACACCGTAAGATGACTCAGTTTTCTTGTACTTATGCCGGCGTTGTGCCTCTTATATTTAATTCCGATGCAATTTCTGTGTTTCATCGTCAATGGGAAGGTCCAATGGATACAGTAAACCTGCAGAGGTGCATCGGAATGTGAAATTGTGGACGCAGGATACGCTCAAAACATAGACGGTAGGAAGACTCAATCTTCCTGTACTTAAGTCGGCATTGTGTCTCTTAAATTTTATTCCGATGCAATTTCTGTGTTTCAACGTCACTGTGAAGGTTCAAGGGATACAGTAAACGTGCAGAGGGGCATCGGAATGTAAAACTGGTGATACAGGAAAGGCTCAAAACATAGACAGTAGGAAGACTAAGTCTTCCTTTACTTAAGTCGGCATGGTGTCTCTTATATTTAATTCCGATACAAATTCTCTGTTTCATCGTCACTGTGAAGGTCCAATGGATACAGTAAACATGCAGAGGTGCATCGGAATGTAAAATTGGTGACACAGGAAACGCACAAAACATAGACGGTATGAAGACTCAGTCTTCCTGTTCTTAAGACGTCATTGTGTCTCTTATATTTAATTCCGATGCCATTTCTGTGTTTCATCGCCAATGGGAAGGTCCAAGGGACACAGTAAACCTGCAGAGGTGCATCGGAATTTAAAACTGGTGACACTGGAAACGCTCAAAGCATAGACCGTAAGAAGACTCAGTTTTGTTGTACTTAAGTCGGCGTTGTGTCTCATATATTTAATTCCGATGTAATTCCGGTGTTTCATCGTCAATGGGAAAGTCCAATGGATACAGTAAACCTGCAGAGGTGCATCGGAATTTAAAACTGGGGACGCAGGAAACGCTCAAAACATAGACCGTAAGAAGACCCAGTTTTCTTGTACTTAAGTCGGCATCGTGTCTCTTATATTTAATTCCGATGCTATTTCTGTGTTTCATCGTCAATGGGAAGGTCCAATGGATGCAGTAAATCTGCAGAGGTGCATCGGAATGTAAAACTGGTGACACAGGAAGCGGTCAAAGCATAGATCCTAAGAAGACTCAGTTTTCTTGTACTGAAGTCGGCATTGTGTCTCTTATATTCAATTTGATGCAATTTCTGTGTTTCATCGTCATTGCGAAGATCCAAGAGATACAGTAAACCTGCAGAGGTGCATCGGAATGTAAAACCGGTGACACAGGAAGCGCTCAAATCATAGACCGTAAGAAGACCCAGTTTTCTTGTACTTAAGTCGGCATCGTGTCTCTTATATTTAATTCCGATGCAATTTCTGTGTTTCATCGTCACTGTGAAGATCCAAGGGATACAGTAAACCTGCAGAGGTGCATCAAAATGTAAAACTGATGACACAGGAACTGCTCAAAACGTAGACAGTAGGAAGACTCAGCCTTCCTGTACCTAAGTCGGCATTGTGTCTCTTATATTTAATTCCTATGCAATTTCTGTGTTTCATCGTCACTGTGAAGGTCCAATGGATACAGTAAACATGCAGAGGTGCATCGGAATGTAAAACTGGTGACACAGGAAACGCTCAAAACATAGACAGTAGGAAGACTCAGTCTTCCTGTACTTAAGACGTCATTGTGTCTCTTATATTTAATTCCGATGCCATTTCTGTGCTTCATCGCCAATAAGAAGGTCCAAGGGACACAGCAAACCTGCAGAGGTGCATCGGAATTTAAAACTGGTGACACTGGAAACGCTCAAAACATAGACCGTAAGAAGACTCAGTTTTCTTGTACTTAAGTCGGCGTTGTGTCTCATATATTTAATTCCGATGTAATTCCGGTGTTTCATCGTCAATGGGGAAGTCCAATGGATACAGAAAACCTGCAGAGGTGCATCGGAATGTAAAACTGGTGACGCAGGAAACGCTCAACTCATAGACAGTAGGAAGACTCAATGTTCCTGTACTTATGTAGGCATTGTGTCTCTTATATTTAATTCCGATGCAATTTCGGTGTTTCATCGTCAATGCGAAGATCCAAGGGATACAGTATACTTGCAGAGGTGCATCGGAATGTAAAACTCGTGACACAGGAAACGCTCAAAACATAGACAGTAGGAAGACTCAGCCTTCCTGTCCTTAAGTCGGCATTCTGTCTCTTATATTTAATTCCGATGCTGTGTTTCATCGTCAATGGGAAGGTCCAATGGATACAGTAAACCTGCAGAGGTGCATCGGAATGTAAAACTGGTGACACAGGAAGCGGTCAAAGCATAGACCTTAAGAAGACTCAGTTTTCCTGTACTGAAGTGGGCATTGTGTCTCTAATATTTAATTTGATGCAATTTCTGTATTTCACCGTCACTGTGAAAGTCCAAGGGATACAGTAAACCTGCAGAGGTGCATCGGAATGTAAAACTGGTGATACAGGACACGCTCAAATCATAGACAGTAGGAACACTCTGTCTTCCTTTACTTAAGTGTGAATGGTGTCCCTTATATTTAATTCCGATGCAATTTCTGTGTTTCATCGTCAATGGGAAGGTCCAATGGATACAGTAAACATGCAGAGGTTCATCGGAATGTAAAACTGGTGACACAGTAAACGCTCGAAACATAGACCGTAAGAAGACTCAGTTTTCTTGTACTTAAGTCGGCGTTGTGTCTCTTATATTTAATTCCGATGCAATTTCTGTGTTTCATCGTCAATGGGAAGATCCAATGGATACAGTAAACCTGCAGAGGTGCATCGGAATGTAATACTGGTGACACAGGAAAGGCTCAAAACATAGACAGTAGGAAGACTCAATTTTCCTTTACTTAAGTCGGCATGGTGTCTCTTATATTTAATTCCGATGTAATTTCTGTGTTTCTTCGTCAATGTGAAAGTCGAAGGGAAACAGTATACCTGCAGAGGTGCATCGGAATGTAAAACTGGTGACAAAGGAGACGCTCAAAGCATAGACAGTAGGAAGACTCAGTCTTCCTGTACTGAAGTCGGCATTGTGTCTCTTATATTTAATTCCGATGCAAAATCTGTGTTTCATCGTCACTGTGAAGGTTCAATGGATACAGTAAACATGCAGAGGTGCATCGGAATGTAAAATTGGTGACACAGGAAACGCTCAAAACATAGACGGTATGAAGACTCAGTCTTCCTGTACTTAAGACGTCATTGTTTCTCTTATATTTAATTCCGATGCCATTTCTGTGTTTCATCGCCAATGGGAAGGTCCAACGGACACAGTAAACCTGCAGAGGTGCATCGGAATTTAAAACTGCTGACACTGGAAACGCTCAAAACATAGACCGTAAGAAGACTCAGTTTTCTTGTACTTAAGTCGGCGTTGTGTCTCATATATTTAATTCCGATGCAATTTCTGTGTTTCATCGTCAATGGGAAGGTCCAATGGATACAGTAAACATGCAGAGGTTCATCGGAATGTAAAACTGGTGACACAGTAAACGCTCGAAACATAGACCGTAAGAAGACTCAGTTTTCTTGTACTTAAGTCGGCGTTGTGTCTCTTATATTTAATTCCGATGCAATTTCTGTGTTTCATCGTCAATGGGAAGGTCGAATGGATACAGTAGATCTGCAGAGGTGCATCGGAATGTAAAACTGATGACACAGGAAACGCTCAAACATAGACAGTAGGAAGACTCAGTCTTCCGGAACATATGTCGGCAGCGTTGAGTCTCTTATATTTAATTCCGATGCAATTTCTATGTTTCATCGTCAATGGGAAGGTCGAAGGGAAACAGTATACCTGCAGAGGTGTATCAGAATGTAAAATTGGTGACACAGGAAACGCTCAAAACATAGACAGTAGGAATACTCAGTCTTCCCGTACTTAAGTCGGCATGGTGTCTCTTATATTTAATTCCGATGTAATTCCGGTGTTTCATCGTCAATGGGAAAGTCCAATGGATACAGTAAACCTGCAGAGGTGCATTGGAATGTAAAACTGGTGACGCAGGAAAAGCTCAAATCATAGACAGTAGGAAGACTCAATGTTCCTGTACTAATGTCGGCATTGTGTCTCTCATATTTAATTCCGATGCAATTTCTGTGTTTCATCGTCAACGCGAAGATCTAAGGGATACAGTAAACCTGCAGAGGTGCATCGAAATGTAAAACTGGTGACACAGGAAACGCTCAAATCATAGACAGTAGGAAGACTCAGCCTTCCTGTCCTTAAGTCGGCATTGTGTCTCTTATATTTAATTCCGATGCAATTTCTGTGTTTCATCGTCACTGTGAAGATCAAAGGGATACAGTAAACCTGCAGAGGTGCATCAAATTGTAAAACTGATGACACAGGAAACGCTCAAAACATAGATAGTAGGAACACTTAATCTCCCTGTACCTAAGTCGGCATTTTGTCTCTTATATTTAATTCCGATGCCATTTCTGTGTTTCATAGCCAATGGGAAGGTCCAAGGAACACAGTAAAACTGCAGAGGTGCATCGGAATTTAAAACTGGTGACACCGGAAACGCTCAAAACATAGACCGTAAGAATATCCAGTTTCCTTGTACTTAAGTCGGCGTTGTGTCTCTTATATATAATTCGGATGTAATTACGGTGTTTCATCGTCACTGTAAAGGTCCAATGGATACAATAAACCTGCAGAGGTGCATCGGAATGTAAAACGGGTGACACAGGAACGGTCAAAGCATAGACAATAAGAAGACTCAGTTTTCTCGTACTGAAGTCAGCATTGTGTCTCTTATATTTTATTTGATGCAATTTCTGTGTTTCACCGTCAATGGGAAGGTCCAAGGGATACAGTGAACCTGCAGAGGTGCATTGGAATGTAAAACTGGTGACAAAGGAAACGCTCAAATCATACACCGTAAGATGACTCAGTTTTCTTGTACTTAAGTCGGCGTTGTGTCTCTTATATTTAATTCCGATGCAATTTCTGTGTTTCATCGTCAATGGGAAGGTCCTATGGATACAGTTAACCTGCAGAGGTGCATCGGAATGCAAAACTGGTGACACAGGAAACGCTCAAAGCATAGACAGTAGGAAGACTCAGTCTTCCTGTACTTAAGTCGGCATTTTGCCCTTATATTTAATTCCGATGCAATTTCTGTGCTTCATCGTCAATGGGAAGGTCGAATGGATACAGTAAACCTGCAGAGGTGCATCGGAATCTAAAATAGATGACACAGGAAACGCTCAAAACATAGACAGTAGGAAGACTCAGTCTTCCTGTAATATGTCGGCAGCATTGTTTCTCTTACATTTAATTCCGATGCAATTTCTGTGTTTCACCGTCAATGGGAAGGTCGAAGGGATACAGTGAACCTGCAGAGGTGCATCGGAATGTAAAACTGGTGACACAGGAAACGCTCAAAACATAGACAGTAGGAAGACACAGTCTTTGTGTACTTAAGTCGGCATTGTGTCTCTTATATTTAATTCCGATGCAATTTCTGTGTTTCATCGTCACTGTGAGGTTCCAAGGGATACGGTAAACCTGCAGAGGTGCATCGGAATGTAAAACTGGTGACACAGGAAACGCTCAAAACATTGACAGTAGGAAGACTCAGTCTTCCTGTACTTCAGTCGGCATTGTATCTCTTATATTTAATTCCGATGCCATTTCTGTGTTTCATCGCCAATGGGAAGGTCCAAGGGATACAGAAAAACTTGCAGAGGTGCATCGGAATGTAAAACTGGTATTACAGGACACGCTCAAATCATAGACAGTAGGAAGACTCAGTCTTCCTTTACTTAAGTCTGCATGGTGTCTCTTATATTTAATTCCGATGCAATATCTGTGTTTCATCGTCAATGGGAAGGTCCAATGGATACAGTAAACCTGCAGAGGTTCATCAGAATGTATAACTGGTGACACAGAAAACGCTCAAAACATAGACCGTAAGAAGACTCAGTTTTCTTGTACTTAAGTCGGTGTTGTGTCTCTTATATTTAATTCCGATGCAATTTCTGTATTTCATCGCCAATGGGAAGATCCAATGGATACAGTAAACCTGCAGAGGTGCATCGGAATGTAATACTGGTGACACAGGAAAGGCACAAAACATAGACAGTAGGAAGACTCAGTCTTCCTTTACTTAAGTCGGCATGATGTCTCTTATATTTAATTCCGATGCAATTTCTGTGTTTCGTCGTCAATGGAAGGTCGAATGGATACAGTAAACCAGCAGAGGAGCATCGGAATGTAAAACTGGTGACACAGGAAACGCTCAAAAAATAGACAATAGAAAGACACACTCTTTCTGTACTTAAGTCGACATAGTGTCTCTTCTATTTAATTCCGATGCAATTTCTGTGTTTCATCGTCAATGCGAAGATATAAGGCATACAGTAAACCTGCAAAGGTGCATCGGAATGTAAAACTGGTGACACAGGAAACGCTCAAAACATAGACAGTAGGAAGACTCAGCCTTCCTGTACCTAAGTCGGCATTGTGTCTCTTACATTTAATTCCTATCCAATTTCTGTGTTTCATCGTCAATGGGAAGGTCCAAGGGATACAATGAACCTGCAGAGGTGCATTGGAATGTGAAACTGGTGGCAAAGGTAACGGTCAAATCATACACCGTAAGATGACTCAGTTTTCTTGTACTTAAGTCGGCGTTGTGTCTCTTATATTTAATTCCGATTCAATTTCTGTCTTTCATCGTCAATGGGAAGGTCCAATGGATACAGTAAGCCTGCAGAGGAGCATCTGAATGTAAAACTGGTGACACAGGAAACGCACAAAACATAGACAATAGAAAGACACACTCTTCCTGTACTTAAGCCGACATTGTGTCTCTTATATTTAATTCCGATGCAATTTCTGTGTTTCATCGTCACTGTGAAGGTCCAATGGATACAGTAAACCTGCAGAGGTGCATCGGAATGTAAAACTGGTGACACAGGAAACTCTCAAAGCATAGACAGTAGGACGACTCAGTCTTCCTGTACTTAAGTCGGCATTTTGTCCCTTACATTTAATTCTGATCCAATTTCTGTGTTTCATCGTCAATGGGAAGGTTGAATGGATACAGTAGACCTGCAGAGGTGCATCGGAATGTAAAACTGATGACACAGGAAACGCTCAAAACATAGACAGTAGGAAGACTCAGTCTTGCTGAACATATGTCGGCAGCATTGTGTCTCTTATATTTAATTCCGATGCAATTTCTGTGTTTCATCGTCAATGGGAAGGTCGAAGGGAAACAGTATACCTGCAGAGGTGCATCGGAATGTAAAATTGGTGACACAGGAAACGCTCAAAACATAGACAGTAGGAAGACTCAGTCTTCCTGTACTTAAGACGTCAGTGTGTCTCTTATATTTCATTCCGATCCAATTTCTGTGTTTCATAGCCAATGGGAAGGTCCAAGAGACACAGTAAACCTGCAGAGGTGCATCGGAATTTGAAACTGGAGACACTGGAAACGCTCAAAACATCGACCGTAAGAAGACTCAGTTTTCTTGTGCTTAAGACGGCGTTGTGTCTCTTATATTTAATTCGGATGTAATTCCGGGGTTTCATCGTCAATGGGAAGGTCCAATGGATACAGTACACCTGCAGAGGTGCATCGGAATGTAAAACTGGTGACGCAGGAAACGCTCAAAACATCGACAGTAGGAAGACTCAATGTTCCTGTACTTATGTCTGCATTGTGTCTCTTCTATTAAATTCCGATGCAATTTCTGTGTTTCATCGTCAATGCGAAGATCCAAGGGATACAGTAAACCTGCTGAGGTACATCGGAATGTAAAACTGGTAACACAGGAAACGCTTAAAACATAGATAGTAGGGAGACTCAGCCTTCCTGTTCTTAAGTAGGCATTGTGTCTCTTATATTTAATTCCGATGCTATTTCTGTGTTTCATCGTCAATGGGAAGGTCGAATGGGTACAATAAACCTGCAGATGTGCATCGGCATGTAAAACTGATGACACAGGAAACGCTCAAAACATAGACAGTATGAAGACTCAGTCTTCCTGTACCTATGTCGGCAGCATTGAGTCTCTTATATTTAATTCCCATGCAATTTTTGTGTTTCATCGTCAATGCGAAGATCCAATGGATACAGTAAACCTGCAGAGGTGCATCGGAATGTAAAACTGGTGACACAGGAACGGTGAAAGCATAGACCCTAAGAAGACTCAGTTTTCTTGTACTGATGTCGGCATTGTGTCCCTTATATTTAATTTGATGCAATTTCTGTGTTTCACCGTTACTGTGAAGGTCCAAGGGATACAGTAAACCTGCAGAGGTGCATCAAAATGTGAAACTGATGACACAGGAAACGCTAAACTAATAGACAGTAGGAAGACTTAGTCTCCCTGTACCTAAGTCGGCATAGTGTCTCGTATATATAATTCCAAAGCAATTTCTGTGTTTCATCGTCAATGGGAAGGTCCAATGGATTTAGTAAACCTGCAGAGGTGCATCGGAATGTAAAACTGGTGACACAGGAAACGCACAAAGCATAGACAATAGAAAGACACACTCTTCCTGTACTTAAGTCGACATTGTGTCTCTTATATTTAATTCCGATGCAATTTCTGTGTTTCATCGTCACTGTGAAGGTCCAATGGATGCAGTAAACCTGCAGAGGTGCATCGGAATGTCAAACTGGTGACACAGGGAACACTCAAAGCATAGACAGTAGGAAGACTCAGTCTTCCTGTACATAAGTCGGCATTTTGTCCCTTACATTTAATTCCGATGCAATTTCTGTGTTTCATCGTCAATGGGAAGGTCGAATGGATACAGTAATCCTGCAGAGGTGCATCGGAATGTAAAACTGATGACACAGGAAACGCTCAAACTTAGACAGTAAGAAGACTCAGTCTTCCTGTACTTATGTCGGCAGCATTGTGTCTCTTATAATTAATTCCGATGCAATTTTTGAGTTTCATCGTCAATGCGAAGATCCAATGGATACAGTAAACATGCAGAGGTGCATCAAAATGTAAAACTGATGACAGGAAATGCTCTAAACGTAGACAGTAGGAAGACTCAGTCTTCCTGTACTTAAGACGTCATTGTGTCTCTTATATTTAATTCCGATGCCATTTCTGTGTTTCATAGCCAATGGGAAGGTCCAAGGGACACAGTAAACCTGCAGAGGTGCATCGGTATATAAAACTGGTGACACTGGAAACGCGCAAAACATAGACCGTAAGAAGACTCAGTTTTCTTGTACTTAAGTCGGCGTTGTGTCTCTTATATTTAATTCGGATGTAATTCCGGTGTTTCATCGTCAATGGGAAGGTCCAATGCATACACTAAACCTGCAGAGGTGAATCGGAATGTAAAACTGGTGACTCAGGATACGCTCAAAACATTGACAGTAGGAGGACTCAGTCTTCCTGTACTTCAGTCGGCATTGTGTCTCTTATATTTAATTCCGATGCAATTTCTGTGTTTTTCTTCGTCAATGGGAAGGCCCAAGGGATACAGTGAACCTGCAGAGGTGCATTGGAATGTAAAACTGGTGACAAAGGAAACGCTCAAATCATACACCGTAAGATGACTCAGTTTTCTTCTACTTAGGTCAGCGTTGTGTCTCTTATATTTAATTCCCATGCAATTTCTGTGTTTCATCGTGAATGGGAAGATCGAAGGGAAACTGTATACCTGCAGAGGTGCATCGGAATGTAAAACTGGTGACAAGGGAAACGCTCAAAACATAGACAGTAGGAAGACTCAGTCTTTCTGTACATAAGTCGGCATTGTGTCTCTTATATTTAATTCCGATGCAATTTCTGTGTGTGTTTGATCGTCAATTGGAAGATCGAAGGGAAACAGTATACCTGCAGAGGTGCATCGGAATGTAAAACTGGTGGCACAGGAAACGCTCAAAACATAGACAGTAGGAATACTCAGTCTTCCTGTACTTAAGCCATCATTTTGCCTCTTATATTTAATTCCGATGCAATTTCTGTGTTTCATCGTCACTGTGAAGGTCCAAGGGATACAGTAAACTTGCAGAGGTGCATCGGAATGTAAAACTGGTGATGCAGGACACTCTCAAATCATAGACAGTAGGAAGACTCAGTCTTCCTTTACTTAAGTCGGCGTTGTGTCTCTTATATTTAATTCCGATGCAATTTCTGTGTTTCATAGTCAATGGGAATGTCCAATGGATACAGTAAACCTGCAGAGGTGCATCGGAATCTAAAGCAGATGACACAGGAAACGCTCAAAACATAGACAGTAGGAAGACTCAGTCTTCCTTTTCTTATGTTGGCATGGTCTCTCTTACATTTAATTCCGATGCAATTTCTGTGTTTCATCGTCAATGGTAGGTCCAATGCATACAGTAAACCTGCAGATGTGCATCGGAATGTAAAATTGGTGACGCAGGAAACGCTCGAAACATAGACAGTAGGAAGACTCAATCTTCCCGTACTTAAGTCGGCATTGTTTCTGTGATATATAATTCCGATGCAATTTCTGTGTTTCGTCGTCACTGTGAAGGTCCAATGGAGGTGCATCGGAATGTAAAACTGGTGACAGAGGAAACGCTCAAAGCATAGACAGTAGGTAGACTCAGTCTTCCTGTACTTAAGTCAGCATTTTGTCCCTTACATTTAATTCCGATGCAAATTCTGTGTTTCATCGTCAATGGGAAGGTCGAATAGATACAGTAAACCTGCAGAGGTGCATCGGAATGTAAAACTGATGACACAGGAAACGCTCAAAACATAGACAGTAGGAAGACTCAGTCTTCCTGTACTTATGTCGGCAGCATTGTGTCTCTTATATTTAATTCCGATGCAATTTCTGTGTTTGATCGTCAATGGGAAGGTCGAAGGGAAACAGTATACCTGCAGAGGTGCATCGGAATGTAAAACTGGTGACAAGGGAAACGCTCAAAACATAGACAGTAGGAAGACTCAGTCTTTCTGTACTTAAGTCGGCATTGTGTCTGTTATATTTAATTCCGATGCAATTGCTGTGTTTCATCGTCAATGGGAAGGTCCAAGGGATACAGTAACCCTACAGAGGTGCATCGGAATGTAAAACTGGTGACACAGGAAGCGCTCATAAAATAGACCCTAAGAAGACTCAGTTTTCTTGTACTAAAGTCGGCATTGCGTCTTTTATATTTAATTCCGAAGCAATTTCTGTGTTTCATCGTCACTGTGAAGGTCCAAGGGATACAGTAAACCTGCAGAGGTGCATCGGAATGCAAAATTGGTCACACAGGAAATGCTCAAAACATAGACAGTCGGAAGACTCAGTCTTCCTGTACTTAAGTAATCATTGTGTCTCTTATACTTAATTCCGATGCAATTTCTGTGTTTCATCGTCACTGTGAAGGTCCAAGGGATACAGTAAACTTGCAGAGGTGCATCGGAATGTAAAAATGGTGACACAGGAAACGGTCAAAACATAGACAGTAGGAACACTCCGTCTTCCTGTACTTCAGTCGGCATTGTGTCTCTTATATTTAAATCCGATGCCATTTCTGTGTTTCATCGTCACTGTGAAGGTCCATGGGATACAGTAAACGTGCAGAGGTGCATCGGAATGTAAAATTGGTGACACAGGAAAGGGTCAAAACATAGACAGTAGGAAGACTCAGTCTTCCTTTACTTAAGTCGGCATGGTGTCTCTTATATTTAATTCCGATGCAATTTCTCTGTTACATTGTCACTGTGAAGGTCCAAGGGATACAGTAAACATGCAGAGGTGCATCGTAATTTAAAACTGGTGACACTGGAAGCGCTCAAAACATAGACCGTAAGAAGACTCAGTTTTCTTGTACTTAAATCGGCGTTGTGTCTCTTATATTTAATTCCGATGTAATTTCTGTGTTTCATCGTCAATGGGAAGGTGCAATGGATACAGAAAACCTGCAGAGGTGCATCGGAATGTAAAACTGGTGACGCAGGAATCGCTCAAATCATAGACTATAGGAAGACTCAATGTTCCTGTACTTAAGTCGGCATTGTGTCTCTTATATTTCATTCCGATGCAATTTCTGTGTTTCATCGTCAATGCGACGATATAAGGGATACAGTACACCTGCAGAGGTGCGTCGGAATGTAAAACTGGTGACACAGGAATCGCTCAAAACATAGACAGTAGGAAGACTCAGCCTTCCTGCTCTTAAGTCGGCATTGTGTCTCTTATATTTCATTCTGATGCTATTTCTGTGTTTCATCGTCAATGGGAAGGTCCAATAGATACAGAAAACCTGCAGAGGTGCATCGGAATGTAAAATTGGTGACGCAGGAAACGCTCAAAACATAGACAGTTGGAAGACTCAATCTTTCTGTACTTAAGTCGGCATTGTGTCTCTTATTTTTAATTCCGATGCAATTTCTGAGTTTCATCGTCACTGTGAAGATCCAAGGGATACAGTAAACGTCCAGAGGTGCATCAAAATGTAAAACCGATGACACAGGAAATGCTCAAAACGTAGACAGTAGGAAGACTCAGCCTTTCTTTTCTTATGTCGGCATTGTGTCTCTTATATTTAATTCCGATGCTATTTCTGTGTTTCACCGTCACTGTGAAGGTCCAATGGATACAGTAAACCTGCAGAGGTGCATCGGAATGTAAAACTGGTGACACAGGAAACTCTCAAAGCATAGACAGTAGGACGACTCAGTCTTCCTGTACTTAAGTCGGCATTTTGTCCCTTACATTTAATTCTGATCCAATTTCTGTGTTTCATCGTCAATGGGAAGGTTGAATGGATACAGTAGACCTGCAGAGGTGCATCGGAATGTAAAACTGATGACACAGGAAACGCTCAAAACATAGACAGTAGGAAGACTCAGTCTTGCTGAACATATGTCGGCAGCATTGTGTCTCTTATATTTAATTCCGATGCAATTTCTGTGTTTCATCGTCAATGGGAAGGTCGAAGGGAAACAGTATACCTGCAGAGGTGCATCGGAATGTAAAATTGGTGACACAGGAAACGCTCAAAACATAGACAGTAGGAAGACTCAGTCTTCCTGTACTTAAGACGTCAGTGTGTCTCTTATATTTCATTCCGATCCAATTTCTGTGTTTCATAGCCAATGGGAAGGTCCAAGAGACACAGTAAACCTGCAGAGGTGCATCGGAATTTGAAACTGGAGACACTGGAAACGCTCAAAACATCGACCGTAAGAAGACTCAGTTTTCTTGTGCTTAAGACGGCGTTGTGTCTCTTATATTTAATTCGGATGTAATTCCGGGGTTTCATCGTCAATGGGAAGGTCCAATGGATACAGTACACCTGCAGAGGTGCATCGGAATGTAAAACTGGTGACGCAGGAAACGCTCAAAACATCGACAGTAGGAAGACTCAATGTTCCTGTACTTATGTCTGCATTGTGTCTCTTCTATTAAATTCCGATGCAATTTCTGTGTTTCATCGTCAATGCGAAGATCCAAGGGATACAGTAAACCTGCTGAGGTACATCGGAATGTAAAACTGGTAACACAGGAAACGCTTAAAACATAGATAGTAGGGAGACTCAGCCTTCCTGTTCTTAAGTAGGCATTGTGTCTCTTATATTTAATTCCGATGCTATTTCTGTGTTTCATCGTCAATGGGAAGGTCGAATGGGTACAATAAACCTGCAGATGTGCATCGGCATGTAAAACTGATGACACAGGAAACGCTCAAAACATAGACAGTATGAAGACTCAGTCTTCCTGTACCTATGTCGGCAGCATTGAGTCTCTTATATTTAATTCCCATGCAATTTTTGTGTTTCATCGTCAATGCGAAGATCCAATGGATACAGTAAACCTGCAGAGGTGCATCGGAATGTAAAACTGGTGACACAGGAACGGTGAAAGCATAGACCCTAAGAAGACTCAGTTTTCTTGTACTGATGTCGGCATTGTGTCCCTTATATTTAATTTGATGCAATTTCTGTGTTTCACCGTTACTGTGAAGGTCCAAGGGATACAGTAAACCTGCAGAGGTGCATCAAAATGTGAAACTGATGACACAGGAAACGCTAAACTAATAGACAGTAGGAAGACTTAGTCTCCCTGTACCTAAGTCGGCATAGTGTCTCGTATATATAATTCCAAAGCAATTTCTGTGTTTCATCGTCAATGGGAAGGTCCAATGGATTTAGTAAACCTGCAGAGGTGCATCGGAATGTAAAACTGGTGACACAGGAAACGCACAAAGCATAGACAATAGAAAGACACACTCTTCCTGTACTTAAGTCGACATTGTGTCTCTTATATTTAATTCCGATGCAATTTCTGTGTTTCATCGTCACTGTGAAGGTCCAATGGATGCAGTAAACCTGCAGAGGTGCATCGGAATGTCAAACTGGTGACACAGGGAACACTCAAAGCATAGACAGTAGGAAGACTCAGTCTTCCTGTACATAAGTCGGCATTTTGTCCCTTACATTTAATTCCGATGCAATTTCTGTGTTTCATCGTCAATGGGAAGGTCGAATGGATACAGTAATCCTGCAGAGGTGCATCGGAATGTAAAACTGATGACACAGGAAACGCTCAAACTTAGACAGTAAGAAGACTCAGTCTTCCTGTACTTATGTCGGCAGCATTGTGTCTCTTATAATTAATTCCGATGCAATTTTTGAGTTTCATCGTCAATGCGAAGATCCAATGGATACAGTAAACATGCAGAGGTGCATCAAAATGTAAAACTGATGACAGGAAATGCTCTAAACGTAGACAGTAGGAAGACTCAGTCTTCCTGTACTTAAGACGTCATTGTGTCTCTTATATTTAATTCCGATGCCATTTCTGTGTTTCATAGCCAATGGGAAGGTCCAAGGGACACAGTAAACCTGCAGAGGTGCATCGGTATATAAAACTGGTGACACTGGAAACGCGCAAAACATAGACCGTAAGAAGACTCAGTTTTCTTGTACTTAAGTCGGCGTTGTGTCTCTTATATTTAATTCGGATGTAATTCCGGTGTTTCATCGTCAATGGGAAGGTCCAATGCATACACTAAACCTGCAGAGGTGAATCGGAATGTAAAACTGGTGACTCAGGATACGCTCAAAACATTGACAGTAGGAGGACTCAGTCTTCCTGTACTTCAGTCGGCATTGTGTCTCTTATATTTAATTCCGATGCAATTTCTGTGTTTTTCTTCGTCAATGGGAAGGCCCAAGGGATACAGTGAACCTGCAGAGGTGCATTGGAATGTAAAACTGGTGACAAAGGAAACGCTCAAATCATACACCGTAAGATGACTCAGTTTTCTTCTACTTAGGTCAGCGTTGTGTCTCTTATATTTAATTCCCATGCAATTTCTGTGTTTCATCGTGAATGGGAAGATCGAAGGGAAACTGTATACCTGCAGAGGTGCATCGGAATGTAAAACTGGTGACAAGGGAAACGCTCAAAACATAGACAGTAGGAAGACTCAGTCTTTCTGTACATAAGTCGGCATTGTGTCTCTTATATTTAATTCCGATGCAATTTCTGTGTGTGTTTGATCGTCAATTGGAAGATCGAAGGGAAACAGTATACCTGCAGAGGTGCATCGGAATGTAAAACTGGTGGCACAGGAAACGCTCAAAACATAGACAGTAGGAATACTCAGTCTTCCTGTACTTAAGCCATCATTTTGCCTCTTATATTTAATTCCGATGCAATTTCTGTGTTTCATCGTCACTGTGAAGGTCCAAGGGATACAGTAAACTTGCAGAGGTGCATCGGAATGTAAAACTGGTGATGCAGGACACTCTCAAATCATAGACAGTAGGAAGACTCAGTCTTCCTTTACTTAAGTCGGCGTTGTGTCTCTTATATTTAATTCCGATGCAATTTCTGTGTTTCATAGTCAATGGGAATGTCCAATGGATACAGTAAACCTGCAGAGGTGCATCGGAATCTAAAGCAGATGACACAGGAAACGCTCAAAACATAGACAGTAGGAAGACTCAGTCTTCCTTTTCTTATGTTGGCATGGTCTCTCTTACATTTAATTCCGATGCAATTTCTGTGTTTCATCGTCAATGGTAGGTCCAATGCATACAGTAAACCTGCAGATGTGCATCGGAATGTAAAATTGGTGACGCAGGAAACGCTCGAAACATAGACAGTAGGAAGACTCAATCTTCCCGTACTTAAGTCGGCATTGTTTCTGTGATATATAATTCCGATGCAATTTCTGTGTTTCGTCGTCACTGTGAAGGTCCAATGGAGGTGCATCGGAATGTAAAACTGGTGACAGAGGAAACGCTCAAAGCATAGACAGTAGGTAGACTCAGTCTTCCTGTACTTAAGTCAGCATTTTGTCCCTTACATTTAATTCCGATGCAAATTCTGTGTTTCATCGTCAATGGGAAGGTCGAATAGATACAGTAAACCTGCAGAGGTGCATCGGAATGTAAAACTGATGACACAGGAAACGCTCAAAACATAGACAGTAGGAAGACTCAGTCTTCCTGTACTTATGTCGGCAGCATTGTGTCTCTTATATTTAATTCCGATGCAATTTCTGTGTTTGATCGTCAATGGGAAGGTCGAAGGGAAACAGTATACCTGCAGAGGTGCATCGGAATGTAAAACTGGTGACAAGGGAAACGCTCAAAACATAGACAGTAGGAAGACTCAGTCTTTCTGTACTTAAGTCGGCATTGTGTCTGTTATATTTAATTCCGATGCAATTGCTGTGTTTCATCGTCAATGGGAAGGTCCAAGGGATACAGTAACCCTACAGAGGTGCATCGGAATGTAAAACTGGTGACACAGGAAGCGCTCATAAAATAGACCCTAAGAAGACTCAGTTTTCTTGTACTAAAGTCGGCATTGCGTCTTTTATATTTAATTCCGAAGCAATTTCTGTGTTTCATCGTCACTGTGAAGGTCCAAGGGATACAGTAAACCTGCAGAGGTGCATCGGAATGCAAAATTGGTCACACAGGAAATGCTCAAAACATAGACAGTCGGAAGACTCAGTCTTCCTGTACTTAAGTAATCATTGTGTCTCTTATACTTAATTACGATGCAATTTCTGTGTTTCATCGTCACTGTGAAGGTCCAAGGGATACAGTAAACTTGCAGAGGTGCATCGGAATGTAAAAATGGTGACACAGGAAACGGTCAAAACATAGACAGTAGGAACACTCCGTCTTCCTGTACTTCAGTCGGCATTGTGTCTCTTATATTTAAATCCGATGCCATTTCTGTGTTTCATCGTCACTGTGAAGGTCCATGGGATACAGTAAACGTGCAGAGGTGCATCGGAATGTAAAATTGGTGACACAGGAAAGGGTCAAAACATAGACAGTAGGAAGACTCAGTCTTCCTTTACTTAAGTCGGCATGGTGTCTCTTATATTTAATTCCGATGCAATTTCTCTGTTACATTGTCACTGTGAAGGTCCAAGGGATACAGTAAACATGCAGAGGTGCATCGTAATTTAAAACTGGTGACACTGGAAGCGCTCAAAACATAGACCGTAAGAAGACTCAGTTTTCTTGTACTTAAATCGGCGTTGTGTCTCTTATATTTAATTCCGATGTAATTTCTGTGTTTCATCGTCAATGGGAAGGTGCAATGGATACAGAAAACCTGCAGAGGTGCATCGGAATGTAAAACTGGTGACGCAGGAATCGCTCAAATCATAGACTATAGGAAGACTCAATGTTCCTGTACTTAAGTCGGCATTGTGTCTCTTATATTTCATTCCGATGCAATTTCTGTGTTTCATCGTCAATGCGACGATATAAGGGATACAGTACACCTGCAGAGGTGCGTCGGAATGTAAAACTGGTGACACAGGAATCGCTCAAAACATAGACAGTAGGAAGACTCAGCCTTCCTGCTCTTAAGTCGGCATTGTGTCTCTTATATTTCATTCTGATGCTATTTCTGTGTTTCATCGTCAATGGGAAGGTCCAATAGATACAGAAAACCTGCAGAGGTGCATCGGAATGTAAAATTGGTGACGCAGGAAACGCTCAAAACATAGACAGTTGGAAGACTCAATCTTTCTGTACTTAAGTCGGCATTGTGTCTCTTATTTTTAATTCCGATGCAATTTCTGAGTTTCATCGTCACTGTGAAGATCCAAGGGATACAGTAAACGTCCAGAGGTGCATCAAAATGTAAAACCGATGACACAGGAAATGCTCAAAACGTAGACAGTAGGAAGACTCAGCCTTTCTTTTCTTATGTCGGCATTGTGTCTCTTATATTTAATTCCGATGCTATTTCTGTGTTTCACCGTCACTGTGAAGGTCCAATGGATACAGTAAACCTGCAGAGGTGCGTCCGACTGAAAAACTGGTGACACAGGAAACGCTCAAAACATAGACAGTAGGAATATTCAGTCTTCCTGAACTTAAGTCGGCATTGTGTCTGTTATATTTAAATCCGATGCAATTTCTGTGTATCGTCGTCAGTGGGAAGGTCTAAAGGATACAGTAAACCTGCAGAGGTGCATCGGGAAGTAAAACTGGTGACACCGGAAACGTTCAAAACATAGACAGTCGGAAGACTCAGTTTTCTTGTAGTGAAGTCGGCATTGTGTCTCTTATATTTAATTCCGATGCAATTTCTGTGTTTCATCGTCAATGGGAAAGTCGAATTGAAACAGTATACCTGCAGAGGTGAATCGGAATGTAATACTGATGACACAGGAAACGCTCAAAACATAGACAGTAAGAAGACTCAGTCTTAATGTACTTATGTCAGCAGCATTGTGTCTCTTATAATTAATTCCAATGCAATTTTTGTGTTTCACCGTCACTGTGAAGATCCAAGGGATACAGTTAACCTGCAGAGGTGCATCAAAATGTAAAACTGATGACAGGAAATGCTCTAAACGTAGACAGTAGGAAGACTCCGTCTTCCTGTACATAAGACGTCATTGTGTCTCTTATATTTAATTCCGATGCCATTTCTGTGTTTCATAGCCAATGGGAAGGTCCAAGGGACACAGTAAACCTGCAGAGGTGCATCGGTTTTTAAAACTGGTGACACTGGAAACGCACAAAACATAGACCGTAAGAAGACTCAGTTTTCTTGTACTTAAGTCGGCGTTGTGTCTCTCATATTTAATTCGGATGTAATTCCGGTGTTTCATCGTCAATGGGAAGGTCCAATGGATGCAGTAAACATGCAGAGGTGCATCGGAATGTAAAACTGGTGACGCAGGATACGCTCAAAACATTGACAGTAGGAAGACTCAGTCTTCCTGTACTTCAGTCGGCATTGTGTCTCTTATATTTAATTCCGATGCAATTTCTGTGTTTTTCTTCGTCAATGGGAAGGCCCAAGGGATACAGTGAACCTGCAGAAGTGCATTAGAATGTAAAACTGGTGACAAAGGAAATGCTCAAATCATACACCGTAAGATGACTCAGTTTTCTTCCACTTAGGTCGGCGTTGTGTCTCTTATATTTAATTCCGATGCAATTTCTGTGTTTCATCGTCAATGGGAAGATCGAAGGGAAACAGTATATCTGCAGAGGTGCATCGGAATGTAAAACTGGTGACAAGGGAAACGCACAAAACACAGACAGTAGTAAGACTCAGTCTTTCTGCACTTAAGTCGGCATTGTGTCTCTTATATTTAATTCCGATGCAATTTCTGTGTTTCATCGTCAATGCGACGATCCAAGGGATACAGTAAACCTGCAGAGGTGCATCGGAATGTAAAACTGGTGACACAGGAAACGCTCAAAACATAGACAGTAGGAAGACTCAGTCTTCCTTTACTTAAGTCGGCATGGTGTTTCTTATATTTAATTCCGATGCAATTTCTGTGTTTCCTCATCACTGTGAAGGTCCAAGGGATACAGTAGACCTGCAGAGGTGCATCGGAATGTAAAATTGGCGACACAGGAAACGCTCAAAGCATAGACAGTCGGAAGACTCAGTCTTCCTGTACTTAAGTCATCATTGTGTCTCTTATACATAATTCCGATGCAATTTCTGTGTTTCATCGTCACTGTGAAGGTCCAATGGATACAGTAAACCTGCAGAGGTGCATCGGAATGTAAAACTGGTGACACAGAAAACGCTCAAAACATAGACCGTAAGAAGACTCATTTTTCTTGTACTTAAGTCGGCGTTGTGTCTCTTATATTTAATTACGATGCAATTTCTGTGTTTCATCGTCAATGGGAAGATCCAAGGGATACAGTAAACCTGCAGAGGTGCATCGGAATGTAAAACTGGTGACACAGGAAAGGCTCAAAACATAGACAGTAGGAAGACTCAGTCTTCCTTTACTTAAGTCGGCATGGTGTCTCTTATATTTAATTCCGATGCAATTTCTCTGTTTCATCGTCACTGTGAAGGTCAAAGGGATACAGTAAACATGCAGAGGTGCATCGTAATTTAAAACTGGTGACACTGGAAACGCTCAAAACATAGACCGTAAGAAGACTCAGTTTTCTTGTACTTAAATCGGCGTTGTGTCTCTTATATTTAATTCCGATGTAATTTCTGTGTTTCATCGTCAATGGGAAGGTGCAATGAATACAGTAAACCTGCAGAGGTGCATCGGAATGTAAAACTGGTGACGCAGGAATCGCTCAAAACATAGACAGTAGGAAGACTCAATGTTCCTGTACTTAAGTCGGCATTGTGTCTCTTATATTTAATTCCGATGCAATTTCTGTGTTTCATCGTCAATGCGACGATCCAAGGGATACAGTAAACCTGCAGAGGTGCATCGGAATGTAAAACTGGTGACACAGGAAACGCTCAAAACATAGACAGTAGGAAGACTCAGCCTTCCTGCTCTTAAGTCGGCATTGTGTCTCTTATATTTAATTCTGATGCTATTTCTGTGTTTCATCGTCAATGGGAAGGTCCAATGGATACAGAAAACCTGCAGAGGTGCATCGGAATGTAAAATTGGTGACGCAGGAAACGCTCAAAACATAGACAGTAGGAAGACTCAATCTTTCTGTACTTAAGTCGGCATTGTGTCTCTTATATTTAATTACGATGCAATTTCTCTGTTTAATCGTCAATGGGAAGATCCAAGGGATACAGTAAACCTGCAGAGGTGCATCGGAATGTAAAACTGGTGACACAGGAAATGCTCAAAACATAGACAGTAGGAAGACTCAGCCTTCCTGTTCTTAAGTCGGCATTGTGTCTCTTATATTTAATTCCGATGCTATTTCTGTGTTTCATCGTCAATGGGAAGGTCCAGTGGATACAGTAAACCTGCAGAGGTGCATCGGAATGTAAAACTGGTGACACAGAAATCGCTCAAAACATAGACAGTAGGAAGACTCAGCCTTCGTGTTCTTAAGTCGGCCTTGTGTCTCTTATATTTAATTCCGATGTTATTTCCGTGTTTCATCAACAATGGGAAGGTCCAATGAATACAGTAAAACTGCAGAGGTGCATCGGAATGTGAAACTGGTGACACAGGAAGCGGTAAAAACATAAACCCTAAAAAGACTCAGTTTTCTTGTACTGAAGTCGGCATTGTGTCTCTTATATTTAATTTGATGCAATTTCTGTGTTTCATCGTCACTGTGAAGGTCCAAGGGATACAGTAAACCTGCAGAGGTGCATCGGAATGTAAAACTGGTGACACAGGAAACGTTCAAAACATAGACAGTCGGAAGACTCAGTTTTCTTGTACTGAAGTCGGCATTGTGTCTCTTATATTTAATTCCAATGCAATTTCTGTGTTTCATCGTCAATGGGAAAGTCGAAGGGAAACAGTATACCTGCAGACGTGAATCGGAATGTTAAACTGGTGACACAGGAAACGCTCAAAGCATAGACAGCAGGAAGACTCAGTCTTCCTGTACTTAAGTCGGCATTGTGACTCTTATATTTAATTGCGATGCAATTTCTGTGTTTCATCGTCACTGTGAAGATCCAAGGGATACAGGAAAACCTGCACAGGTGCATCGGAATGTAAAACTGGTGACACAGGAAGCGTTCAAATCATAGACCGTAAGAAGACTCAATTTTTGTACCTAAGTCGGCGTTGTGTCTCTTATATTTAATTCCGATGCAATTTCTGTGTTCATCGTCTCTGTGAAGGTCCAAGGGATACAGGAAAACCTGCACAGGTGCATCGGAATGTAAAACTGGTGACACAGGAAGCGTTCAAATCATAGACCGTAAGAAGACTCAGTTTTCTTGTACTTAAGTCGGCATTGTGTCTCTTATATTTAATTCCGATGCAATTTGTGTGATTCATCGCCAATGGGAAAGTCCAAGGGACACAGTAAACCAGCAGAGGTGCATCGGAATGTAAAACTGGTGACAGAGGAAACGCTCAAACATAAACCGTAAGAAGACTCAGTTTTCTTGTACTTATGACGGCATTGTGTCTCTTATATTTAATTCCCATGCAATTTCTGTGTTTCATCGTCAATGGGAAGATCCAATGGATACAGTAAACCTGCAGAGGTGCATCTGAATGCAAAACTGGTGACACAGGAAACGCTCAAAACATAGAGAGTAGGAATACTCAGTCTTCCTGTGCTTAAGTCAGCATTGTGTCTCATATATTTAATTCCGATGCAATTTCTGTGTTTCATCGTCAATGGGAAGGGCCAATGGATACAGTAAAACTGCAGAGGTGCATCGGAATGTAAAACTGGTGATACAGGACACGCTCAAATCATAGACAGTAGGAAGACTCAGTCTTCCTTTACTTAAGTCGGCATGGTGTGTCTTATATTTAATTCCGATGCAATTTCTGTGTTTCCTCGTCACTGTGAAGGTCCAAGGGATACAGTAAACCAGCAGAGGTGCAACGGAATGTAAAACTGGTGACACAGGAAACGCTCAGAACATAGACAGTAGGAAGACTCAATCTTCCTGTTCTTAAGTCGGCATTGTGGTTCAAATGGTTCAAATGGCTCTGAGCACTATGGGACTCAACTGCTGTGGTCATTAGTCCCCTAGAACTTAGAACTAGTTAAACCTAACTAACTTAAGGACATCACAAACATCCATGCCCGAGGCAGGATTCGAACCTGCGACCGTAGCGGTCCTGCGGTTCCAGACTGCCGCGCATTTAACCGCACGGCCACTTCGGCCGGCCAAGTCGGCATTGTGTCTCTTATATTTAATTCCGATGCTATTTCTGTGTTTCATCGTCAATGGGAAGGTCCAATGGATACAGTAAACCTGCAGAGGTGCATCGGAATGTAAAATTGGTGACGCAGGAAACGCTCAAAACATAGACAGTAGGAAGACTCAATCTTTCTGTACTTAAGTCGGCATTGTGTCTCTTATATTTAATTCCGATGCAATTTCTCTGTTTAATCGTCAATGGGAAGGTCCAAGGGATACAGTAAACCTCCAGAGGTGCATCAAAATGTAAAACTGATGACACAGGAAATGCTCAAAACGTAGACAGTAGGAAGACTCAGCCTTTCTGTCCTTATGTTGGCATTGTGTCTCTTATATTTAATTCCGATGCTATTTCTGTGTTTCATCGTCACTGTGAAGGTCCAATGGATACAGTAAACCTGCAGAGGTGAATCCGAGTGTAAAATTGGTGACACAGGAAACGCTCAAAACATAGACAGTAGGAAGACAGTCTTCCTGTCCTTAAGTCAGCATTGTGTCATATTTAATTCCGATGCAGTTTCTGTGTTTCATCGTCAATGGGAAGATCCAATGGATACAGTAAACCTGCAGAGGTGCATCGGAATGCAAAACTGGTGACACAGGAAACGCTCAAAACATAGACAGTAGGAAGACTCAATCTTTCTGTACTTAAGTCGGCATTGTGACTCTTATATTTAATTGCGATGCAATTTCTGTGTTTCATCGTCACTGTGACGGTCCAAGGGATACAGGAAAACCTGCAGATGTGCATCGGAATGTAAAACTGGTGACACAGGAAGCGTACAAATCATAGACCGTAAGAAGACTCAGTTTTCTTGTACTTAAGTCGGCGTTGTGTCTCTTATATTTAATTCCGATGCAATTTCTGTTTTTCATCGTCAATGGGAAGGTCGAAGGGAAACAGTAAACCTGCAGAGGTGCATCGGAATGCAAAACTGGTGACACAGGAAACGCTCAAATCATAGACAGTTGGAATACTCAGTCTTCCTGTGCTTAAGTCAGCATTGTGTCTCATATATTTAATTCCGATGCAATTTCTGTGTTTCATCGTCAATGCGAAGATCCAAGGGACACAGTAAACCTGCAGAGGTGCATCGGAATGTAAAACTGGTGACACAGGAAACGCTCAAACATAGACCGTAAGAAGACTCAGTTTTCTTGTACTTATGTCGGCATTGTGTCTCTTATATTTAATTCCCATGCAATATCGGTGTTTCATCGTCAATGGGAAGATCCAACGGATACAGAAAACCTGCAGAGGTGCATCTGAATGCAAAACTGGTGACACAGGAAACGCTCAAATCATAGACAGTAGGAATACTCAGTCTTCGTGTGCTTAAGTCAGCATTGTGTCTCATATATTTAATTCCGATGCAATTTCTGTGTTTCATCGTCAATGGGGAGGGCCAATGGATACAGTAAAACTGCAGAGGTGCATCGGAATGTAAAACGGGTGACACATGAAACGATTAAAACATAGACGGTAGGAATAATCTTCCTGAACTTAAGTCGGCATTGTGTCTCTTATATTTAAATCCGATGCAATTTCTGTGTCGTGTCGTCAATGGGATGGTCCAACGGATACAGTAAACCTGCACAGTTGCATCGGATTGTAAAACTGGTGACAAAGGAAGCGCCTCAAATCATACACCGTAAGATGACTCAGTTTTCTTGCACTTAAGTCGGCGTTGTGTCTCTTATATTTAATTACGATGCAATTTCTGTGTTTCATCGTCAATGGGAAGGTCCAATGGATTCAGTAAACCTGCAGAGGAACAATGGAATGTAAAACTGGTGACACAGGAAACGCTCAAAACATAGACAGTAGGAAGACTCAGTCTTCCTGTACTTTAGTCGGCATTTCGCCCTTACACTTAATTCCGATGCAATTTCTGTGTTTCATCGTCAATGGGAAGGTCGAAATGATACAGTAAACCTGCAGAGGTGCATCGGAATGTAAAACTGGTGGCGCAGGAATCGCTCAAAACACAGACAGTAGGAAGACTCAATGTTCCTGTACTTAAGTCGGCATTGTGTCTCTTATATTTAATTCCGATGCAATTTCTGTGTTTCATCGTCAATGCGAAGATCCAAGGGATACAGTAAACCTGCAGAGGTGCGTCGGAATGTAAAACTGGTCACACAGGAATCGCTCAAAACATAGACAGTAGGAAGACTCAGCCTTCCTGTTCGTAAGTCGGCATTGTTTCTCTGATATTTAATTTCGATGCAATTTCTATGTTTCGTCGTCAATGGGAAGGTCCAAGGGATACAGTTAACCTGCAGAGGTGCATCGGAATGTAAAACTGGTGACACAGGAAGCGCTGAAATCATAGACCGTAAGAAGACTCAGTTTTCTTGTACTTAAGTGGGCATTGTGTCTCTTATATTTAATTCCGATGCTATTTCTGTGTTTCATCGTCAATGGGAAGGTCCAATGGATACAGTAAAACTGCAGAGGTGCATCGGAATGTAAAACTGGTGACACAGGAAGCGGTCAAAACATAGACCCTAAGAAGACTCAGTTTTCTTGTACTGAAGTCGGCATTGTGTCTCTTATATTTAATTTGATGCAATTTCTGTGTGTCATCGTCACTGTGAAGGTCCAAGGGATACAGTAAACCTGCAGAGGTGCATTAAATGTAAAACTGATGACACAGGAAACACTCAAAGCATAGACAGTAGGAAGACTCAGTCTTCCTGTACCTAAGTCGTCATTGTTTCTCTGATATTTAATTTCGATGCAATTTCTATGTTTCGTCGTCAATGGGAAGGTCCAAGGGATACAGTTAACCTGCAGAGGTGCATCGGAATGTAAAACTGGTGACACAGGAAGCGCTGAAATCATAGACCGTAAGAAGACTCAGTTTTCTTGTACTTAAGTGGGCATTGTGTCTCTTATATTTAATTCCGATGCAATATCTGTGTTTCATCGTCACTGTGAAGGTCCAAGGGATACAGTAAACCTGCAGAGGTGCATCAAAATGTAAAACTGATGACACAGGAAATGCTCAAAACGTAGACAGTAGGAAGTCTCAGCCTTCCTGTTCTTATGTCGGCATTGTGTCTCTTATATTTAATTCCGATGCTATTTCTGTGTTTCATCGTCAATGGGAAGGTACAATGGATACAGTAAACCTGCAGAGGTGCATCGGAATGTAAAAATGGTGATACAGGAAACGCACAAAACATAGACTATAGGAAGACACAATCTTCCTGTACTTATGTCGACATTGTGTCACTTATATTTAATTCCGATGCAATTTCTGTGTTTCATCGCCACTGTGAAGATCCAATGGATACAGTAAACCTGCAGAGGTGCATTGGAATGTAAAACTGGTGACACAGGAAACGCTCAAAACATAGACAGTAGGAAGACTCAGTCTTCCTGTACTTTAGTCGGCATTTCGCCCTTACACTTAATTCCGATGCAATTTCTGTGTTTCATCGTCAATGGGAAGGTCGAAATGATACAGTAAACCTGCAGAGGTGCATCGGAATGTAAAACTGGTGGCGCAGGAATCGCTCAAAACACAGACAGTAGGAAGACTCAATGTTCCTGTACTTAAGTCGGCATTGTGTCTCTTATATTTAATTCCGATGCAATTTCTGTGTTTCATCGTCAATGCGAAGATCCAAGGGATACAGTAAACCTGCAGAGGTGCGTCGGAATGTAAAACTGGTCACACAGGAATCGCTCAAAACATAGACAGTAGGAAGACTCAGCCTTCCTGTTCGTAAGTCGGCATTGTTTCTCTGATATTTAATTTCGATGCAATTTCTATGTTTCGTCGTCAATGGGAAGGTCCAAGGGATACAGTTAACCTGCAGAGGTGCATCGGAATGTAAAACTGGTGACACAGGAAGCGCTGAAATCATAGACCGTAAGAAGACTCAGTTTTCTTGTACTTAAGTGGGCATTGTGTCTCTTATATTTAATTCCGATGCTATTTCTGTGTTTCATCGTCAATGGGAAGGTCCAATGGATACAGTAAAACTGCAGAGGTGCATCGGAATGTAAAACTGGTGACACAGGAAGCGGTCAAAACATAGACCCTAAGAAGACTCAGTTTTCTTGTACTGAAGTCGGCATTGTGTCTCTTATATTTAATTTGATGCAATTTCTGTGTTTCATCGTCACTGTGAAGGTCCAAGGGATACAGTAAACCTGCAGAGGTGCATTAAATGTAAAACTGATGACACAGGAAACACTCAAAGCATAGACAGTAGGAAGACTCAGTCTTCCTGTACCTAAGTCGTCATTGTTTCTCTGATATTTAATTTCGATGCAATTTCTATGTTTCGTCGTCAATGGGAAGGTCCAAGGGATACAGTTAACCTGCAGAGGTGCATCGGAATGTAAAACTGGTGACACAGGAAGCGCTGAAATCATAGACCGTAAGAAGACTCAGTTTTCTTGTACTTAAGTGGGCATTGTGTCTCTTATATTTAATTCCGATGCAATATCTGTGTTTCATCGTCACTGTGAAGGTCCAAGGGATACAGTAAACCTGCAGAGGTGCATCAAAATGTAAAACTGATGACACAGGAAACGCTCAAAACATAGACAGTAAGAAGACTCAGTCTTCCTGTTCTTATGTCGGCATTGTGTCTCTTATATTTAATTCCGATGCTATTTCTGTGTTTCATCGTCAATGGGAAGGTACAATGGATACAGTAAACCTGCAGAGGTGCATCGGAATGTAAAAATGGTGATACAGGAAACGCACAAAACATAGACTATAGGAAGACACAATCTTCCTGTACTTATGTCGACATTGTGTCACTTATATTTAATTCCGATGCAATTTCTGTGTTTCATCGCCACTGTGAAGATCCAATGGATACAGTAAACCTGCAGAGGTGCATTGGAATGTAAAACTGGTGACACAGGAAACGCTCAAAACATAGACAGTAGGAAGACTCAGTCTTCCTGTACTTTAGTCGGCATTTCGCCCTTACACTTAATTCCGATGCAATTTCTGTGTTTCATCGTCAATGGGAAGGTCGAAATGATACAGTAACCTGCAGAGGTGCATCGGAATGTAAAACTGGTGGCACAGGAATCGCTCAAAACACAGACAGTAGGAAGACTCAATGTTCCTGTACTTAAGTCGGCATTGTGTCTCTTATATTTAATTCCGATGCAATTTCTGTGTTTCATCGTCAATGCGAAGATCCAAGGGATACAGTAAACCTGCAGAAGTGCATCGGAATGTAAAACTGGTCACACAGGAAACGCTCAAAACATAGACAGTAAGAAGACTCAGCCTTCCTGTTCGTAAGTCGGCATTGTGTCTCTTATATTTAATTCCGATGCTATTTCTATGTTTCGTCGTCAATGGGAAGGTCCAAGGGATACAGTTAACCTGCAGAGGTGCATCGGAATGTAAAACTGGTGACACAGGAAGCGCTGAAATCATAGACCCTAAGAAGACTCAGTTTTCTTGTACTGAAGTCGGCATTGTGTCTCTTATATTTAATTTGATGCAATTTCTGTGTTTCATCGTCACTGTGAAGGTCCAAGGGATACAGTAAACCTGCAGAGGTGCATTAAATGTAAAACTGATGACACAGGAAACACTCAAAGCATAGACAGTAGGAAGACTCAGTCTTCCTGTACCTAAGTCGTCATTGTTTCTCTGATATTTAATTTCGATGCAATTTCTATGTTTCGTCGTCAATGGGAAGGTCCAAGGGATACAGTTAACCTGCAGAGGTGCATCGGAATGTAAAACTGGTGACACAGGAAGCGCTGAAATCATAGACCGTAAGAAGACTCAGTTTTCTTGTACTTAAGTGGGCATTGTGTCTCTTATATTTAATTCCGATGCAATATCTGTGTTTCATCGTCACTGTGAAGGTCCAAGGGATACAGTAAACCTGCAGAGGTGCATCAAAATGTAAAACTGATGACACAGGAAATGCTCAAAACGTAGACAGTAGGAAGTCTCAGCCTTCCTGTTCTTATGTCGGCATTGTGTCTCTTATATTTAATTCCGATGCTATTTCTGTGTTTCATCGTCAATGGGAAGGTACAATGGATACAGTAAACCTGCAGAGGTGCATCGGAATGTAAAAATGGTGATACAGGAAACGCACAAAACATAGACTATAGGAAGACACAATCTTCCTGTACTTATGTCGACATTGTGTCACTTATATTTAATTCCGATGCAATTTCTGTGTTTCATCGCCACTGTGAAGATCCAATGGATACAGTAAACCTGCAGAGGTGCATTGGAATGTAAAACTGGTGACACAGGAAACGCTCAAAACATAGACAGTAGGAAGACTCAGTCTTCCTGTACTTTAGTCGGCATTTCGCCCTTACACTTAATTCCGATGCAATTTCTGTGTTTCATCGTCAATGGGAAGGTCGAAATGATACAGTAACCTGCAGAGGTGCATCGGAATGTAAAACTGGTGGCACAGGAATCGCTCAAAACACAGACAGTAGGAAGACTCAATGTTCCTGTACTTAAGTCGGCATTGTGTCTCTTATATTTAATTCCGATGCAATTTCTGTGTTTCATCGTCAATGCGAAGATCCAAGGGATACAGTAAACCTGCAGAAGTGCATCGGAATGTAAAACTGGTCACACAGGAAACGCTCAAAACATAGACAGTAGGAAGACTCAGCCTTCCTGTTCGTAAGTCGGCATTGTTTCTCTGATATTTAATTTCGATGCAATTTCTATGTTTCGTCGTCAATGGGAAGGTCCAAGGGATACAGTTAACCTGCAGAGGTGCATCGGAATGTAAAACTGGTGACACAGGAAGCGCTGAAATCATAGACCCTAAGAAGACTCAGTTTTCTTGTACTGAAGTCGGCATTGTGTCTCTTATATTTAATTTGATGCAATTTCTGTGTTTCATCGTCACTGTGAAGGTCCAAGGGATACAGTAAACCTGCAGAGGTGCATTAAATGTAAAACTGATGACACAGGAAACACTCAAAGCATAGACAGTAGGAAGACTCAGTCTTCCTGTACCTAAGTCGTCATTGTTTCTCTGATATTTAATTTCGATGCAATTTCTATGTTTCGTCGTCAATGGGAAGGTCCAAGGGATACAGTTAACCTGCAGAGGTGCATCGGAATGTAAAACTGGTGACACAGGAAGCGCTGAAATCATAGACCGTAAGAAGACTCAGTTTTCTTGTACTTAAGTGGGCATTGTGTCTCTTATATTTAATTCCGATGCAATATCTGTGTTTCATCGTCACTGTGAAGGTCCAAGGGATACAGTAAACCTGCAGAGGTGCATCAAAATGTAAAACTGATGACACAGGAAATGCTCAAAACGTAGACAGTAGGAAGTCTCAGCCTTCCTGTTCTTATGTCGGCATTGTGTCTCTTATATTTAATTCCGATGCTATTTCTGTGTTTCATCGTCAATGGGAAGGTACAATGGATACAGTAAACCTGCAGAGGTGCATCGGAATGTAAAAATGGTGATACAGGAAACGCACAAAACATAGACTATAGGAAGACACAATCTTCCTGTACTTATGTCGACATTGTGTCACTTATATTTAATTCCGATGCAATTTCTGTGTTTCATCGCCACTGTGAAGATCCAATGGATACAGTAAACCTGCAGAGGTGCATTGGAATGTAAAACTGGTGACACAGGAAACGCTCAAAACATAGACAGTAGGAAGACTCAGTCTTCCTGTACTTTAGTCGGCATTTCGCCCTTACACTTAATTCCGATGCAATTTCTGTGTTTCATCGTCAATGGGAAGGTCGAAATGATACAGTAACCTGCAGAGGTGCATCGGAATGTAAAACTGGTGGCACAGGAATCGCTCAAAACACAGACAGTAGGAAGACTCAATGTTCCTGTACTTAAGTCGGCATTGTGTCTCTTATATTTAATTCCGATGCAATTTCTGTGTTTCATCGTCAATGCGAAGATCCAAGGGATACAGTAAACCTGCAGAAGTGCATCGGAATGTAAAACTGGTCACACAGGAAACGCTCAAAACATAGACAGTAAGAAGACTCAGCCTTCCTGTTCGTAAGTCGGCATTGTGTCTCTTATATTTAATTCCGATGCTATTTCTGTGTTTCATCGTCAATGGGAAGGTCCAATGGATACAGTAAAACTGCAGAGGTGCATCGGAATGTAAAACTGGTGACACAGGAAGCGGTCAAAACATAGACCCTAAGAAGACTCAGTTTTCTTGTACTGAAGTCGGCATTGTGTCTCTTATATTTAATTTGATGCAATTTCTGTGTTTCATCGTCACTGTGAAGGTCCAAGGGATACAGTAAACCTGCAGAGGTGCATCAAAATGTAAAACTGATGACACAGGAAACACTCAAAACATAGACAGTAAGAAGACTCAGTCTTCCTGTACCTAAGTCGGCATTGTTTCTCTGATATTTAATTTCGATGCAATTTCTATGTTTCGTCGTCAATGGGAAGGTCCAAGGGATACAGTTAACCTGCAGAGGTGCATCGGAATGTAAAACTGGTGACACAGGAAGCGCTGAAATCATAGACCGTAAGAAGACTCAGTTTTCTTGTACTTAAGTGGGCATTGTGTCTCTTATATTTAATTCCGATGCAATATCTGTGCTTCATCGTCACTGTGAAGGTCCAAGGGATACAGTAAACCTGCAGAGGTGCATCAAAATGTAAAACTGATGACACAGGAAATGCTCAAAACGTAGAGAGTAGGAAGTCTCAGCCTTCCTGTTCTTATGTCGGCATTGTGTCTCTTATATTTAATTCCAATGCAATTTCTGTGTTTCATCATCACTGTGAAGGTCCAAGGGATACAGTAAACCTGCAGAGGTGCATTGGAATGTAAAACTGGTGACACAGGAAACGTTCAAAACATAGACAGTCGGAAGACTCAGTCTTCCTGTACTTAAGTCAGCATTGTGTCTCTTATACTTAATTCCGATGCAATTTCTGTTTTTCATCGTCAATGGGAAAGTCGAAGGGAAACATTATACCTGGAGAGGTGCATCGGAATGTAAAACTGGTGACACAGGAAACGCTCAAAACATAGACAGTAGGAAGACTCAGTCTTCCTGTAGTTAAGTCGGCATTGTGTTTCTTATATTTAATTCCGATGCAATTTCTGTGTTTCATCGTCTCTGTGAAGGTCCAAGGGATACAGGAAAACCTGCACAGGTGCATCGGAATGTAAAACTGGTGACACAGGAAGCGTTCAAATCATAGATCGTAAGAAGACTCAGCTTTCTTGTACTTAAGTCGGCGTTGTGTCTCTTATATTTAATTCCGATGCAATTTCTGTGTTTCATCGTCAATGCGAAGATCCAGGGGATACAGTAAACCTGCAGAAGTGCATCGGAATGTAAAACTGGTCACACAGGAAACGCTCAAAACATAGACAGTAGGAAGACTCAGCCTTCCTGTTCGTAAGTCGGCATTGTGTCTCTTATATTTAATTCCGATGCTATTTCTGTGTTTCATCGTCAATGGGAAGGTCCAATGGATACAGTAAAACTGCAGAGGTGCATCGGAATGTAAAACTGGTGACACAGGAAGCGGTCAAAACATAGACCCTAAGAAGACTCAGTTTTCTTGTACTGAAGTCGGCATTGTGTCTCTTATATTTAATTTGATGCAATTTCTGTGTTTCATCGTCACTGTGAAGGTCCAAGGGATACAGTAAACCTGCAGAGGTGCATCAAAATGTAAAACTGATGACACAGGAAACACTTAAAACATAGACAGTAGGAAGACTCAGTCTTCCTGTACCTAAGTCGGCATTGTTTCTCTGATATTTAATTTCGATGCAATTTCTATGTTTCGTGGTCAATGGGAAGGTCCAAGGGATACAGTTAACCTGCAGAGGTGCATCGGAATGTAAAACTGGTGACACAGGAAGCGCTGAAATCATAGACCGTAAGAAGACTCAGTTTTCTTGTACTTAAGTGGGCATTGTGTCTCTTATATTTAATTCCGATGCAATATCTGTGCTTCATCGTCAATGCGAAGATCCAAGGGATACAGTAAACCTGCAGAAGTGCATAGGAATGTAAAACTGGTCACACAGGAAACGCTCCAAACATAGACAGTAGGAAGACTCAATGTTCCTGTACTTAAGTCGGCATTGTGTCTCTTATATTTAATTCCGATGCAATTTCTGTGTTTCATCGTCAATGCGAAGATCCAATGGATACAGTAAACCTGCAGAAGTGCATCGGAATGTAAAACTGGTCACACAGGAAACGCTCAAAACATAGACAGTATTAAGACTCAGCCTTCCTGTTCGTAAGTCGGCATTGTGTCTCTTATATTTAATTCCGATCCTATTTCTGTGTTTCATCGTCAATGGGAAGGTCCAATGGATACAGTAAAACTGCAGAGGTGCATCGGAATGTAAAACTGGTGACACAGGAAGCGGTCAAAACATAGACCCTAAGAAGACTCAGTTTTCTTGTACTGAAGTCGGCATTGTGTCTCTTATATTTAATTTGATGCAATTTCTGTGTTTCATCGTCACTGTGAAGGTCCAAGGGATACAGTAAACCTGCAGAGGTGCATCAAAATGTAAAACTGATGACACAGGAAACACTCAAAACGTAGACAGTAGGAAGACTCAGTCTTCCTGTACCTAAGTCGGTATTGTTTCTCTGATATTTAATTTCGATGCAATTTCTATGTTTCGTCGTCAATGGGAAGGTCCAAGGGATACAGTTAACCTGCAGAGGTGCATCGGAATGTAAAACTGGTGACACAGGAAGCGCTGAAATCATAGACCGTAAGAAGACTCAGTTTTCTTGTACTTAAGTGGGCATTGTGTCTCTTATATTTAATTCCGATGCAATATCTGTGCTTCATCGTCACTGTGAAGGTCCAAGGGATACAGTAAACCTGCAGAGGTGCATCAAAATGTAAAACTGATGACACAGGAAATGCTCAAAACGTAGACAGTAGGAAGTCTCAGCCTTCCTGTTCTTATGTCGGCATTGTGTCTCTTATATTTAATTCCAATGCAATTTCTGTGTTTCATCATCACTGTGAAGGTCCAAGGGATACAGTAAACCTGCAGAGGTGCATTGGAATGTAAAACTGGTGACACAGGAAACGTTCAAAACATAGACAGTCGGAAGACTCAGTCTTCCTGTACTTAAGTCAGCATTGTGTCTCTTATATTTAATTCCGATGCAATTTCTGTTTTTCATCGTCAATGGGAAAGTCGAAGGGAAACATTATACCTGGAGAGGTGCATCGGAATGTAAAACTGGTGACACAGGAAACACTCAAAACATAGACAGTAGGAAGACTCAGTCTTCCTGTAGTTAAGTCGGCATTGTGTTTCTTATATTTAATTCCGATGCAATTTCTGTGTTTCATCGTCTCTGTGAAGGTCCAAGGGATACAGGAAAACCTGCACAGGTGCATCGGAATGTAAAACTGGTGACACAGGAAGCGTTCAAATCATAGATCGTAAGAAGACTCAGCTTTCTTGTACTTAAGTCGGCGTTGTGTCTCTTATATTTAATTCCGATGCAATTTCTGTGTTTCATCGTCAATGCGAAGATCCAAGGGATACAGTAAACCTGCAGAAGTGCATCGGAATGTAAAACTGGTCACACAGGAAACGCTCAAAACATAGACAGTAGGAAGACTCAGCCTTCCTGTTCGTAAGTCGGCATTGTGTCTCTTATATTTAATTCCGATGCTATTTCTGTGTTTCATCGTCAATGGGAAGGTCCAATGGATACAGTAAAACTGCAGAGGTGCATCGGAATGTAAAACTGGTGACACAGGAAGCGGTCAAAACATAGACCCTAAGAAGACTCAGTTTTCTTGTACTGAAGTCGGCATTGTGTCTCTTATATTTAATTTGATGCAATTTCTGTGTTTCATCGTCACTGTGAAGGTCCAAGGGATACAGTAAACCTGCAGAGGTGCATCAAAATGTAAAACTGATGACACAGGAAACACTCAAAACATAGACAGTAGGAAGACTCAGTCTTCCTGTACCTAAGTCGGCATTGTTTCTCTGATATTTAATTTCGATGCAATTTCTATGTTTCGTGGTCAATGGGAAGGTCCAAGGGATGCAGTTAACCTGCAGAGGTGCATCGGAATGTAAAACTGGTGACACAGGAAGCGCTGAAATCATAGACCGTAAGAAGACTCAGTTTTCTTGTACTTAAGTGGGCATTGTGTCTCTTATATTTAATTCCGATGCAATATCTGTGCTTCATCGTCACTGTGAACGTCCAAGGGATACAGTAAACCTGCAGAGGTGCATCAAAATGTAAAACTGATGACACAGGAAATGCTCAAAACGTAGACAGTAGGAAGTCTCAGCCTTCCTGTTCTTATGTCGGCATTGTGTCTCTTATATTTAATTCCAATGCAATTTCTGTGTTTCATCATCACTGTGAAGGTCCAAGGGATACAGTAACCCTGCAGAGGTGCATCGGAATGTAAATCTGGTGACACAGGAAACGCTCAAAACATAGAGAGTAGGAATACTCAGTCTTCCTGTGCTTAAGTCAGCATTGTGTCTCATATATTTAATTCCGATGCTATTTCTGTGTTTCATCGTCAATGGGAAGGTCCAATGGATACAGTAAACCTGCAGAGGTGCATCGGAATGTAAAATTGGTGACGCAGGAAACGCTCAAAACATAGAGAGTAGGAAGACTCAATCTTTCTGAACTTAAGTCGGCATTGTGTCTCTTATATTTAATTCCGATGCAATTTCTCTGTTTAATCGTCAATGGGAAGGTCCAAGGGATACAGTAAACCTCCAGAGGTGCATCAAAATGTAAAACTGATGACACAGGAAATGCTCAAAACGTAGACAGTAGGAAGACTCAGCCTTTCTGTTCTTATGTTGGCATTGTGTCTCTTATATTTAATTCCGATGCTATTTCTGTGTTTCATCGTCACTGTGAAGGTCCAATGGATACAGTAAACCTGCAGAGGTGCATCCGAGTGTAAAACTGGTGACACAGGAAACGCTCAAAACATAGACAGTAGGAAGACAGTCTTCCTGTCCTTAAGTCAGCATTGTGTAATATTTAATTCCGATGCAGTTTCTGTGTTTCATCGTCAATGGGAAGGTCCAATGGATTCAGTAAACCTGCAGAGGTGCATCGGAATGTAAAACTGGTGACGCAGGAAACGCTCAAAACATAGACAGTAGGAAGACTCCTGTACTTATGTCAGTATTGTGTCTATTATATTTAATTCCGATGCAATTTCTCTGTTTCATCGTTAATGGGAAGATCCAAGGGATACAGTAAACCTGCAGAGGTGCATCGGAATGTAAAACTGGTGACAAAGGAAATGCTCAAACATAGACAGTAGGAAGACTCAGTCTTCCTGTTCTTAAGTCGGCATTGTGTCTCTTATATTTAATTCCGATACTATTTCTGTGTTTCATCGTCAATGGGAAGGTCCAATGGATACAGTAAACCTGCAGAGGTGCATCGGGATGTAAAACTGGTGACGCAGGAATCGCTCAAAACATAGACAGTAGGAAGACTCAGTCTTTCTGTACTTAAGTCGGCATTGTGTCTCTTATATTTAATTCCGATGCAATTTCTGTGTTTCATCGTCAATGCGAAGATCCAAGGGATACAGTAAACCTGCAGAGGTGCATCGGAATATAAAACTGGTGACAGAGGAAACGCTCAAAACATATACCGTAAGAAGAATCAGTTTCCTTGTACTTAAGTCGGCGTTGTGTGTCTTATATTTAATTCCGATGTAATTTCTGTGTTTCATCGTCAATGGGATGGTCCAATGGATACAGTAAAACTGCAGAGGTGCATTGGAATGTAAAACTGGTGACACAGGAAGCGGTCAAAACATAGACCGTAAGAAGAATCAGTTTCCTTGTACTTAAGTCGGCGTTGTGTGTCTTATATTTAATTCCGATATAATTTCTGTGTTTCATCGTCAATGGGAAGGTCCAATGGATACAGTAAACCTGGAGAGGTGCATCGGAATGTAAAACTGGTGACGCAGGAAATGCTGAAAACATAGACAGTAGGAAGACTCATTCTTCCTGTACTTGAGTCGGCATTGTGTGTCTTATATTTAATTCCGATGCAATTTCTGTGTTTAATCGTCAATAGGAAGATCCAAGGGATACAGTAAACCTGCAGAGGTGCATCGGAATGTAAAACTGGTGACACAGGAAGCGTTCAAATCATAGACCGTAAGAAGACTCAGTTTTCTTGTACTTAAGTCGGCGTTGTGTCCCTTATATTTAATTCCGATGCAATTTCTGTTTTTCATCGTCAATGGGAAGGTCGAAGGGAAACAGTATACCTGCAGTGGTGCATCGGAATCTAAATATGGTGACAAGGGAAACGCTCAAAACATAGACAGTAGAAAGACTCAGTCTTCCTGTACTTATGTCGGCATTGTGTCTCTTATATTTAATTCCGATGAAATTTCTGTGATTCATCGCCCATGGGAAAGTCCAAGGGACACAGTAAACCAGCAGAGGTGCATCGGAATGTAAAACTGGTGACACAGGAAACTCTCAAACATAGACCGTAAGAAGACTCAGTTTTCTTGTACTTATGGCGGCATTGTGTCTCTTATATTTAATTCCCATGCAATTTCTGTGTTTCATCGTCAATGGGATGATCCAATGGATACAGTAATCCTGCAGAGGTGCATCTGAATGCAAAACAGGTGACACAGGAAACGCTCAAAACATAGATAGTAGGAATACTCAGTCTTCCTGTGCTTAAGTCAGCATTGTGTCTCATATATTTAATTCCGATGCAATATCTGTGTTTCATCGTCAATGGGAGGGGCCAATGGATACAGTAAAACTGCAGAGGTGCATCGGAATGTAAAACGGGTGACACATGAAACGATCAAAACATAGACAGTAGGAATACTCAGTCTTCCTGAACAAAAGTCGGCATTGTGTCTCTTATATTTAAATCCGATACAATTTCTGTGTCTTGTCGTCAATGGGAAGGTCCAACGGATACAGTAAACCTGCAGAGGTGCATCGGAATGTAAAACTGGTGACAAAGGAAACGCTCAAAACACAGACTGTAGGAAGACTCAATGTTCCGGTACTTCAGTCAGCATTGTGTCTCTTATATTTAATTCCGATGCAATTTCTGTGTTTCATCGTCAATGCGAAGATCCAAGGGATACAGTAAACCTGCAGAGGTGCATCGGAATGTAAAACTGGTGACGCAGGAAGCGGTGAAAACATAGACCCTAAGAAGACTCAATTTTCTTGTACTGAAAACGGCATTGTGTCTCTTATTTTCAATTTGATGCAATTTCTGTGTTTCATCGTCAATGCGAAGATCCAAGGGATACAGTAAACCTGCAGAGGTGCATCGGAATGTAAAACAGGTGACACAGGAAACGCTCAAAACATAGACAGTAGGAAGACTAAGACTTCCTGTTCTTAAGTCGGCATTGTGTCTCTTATATTTAATTCCGATGCTATTTCTGTGTTTCATCGTCAATGGGAAGGTCCAATGGATTCAGTAAAACTGCAGAGTTGCATCGGAATGTAAAACTGGTGACGCAGGAAGCGGTGAAAACATAGACCCTAAGAAGACTCAGTTTTCTTGTACTGAAGTCGGCATTGTGTCTCTTATTTTTAATTTGATGCATTTTCTGTGTTTCATCGTCACTGTGAAGTTCCAAGGGATACAGTAAACCAGCAGAGGTGCAACAAAATGTAAAACTGATGACACAGGAAACGCTCAAACATAGTAGAAAGAAACACTCTTCCTGTACTTAAGTCGACATTGTGTCTCTTCTATTTAATTCCGATGCAATTTCTGCGTTTCATCGTCAATGGGTAAGTCGAAGGGAAACAGTATACCTGCAGAGGCGCATCGGAATGTAAAACTTGTGATACAGGACACGCTTAAATCATAGACAGTAGGAAGACTCAGTCTTCCTTTACTTAAGTCGGCATCGTGTCTCTTATATTTAATTCCGATGCAATTTCTCTGTTTCATCGTTAATGGGAAGATCCAAGGGATACAGTAAACCTGCAGAGGTGCATCGGAATGTAAAACTGGTGACACAGGAAATGCTCAAACATAGACAGTAGGAAGACTCAGTCTTCCTGTTCTTAAGTCGGCATTGTGTCTCTTATATTTAATTCCGCTCTTATTTCTGTGTTTCATCGTCAATGGAAGGTCCAATGGATACAGTAAACCAGCAGAGTCGCATCGGAATGTAAAACTGGTGACACAGGAAACGCTCAAACATAGTAGAAAGAAACACTCTTCCTGTACTTAAGTCGACATTGTGTCTCTTCTATTTAATTCCGATGCAATTTCTGCGTTTCATCGTCAATGGGTAAGTCGAAGGGAAACAGTATACCCGCAGAGGCGCATCGGAATGTAAAACTGGTGACACAGCAGACGCTCAAAGCATAGACAGTAGGAAGACACAGTCTTCCTGTACTTAAGTCGGAATTGTGTCTCTTATATTTAATTCCGATGCAATTTCTGTGTTTCATCGCCATTGTGAAGGTCCAAGGGATACAGTAAACATGCAGAGGTGCATCGGAATGTAAAACTGGTGACACAGGAAACGCTAAAAACATAGACTGTAGGAAGACTCTGTCTTTCTGTACTCAAGACGTCATTGTGTCTCTTATATTTAATTCTGATGCGATTTCTGTGTTTCATCGCCAATGGGAAGGTCCAAGGGACACAGTAAACCTGCAGAGGTGCATCGGAATTTAAAACTGGTGACACTGGAAACGCTCAAAACATAGACCGTAAGAAGACTTAGTTTTCTTGTACATAAGTCGGCGTTGTGTCTCTTATATTCAATTCCGATGTAATTTATGTGTTTCATCGTCAATGGGAAGGTCCAATGGATACAGTAAACCTGCAGAGGTGCATCGGAATGTAAAACTGGTGACGCAGGAATCGCTCAAAACATAGACAGTAGGAAGACTCAATGTTCCTGTACTTAAGTCGGCATTGTGTCTCTTATTTTTAATTCCGATGCAATTTCTGTGTTTCATCGTCAATGCGAAGATCCAAGGGATACAGTAAACCTGCAGAGGTGCATCGGAATGTAAAACTGGTGACACAGGAAACGCTCAAAACATAGACAGTAGGAAGACTCAGCCTTCCTGTTCTTAAGTCGGCATTGTGTCTCTTATATTTAATTCCGATGCTATTTCTGTGTTTCATCATCAATGGGAAGGTCCAATGGATACAGTAAACCTGCAGAGGTGCATCCCAATGTAAAATTGGTGACGCAGGAAAGGCTCAAAACATAGACAGTAGGACGACTCAATCTTCCTGTACTTAAGTCGGCATTGTCTCTTTTATATTTAATTCCGAAGCAATTTCTCTGTTTCATCGTTAATGGGAAGATCCAAGGGATACAGTAAAACTGCAGAGGTGCATCGGAATGTAAAACTGGTGACACATGATACGATCAAAGCATAGAGAGTAGGATTACTCAGTCTTCCTGAACTTAAGTTGGCATTGTGTCACTTATATTTAAATCCGATGCAATTTCTGTGTCTTGTCGTCAATGGGAAGGTCCAAGGGATACAGTAAACCTGCAGAGCTGCATCGGAATGTAAAACTGGTGACAAAGGTAACGCCCAAATCATACACCGTAAGAAGACTCAGTTATCTTGTACTTAAGTCGGGGTTGTGTTTCTTATATTTAATTCCGATGCAATATCTGTGTTTCATCGTCAATGGGAAGGTCCAATGGATACAGTAAACCTGCAGAGGTGCATCGGAATGTAAAACTGGTGACACAGGAAACGCACAAATCATAGACAATAGAAAGACACACTCTTCCTGTACTTAAGTCGACATTGTGTCTCTTATTTTTAATTCCAATGCAATTTCTGTGTTTCATCGCCAATGTGAAGGTCCAAGGGACAAAGTAAACCTGCAGAGGTGCATCGGAATTTAAAACTGGTGACATTGGAAACGCTCAAAAGATAGACCGTAAGAAGACTCAGTTTTCTTGTACTTAAGTCAACGTTGTGTCTCTTATATTTAATTCAGATGTAATTCCGGTGTTTCATCGTCAATGGGAAGGCCCAATGGATACAGTAAACCTGCAGAGGTGCATCGGAATGTCAAACTGGTGACCCAGGAATCGCTCAAAACATAGACAGTAGGAAGAATCAGTCTTCCTGTACTTTAGTCGGTATTTTGTCCCTTACACTTAATTCCGATGCAATTTCTGTGTTTCGTCGTCAATGGGAAGGTCGAAATGATACATGAAACCTGCAGAGGTGCATCGGAATGTAAAACTGATGACACAGGAAACGCTCAAAACATAGACAGTAGGAAGACTCAGTCTTGCTGTACTTAAGTCGGCATTGTGTCTCTTATATTTAATTCCGATGCAATTTCTTTGTTTAATCGTCAATGGGAAGATCCAAGGGATACAGTAAACCTACAGAGGTGCATCGGAATGTAAAACTGGTGACGCAGGAATCGCTCAAAGCATAGACAGAAGGAAGACTCAGTCTTTCTGTACTTAAGTCGGCATTGTGTCTCTTATATTTAATTCCGATGCAATTTCTGTGTTTCATCGTCAATGGGAAGGTCCAATGGATTCAGTAAAACTGCTGAGGTGCATCGGAATGGAAAACTGGTGACACTGGAAACGCTCAAATCATAGACCGTAAGAAGAATCAGTTTCCTTGTACCTAAGTCGGCGTTGTGTCTCTTATATTCAATTCCGATGTAATTTATGTGTTTCATCGTCAATGGGAAGGTCCAATGGATACAGTAAACCTGCAGAGGTGCATCGGAATGTAAAACTGGTGACGCAGGAATCGCTCAAAACATAGACAGTAGGAAGACTCAATGTTCCTGTACTTAAGTCGGCATTGTGTCTCTTATTTTTAATTCCGATGCAATTTCTGTGTTTCATCGTCAATGCGAAGATCCAAGGGATACAGTAAACCTGCAGAGGTGCATCGGAATGTAAAACTGGTGACACAGGAAACGCTCAAAACATAGACAGTAGGAAGACTCAGCCTTCCTGTTCTTAAGTCGGCATTGTGTCTCTTATATTTAATTCCGATGCTATTTCTGTGTTTCATCATCAATGGGAAGGTCCAATGGATACAGTAAACCTGCAGAGGTGCATCCGAATGTAAAATTGGTGACGCAGGAAAGGCTCAAAACATAGACAGTAGGACGACTCAATCTTCCTGTACTTAAGTCGGCATTGTCTCTTTTATATTTAATATCGAAGCAATTTCTCTGTTTCATCGTTAATGGGAAGATCCAAGGGATACAGTAAAACTGCAGAGGTGCATCGGAATGTAAAACTGGTGACACATGATACGATCAAAGCATAGAGAGTAGGATTACTCAGTCTTCCTGAACTTAAGTCGGCATTGTGTCTCTTATATTTAAATCCGATGCAATTTCTGTGTCTTGTCGTCAATGGGAAGGTCCAATTGATACAGTAAACCTGCAGAGGTGCATCGGAATGTAAAACTGGTGACGCAGGAAACGCTCAAAACATAGACAGTAGGAAGACTCATTCTTCCTGCACTTGAGTCGGCATTGTGTGTCTTATATTTAATTCCGATGCAATTTCTGCGTTTAATCGTCAATAGGAAGATCCAAGGGATACAGTAAACCTGCAGAGGTGCATCGGAATGTAAAACTGGTGACACAGGAAGCGGTTAAAACATAGACCCTAAGAAGACTCAGTTTTCTTGTACTGAAGTCGGCATTGTGTCTCTGATATTTAATTCCGATGCAATTTCTGTGTTTCATCGCCAATGGGAAAGTCCAAGGGACACAGTAAACCTGCAGAGGTGCATCGGAATGAAAAACTGGTGACACAGGAAACGCTCAAACATAGACCGTAAGAAGACTCAGTTTTCTTGTACTTATGGCTGCATTGTGTCTCTTATATTTAATTCCCATGCAATTTCTGTGTTTCATCGTCAATGGGAAGATCCAAGGAATACAGTAAACCTGCAGAGGTGCATCTGAATGCAAAACTGGTGACACAGGAAACGTTCAAAACATAGACCGTAGGAAGACTCAGTCTTCCTGTGCTTAAGTCAGCATTGTGTCTCATATATTTAATTCCGATGCAATTTCTGTGTTTCATCGTCAATGGGAAGGGCCAATGGATACAGTAAAACTGCAGAGGTGCATCGGAATGTAACACTGGTGACACATGAAACGATCAAACATAGACAGTAGGATTACTCAGTCTTCCTGAACTTAAGTCGGCATTGTGTCTCTTATATTTAAATCCGATGCATATTCTGTGTCTTGTCGTCAATGGGAAGGTCCAAGGGATACAGGAAACCTGCAGAGCTGCATCGGAATGTAAAACTGGTGACAAAGGAAACGCCCAAATCATACACCGTAAGATGACTCAGTTATCTTGTACTTAAGTCGGCGTTGTGTCTCTTATATTTAATTCCGATGCAATTTCTGTGTTTCATCGTCAATGGGAAGGTCCAATGGATACAGTAAACCTGCAGAGTTGCATCGGAATGTAAAACTGGTGACACAGGAAACACACAAAACATAGACAATAGAAAGACACACTCTTCCTGTACTTAAGTCGACATTGTGTCTCTTATATTTAATTCCGCTGCAATTTCTGTGTTTCATCGTCAGTGTGAAGGTCCAATGGATACAGTAAACCAGCAGAGGTGCATCGGAATGTAAAACTAGTGACACAGGAAACGCTCAAAACATAGACAGTAGGAAGATTCAGTCTTCCTGTACTTAAGTCGGCATTTTGTCCCTTACACTTAATTCCGATGCAATTTCTGTGTTTCATCGTCAATGGGTAGGTCCAAGGAATACAGTAACCCTACATAGGTGCATCGGGATGTAAAACTGGTGACACAGGAAGCGCTCATAACGTAGACCCTAAGAAGACTCAGTTTTCTTGTACTTAAGTCGGCATTGTGTCTCTTATATTTAATCCCGATGCAATTTCTGTGTTTCATCGCGAATGTGAAGGTCCAAGGGACAAAGTAAACCTGCAGAGGTGCATCGGAATTTAAAACTGGTGACACTGGAAACGGTCAAAACATAGACAGTAGGAAGACTCAGACTTCCTTTTCTTAAGTCGGCATTGTGTCTCTTATATTTAATTCCGATGCTATTCCTGTGTTTCATCGTCAATGGCAAGGTCCAATGGATACAGTAAAACTGCAGAGGTGGATCGGAATGTAAAACTGGTGACGCAGGAAGCGGTCAAAACATAGACCCTAAGAAGACTCAGTTTTCTTGTACTGAAGTCGGCATTGTGTCTCTTATATTTAATACCGATGCAATTTCTGTGTTTCATCGCCAATGGGAAGGTCCAAGGGACACAGTAAACCTGCAGAGGTGCATCGGAATTTAAACTGGTGACACGCTCAAAACATAGACCGTAAGAAGACTCAGTTTTCTTGTACTTAAGTCAACGTTGTGTCTCTTATATTTCATTCCGATGTAATTTCTGTGCTTCATCGTCAATGGGAAGTTCCAATGGATACAGTAAACCTGCAGAGGTGCATCGGAATGTAAAACTGGTGACCCAGGAATCGCTCAAAACATAGACAGTAGGAAGACTCAATGTTCCTGGACTTAAGTCGATATTGTGTCTCTTATATTAAATTCCGATGCAATTTCTGTGTTTCATCGTCACTGTGAAGGTCCGATGGATACAGTAAACCACCAGAGGTGCATCGGAATGTAAAACTGGTGACACAGGAAACGCTCAAAGCATAGACAGTAGGAAGATTCAGTCTTCCTGTACTTAAGTCGGCATTTTGTCCCTTACAATTAATTCCGATGCAATTTCTGTGTTTCATCGTCAATGGGGAGGTCCAAGGTATACAGTAACCCTACAGAGGTGCATCGGGATGTAAAACTGGTTACACAGGAAGCGCTCATAACATAGACCCTAAGAAGACTCAGTTTTCTCGTACTTAAGTCAACGTTGTGTCTCTTATATTTAATTCCGATGTAATTCCGGTGTTTCATCGTCAATGGGAAGGTCCAGTGGATACAGTAAACCTGCAGAGGTGCATCGGAATGTAAAACTGGTGACCCAGGAATCGCTCAAAACATAGACAGTAGGAAGAATCAGTCTTCCTGTACTTAAGTCGGCATTGTGTCTCTTATATTTAATTCCGATGCAATTTCTCTGTTTCATCGCCAATGGAAGATCCAAGGGATACAGTAAACCTGCAGAGGTGCATCAGAATGTAAAACTGGTGACACAGGAAACGCTCAAAACATAGACAAAAGGAAGACTCAGCCTTCCTGTTCTTAAGTCGGCATTGTGTCTCTTATGTTTAATTCCGATGCAATTTCTGTGTTTCATCGTCAATGCGAAGATCCAAGGTATACAGTAAACCTGCAGAGGTGCATCGGAATGTAAAGCTGGTGACACAGGGAACGGTCAAAACATAGACAGTAGGAAGACTCAGACTTCCTTTTCTTAAGTCGGCATTGTGTCTCTTATATATAATTCCGATGCTATTTCTGTGTTTCATCGTCAATGGCAAGGTCCAATGGATACAGTAAAACTGCAGAGGTGGATCGGAATGTAAAACTGGTGACGCAGGAAGCGGTCAAAACATAGACAATAAGAAGACCCAGTTTTCTTGTACAGAAGTCGGCATTGTGTCTCTTATATTTAATTCCGATGCAATTTCTGTGTTTCATCGCCAATGGGAAGGTCCAAGGGACACAGTAAACCTGCAGAGGTGCATCGGAATTTAAAACTGGTGACACGCTCAAAACATAGACCGTAAGAACACTCAGTTTTCTTGTACTTAAGTCAACGTTGTGTCTCTTATATTTAATTCCGATGGAATTTCTGTGTTTCATCGTCAATGGGAATGTCCAATGGATACAGTAAACCTGCAGAGGTGCATCGGAATGTAAAACTGGTGACCCAGGAAACGCTCAAAACATAGACAGTATGAAGACTCAATGTTCCTGTACTTAAGTCGGCATTGTGTCTCTTACATTTTATTCCGATGCAATTTCTCTGTTTCATCGTCAATGGGAAGATCCAAGGGACACAGTAAACCTGCAGAGGTGCATCGGAATTTAAAACTGGTGACACGCTCAAAACATAGACCGTAAGAAGACTCAGTTTTCTTGTACTTAGGTCAACGTTGTGTCTCATATATTTAATTCCGATGCAATTTCTGTGTTTAATCGTCATTCTGAATTTCCAGTGGATACAGTTAACCTGCAGAGGTGCATCGGAATGTAAAACCGGTAACACAGGAAACGCTCAAAACATAGACAGTAGGAAGACTCAGCCTTCCTGTTCTTAAGTCGGCATTGTGTCTCTTATATTTAATTCCGATGCTATTTCTGTGTTTCATCGTCAATGGGAAGGTCCAATGGATACAGTAAACCTGCAGAGGTGCATCGGAATTAAAACTGGTGACACAGGAATCGCTCAAAACATAGACCGTAAGAAGAGTCAGTCTTCCTGTACTTAAAACGTAATTGTGTCTCTTATATTTAATTAAGATGCAATTTCTGTGTTTCATCGCCAATGGGAAAGTCCAAGGGATACAGTAAACCTGCAGAGGTGCATCTGAACGCAAAACTGGTGACACAGGAAACGATCAAAACATAGACAGTAGAAATACTCAGTCTTCCTGAACTTAAGTCGGCATTGTGTCTCTTATATTTAAATCCGATGCAATTTCTGTGTCTTGTCGTCAATGGGAAGGTCCAAGGGATACAGTAAACCTGCAGAGGTGCATCGGAATGTAAAAGTGGTGACAAAGGAAACGCTCAAATCATACACCGTAAGTTGACTCAGTTTTCTTGAACTTAAGTCGGCGTTGTGTCTCTTATATTTAATTCCGATGCAATTTCTGTGTTTCATCGTCAATGGGAAGGTCCAATGGATACAGTAAACCTGCAGAGGTGCATCGGAATGTAAGACTGGTGACACAGGAAACGCACAAAACATAGACAATAGAAAAACACACTCTTCCTGTACTGAAGTCGACATTGTGTCTCTTATATTTAATACCGATGCAATTTCTGTGTTTCATCGTCACTGTGAAGGTCCAATGGATACAGTAAACCTGCAGAGGTGCATCGGAATGTAAAAGTGGTGACACAGGAAACGCTCAAACATAGACAGTAGGAAGACTCAGTCTTCCTGTACGTAAGTCGGCATTTTGTCCCTTACACTTAATTGCGATGCAATTTCTGTGTTTCATCGTCAAAGGGAAGGTCGAAATGATACAGTAAACCTGCAGAGGTGCATCGGAATGTAAAACTAAGGACACAGGAAACGCTCAAAACATAGACAGTAGGAAGACTCAGTCTTCCTCTACTTATGTCGGCAGCATTGTGTCTCTTACATTTAATTCCGATGCAATTTCTGTGTTTCATCGTCAACGGGAAGATCCAAGGGATACAGTAAACCTGCAGAGGTGCATCAGAATGTAAAACTGGTGACACTGGAAACGCTCAAAACATAGACCGTAAGAAGACTCAGTTTTCTTGTACTTAAGTCGGCATTGTGTCTCTTATATTTAATTCCGATGCAATTTCTGTGTTTCATCGTCAATGGGAAGGTCCAATGGATACAGTAAACCTGCAGAGGTGCATCGGAATTAAAACTGGTGACACAGGAAACGCTCAAAACATAGACCGTAAGAAGAGTCAGTCTTCCTGTACTTAAAACGTAATTGTGTCTCTTATATTTAATTAAGATGCAATTTCTGTGTTTCATCGCCAATGGGAAAGTCCAAGGGATACAGTAAACCTGCAGAGGTGCATCTGAACGCAAAACTGGTGACACAGGAAACGATCAAAACATAGACAGTAGAAATACTCAGTCTTCCTGAACTTAAGTCGGCATTGTGTCTCTTATATTTAAATCCGATGCAATTTCTGTGTCTTGTCGTCAATGGGAAGGTCCAAGGGATACAGTAAACCTGCAGAGGTGCATCGGAATGTAAAAGTGGTGACAAAGGAAACGCTCAAATCATACACCGCAAGTTGACTCAGTTTTCTTGAACTTAAGTCGGCGTTGTGTCTCTTATATTTAATTCCGATGCAATTTCTGTGTTTCATCGTCAATGGGAAGGTCCAATGGATACAGTAAACCTGCAGAGGTGCATCGGAATGTAAGACTGGTGACACAGGAAACGCACAAAACATAGACAATAGAAAAACACACTCTTCCTGTACTGAAGTCGACATTGTGTCTCTTATATTTAATTCCGATGCAATTTCTGTGTTTCATCGTCACTGTGAAGGTCCAATGGATACAGTAAACCTGCAGAGGTGCATCGGAATGTAAAAGTGGTGACAGAGGAAACGCTCAAACATAGACAGTAGGAAGACTCAGTCTTCCTGTACGTAAGTCGGCATTTTGTCCCTTACACTTAATTGCGATGCAATTTCTGTGTTTCATCGTCAAAGGGAAGGTCGAAATGATACAGTAAACCTGCAGAGGTGCATCGGAATGTAAAACTAAGGACACAGGAAACGCTCAAAACATAGACAGTAGGAAGACTCAGTCTTCCTCTACTTATGTCGGCAGCATTGTGTCTCTTACATTTAATTCCGATGCAATTTCTGTGTTTCATCGTCAACGGGAAGATCCAAGGGATACAGTAAACCTGCAGAGGTGCATCAGAATGTAAAACTGGTGACACTGGAAACGCTCAAAACATAGACCGTAAGAAGACTCAGTTTTCTTGTACTTAAGTCGGCATTGTGTCTCTTATATTTAATTCCGATGCTATTTCTGTGTTTCATCGTCAATGGGAAGGTCCAATGGATACAGTAAACCTGCAGAGGTGCATCGGAATTAAAACTGGTGACACAGGAAACGCTCAAAACATAGACCGTAAGAAGAGTCAGTCTTCCTGTACTTAAAACGTAATTGTGTCTCTTATATTTAATTAAGATGCAATTTCTGTGTTTCATCGCCAATGGGAAAGTCCAAGGGATACAGTAAACCTGCAGAGGTGCATCTGAACGCAAAACTGGTGACACAGGAAACGATCAAAACATCGACAGTAGAAATACTCAGTCTTCCTGAACTAAAGTCGGCATTGTGTCTCTTATATTTAAATCCGATGCAATTTCTGTGTCTTGTCGTCAATGGGAAGGTCCAAGGGATACAGTAAACCTGCAGAGGTTCATCGGAATGTAAAAGTGGTGACAAAGGAAACGCTCAAATCATACACCGTAAGTTGACTCAGTTTTCTTGAACTTAAGTCGGCGTTGTGTCTCTTATATTTAATTCCGATGCAATTTCTGTGTTTCATCGTCAATGGTAAGGTCCAATGGATACAGTAAACCTGCAGAGGTGCATCGGAATGTACGACTGGTGACACAGGAAACGCACAAAACATAGACAATAGAAAAACACACTCTTCCTGTACTGAAGTCGACATTGTGTCTCTTATATTTAATTCCGATGCAATTTCTGTGTTTCATCGTCACTGTGAAGGTCCAATGGATACAGTAAACCTGCAGAGGTGCATCGGAATGTAAAAGTGGTGACACAGGAAACGCTCAAACATAGACAGTAGGAAGACTCAGTCTTCCTGTACTTTAGTCGGCATTTTGTCCCTTACACTTAATTGCGATGCAATTTCTGTGTTTCATCGTCAAAGGGAAGGTCGAAATGATACAGTAAACCTGCAGAGGTGCATCGGAATGTAAAACTAAGGACACAGGAAACGCTCAAAACATGGACAGTAGGAAGGTTCAGTCTTCCTCTACTTAAGTCGGCATTTTGTCCCTTACACTTAATTCCGATGCAATTTCTGTGTTTCATCGTCAATGCGAAAGTCCAAGGGACAAAGTAAACCTGCAGAGGTGCATCGGAATGTAAAACTGGTGACACTGGAAACGCTCAAAACATAGACCGTAAGAAGACTCAGTTTTCTTGTACTTAAGTCGGCATTGTGTCTCTTATATTTAATTCCGATGCAATTTCTGTGTTTCATCGCCAATGTGAAAGTCCAAGGGACAAAGTAAACCTGCAGAGGTGCATCGGAATGTAAAACTGGTGACACTGGAAACGCTCAAAACATAGACCGTAAGAAGACTCAGTTTTCTTGTACTTAAGTCAACGTTGTGTCTCTTATATTTAAATCCGATGTAATTCCGGTGTTTCATCGTCAATGGGAAGGTCCAATGGATACAGTAAACCTGCAGAGGTGCATCGGAATGTAAAACTGGTGACCCAGGAATCGCTCAAAACATAGACAGTAGGAAGAATCAGTCTTCCTGTACTTTAGTCGGCATTTTGTCCCTTACACTTAATTCCGATGCAATTTCTGTGTTTCATCGTCAATGGGAAGGTCGAAATGATACATGAAACCTACAGAGGTGCATCGTAATGTAAAACTGATGACCCAAGAAACGCTCAAAACATAGACAGTAGGAAGACTCAGTCTTCCTGTACTTATGTCGGCATTGTGTCTCTTATATTTATTCCGATGCGATTTCTCTGTTTCATCGTCAATGGGAAGATCCAAGGGACACAGTAAACCTGCAGAGGTGCATCAGAATGTAAAACTGGTGACACAGCAAATGCTCAAAACATAGACAGTAGGAAGACTCAGCCTTCCTGTCCTTAAGTCGGCATTGTGTCTCTTATGTTTAATTCCGATGCAATTTCTGTGTTTCATCGGCAATGCGAAGATCCAAGGTATACAGTAAACCTGCAGCGGTGCATCGGAATGTAAAACTGGTGACACATGAAACGATCAAAACATAGACAATAGAAAGACTCAGTCTTCCTGTAATTACGTCGGCATTGTGTCTCTTATATTTAATTCCGATGCAATTTCTGTGATTCATCGTCACTGTGAAGGTCCAAGGGATACAGTAACCCTACAGAGGTGCAACGGGATGTAAAACTGGTGACACAGGAAGCGCTCATAACATAGACCCTAAGAAGACTCAGTTTTCTTGTACTTAAGTCGGCATTGTGTCTCTTATATTTAATTCCGATGCAATTTCTGTGTTTCATCGCCAATGTGAAAGTCCAAGGGACAAAGTAAACCTGCAGAGGTGCATCGGAATGTAAAACTGGTGACACTGGAAACGCTCAAAACATAGACCGTAAGAAGACTCAGTTTTCTTGTACTTAAGTCAACGTTGTGTCTCTTATATTTAAATCCGATGTAATTCCGGTGTTTCATCGTCAATGGGAAGGTCCAATGGATACAGTAAACCTGCAGAGGTGCATCGGAATGTAAAACTGGTGACCCAGGAATCGCTCAAAACATAGACAGTAGGAAGAATCAGTCTTCCTGTACTTTAGTCGGCATTTTGTCCCTTACACTTAATTCCGATGCAATTTCTGTGTTTCATCGTCAATGGGAAGGTCGAAATGATACATGAAACCTACAGAGGTGCATCGTAATGTAAAACTGATGACCCAGGAAACGCTCAAAACATAGACAGTAGGAAGACTCAGTCTTCCTGTACTTATGTCGGCATTGTGTCTCTTATATTTAATTCCGATGCAATTTCTCTGTTTCATCGTCAATGGGAAGATCCAAGGGACACAGTAAACCTGCAGAGGTGCATCAGAATGTAAAACTGGTGACACAGCAAATGCTCAAAACATAGACAGTAGGAAGACTCAGCCTTCCTGTCCTTAAGTCGGCATTGTGTCTCTTATGTTTAATTCCGATGCAATTTCTGTGTTTCATCGGCAATGCGAAGATCCAAGGTATACAGTAAACCTGCAGCGGTGCATCGGAATGTAAAACTGGTGACACATGAAACGATCAAAACATAGACAGTAGGAAGACTCAGACTTCCTTTTCTTAAGTCGGCATTGTGTCTCTTACGTTTAATTCCGATGCTATTTCTGTGTTTCATCGTCAGTGGCAAGGTCCAATGGATACAGTAAAACTGCTGAGGTGCATCGGAATGTAAAACTGGTGACGCAGGAAGCGGTCAAAACATAGACCCTAAGAAGACTCAGTTTTCTTGTACTGAAGTCGGCATTGTGTCTCTTATATTTAATTTGATGCAATTTCTGTGTTTCATCGTCACTGTGAAGTTAAAAGTGATACAGTAAACCTGCAGAGGTGCATCAAATTGTAAAACTGATGACACATGAAACGCTCAAATCATAGACAGTAGGAATACTCAGTCTTCCTGTACCTAAGTCGGCATTGTTTCTCTGATATTTAATTACGATGCAATTTCTGTGTTTCGTCGTCACTGTGAAGGTCCGATGGATACAGAAAACCTGCAGAGGTGCATCGCAATGTAAAACTGGTGACACAGGAAACGGTCAAAGCATAGACAGTAGGAAGACTCAGTCTTACTGTACTTAAGTCGGCATTTTGTCCCTTACATTTAATTCCGATGCAATTTCTGTGTTTCATTGTCAATGGGAAGTTCGAATGGATACAGTAAACCTGCAGAGGTGCATCGGAATGTAAAACTGGTGACACAGGAAACGCTCAAAACATAGACAGTAGGAAGACTAAGTCTTCCTGTACTTCAGTCGGCATAGTGTCTCTTATATTTAATTCCGACGCCATTTCTGTGTTTCATCGCCAATGCGAAGGTCCAAGGGATACAGTAAACCTGCAGAGGTGCATCGGAATGTAAAACTTGTGATACAGGACACGCTCAAATCATAGACAGTAGGAAGACTCAGTCTTCCTTTACTTAAGTCGGCATGTTGTCTCTAATATTTAATTCCGATGCAATTTCTGTGTTTCATCGTCAATGGGAAGGTCCAATGGACACAGTTAACCTGCAGGGGTGCATCGGAATGTAAAACTGGTGACACAGAAAACGCTCAAAACATAGACCGTAAGAAGACTCAGTTTTCTTGTACTTAAGTAGGCGTTGTGTCTCTTATATTTAATTACGATGCAATTTCAGTGTTTCATCTTCAATGGGAAGATCCAATGGATACAGTAAACCTGCAGAGGTGCATCGGAATGTAATACTGGTGACACAGGAAAGGCTCAAAACATAGACAGTAAGAAGACTCAGTCTTCGTTCACTTAAGTCTGCAAGGTTGCTCTTATATTTAATTCCGATGCAATTTCTGATTTTCATCGTCAATGCGAAGGTCCAAGGGATACAGTAAACCTGCAGAGGTGCATCGGAATGTAAAACTTGTGATACAGGACACGCTCAAATCATAGACAGTAGGAAGCCTCAGTCTTCCTTTACTTAAGTCGGCATGGTGTCTCTTATATTTAATTCCGATGCAATTTCTCTGTTTCATCGTTAATGGGAAGATCCAAGGGATACAGTAATCCTGCAGAGATGCATCGGAATGTAAAACTGGTGACACAGGAAATGCTCAAAACATAGACAGTACGAAGACACAGTCTTCCTGTTTTTAAGTCGGCATTGTGTCTCTTATATTTAATTCCGATGCTATTTCTGTGTTTCATCGTCAATGGGAAGGTCCAATGGATACAGTAAACCTGCAGAGGTGCATCGGAATGTAAAACTGGTGACGCAGGAATCGCTCAAAACATAGACAGTAGGAAGACTCAATCTTTCTGTACTTAAGTCGGCATTGTGTCTCTTATATTTAATTCCGATGCAATTTCTGTGTTTCATCGTCAATGCGAAGATCCAAGGGATACAGTAAACCTGCAGAGGTGCATCGGAATGTAAAACTGGTGACACAGGAAACGCTCAAAACATAGACAGTAGGAAGACTCAGCCTTCCTGTTCTTAAGTCGGCATTGTGTCTCTTATATTTAATTCCGATGCTATTTCTGTGGTTCATCGTCAATTGGAAGGTCCAATGGATACAGTAAACCTGCTGAGGTGCATCGGAATGGAAAACTGGTGGCACTGGAAACGCTCAAAACATAGACCGTAAGAAGAATCAGTTTCCTTGTACTTAAGTCGGCGTTGTGTGTCTTATATTTAATTCCAATGTAATTTCTGTGTTTCATCGTCAATGGGAAGGTCCAATGGATACAGTAAACCTGCAGAGGTGCATCGGAATGTAAAACTGGTGACACAGGAAACGCTCAAAACATAGACAGTAGGAAGACTCAGCCTTCCTGTTCTTAACTCGGCATTGTGTCTCTTATATTTAATTCCGATGCAATTTCTGTGTTTCATCGTCAATGGGAAGGGCCAATGGATACAGTAAACCTGCAGAGGTGCATCGGAATGTAAAACTGGTGACACATGAAACGATCAAAACATAGACAGTAGGAATACTCAGTCATCCTGAACTTAAGTCGGCATTGTGTCTCTTATATTTAAATCCGATGCAATTTCTGTGTCTTGTCGTCAATGGGAAGGGCCAATGGATACAGTAAAACTGCAGAGGTGCATCGGAATGTAAAACTGTGACACATGAAACGATCAAAACATAGACAGTAGGAATACTCAGTCATCCTGTACTTGTTTCGGCATTGTGTCTCTTATATTTAATTCCGATGCAATTTCTGTGTTTCATCGCCAATGCGAAGATCCAAGGGATACAGTAAACCTGCAGAGGTGCATCGGAATGTAAAACTGGTGACACAGGAAACGCTCAAAACATAAATAGTAGGAAGACTCAGCCTTCCTGTTCTCAAGTCGGCATTGTGTCTCTTACAATCAATTCCGATGCTATTTCTGTGTTTCATCATCAATGGGAAGGGCCAATGGATACAGTAAACCTGCACAGGTGGATCCGAATGTAAAATTGGTGACGCAGGAAACGCTCAAAACATAGAGAGTAGGAAGACTCAATCTTCCTGTACTTAAGTCGGCATTGTGTCTGTTATATTTAATTCCGATGCAATTTCTCTGTTTCATCGTTATTGGGAAGATCCAAGGGATACAGTAAACCTGCAGAGGTGCATCGGAATCTAAAACTGGTGACACAGGAAATGCTCAAAACATAGACAGTAGGAAGACTCAGTCTTCCTGTTCATAAGTCGGCATTGTGTCTCTTATATTTAATTCCGATGCTATTTCTGTGTTTCATCGTCAATGGGAAGGTCCAATGGATACAGTAACCCTGCAGAGGTGCTTCGGAATGTAAAACTGGTGACGCAGGAATCGCTCAATGCATAGACAGTAGAAAGACACAGTCTTTCTGTACTTAAGTCGGCATTGTGCCTCTTATATTTAATTCCGATGCAATTTCTGTGTTTCATCGTCAATGCGAAGATCCAAGGGATACAGTAAACCTGCAGAGGTGCATCGGAATGTAAAACTGGTGACACAGGAAGCGGTCAAAACATAGACCCTAAGACGACTCAGTTTTCGTGAACTGAAGTCGGCATTGTGTCTCTTATATTTAATTTGATGCAACTTCTGTGTTTCATCGTCACTGTGTAGGTCCAAGGGATACAGTAAACCTGCAGAGGTGCATCAAAATGTAAAACTGATGACACAGGAAATGCTCAAAACGTAGACAGTAGGAAGACTCAGTCGTCCTGTTCTTAAGTCGGCATTGTGTTTCTTATATTTAATTCCGATGCTATTTCTGTGGTTCATCGTCAATGGGAATTTCCAATGGATACAGTAAACCTGCTGAGGTGGATCGGAATGGAAAACTGGTGATACTGGAAACGCTCAAAACGTAGACCGAAAGAAGAATCAGCTTCCTTGTACTTAAGACGGCGTTGTGTGTCTTATATTTAATTCCGATGTAATTTCTGTGTTTCATCGTCAATGGGAAGGTCCAATGGATACAGTAAACCTGCAGAGGTGCATCGGAATGTAAAACTGGTGACGCAGGAAACGCTCAAAACATAGACAGTAGGAAGACTCAATCTTCCTGTACGTGAGACGGCATTATGTCTCTTATATTTAATTCCGATGCAATTTCTGTATTTAATCGTCAATGGGAAGATCCAAGGGATACAGTAAACCTGCAGAGGTGCATCGGAATGTAAAACTGGTGACACAGGAAGCTGTCAAAACATAGACCGTAAGAAGACTCAGTTTTCTTGTACTTATGGCGGCATTGTGTCTCTGATATTTAATTCCGATGCAATTTCTGTGTTTCATCGCCAATGGGAAAGTCCAAGGGACACAGTAAACCTGCAGAGGTGCATCGGAATGTAAAACTGGTGACACAGGGAACGCTCAATCATAGACCGTAAGAAGACTCAGTTTTCTTGTACTTATGGCGGCATTGTGTCTCTTATATTTAATTCCCATGCAATTTCTGTGTTTCATCGTCAATGGGAAGATCCAAGGGATACAGTAAACCTGCAGAGGTGCATCTGAATGCAAAACTGGTGACACAGGAAACGCTCATAACATAGGCAGTAGGAAGACTCAGTCTTCCTGTGCTTAAGTCAGCATTGTGTCTCATATATTTAAGTCCGATGCAATTTCTGTGATTCATCGTCAATGGGAAGGGCCAATGGATACAGTAAACCTGCAGAGGTGCATCGGAATGTAAAACTGGTGACAAAGGAAACGATCAAAACATAGACAGTTGGAATACTCAGTCATCCTGAACTTAAGTCGGCATTTTGTCTCTTATATTTAAATCCGATGCAATTTCTGTGTCTTCTCGTCAATGGGAAGGTCGTAGGGATACAGTAAACCTGCGGAGCTGCATCGCAATGTAAAACTGGTGACAAAGGAAACGCTCAAATCATACACCATAAGATGACTCAGTTTTCTTGTACTTAAGTCGGCGTTGTGTCTCTTATATTTAATTCCGATGCAATTTCTGTGTTTCATCGTCAATGGGAAGGTCCAATGGATACAGTAAAGCTGCAGAGGTGCATCGGAATGTAAAACTCGTGACACAGGAAACGCACAAAACATAGGCAATAGAAAGACACACTCTTCCTGTACTTAAGTCGACATTGTGTCTCTTATATTTAATTCCGATGCAATTTCTGTGTTTCATCGTCACTGTGAAGGTCCAATGGATACAGTAAACCAGCAGAGGTGCATCGGAATGTAAAACTGGTGACACAGGAAACGCTCAAAACATAGACAGTAGGAAGATTCAGTCTTCCTGTACTTTAGTCGGCATTTTGTCCCTTACACTTAATTCCGATGCATTTCCTGTGTTTCATCGTCAATGGGGAGGACCAAGGGGTACAGTAACCCTACAGAGGTGCATCGGGATGTAAAACTGGTGACACAGGAAGCGCTCATAACATAGACCATAAGAAGACTCAGTTTTCTTGTACTTAAGTCGGCATTGTGTCTCTTATATTTAATTCCGATGCAATTTCTGTGTTTCATCGCCAATGTGAAGGTCCAAGGGACAAAGTAACCCTGCCGAGGTGCATCGGAATTTAAAACTGGTGACACTGGAAACGCTCAAAACATAGACCGTAAGAAGACTCAGTTTTCTTGTACTTAAGTCAACGTTGTGTCTCTTATATTTAATTCCGATGTAATTTCTGTGTTTCATCGTCAATGGGAAGGTCCAATGGATACAGTAAACCTGCAGAGGTGCATCGGAATGTAAAACTGGTGACGCAGGAATCGCTCAAAGCATAGACAGTAGGAAGACTCAGTCTTTCTGTACTTAAGTCGGCATTGTGTCTCTTATATTTAATTCCGATGCAATTTCTGTGTTTCATCGTCAATGCGAAGATCCAAGGGATACAGTAAACCTGCAGAGGTGAATCGGAATGTAAAACTGGTGACACAGGAAACGCTCAAAACATAGACAGTAGGAAGACTCAGCCTTCCTGTTCTTAAGTCGGCATTGTGTCTCTTATATTTAATTCCGATGCTATTTCTGTGATTCATCGTCAATGGGAAGGTCCATTGGATACAGTAAAACTGCAGAGGTGCATCGGAATGTTAAACTGGTGACACAGGAAGCGGTCAAAACATAGACCCTAAGACGACTCAGTTTTCTTGAACTGAAGTCGGAATTGTGTCTCTTATATTTAATTTGATGCAATTTCTGTGTTTCATCGTCACTGTGAAGGTCCAAGGGATACAGTAAACTTGCAGAGGTGCATCAAAATGTAAAACTGATGACACAGGAAATGCTCAAAACGTAGACAGTAGGAAGACTCAGCCTTCCTGTTCTTAAGTCGGCATTGTGTCTCTTATATTTAATTCCGATGCTATTTCTGTGGTTCATCGTCAATGGGAAGGCCCAATGGGTACAGTAAACCTGCTGAGATCAATCGGAATGTAAAACTGGTGACACAGGAAACGCTCAAAACATAGACCGTAAGAAGACTCAGTTTTCTTGTACTTATGGCGGCATTGTGTCTCTTATATTTAATTCCCATGCAATTTCTGTGTTTCATCGTCAATGGGAAGATCCAAGGGATACAGTAAACCTGCAGAGGTGCATCTGAATGCAAACCTGGTGACACAGGAAACGCTCAAAACATAGACAGTAGGAGGACTCAGTCTTCCTGTGCTTAAGTCAGCATTGTGTCTCATATATTTAATTCCGATGCAATTTCTGTGTTTCATCGTCAATGGGAAGGGCCAATGGATACAGTAAAATTGCAGAGGTGCATCGGAATGTAAAACTGGTGACACATGAAACGATCAAAACATAGACAGTAGGAATACTCAGTTTTCTTGTACTTAAGTCAACGTTGTGTCTCTTATATTTAATTCCGATGTAATTTCTGTGTTTCATCGTCAATGGGAAGGTCCAATGGATACAGTAAACCTGCACAGGTGAATCGGAATGTAAAACTGGTGACCCAGGAAACGCTCAAATCATAGACAGTATGAAGACTCAATGTTCCTGTACTTGAGTCGGCATTGTGTCTCTTACATTTTATTCCGATGCAATTTATCTGTTTCATCGTCAATGGGAAGATCCAAGGGATACAGTAAACCTGCAGAGGTGAATCGGAATGTAAAATTGGTGATACAGCACACGCACAAATCATAGACAGTAGGAAGACTCAGTCTACCTTTACTTAAAACGTCATTGTGTCTCTTATATTTAATTAAGATGCAATTTCTGTGTTTCATCGCCAATGGGGAAGTCCAAGGGATACAGTAAACCTGCAGAGGTGCATTTGAACGCAAAACTGGTGACACAGGAAACGATCAAAACATGGACAGTAGGAATACTCAGTCTTCCTGAACTTAAGTCGGCATTGTGTCTCTTATATTTAAATCCGAAGCAATTTTTGTGTCTTGTCGTCAATGGGAATGTCCAAGGGATACAGTAACCCTACAGAGGTACATCGGAATGTAAAACTGGTAACACAGGAAGCGCTCATAACATAGACCCTAAGAAGACTCAGTTTTCTTGTACTTAAGTCGGCATTGTGTCTCTTATATTTAATTCCGATGCTATTTCTGTGTTTCATCGCCAATGGGAAGGTCCAAGGGACACAGTAAACCTGCAGAGATGCATCGGAATTTTAAACTGGTGACACGCTCAAAACATAGACCGTAAGAAGACTCAGTTTTCTTGTACTTAGGTCAACGTTGTGTCTCTTATATTTCATTCCGATGTAATTTCTGTGCTTCATCGTCAATGGGAAGGTCCAATGGATACAGTAAACCTGCAGAGGTGCATTGGAATGTAAAACTGGTGACACAGGAAACTCTCAAAACATAGACAGTAGGAAGACTCGTCCTTCCAGTTCTTAAGTCGGCATTGTGTCTCTTATATTTAATTCCGATGCTATTTCTGTGTTTCATCGTCAATGGGAAGGTCCAATGGATACAGTAAACCTGCAGAGGTGCATTGGAATGTAAAATTGGTGACGCAGGAAACGCTCAAAACATAGACAGAAGGAAGATTCAGTCTTCCTGTACTTAAGTCGGCATTTTGTCCCTTACACTTAATTCCGATGCAATTTCTGTGTTTCTTCGTCAATGGGGAGGTCCAAGGGATACAGTAACCCTACAGAGGTGCATCGGGATGTAAAACTGGTGACACAGGAAGCGCTCATATCATAGACCCAAAGAAGACTCAGTTTTCTTGTACTTAATTCGGCATTGTGCATCTTATATTTAATTCCGACGCAATTTCTGTGTTTCATCGCCAATGTGAAGGTCCAAGGGACAAAGTAACCCTGCAGAGGTGCATCGGAATTTAAAACTGGTGACACTGGAAACGCTCAAAACATAGACCGTAAGAAGACTCAGTTTTCTTGTACTTAAGTCAACGTTGTATCTCTTATATTTAATTGCGACGTAATTTCTGTGTTTCATCGTCAATGGGGAAGTCCAATGGATACAGTAAACCTGCAGAGGTGCATCGGAATGTAAAACTGGTGATACAGGACACGCTCAAATCATAGACAGTAGGAAGACTCAGTCTACCTTTACTTAAGTCGGCATGGTGTCTCTTATATTTAATTCCGATGCCATTTCTGTGTTTCATCGTCAATGGGAAGGTCCAATGGATACAGTAAACCTGCAGAGGTGCGTCGGAATGTAAATCTGGTGACACAGAAAACGCTCAAATCATAGACCGTAAGAAGACTCAGTTTTCTTGTACTTAAGTCGGCGTTGTGTCTCTTATATTAAATTCCGATGCAATTTCTGTGTTTCATCGTCAATGGGAAGGTCCAATGGATACAGTAAACCAGCTGAGGTGCATCAGATTGTAAAACTGGTGACACAGGAAACGCTCAAAACATAGACAATAGAAAGACACACTCTTCCGGTACTTAAGTCGACATTGTGTCTCTTCTATTTAATTCCGATGCAGTTTCTGTGTTTCATCGTCAATGGGAAAGTCGAAGGGAAACAGTATACCTGCAGAGGTGCATCGGAATGTAAAACTGGTGACACAGGAAACGCTCAAAACATAGACAGTAGGAAGACTCGTCCTTCCTGTTCTTAAGTCGGCATTGTGTCTCTTATATTTAATTGCGATACTATTTCGGTGTTTCATCGTCAATGGGAAGGTCCAATGGATACAGTAAACCAGCAGAGGTGCATCGGAATGTAAAACTGGTGACACAGGAAACGCTCAAAACATAGACCGTAAGAAGACTCAGTTTTCTTGTACTTAAGTCAACGTTGTGTCTCTTATATTTAATTCCGATGTAATTTCTGTGTTTCATCGTCAATGGGAAGTTCCAATGGATACAGTAAACCTGCAGAGGTGCATCGGAATGTAAAACTGGTGACCCAGGAATCGCTCAAAACATAGACAGTAGGAAGACTCAATGTTCCTGTACTTAAGTCGGCATTGTGTGTCTTATATTCAATTCCGATGCAATTTCTGTGTTTCATCGTCAATGCGAAGATACAAGGGATACAGTAAACCTGCAGAGGTGCATCGGAATGTAAAACTGGTGACACAGGAAACGCTCAAAACATAGACAGTAGGAAGACTCGTCCTTCCTGTTCTTAAGTCGGCATTGTGTCTCTTATATTTAATTCCGATGCTATTTCTGTGTTTCATCGTCAATGGGAAGGTCCAATGGATACAGTAAACCTGCAGAGGAGCATCGGAATGTAAAATTGGTGACGCAGGAAACGCTCAAAACATAGACAGTAGGAAGATTCAGTCTTGCTGTACTTAAGTCGGCATTTTGTCCCTTACACTTAATTCCGATGCAATTTCTGTGTTTCATCGTCAATGGGGAGGTCCAAGGGATACAGTAACCCTACAGAGGTGCATCGGGATGTAAAACTGGTGACACAGGAGGCGCTCATATCATAGACCTTAAGAAGACTCAGTTATCTTGTACTTAATTCGGCATTGTGTCTATTATATTTCATTCCGACGCAATTTCTGTGTTTCATCGCCAATGTGAAGGTCCAAGGGACAAAGTAACCCTGCAGAGGTGCATCGGAATTTAAAACTGGTGACACTGGAAACGCTCAAAACATAGACCGTAAGAAGACTCAGTTTTCTTGTACTTAAGTCAACGGTGTGTATCTTATATTTAATTCCGACGTAATTTCTGTGTTTCATCGTCAATGGGAAGGTCCAATGGATACAGTAAACCTGCAGAGGTGCATCGGAATGTAAAACTGGTGATACAGGACACGCTCAAATCATAGACAGTAGGAAGACTCAGTCTACCTTTACTTAAGTCGGCATGGTGTCTCTTATATTTAATTCCGATGCCATTACTGTGTTTCATCGTCAATGGGAAGGTCCAATGGATACAGTAAACCTGCAGAGGTGCATCGGAATGTAAATCTGGTGACACAGAAAACGCTCAAAACATAGACCGTAAGAAGACTCAGTTTTCTTGTACTTCAGTCGGCGTTGTCTCTCTTATATTTAATTCCGATGCAATTTCTGTGTTTCAACGTCAATGGGAAGGTCCAATGGATACAGTAAACTTGCAGAGGTGCATCGGAATGTAATACCGGTGACACAGGAAAGGCTCAAAACATAGACAGTAGGAAGACTCAGTCTTCCTTTACTTAAGTCGGCATGGTGTCTCTTATATTTAATTCCGATGCAATTTCTGTCTTTCATCGTCAATGGAAGGTCCAATGGATACAGTAAACCAGCAGAGGTGCATCGGATTGTAAAACTGGTGACACAGGAAACGCTCAAAGCATAGACAATAGAAAGACACACTCTTCCGGTACTTAAGTCGACATTGTGTCTCTTCTATTTAATTCCGATGCAGTTTCTGTGTTTCATCGTCAATGGGAAAGTCGAAGGGAAACAGTAAACCTGCAGAGGTGCATCGGAATGTAAAACTGGTGACACAGGAAACGCTCAAAACATAGACAGTAGGAAGACTCGTCCTTCCTGTTCTTAAGTCGGCATTGTGTCTCTTACATTTAATTCCGATGCTATTTCTGTGTTTCATCGTCAATGGGAAGGTCCAATGCATACAGTAAACCTGCAGAGGTGCATCGGAATATAAAATTGGTGACGCAGGAAACGCTCAAAACATAGACAGTAGGAAGATTCAGTCTTCCTGTACTTAAGTCGGCATTTTGTCCCTTACACTTAATTCCGATGCAATTTCTGTGTTTCATCGTCAATGGGGAGGTCCAAGGGATACAGTAACCCTACAGAGGTGCATCGGGATGTAAAACTGGTGACACAGGAAGCGCTCATAACATAGACCCTAAGAAGACTGAGTTTTCTTGTACTTAATTCGGCATTGTGTCTCTTATATTTAATTCCGACGCAATTTCTGTGTTTCATCGCCAATGGGAAGGTCCAAGGGACAAAGTAACCCTGCAGAGGTGCATCGGAATTTAAAACTGTTGACACTGGAAACGCTCAAAATATAGACCGTAAGAAGACTCAGTTTTCTTGTACTTAAGTCAACGTTGTCTCTCTTATATTTAATTCCGATGTAATTTCTGTGTTTCATCCTCAATGGGAAGTTCCAATGGATACAATAAACCTGCAGAGGTGCATCGGAATGTAAAACTGGTGACCCAGGAATCGCTCAAAACATAGACAGTAGAAAGACTCAATGTTCCTGTACTTAAGTCGGCATTGTGTGTCTTATATTTAATTCCGATGCAATTTCTGTGTTTCATTGTCAATGCGAAGATCCAAGGGATACAGTAAACCTGCAGAGGTGCATTGGAATGTAAAACTGGTAACACAGGAAACGTTCAAATGATAGACCGTAAGAAGACTCAGTTTTCTTGTACTTAAGTCGGCGTTGTGTCTCTTCTATTTAATTCCGGTGCAATTTCTGTGTTTCTTCGTCAATGGGAAGGTCCAATGGATACAGTAAACCAGCAGAGGTGCATCGGATTGTAAAACTGGTGACACAGGAAACGCTCAAAGCATAGACAATAGAAAGACACACTCTTCCGGTACTTAAGTCGACATTGTGTCTCTTCTATTTAATTCCGATGCAGTTTCTGTGTTTCATCGTCAATGGGAAAGTCGAAGGGAAACAGTAAACCTGCAGAGGTGCATCGGAATGTAAAACTGGTGACACAGCAACGCTCAAAACATAGACAGTAAGAAGACTCGTCCTGCCTGTTCTTAAGTCGGCAATGTGTCTCTTATATTTAATTCCGATGCTATTTCTGTGTTTCATCGTCAATGGGAAGGTCCAATGGATACAGTAAACCTGCAGAGGAGCATCGGAATGTAAAATTGGTGACGCAGGAAACGCTCAAAACAGAGACAGTAGGAAGATTCAGTCTTCCTGTACTTAAGTCGGCATTTTGTCCCTTACACTTAATTCCGATGCAATTTCTGTGTTTCATCGTCAATGGGGAGGTCAAAGGGATACAGTAACCCTACAGAGGTGCATCGGGATGTAAAACTGGTGACACAGGAAGCGCTCATAACATAGACCCTAAGAAGACTCAGTTTTCTTGTACTTAAGTCGGCATTGTGTCTCTTATATTCAATTCCGACGCAATTTCTGTGTTTCATCGCCAATGTGAAGGTCCAAGGGACAAAGTAACCCTGAAGAGGTGCATCGGAATTTAAAACTGGTGACACTGGAAACGCTCAAAACATAGACCGTAAGAAGACTCAGTTTTCTTGTACTTAAGTCAACGTTGTGTCTCTTATATTTAATTCCGATGTAATTTCTGTGTTTCATCGTCAATGGGAAGGTCCAATGAATACAGTAAACCTGCAGAGGTGCATCGGAATGTAAAACTGGTGATACAGGACACGCTCAAATCATAGACAGTAGGAAGACTCAGTCTACCTTCACTTAAGTCGGCATGGCGTCTCTAATATTTAATTCCGATGCCATTTCTGTGTTTAATCGTCAATGGGAAGATCCAAGGGATACAGTAAACCTGCAGAGGTTCATTGGAATGTAAAACTGGTAACACAGGAAACGTTCAAATGATAGACCGTAAGAAGACTCAGTTTTCTTGTACTTAAGTCGGCGTTGTGTCTCTTCTATTTAATTCCGATGCAATTTCTGTGTTTCTTCGTCAATGTGAAGGTCCAAGGCATACAGTAAACCTGCAGAAGTGAATCGGAATGTAAAACTGGTGACTCTGTAAACGCTCAAAACATAGACAGTAAGGAGACTCACTTTTCGTGTACTTAAGTCGGCATTGTGTCTCTTATATTTAATTCCGATGCAATTTCTGTGTTTCTTCGTCATTCTGAAGGTCCAGTGGATACAGTTAACCTGCAGAGGTGCATCGGAATGTAAAACTGGTGACACAGGAAACGCACAAAACATAGACAATAGAAAGACACACTCTTCCTGTACTTAAGTCGACATTGTGTCTCTTATATTTCATTCCGATGCAATTTCTGTGTTTCATCGTCACTGTGAAGGTCCAATGGATACAGTAAACCTGCAGAGGTGCATCGGAATGTAAAACTGGTGACACAGGAAACGCTCAAAACATAGACAGTAGGAGGACTCAGTCTTCCTGTACTTAAGACGGCATTTTATCCCTTACACTTATTTCCGATGCAATTTCTGTGTTTCATCGTCAATGGGAAGGTCGAAATGATATAGTAAACCTGCAGAGGTGCATCGGAATGTAAAACTAAGGACACAGGAAACGCTCAAAACATAGACAGTAGGAAGACTCAGTCTTCCGCTACATATGTCGGCAGCATTGTGTCTCTTATATTTAATTCCGATGCAATTTCTGTGTTTCATCGTCAATGGGAAGGTCGAAGGGAAACAGTATACCTGCAGAGGTGCATCGGAATGTAAAACTGGTGACCCAGGAATCGCGCAAAACATAGACAGTAGGAAGACTCAATGTTCGTGTACTTAAGTCGGCATTGTGACTCTTATATTTAATTCCGATGCAATTTCTGTGTTTCATCGTCAATGCGAAGATCCAAGGGATACAGTAAACCTGCAGAAGTGCATCGGAATGTAAAACTGGTGACACAGGAAACGCTCAAAACATAGACAGCAGGAAGACTCGTCCTTCCTGTTCTTAAGTCGGCATTGTGTCTCTTATATTTAATTCCGATGCTATTTCTGTGTTTCAACGTCAATGGGAAGGTCCAATGGATACCGAAAACCTGCAGAGGTGCATCGGAATGTAAACTTGGTGACGCAGGAAACGCTCAAAACATAGACAGTAGGAAGACTCAATCTTCCTGTACTTAAGTCGGCATTGTGTCTCTTATATTTCATTCCGATGCAATTTCTGTGTTTCATCGTCAATGCGAAGATCCAAGGGATACAGTAAACCTGCAGAGGTGCATCGGAATGTAAAACTGGTGATACAGGACACGCTCAAATCATAGACAGAAGGAAGACTCAGTCTACTTAAGTCGGCATGGTGTCTCTTATATCTAATTCCGATGCAATTTCTGTGTTTCATCGTCAATGGGAAGGTCCAATGGATACAGTAAACCTGCAGAGGTGCATCGGAATGTAAATCTTGTGACACAGAGAACGCTCAAAACATAGACCGTAAGAAGACTCAGTTTTCATGTACTTAAATCGGCGTTGTGCCTCTTATATTTAATTCCGATGTAATTTCTGTGTTTCATCGTCAATGGGAAGTTCCAATGGATACAGTAAACCTGCAGAGGTGCATCGGAATGTAAAACTGGCGACCCAGGAGTCGCTCAAAACATAGACAGTAGGAAGACTCAATGTTCCTGTACTTAAGTCGGCATTGTGTCTCTTATATTTAATTCCGATGCAATTTCTTTGTTTCATCGTCAATGGGAAGGTCCAATGGATACAGTAAACCTGCAGAGGTGCATCGGAATGTAAAACTGGTGACACAGGAAAGGCTCAAAACATAGACAGTAGGAAGACTCAGTCTTCCTTTACTTAAGTCGGCATGGTGTCTCTTATATTTAATTCCGATGCAATTTCTGTGTTTCATCGTCAATGGAAGGTCCTATGGATACAGTAAACCAGCAGAGGTGCATCGGATTGTAAAACTGGTGACACAGGAAACGCTCAAAATATAGACAATAGAAAGACACACTCTTCCGGTACTTAAGTCGACATTGTGTCTCTTATATTTAATTCCGATGCTATTTCTGTGTTTCATCGTCAATGGGAAGGTCCAATGGATACAGTAAACCTGCAGAGGTGCATCGGAATGTAAAATTGGTGACGCAGGAAACGCTCAAAACATAGACAGTAGGAAGATTCAGTCTTCCTGTACTTAAGTCGGCATTTTGTCCCTTACACTTAATTCCGATGCTATTTCTGTGTTTCATCGTCAATGGGGAGGTCCAAGGGATACAGTAACCCTACAGAGGTGCATCGGGATGTAAAACTAGTTGCACAGGAAGCGCTCATAACATAGACCCTAATAAGACTCAGATTTCTTGTACTTAAGGTGGCATTGTGTCTCTTATATTTAATTCCGACGCAATTTCTGTGTTTCATCGCCAATGTGAAGGTCCAAGGGACAAAGTAACCCTGCAGAGGTGCATCGGAATTTCAAACTGGTGACACTGGAAACGCTCCAAACGTAGACCGTAAGAAGACTCAGTGTTCTTGTACTTAAGTTAACGTTGTGTCTCTTATATTTAATTCCGATGTAATTTCTGTGTTTCATCGTCAATGGGAAGGTCCAATGAATACAGTAAACCTGCAGAGGTGCATCGGAATGTAAAACTGGTGATACAGGACACGCTCCAATCATAGACAGTAGGAAGACTCAGTCTACCTTTACTTAAGTCGGCATGGTGTCTCTTATATTTAATTCCGATGCCATTTCTGTGTTTAATCGTCAATGGGAAGATCCAAGGGATGCAGTAAAGTTGCAGAGGTGCATTGGAATGTAAAACTGGTAACACAGGAAACGTTCAAATCATAGACCGTAAGAAGACTCAGTTTTCTTGTACTTAAGTCGGCGTTGTGTCTCTTCTATTTAATTCCGATGCAATTTCTGTGTTTCTTCGTCAATGTGAAGGTCCAAGACGTACAGTAAACCTGCAGAAGTGAATCGGAATGTAAAACTGGTGACTCTGTAAACGCTCAAAACAGAGACAGTAAGGAGACTCACTTTTCGTGTACTTAAGTCGGCATTGTGTCTCTTATATTTAATTCCGATGCAATTTCTGTGTTTTATCGTCAATGCGAAGATCCAAGGGATACAGTAAACCTGCAGAAGTGCATCGGAATGTAAAACTGGTGACACAGGAAACGCTCAAAACATAGACAGCAGGAAGACTCGTCCTTCCTGTTCTTAAGTCGGCATTGTGTCTCTTATATTTAATTCCGATGCTATTTCTGTGTTTCATCGTCAATGGGAAGGTCCAATGGATACCGAAAACCTGCAGAGGTGCATCGGAATGTAAACTTGGTGACGCAGTAAACGCTCAAAACATAGACAGTAGGAAGACTCAATCTTCCTGTACTTAAGTCGGCATTGTGTCTCTTATATTTAATTCCGATGCAATTTCTGTGTTTCATCGTCAATGCGAAGATCCAAGGGATACAGTAAACCTGCAGAGGTGCATCGGAATGTAAAACTGATGATACAGGACACGCTCAAATCATAGACAGAAGGAAGACTCAGTCTACTTATGTCGGCATGGTGTCTCTTATATTTAATTCCGAAGCAATTTCTGTGTTTCATCGTCAATGGGAAGGTCCAATGGATACAGTAAACCTGCAGAGGTGCATCGGAATGTAAATCTTGTGACACAGAGAACGCTGAAAACATAGACCGTAAGAAGACTCAGTTTTCATGTACTTAAGTCGGCGTTGTGCCTCTTATATTTAATTCCGATGTAATTTCTGTGTTTCATCGTCAATGGAAGGTCCAATGGATACAGTAAACCTGCAGAGGTGCATCGGAATGTAAAACTGGTGACCCAGGAATCGCTCAAAACATAGACAGTAGGAAGACTCAATGTTCCTGTACTTAAGTCGGCATTGTGTCTCTTATATTTAATTCCGATGCAATTTCTGTGTTTCATCGTCAATGCGAAGATCCAAGGGATACAGTAAACCTGCAGATGTGCATCGGAATGTAAAACTGGTGACACAGGAAAGGCTCAAAACATAGACAGTAGGAAGACTCAGTCTTCCTTTACTTAAGTCGGCATGGTGTCTCTTATATTTAATTCCGATGCAATTTCTGTGTTTCATCGTCAATGGAAGGTCCAATGGATACAGTAAACCAGCAGAGGTGCATCGGATTGTAAAACTGGTGACACAGGAAACGCTCAAAATATAGACAATAGAAAGACACACTCTTCCGGTACTTAAGTCGACATTGTGTCTCTTCTATTTAATTCCGATGCAGTTTCTGTGTTTCATCGTCAATGGGAAAGTCGAAGGGAAACAGTAAACCTGCAGAAGTGCATCGGAATGTAAAACTGGTGACACAGGAAACGCTCAAAACATAGACAGTTGGAAGACTCGTCCTGCCTGTTCTTAAGTCGGCATTGTGTCTCTTATATTTAATTCCGATGCTATTTCTGTGTTTCATCGTCAATGGGAAGGTCCAATGGATACAGTAAACCTGCAGAGGTGCATCGGAATGTAAAATTGGTGACGCAGGAAACGCTCAAAACATAGACAGTAGGAAGATTCAGTCTTCCTGTACTTAAGTCGGCATTTTGTCCCTTACACTTAATTCCGATGCAATTTCTGTGTTTCATCGTCAATGGGGAGGTCCAAGGGATACAGTAACCCTACAGAGGTGCATCGGGATGTAAAACTAGTTCCACAGGAAGCGCTCATAACATAGACCCTAACAAGACTCAGATTTCTTGTACTTAAGGTGGCATTGTGTCTCTTATATTTAATTCCGACGCAATTTCTGTGTTTCATCGCCAATGTGAAGGTCCAAGGGACAAAGTAACCCTGCAGAGGTGCATCGGAATTTCAAACTGGTGACACTGGAAACGCTCCAAACATAGACCGTAAGAAGACTCAGTTTTCTTGTACTTAAGTTAACGTTGTGTCTCTTATATTTAATTCCGATGTAATTTCTCTGTTTCATCGTCAATGGGAAGGTCCAATGAATACAGTAAACCTGCAGAGGTGCATCGGAATGTAAAACTGGTGATACAGGACACGCTCCAATCATAGACAGTAGGAAGACTCAGTCTACCTTTACTTAAGTCGGCATGGTGTCTCTTATATTTAATTCCGATGCCATTTCTGTGTTTAATCGTCAATGGGAAGATCCAAGGGATACAGTGAACCTGCAGAGGTGCATCGGAATGTAAAACTGGTGACACAGGAAACGCTCAAAACATAGACAGTAGGAAGACTCAGTCTTCCTGTACTTAAGACGGCATTTTATCCCTTACACTTATTTCCGATGCAATTTCTGTGTTTCATCGTCAATGGAAGGTCCAATGGATACAGTAAACCAGCAGAGGTGCATCGGATTGTAAAACTGGTGACACAGGAAACGCTCAAAATATAGACAATAGAAAGACACACTCTTCCGGTACTTAAGTCGACATTGTGTCTCTTATATTTAATTCCGACGCAATTTCTGTGTTTCATCGCCAATGTGAAGGTCCAAGGGACAAAGTAACCCTGCAGAGGTGCATCGGAATTTCAAACTGGTGACACTGGAAACGCTCCAAACATAGACCGTAAGAAGACTCAGTTTTCTTGTACTTAAGTCGGCGTTGTGTCTCTTCTATTTAATTCCGATGCAATTTCTGTGTTTCTTCGTCAATGTGAAGGTCCAAGACGTACAGTAAACCTGCAGAAGTGAATCGGAATGTAAAACTGGTGACTCTGTAAACGCTCAAAACATAGACAGTAAGGAGACTCACTTTTCGTGTACTTAAGTCGGCATTGTGTCTCTTATATTTAATTCCGATGCAATTTCTGTGTTTTATCGTCAATGCGAAGATCCAAGGGATACAGTAAACCTGCAGAAGTGCATCGGAATGTAAAACTGGTGACACAGGAAACGCTCAAAACATAGACAGCAGGAAGACTCGTCCTTCCTGTTCTTAAGTCGGCATTGTGTCACTTATATTTAATTCCGATGCAATTTCTGTGTTTCATCGTCATTCTGAAGGTCCAGTGGATACAGTTAACCTGCAGAGGTGCATCGGAATGTAAAACTGGTGACGCAGGAAACGCTCAAAACATAGACAGTAGGAAGACTCAATCTTCCTGTACATGAGTCGGCATTGTGTCTCTTATATTTAATTCCGATGCAATTTCTGTGTTTCATCGTCAATGGGAAGATCCAAGGGATACAGTAAACCTGCAGAGGTGCATTGGAATGTAAAACTGGTAACACAGGAAACGTTCTAATCATAGACCGTAAGAAGACTCAGTTTTCTTGTACTTAAGTCGGCGTTGTGTCTCTTATATATAATTCCGATGCAATTTCTGTTTTTCATCGTCAATGGGAAGGTCGAAGGGAAACAGTATACCTGCAGAGGTTCATCGGAATGTAAAACTGGTGACAAGGGAAACGCTCAAAACATAGACAGTAGAAAGACTCAGTCTTCCTGTACTTAAGTCGGCGATGTGTCTCTTATATTTAATTCCGCTGCAATTTCTGTAATTCATCGTCACTGTGAAGGTCCAAGGGATACAGTAAACCAGCAGAGGTGGATCGGAATGTAAAACTAGTGACACAGGAAACGCTCAAAACATATACCGTAAGAAGAGTCAGTCTTCCTGTACTTAAAACGTCATTGTGTCTCTTATATTTAATTCCGATGCAATTTCTGTGTTTCATCGCCAATGGGAAAGTCCAAGGGACGCAGTAAACCTGCAGATGTGCATCGGAATGTAAAACTGGTGACACAGGAAACGCTCAAACATAGACCGTAAGAAGACTGAGTTTTCTTGTACTTATGGCGGCATTGTGTTTCTTATATTTAATTCAAATGCAATTTCTGTGTTTCATCGTCAATGGGAAGATCCAAGGGATACAGTAAACCTGCAGAGGTGCATCTGAACACAAAACTGGTGACACAGGAAACGATCAAAGAATAGACAGTAGGAATACTCAGTCTTCCTGAACTTAAGTCGGCATTGTGTCTCTTATATTTAAATCCGATGCAATTTCTGTGTCTTATCGTCAATGAGAATGTCCAAGGGATACAGTAAACCTGCAGAGGTGCATCGGAATGTAAAACTGGTGACGAAGGAAACGCTCAAATCACACACCGTTAGTTGACTCAGTTTTCTTGTACTTAAGTCGGCGTTGTGTCTCTTATATTTAATTCCGATGCAATTTCTGTGTTTCATTGTCAATGGGAAGGTCCAATGGATACAGTAAACCTTCAGAGGTGCATCGGAATGTAAAACTGGTGACACAGGAAACGCACAAAACATAGACAATAGAAAGACACTCTCTTCCTGTACTTAAGTCGACATTGTGTCTCTTATATTTCATTCCGATGCAATTTCTGTGTTTCATCGTCACTGTGAAGGTCCAATGGATACAGTAAACCTGCAGAGGTGCATCGGAATGTAAAACTGGTGACACAGGAAACGCTCAAAACATAGACAGTAGGAAGCCTCACTCTTCCTGTACTTAAGACGGCATTTTATCCCTTACACTTATTTCCGATGCAATTTCTGTGTTTCATCGTCAATGGGAAGGTCGAAATGATACAGTAAACCTGCAGAGGTGCATCGGAATGTAAAACTAAGGACACAGGAAACGCTCAAAACATAGACTGTAGGAAGACTCAGTCTTCCTCTACATATGTCGGCAGCATTGTGTCCCTTATATTTAATTCCGATGCAATTTCTGTGTTTCATCGTCAATGGGAAGGTCCAAGGGATACAGTAAACCTGCAGAGGTGCATCGGAATGTAAAACTGGTGACCCAGGAATCGCTCAAAACATAGACAGTAGGAAGACTCAATGTTCCTGTACTTACGTCGGCATTGTGACTCTTATATTTAATTCCGATGCAATTTCTGTGTTTCATCGTCAATGCGAAGATCCAAGGGATACAGTAATCCTGCAGAAGTGCATCGGAATGTAAAACTGGTGACACAGGAAACGCTCAAAACATAGACAGCAGGAAGACTCGTCCTTCCTGTTCTTAAGTCGGCATTGTGTCTCTTATATTTAATTCCGATGCTATTTCTGTGTTTCATCGTCAATGGGAAGGTCCAATGGATACCGTAAACCTGCAGAGGTGCATCGGAATGTAAACTTGGTGACGCAGGAAACGCTCAAAACATAGACAGTAGGAAGACTCAATCTTCCTGTACTTAAGTCGGCATTCTGTCTCTTATATTTAATTCCGATGCAATTTCTCTGTTTCATCGTCAATGGTAAGATCCTAGGGATACAGTAAACCTGCAGAGGAGCATCGGAATGTAAAACTGGTGATACAGGACACGCTCAAATCATAGACAGAAGGAAGACTCAGTCTACTTAAGTCGGCATGGTGTCTCTTATATTTAATTCCGATGCAATTTCTGTGTTTCATTGTCAATGGGAAGGTCCAATGGATACAGTAAACCTGCAGAGGTGCATCGGAATGTAAAACTGGTGACACAGGAAACGCACAAATCATAGACAACAGAAAGACACTCTCTTCCTGTACTTAAGTCGACATTGTGTCTCTTATATTTCATTCCGATGCAATTTCTGTGTTTCATCGTCACTGTGAGGGTCCAATGGATACAGTAAACCTGCAGAGGTGCATCGGAATGTAAAACTGGTGACCCAGGAATCGCTCAAAACATAGACAGTAGGAAGACTCAATGTTCCTGTACTTACGTCGGCATTGTGACTCTTATATTTAATTCCGATGCAATTTCTGTGTTTCATCGTCAATGCGAAGATCCAAGGGATACAGTAATCCTGCAGAAGTGCATCGGAATGTAAAACTGGTGACACAGGAAACGCTCAAAACATAGACAGCAGGAAGACTCGTCCTTCCTGTTCTTAAGTCGGCATTGTGTCTCTTATATTTAATTCCGATGCTATTTCTGTGTTTCATCGTCAATGGGAAGGTCCAATGGATACCGTAAACCTGCAGAGGTGCATCGGAATGTAAACTTGGTGACGCAGGAAACGCTCAAAACATAGACAGTAGGAAGACTCAATCTTCCTGTACTTAAGTCGGCATTCTGTCTCTTATATTTAATTCCGATGCAATTTCTCTGTTTCATCGTCAATGGTAAGATCCTAGGGATACAGTAAACCTGCAGAGGTGCATCGGAATGTAAAACTGGTGATACAGGACACGCTCAAATCATAGACAGAAGGAAGACTCAGTCTACTTAAGTCGGCATGGTGTCTCTTATATTTAATTCCGATGCAATTTCTGTGTTTCATTGTCAATGGGAAGGTCCAATGGATACCGTAAACCTGCAGAGGTGCATCGGAATGTAAACTTGGTGACGCAGGAAACGCTCAAAACATAGACAGTAGGAAGACTCAATCTTCCTGTACTTAAGTCGGCATTCTGTCTCTTATATTTAATTCCGATGCAATTTCTCTGTTTCATCGTCAATGGTAAGATCCTAGGGATACAGTAAACCTGCAGAGGTGCATCGGAATGTAAAACTGGTGATACAGGACACGCTCAAATCATAGACAGAAGGAAGACTCAGTCTACTTAAGTCGGCATGGTGTCTCTTATATTTAATTCCGATGCAATTTCTGTGTTTCATCGCCAATGGGAAAGTCCAAGGGACGCAGTAAACCTGCAGATGTGCATCGGAATGTAAAACTGGTGACACAGGAAACGCTCAAACATAGACCGTAAGAAGACTGAGTTTTCTTGTACTTATGGCGGCATTGTGTTTCTTATATTTAATTCAAATGCAATTTCTGTGTTTCATCGTCAATGGGAAGATCCAAGGGATACAGTAAACCTGCAGAGGTGCATCTGAACACAAAACTGGTGACACAGGAAACGATCAAAGAATAGACAGTAGGAATACTCAGTCTTCCTGAACTTAAGTCGGCATTGTGTCTCTTATATTTAAATCCGATGCAATTTCTGTGTCTTATCGTCAATGAGAATGTCCAAGGGATACAGTAAACCTGCAGAGGTGCATCGGAATGTAAAACTGGTGACGAAGGAAACGCTCAAATCACACACCGTTAGTTGACTCAGTTTTCTTGTACTTAAGTCGGCGTTGTGTCTCTTATATTTAATTCCGATGCAATTTCTGTGTTTCATTGTCAATGGGAAGGTCCAATGGATACAGTAAACCTTCAGAGGTGCATCGGAATGTAAAACTGGTGACACAGGAAACGCACAAAACATAGACAATAGAAAGACACTCTCTTCCTGTACTTAAGTCGACATTGTGTCTCTTATATTTCATTCCGATGCAATTTCTGTGTTTCATCGTCACTGTGAAGGTCCAATGGATACAGTAAACCTGCAGAGGTGCATCGGAATGTAAAACTGGTGACACAGGAAACGCTCAAAACATAGACAGTAGGAAGCCTCACTCTTCCTGTACTTAAGACGGCATTTTATCCCTTACACTTATTTCCGATGCAATTTCTGTGTTTCATCGTCAATGGGAAGGTCGAAATGATACAGTAAACCTGCAGAGGTGCATCGGAATGTAAAACTAAGGACACAGGAAACGCTCAAAACATAGACTGTAGGAAGACTCAGTCTTCCTCTACATATGTCGGCAGCATTGTGTCCCTTATATTTAATTCCGATGCAATTTCTGTGTTTCATCGTCAATGGGAAGGTCCAAGGGATACAGTAAACCTGCAGAGGTGCATCGGAATGTAAAACTGGTGACCCAGGAATCGCTCAAAACATAGACAGTAGGAAGACTCAATGTTCCTGTACTTACGTCGGCATTGTGACTCTTATATTTAATTCCGATGCAATTTCTGTGTTTCATCGTCAATGCGAAGATCCAAGGGATACAGTAATCCTGCAGAAGTGCATCGGAATGTAAAACTGGTGACACAGGAAACGCTCAAAACATAGACAGCAGGAAGACTCGTCCTTCCTGTTCTTAAGTCGGCATTGTGTCTCTTATATTTAATTCCGATGCTATTTCTGTGTTTCATCGTCAATGGGAAGGTCCAATGGATACCGTAAACCTGCAGAGGTGCATCGGAATGTAAACTTGGTGACGCAGGAAACGCTCAAAACATAGACAGTAGGAAGACTCAATCTTCCTGTACTTAAGTCGGCATTCTGTCTCTTATATTTAATTCCGATGCAATTTCTCTGTTTCATCGTCAATGGTAAGATCCTAGGGATACAGTAAACCTGCAGAGGTGCATCGGAATGTAAAACTGGTGATACAGGACACGCTCAAATCATAGACAGAAGGAAGACTCAGTCTACTTAAGTCGGCATGGTGTCTCTTATATTTAATTCCGATGCAATTTCTGTGTTTCATTGTCAATGGGAAGGTCCAATGGATACAGTAAACCTGCAGAGGTGCATCGGAATGTAAAACTGGTGACACAGGAAACGCACAAATCATAGACAACAGAAAGACACTCTCTTCCTGTACTTAAGTCGACATTGTGTCTCTTATATTTCATTCCGATGCAATTTCTGTGTTTCATCGTCACTGTGAGGGTCCAATGGATACAGTAAACCTGCAGAGGTGCATCGGAATGTAAAACTGGTGACACAGGAAACGCTCAAAACATAGACAGTAGGAAGACTCAGTCTTCCTGTACTTAAGACGGCATTTTATCCCTTACACTTATTTCCGATGCAATTTCTGTGTTTCATCGTCAATGGGAAGGTCGAAATGATACAGTAAACCTGCAGAGGTGCATCGGAATATAAAACTAAGGACACAGGAAACGCTCAAAACATAGACAGTAGGAAGACTCAGTCTTCCTCTACATATGTCGGCAGCATTGTGTCCCTTATATTTAATTCCGATGCAATTTCTGTGTTTCATCGTCAATGGGAAGGTCCAAGGGATACAGTAAACCTGCAGAGGTGCATCGGAATGTAAAACTGGTGACCCAGGAATCGCTCAAAACATAGACAGTAGGAAGACTCAATGTTCCTGTACTTAAGTCGGCATTGTGACACTTATATTTAATTCCGATGCAATTTCTGTGTTTCATCGTCAATGCGAAGATCCAAGGGATACAGTAAACCTGCAGAAGTGCATCGGAATGTAAAACTGGTGACACAGGAAACGCTCAAAACATAGACAGCAGGAAGACTCGTCCTTCCTGTTCTTAAGTCGGCATTGTGTCTCTTATATTTAATTCCGATGCTATTTCTGTGTTTCATCGTCAATGGGAAGGTCCAATGGATACCGTAAACCTGCAGAAGTGCATCGGAATGTAAACTTGGTGACGCAGGAAACGCTCAAAACATAGACAGTAGGAAGTCTCAATCTTCCTGTACTTAAGTCGGCATTGTGTCTCTTATATTTAATTCCGATGCAATTTCTCTGTTTCATCGTCAATGGGAAGATCCTAGGGATACAGTATACCTGCAGAGGTGCATCGGAATGTAAAACTGGTGATACAGGACACGCTCAAATCATAGACAGAAGGAAGACTCAGTCTACTTAAGTCGGCATGGGGTCTCTTATATTTAATTCCGATGCAATTTCTGTGTTTCATCATCTATGGGAAGGTCCAATGGATACAGTAAACCTGCAGAGGTGCATCGGAATGTAAATCTTGTGACACAGAGAACGCTATAACATAGACCGAAAGAAGACTCAGTTTTCTTGTACTTAAGTCGGCGTTGTGCCTCTTATATTTAATTCCGATGCAATTTCTGTGTTTCATCGTCAATGGGTAGGTCCAATGGATACAGTAAACCTGCAGAGTTGCATCGGAATGTAATACTGGTGACACAGGAAAGGCTCAAAACATAGACAGTAGGAAGACTCAGTCTTCCTGTACTTAAGTCGACATTCTGTCTCTTCTATTTAATTCCGATGCAATTTCTGTGTTTCATCGTCAATGGGAAAATCGCAGGGAAACAATATACTTGCAGAGGTGCATCGGAATGTAAAACTGGTGACACAGGAAACGCTCAAAGCATAGACGGTACGAAGACTCAGTCTTCCTGTACTTACGTCGGCATTGTGTCTCTTATATTTAATTCCGAAGCAATTTCTGTGTTTCATCGAAAATGTGAAGGTCCAAGGGAGAAAGTAACCCTGCAGAGGTGCATCGGAATTTAAAACTTGTGACACTGGAAACGCTCAAAACATAGACCGTATGAAGACTCAGTTTTCTTGTACTTAAGTCAACGTTGTGTCTCTTATATTTAATTCCGATGTAATTTCTGTGTTTCATCGTAATTGGGAAGGTCCAATGGATACAGTAAACCTGCAGAGGTGCATCGGAATGTAAAACTGGTGACGCAGGAAACGCTCAAAACATAGACAGTAGGAAGACACAGCCTTCCTGTCCTTAAGTCGGCATTCTGTCTCTTATATTTAATTCCGATGCAATTTCTGTGTTTCATCGCCAATGTGAAGGGTCAATGGATACAGTAAACCTGCAGAGGTGAATCGGAATGTAAAACTGGTGACACAGAAAACGCTCGTAACATAGACCGTAAGAAGACTCAGTTTTCTTGTACTTAAGTCGGCGATGTGTCTCTTATATTTAATTCGGAGGCAATTTCTGTGTTTCATCGTCAATGGGAAAGTCCAATGGATACAGTAAACCTGCAGAGGTGCATCGGAATGTAATACCGGTGACACAGGAAAGGCTCAAAACATAGACAGTAGGAAGACTCAGTCTTCCTTTACTTAAGTCGGCATGGTGTCTCTTATATTTAATTCCGATGCAATTTCTGTGTTTCATCGTCAATGGGAAGTTCCAATGGATACAGTAAACCAGCAGAGGTGCATCGGAATGTAAAACTGGTGACACAGGAATCGCTCAAAACATAGACAGTAGGAGGACTCAATGTTCCTGTACTTATGTCGGCATTGTGTCTCTTAAATTTAATTCCGATGCAATTTCTGTGTTTCATCGTCAATGCGAAGACCCAAGGGATACAGTAAACGTGCAGAGGTGCATCGGAATGTAAAACTGGTGACACAGGAAACGCTCAAAACATAGACAGTAGGAAGACTCATCCTTCCTGTCCTTAAGTCGGCATTGTGCCTCTTATATTTAATTCCGATGCTATTTCTGTGTTTCATCGTCAATGGGAAGGTCCAATGGATACAGTAAACCTGCAGAGGTGCATCGGAATGTAAAACTGGTGACACAGGAAACGCTCAAAAGATAGACAGCAGGAAGACTCGTCCTTCCTGTTCTTAAGTCGGCATTGTGTCTCTTATATTTAATTCCGATGCTATTTCTGTGTTTCATCGTCAATGGGAAGGTCCAATGGATACCGTAAACATGCAGAGGTGCATCGGAATGTAAACTTGGTGACGCAGGAAACGCTCAAAACATAGACAGTAGGAAGACTCAATCTTCCTGTACTTAAGTCGGCATTGTGTCTTATATTTAATTCCGATGCAATTTCTCTGTTTCTTCGTCAATGGGAAGATCCTAGGGATGCAGTAAACCTGCAGAGGTGCATCGGAATGTAAAACTGGTGATACAGGACACGCTCAAATCATAGACAGAAGGAAGACTCAGTCTACTTAAGTCGGCATGGTGTCTCTTATATTTAATTCCGATGCAATTTCTGTGTTTCATCATCTATGGGAAGGTCCAATGGATACAGTAAACCTGCAGAGGTGCATCGGAATGTAAATCTTGTGACACAGAGAACGCTATAACATAGACCGCAAGAAGACTCAGTTTTCTTGTACTTAAGTCGGCGTTGTGCCTCTTATATTTAATTCCGATGCAATTTCTGTGTTTCATCGTCAATGGGTTGGCCCAATGGATACAGTAAACCTGCAGAGTTGCATCGGAATGTAATACTGGTGACACAGGAAAGGCTCAAAACATAGACAGTAGGAAGACTCAGACTTCCTGTACTTAAGTCGACATTCTGTCTCTTCTATTTAATTCCAATGCAATTTCTGTGTTTCATCGTCAATGGGAAAATCGCAGGGAAACAATATACTTGCAGAGGTGCATCGGAATGTAAAACTGGTGACACAGGAAACGCTCAAAGCATTGACGGTACGAAGACTCAGTCTTCCTGTACTTACGTCGGCATTGTGTCTCTTATATTTAATTCCGAAGCAATTTCTGTGTTTCATCGAAAATGTGAAGGTCCAAGGGACAAAGTAACCCTGCAGAGGTGCATCGGAATTTAAAACTTGTGACACTGGAAACGCTCAAAACATAGACCGTATGAAGACTCAGTTTTCTTGTACTTAAGTCAACGTTGTGTCTCTTATATTTAATTCCGATGTAATTTCTGTGTTTCATCGTCATTGGGAAGGTCCAATGGATACAGTAAACCTGCAGAGGTGCATCGGAATGTAAAACTGGTGATACAGGACACGCTCAAATCGTAGACAGTAGGATGACTCAGTCTACCTTTACTTAAGTCGGCATGGTGTCTCTTATATTTAATTCCGATGCCATTTCTGTGTTTCATCGTCAATGGGAAGGTCCTATGGATACAGGAAACCTGCAGAGGTGCATCGGAATGTAAATCTGGTGACACAGAAAACGCTCGTAACATAGACCGTAAGAAGACTCAGTTTTCTTGTACTTAAGTCGGCGATGTGTCTCTTATATTTAATTCGGAGGCAATTTCTGTGTTTCATCGTCAATGGGAAAGTCCAATGGATACAGTAAACCTGCAGAGGTGCATCGGAATGTAATACCGGTGACACAGGAAAGGCTCAAAACATAGACAGTAGGAAGACTCAGTCTTCCTTTACATATGTCGGCATGGTGTCTCTTATATTTAATTCCGATGCAATTTCTGTGTTTCATCGTCAATGGGAAGTTCCAATGGATACAGTAAACCAGCAGAGGTGCATCGGAATGTAAAACTGGTGACACAGGAATCGCTCAAAACATAGACAGTAGGAAGACTCAATGTTCCTGTACTTATGTCGGCATTGTGTCTCTTAAATTTAATTCCGATGCAATTTCTGTGTTTCATCGTCAGTGCGAAGACCCAAGGGACACAGTAAACCTGCAGAGGTGCATCGGAATGTAAAACTGGTGACACAGGAAACGCTCAAAAGATAGACAGTAGGAAGACTCGTCCTTCCTGTTCTTAAGTCGGCATTGTGCCTCTTATATTTAATTCCGATGCTATTTCTGTGTTTCATCGTCAATGGGAAGGTCCAATGGATACAGTAAACCTGCAGAGGTGCATCGGAATGTAAAACTGGTGACACAGGAAACGCTCAAAATATAGACCGTAAGAAGACTCAGTTTTCTTGTACTTAAGTCAACGTTGTCTCTCTTATATTTAATTCCGATGTAATTTCTGTGTTTCATCGTCAATGGGAAGTTCCAATGGATACAGTAAACCTGCAGAGGAGCATCAGAATGTAAAACTGGTGACCCAGGAATCGCTCAAAACATAGACAGTAGGAAGACTCAATGTTCCTGTACTTAAGTCGGCATTGTGTGTCTTATATTTAATTCCGATGCAATTTCTGTGTTTCATCGTCAATGCGAAGATCCAAGGGATACAGTAAACCTGCAGAGGTGCATCGGAATGTAAAACTGGTGACACAGGAAACGCTCAAAACATAGACAGTAGGAAGACTCGTCCTTCCTGTTCTTAAGTCGGCATTGTGTCTCTTATATTTAATTCCGATGCTATTTCTGTGTTTCATCGTCAATGGGAAGGTCCAATGGATACAGTAAACCTGCAGAGGTGCATCGGAATGTAAAATTGGTGACGCAGGAAACGCTCAAAGCATAGAAAGTAGGAAGATTCAGTCTTCCTGTACTTATGTCGGCATTTTGTCCCTTACACTTAATTCCGATGCAATTTCTGTGTTTCATCGTCAATGCGAAGACCCAAGGGATACAGTAAACGTGCTGAGGTGCATCGGAATGTAAAACTGGTGACACAGGAAACGCTCAAAACATAGACAGTAGGAAGACTCATCCTTCCTGTCCTTAAGTCGGCATTGTGCCTCTTATATTTAATTCCGATGCTATTTCTGTGTTTCATCGTCAATGGGAAGGTCCAATGGATACAGTAAACCTGCAGAGGTGCATCGGAATGTAAAACTGGTGACACAGGAAACGCTCAAAAGATAGACAGCAGGAAGACTCGTCCTTCCTGTTCTTAAGTCGGCATTGTGTCTCTTATATTTAATTCCGATGCTATTTCTGTGTTTCATCGTCAATGGGAAGGTCCAATGGATACCGTAAACATGCAGAGGTGCATCGGAATGTAAACTTGGTGACGCAGGAAACGCTCAAAACATAGACAGTAGGAAGACTCAATCTTCCTGTACTTAAGTCGGCATTGTGTCTTATATTTAATTCCGATGCAATTTCTCTGTTTCATCGTCAATGGGAAGATCCTAGGGATGCAGTAAACCTGCAGAGGTGCATCGGAATGTAAAACTGGTGATACAGGACACGCTCAAATCATAGACAGAAGGAAGACTCAGTCTACTTAAGTCGGCATGGTGTCTCTTATATTTAATTCCGATGCAATTTCTGTGTTTCATCATCTATGGGAAGGTCCAATGGATACAGTAAACCTGCAGAGGTGCATCGGAATGTAAATCTTGTGACACAGAGAACGCTATAACATAGACCGCAAGAAGACTCAGTTTTCTTTAACTTAAGTCGGCGTTGTGCCTCTTATATTTAATTCCGATGCAATTTCTGTGTTTCATCGTCAATGGGTTGGCCCAATGGATACAGTAAACCTGCAGAGTTGCATCGGAATGTAATACTGGTGACACAGGAAAGGCTCAAAACATAGACAGTAGGAAGACTCAGTCTTCCTGTACTTAAGTCGACATTCTGTCTCTTCTATTTAATTCCAATGCAATTTCTGTGTTTCATCGTCAATGGGAAAATCGCAGGGAAACAATATACTTGCAGAGGTGCATCGGAATGTAAAACTGGTGACACAGGAAACGCTCAAAGCATAGACGGTACGAAGACTCAGTCTTCCTGTACTTACGTCGGCATTGTGTCTCTTATATTTAATTCCGAAGCAATTTCTGTGTTTCATCGAAAATGTGAAGGTCCAAGGGACAAAGTAACCCTGCAGAGGTGCATCGGAATTTAAAACTTGTGACACTGGAAACGCTCAAAACATAGACCGTATGAAGACTCAGTTTTCTTGTACTTAAGTCAACGTTGTGTCTCTTATATTTAATTCCGATGTAATTTCTGTGTTTCATCGTCATTGGGAAGGTCCAATGGATACAGTAAACCTGCAGAGGTGCATCGGAATGTAAAACTGGTGATACAGGACACGCTCAAATCGTAGACAGTAGGATGACTCAGTCTACCTTTACTTAAGTCGGCATGGTGTCTCTTATATTTAATTCCGATGCCATTTCTGTGTTTCATCGTCAATGGGAAGGTCCTATGGATACAGGAAACCTGCAGAGGTGCATCGGAATGTAAATCTGGTGACACAGAAAACGCTCGTAACATAGACCGTAAGAAGACTCAGTTTTCTTGTACTTAAGTCGGCGATGTGTCTCTTATATTTAATTCGGAGGCAATTTCTGTGTTTCATCGTCAATGGGAAAGTCCAATGGATACAGTAAACCTGCAGAGGTGCATCGGAATGTAATACCGGTGACACAGGAAAGGCTCAAAACATAGACAGTAGGAAGACTCAGTCTTCCTTTACATATGTCGGCATGGTGTCTCTTATATTTAATTCCGATGCAATTTCTGTGTTTCATCGTCAATGGGAAGTTCCAATGGATACAGTAAACCAGCAGAGGTGCATCGGAATGTAAAACTGGTGACACAGGAATCGCTCAAAACATAGACAGTAGGAAGACTCAATGTTCCTGTACTTATGTCGGCATTGTGTCTCTTAAATTTAATTCCGATGCAATTTCTGTGTTTCATCGTCAGTGCGAAGACCCAAGGGACACAGTAAACCTGCAGAGGTGCATCGGAATGTAAAACTGGTGACACAGGAAACGCTCAAAAGATAGACAGTAGGAAGACTCGTCCTTCCTGTTCTTAAGTCGGCATTGTGCCTCTTATATTTAATTCCGATGCTATTTCTGTGTTTCATCGTCAATGGGAAGGTCCAATGGATACAGTAAACCTGCAGAGGTGCATCGGAATGTAAAACTGGTGACACAGGAAACGCTCAAAATATAGACCGTAAGAAGACTCAGTTTTCTTGTACTTAAGTCAACGTTGTCTCTCTTATATTTAATTCCGATGTAATTTCTGTGTTTCATCGTCAATGGGAAGTTCCAATGGATACAGTAAACCTGCAGAGGAGCATCAGAATGTAAAACTGGTGACCCAGGAATCGCTCAAAACATAGACAGTAGGAAGACTCAATGTTCCTGTACTTAAGTCGGCATTGTGTGTCTTATATTTAATTCCGATGCAATTTCTGTGTTTCATCGTCAATGCGAAGATCCAAGGGATACAGTAAACCTGCAGAGGTGCATCGGAATGTAAAACTGGTGACACAGGAAACGCTCAAAACATAGACAGTAGGAAGACTCGTCCTTCCTGTTCTTAAGTCGGCATTGTGTCTCTTATATTTAATTCCGATGCTATTTCTGTGTTTCATCGTCAATGGGAAGGTCCAATGGATACAGTAAACCTGCAGAGGTGCATCGGAATGTAAAATTGGTGACGCAGGAAACGCTCAAAGCATAGAAAGTAGGAAGATTCAGTCTTCCTGTACTTATGTCGGCATTTTGTCCCTTACACTTAATTCCGATGCAATTTCTGTGTTTCATCGTCAATGGGGAGGTCCAAGGGATACAGTAACCCTACAGAGGTGCATCGGGATGTAAAACTGGTGACACAGGAAGCGCTCATAACATAGACCTTAAGAAGATTCAGTTTTCTTGTACTTAATTCGGCATTGTGTCTCTTATATTTAATTCCGATGCAATTTCTGTGTTTCATCGCCAATGTGAAGGTCCAAGGGACAAAGTAAACCTGCAGAGGTTCATCGGAATTTAAAACTGGTGACACTGGAAACGCTCAAAACATAGACCATAAGACGACTCAGTTTTCTTGTACTTAAGTCAACGTTGTGTCTCTTATATTTAATTCAGATGTAATTTCTGTGCTTCATCGTCAATGGGAAGGTCCAATGGATACAGTAAACCTGCAGAGGTGCATCGGAATGTAAAACTGGTAATACAGGACACGCTCAAATCATAGACAGTAGGAAGACTCAGTCTACCTTTACTTAAGTCGGCATGGTGTCTCTTATCTTTAATTCCGATGCAATTTCTGTGTTTCATCGTCAATGGAAGGTCCAATGGATACAGTAAACCAGCAGACGTGCATCGGATTGTAAAACTGGTGACACAGGAAACGCTCAAACATAGACCGTAAGAAGACTGAGTTTTCTTGTACTTATGGCGGCATTTTGTTTCTTATATTTAATTCCCATGCAATATCTGTGTTTCATCGTCAATGGGAAGATCCAAGGGATACAGTAAACCTGCAGATGTGCATCTGAACACAAAACTGGTGACACAGGAAACGATCAAAGAATAGACAGTAGGAATACTCAGTCTTCCTGAACTTAAGTCGGCATTGTGTCTCTTATATTTAAATCCGATGCAATTTTTGTGTCTTATCGTCAATGAGAATGTCCAAGGGATACAGTAAACCTGCAGAGGTGCATCGGAATGTAAAACTGGTGACGAAGGAAGCGCTCAAATCACACACCGTAAGTTGACTCAGTTTTCTTGTACTTAAGTCGGCGTTGTGTCTCTTGTATTTAATTCCGATGCAATTTCTGTGTTTCATTGTCAATGGGAAGGTCCAATGGATACAGTAAACCTGCAGAGGTGCATCGGAATGTAAAACTGGTGACACAGGAATCGCTCAAAACATAGACAGTAGGAAGACTCAATGTTCCTGTACTTAAGTCGGCATTGTGCCTCTTAAAATTAATTCCGATGCAATTTCTGTGTTTCATCGTCAATGCGAAGACCCAATGGATACAGTAAACCTGCAGAGGTGCATCGGAATGTAAAACTGGTGACACAGGAAACGCTCAAAACATAGACAGTAGGAAGACTCGTCCTTCCTGTTCTTAACTCGGCATTGTGTCTCTTATATTTAATTCCGATGCTATTTCTGTGTTTCATCGTCAATGGGAAGGTCCAATGGATACAGTAAACCTGCAGAGGTGCATCGGAATGTAAAACTGGTGACACAGGAAACGCTCAAAACATAGACCGTAAGAAGACTCAGTTTTCTTGTACTTAAGTCAACGTTGTCTCTCTTATATTTAATTCCGATGTAATTTCTGTGTTTCATCGTCAATGGGAAGTTCCAATGGATACAGTAAACCTGCAGAGGTGCATCGGAATGTAAAACTGGTGACACAGGAATCGCTCAAAACAAAGACAGTAGGAAGACTCAATGTTCCTGTACTTATGTCGGCATTGTGCCTCTTAAATTTAATTCCGATGCAATTTCTGTGTTTCATCGTCAATGCGAAGACCCAAGGGATACAGTAAACGTGCAGAGGTGCATCGGAATGTAAAACTGGTGACACAGGAAACGCTCAAAACATAGACAGTAGGAAGACTCGTCCTTCCTGTTCTTAAGTCGGCATTGTGTCTCTTATATTTAATTCCGATGCTATTTCTGTGGTTCATCGTCAATGGGAAGGTCCAATGGATACAGTAAACCTGCAGAGGTGCATCGGAATGTAAAACTGGTGACACAGGAAACGCTCAAAACATAGACCGTAAGAAGAGTCAGTTTTCTTGTACTTAAGTCAACGTTGTCTCTCTTATATTTAATTCCGATGTAATTTCTGTGTTTCATCGTCAATGGGAAGTTCCAATGGATACAGTAAACCTGCAGAGGTGCATCGGAATGTAAAACTGGTGACCCAGGAATCGCTCAAAACATAGACAGTAGGAAGACTCAATAATCCTGTACTTAAGTCGGCATTGTGTGTCTTATATTTAATTCCGATGCAATTTCTGTGTTTCATCGTCAATGCGAAGACCCAAGGGATACAGTAAACGTGCAGAGGTGCATCGGAATGTAAAACTGGTGACACAGGAAACGCTCAAAACATAGACAGTAGGAAGACTCGTCCTTCCTGTTCTTAAGTCGGCATTGTGTCTCTTATATTTAATTCCGATGCTATTTCTGTGTTTCATCGTCAATGGGAAGGTCCAATGGATACAGTAAACCTGCAGAGGTGCATTGGAATGTAAAATTGGTGACGCAGGAAACGCTGAAAGCATAGACAGTAGGAAGATTCAGTCTTCCTGTACTTATGTCGGCATTTTGTCCCTTACACTTAATTCCGATGCAATTTCTGTGTTTCATCGTCAATGGGGAGGTCCAAGGGATACAGTAACCCTACAGAGGTGCATCGGGATGTAAAACTGGTGACACAGGAAGCGCTCATATCATAGACGCTAAGAAGATTCAGTTTTCTTGTACTTAATTCGGCATATTGTCTCTTATATTTAATTCCGATGCAATTTCTGTGTTTCATCGCCAATCTGAAGGTCCAAGGGACAAAGTAAACCTGCAGAGGTTCATCAGAATTTAAAACTGGTGACACTGGAAACGCTCAAAACATAGACCGTACGAAGACTCAGTTTTCTTGTACTTAAGTCATCGTTGTGTCTCTTATATTTAATTCAGATGTAATTTCTGTGCTTCATCGTCAATGGGAAGGTCCAATGGATACAGTAAACATGCAGAGGTGCATCGGAATGTAAAACTGGTGATACAGGACACGCTCAAATCATAGACAGTAGGAAGACTCAGTCTAGCTTTACTTAAGTCGGCATGGTGTTTCTTATATTTAATTCCGATGCCATTTCTGTGTTTCATCGTCATCGGGAAGGTCCAATGGATACAGTAAACCTGCAGAGGTGCTTCGGAATGTAAATCTGGTGACACAGAAAACGCTCAAAACATAGACCGTAAGAAGACTCAGTTTTCTTGTACTTAAGTCGGCGTTGTGTCTCTTATATTTAATTCCGATGCAATTTCTGTGTTTCATCGTCAATGGAAGGTCCAATGGATACAGTAAACCAGCAGAGGTGCATCGGATTGTAAAACTGGTGACACAGGAAACGCTCAAAACATAGACAATAGAAAGACACACTCTTCCGGTACTTAGGTCGACATTGTGTCTCTTCTATTTAATTCCGATTCAGTTTCAGTGTTTCATCGTCAATGGGAAAGTCGAAGGGAAACAGTAAACCTGCTGAGATGCATCGGAATGTAAAATTGGTGACGCAGGAAACGCTCAAAACATAGACAGTAGGAAGATTCAGTCTTCCTGTACTTAAGTCAGCATTTTGTCCCTTACACTTAATTCCGATGCAATTTCTGTGTTTCATCGTCAATGGGGAGGTCCAAGAGATACAGTAACCCTACAGAGGTGCATCGGGATGTAAAACTGGTGACACAGGAAGCGCTCATAACATAGACCCTAAGAAGACTCAGTTTTCTTGTACTTAAGTCGGCATTGTGTCTCTTATATTTAATTCCGACGCAATTTCTGTGTTTCATCGCCAATGTGAAGGTCCAAGGGACAAAGTAACCCTGCAGAGGTGCATCAGAATTTAAAACTGGTGACACTGGAAACGCTCAAAACATAGACCGTAAGAAGACTCAGTTTTCTTGTACTTAAGTCAACGTTGTGTCTCTTATATTTAATTCCGATGTAATTTCTGTGTTTCATCGTCAATGGGAAGGTCCAATGGATACAGTATACCTGCAGAGGTGCATTGGAATGTAAAACTGGTGATACACGAAACGCTCAAGTCATAGACAGTAGGAAGACTCAGTCTACCTTTACTTAAGTCGGCATGGTGTCTCTTATATTTAATTCCAATGCCATTTCTGTGTTTCATCGTCAATGGGAAGGTCCAATGGATACAGTAAACCTGCAGAGGTGCATCGGAATGTAAATGTGGTGACACAGAAAACGCTCAAAACATAGACCGTAAGAAGACTCAGTTTTCTTGTACTTAAGTCGGCGTTGTGTCTCTTATATTTAATTCCGATGCAATTTCTGTGTTTCATCGTAATTGGGAAGGTCCAATGGATACAGTAAACCTGCAGAGGTGCATCGGAATGTCATACCGGTGACACAGGAAAGGCTCAAAACATAGACAGTAGGAAGACTCAGTCTTACTTTACTTAAGTCGGCACGGTGTCTCTTATATTTAATTCCGATGCAATTTCTGTGTTTCATTGTCAATGAGAAGGTCCAAGGAATACAGTAAACCTGCAGAGGTGCATCGGAATGTAAAACTGGTGACACAGGAAACGCACAAAACATAGACAATAGAAAGACACACTCTTCCTGTACTCAAGTCGACATTGTGTCTCTTATACTTCATTCCGATGCAATTTCTGTGTTTCATCATCACTGTGAAGGTCCAATGGATACAGTAAACCTGCAGAGGTGCATCGGAATGTAAAACTGGTGACACAGGAAACGCTCAAAACATAGACAGTAGGAAGACTCAGTCTTCCTGTACTTAAGACGGCATTTTGTCCCTTACACTTATTTCCGATGCTATTTCTGTGTTTCATCGTCAATGGGAAGGTCGAAATGATACAGTAAACCTGCAGAGGTGCATCGGAATGTAAAACTAAGGACACAGGAAACGCTCAAAACATAGACAGTAGGAAGACTCAGTCTTCCTCTACTTATGTCGGCAGCATTGTGTCTCTTATATTTAATTCCGATGCAATTTCTGTGTTTCATCGTCAATGGGAAGATCCAAGGGATACAGTTAACCTGCAGAGGTGCATCTGAACGCAAAACTGGTGACACAGGAAACGATCAAAAAATAGACAGTAGGAATACTCAGTCTTCCTGAACTTAAGTCGGCATTGTGTCTCTTATATTTAATTCCGATGCAATTTCTGTGTTTCATCGTCACTGTGAAGGTCCAAGGGATACAGTAAACCTGCAGAGGTGGATCAGAATGTAAAACTAGTGACACAGGAAACGCTCAAAACATAAACCGTAAGAAGTGTCAGTCTTCCTGTACTTAAAACGTCATTGTGTCTCTTACATTTAATTCCGATGCAATTTCTGTGTTGTTCTTCGCCAATGGGAAAGTCAAAGGGACGCAGTAAACCTGCAGAGGTGCATCGGAATGTAAGACTGGTGACACAGGAAACGCTCAAACATAGACCGTAAGAAGACTCAGTTTTCTTGTAGTTATGGCGGCATTGTGTCTCTTATATATAATTCCCATGCAATTTCTGTGTTTCATCGTCAATGGGAAGATCCAAGGGATACAGTAAACCGGCAGAGGTGCATCGGAATGTAAAACTGGTGACAAAGGAAACGCTCAAATCACACACCGTAAGTTGACTCAGTTTTCTTGTACTTAAGTCACCGAGCGAGGTGGCGCAGTGGTAAGACACTGGACTCGCATTCGGGAGGACGACGGTTCAATCCCGCGTCCGGCCATCCTGATTTAGGTTTTCCGTGATTTCCCTAAATCACTCCAGGCAAATGCCGGGATGGTTCCTCTGAAAGGGCACGGCCGACTTCCTTCCCCATCCTTCCCTAATCCGATGAGACCGATGACCACGCTGTCTGGTCTCCTTCCCCAAAACCAACCAACCAACCTTGTACTTAAGTCGGCGTTGTGTCTCTTATATTTAATTCCGATGCAATTTCTGTGTTTCATCGTCAATGGGAAGGACCAATGTATACAGTAAACCTGCAGAGGTGCATCGGAATGTAATACCGGTGACACAGGAAAGGCTCAAAACATAGACAGTAGGAAGACTCAGTCTTACTTTACTTAAGTCGGCACGGTGTCTCTTATATTTAAATCCGATGCAATTTCTGTGTTTCATCGTCAATGGAAGGTCCAATGGATACAGTAAACCAGCAGAGGTGCATCGGATTGTAAAACTGCTGACACAGGAAACGCTCAAAACATAGACAATAGAAAGACACACTCTTCCGGTACTTAAGTCGACATTGTGTCTCTTCTATTTAATTCCGATGCAGTTTCTGTGTTTCATCGTCAATGGGAAGGTCGAAATGATACAGTAAACCTGCAGAGGTGCATCGGAATGTACAACTAAGGACACAGGAAACGCTCAAAACATAGACAGTAGGAAGACTCAGTCTTCCTCTACTTGTGTCGGCAGCATTGTGTCTCTTATATTTAATTCCGATGCAATTTCTGTGTTTCATCGTCAATGGGAAGATCCAAGGGATACAGTAAACCTGCAGAGGTGCATCTGAACGCAAAACGGGTGACACAGGAAACGATCAAAAAATAGACAGTAGGAATACTCAGTCTTCCTGAACTTAAGTCGGCATTGTGTCTCTTATATTTAATTCCGATGCAATTTCTGTGTTTCATCGTCACTGTGAAGGTCCAAGAGATACAGTAAACCTGCAGAGGTGGATCGGAATGTAAAACTAGTGACACAAGGAACGCTCAAAACATAGACCGTAAGAAGAGTCAGTCTTCCTGTACTTAAAACGTCATTGTGTCTCTTACATTTAATTCCGATGCAATTTCTGTGTTGTTCTTCGCCAATGGGAAAGTCAAAGGGACGCAGTAAACCTGCAGAGGTGCATCGGAATGTAAGACTGGTGACACAGGAAACGCTCAAACATAGACCGTAAGAAGACACAGTTTTCTTGTACTTATGGCGGCATTGTGTCTCTTATATATAATTCCCATGCAATTTCTGTGTTTCACCGTCAATGGGAAGATCCAAGGGATACACTAAACCGGCAGAGGTGCATCTGAACGCAAAACTGGTGACACAGGAAACGATCAAAAAATAGACAGTAGGAATACTCATTCTTCCTGAACTTAAGTCAACATTGTGTCTCTTATATTTAAATCCGATGCAATTTCTGTGTCTTATCGTCAATGGGAACGTCCAATGGATACAGTAAACCTGCAGAGGTGCATCGGAATGTAAAACTGGTGACAAAGGAAACGCTCAAATCAAACACCGTAAGTTGACTCAGTTTTCTTGTACTTAAGTCGGCGTTGTGTCTCTTATATTTAATTCCGATGCAATTCCTGTGTTTCATCGTCAATGGGAAGGTCCAATGGATACGGTAAACCTGCAGTGGTGTATCGGAATGTAAAACTGGTGACACAGGAAACGCTCAAAACATAGACCGTAAGAAGACTCCATGTTCCTGTACTTAAGTCGGCATTGTGTCTCTTATATTTAATTCCGATGCAATTTCTGTGTTTCATCGTCAATGGGGAGGTCCAAGGGTTACAGTAACCCTACAGAGGTGCATCGGGATGTAAAACTGGTGACACAGGAAGCGCTCATAGCACAGACCCTAAGAAGACTCAGTTTTCTTGTACTTAATTCTGCATTGTGTCTCTTATATTTAATTCCGACGCAATTTCTGTATTTCATCGCCAATGTGAAGGTCCAAGGGACAAAGTAACCCTGCAGTGGTGCATCGGAATGTAAAATTGGTGACGATGGAAACGCTCAAAACATAGACAGTAGGAAGATTCAGTCTTCCTGTACTTAAGTCGGCATCTTGTCCCTTACACTTAATTCCGATGCAATTTCTGTGTTTCATCGTCAATGGGAAGTTCCAATGGATACAGTAAACCTGCAGAGGTGCATCGGAATGTAAAACTGGTGACCCAGGAATCGCTCAAAACATAGACAGTAGGAAGACTCAATGTTCCTGTACTTAAGTCGGCATTGTGTGTCTTATATTTAATTCCGATGCAATTTCTGTGTTTCATCGTCAATGCGAAGATCCAAGGGATACAGTAAACCTGCAGAGGTGGATCGGAATGTAAAACTGGTGACACAGGAAACGCTCAAAACATAGCCAGTAGGAAGACTCGTCCTTCCTGTTCTTAAGTCGGCATTGTGTCTCTTATATTTAATTCCGATGCTATTTCTGTGTTTCATCGTCAATGGGAAGGTCCAATGGATACAGTAAACCTGCAGAGGTGCATCGGAATGTAAAATTGGTGAAGCAGGAAACGCTCAAAACATAGACAGTAGGAAGATTCAGTCTTCCTGTACTTAAGTCGCCATTTTGTCCCTTACACTTAATTCCGATGCAATTTCTGTGTTACATCGTCAATGGGGAGGTCCAAGGGATACAGTAACCCTACAGAGGTGCTTCGGGATGTAAAACTGGTGACACAGGAAATGCTCATAACATAGACCCTAAGAAGACTCAGTTTTCTTGTACTTAATTCGGCATTGTGTCTCTTATATTTAATTCCGACGCAATTTCTGTGTTTCATCGCCAATGTGAAGGTCCAAGGGACAAAGTAACCCTGCAGAGGTGCATCGGAAATTAAAACCTGTGACACTGGAAACGCTCAAAACATAGACCGTAAGAAGACTCAGTTTTCTTGTACTTAAGTCATCGTTGTGTCTCTTATATTTAATTCCGATGTAATTTCTGTGTTTCATCGTCATTGGGAAGGTCCAATGGATACAGTAAACCTGCAGAGGTGCATCGGAATGTAAAACTGGTGATACAGGACACGCTCAAATCATAGTCAGTAGGAAGACTCAGTCTACCTTTACTTAAGTCGGCATGGTGTCTCTTATATTTAATTCGGATGCCATTTCTGTGTTTCATCGTCAATGGGAAGGTCCAATAGATACAGTAAACCTGCAGAGGTGCATCGGAATGAAAATCTGGTGACACAGAAAACGCTCAAATCATAGACCGTAAAAAGACTCAGTTTTCTTGTACTTAAGTCGGCGTTGTGTCTCTTATATTTAATTCCGATGCAATTTCTGTGTTTCATCGTCAATGGGAAGGTCCAATGGATACAGTAAACCTGCAGAGGTGCATCGGAATGTAATACCGGTGACACAGGAAAGGCTCAAAACATAGACAGTAGGAAGACTCAGTCTTCCTTTACTTAAGTCGGCATGGTGTCTCTTATATTTAATTCCGATGCAATTTCTGTGTTTCATCGTCAATGGGAAGGTCCAATGGAAACAGTAAACCTGCAGAGGTGCATCGGATTGTTAAACTGCTGACACAGGAAACGCTCATAACATAGACCCTAAGAAGACTCAGTTTTCTTGTACTTAAGTCGGCATTGTGTCTCTTATATTTAATTCCGACGCAATTTCTGTGTTTCATCGCCAATGTGAAGGTCCAAGGGACAAAGTAACCCTGCAGAGGTGCATCAGAATTTAAAACTGGTGACACTGGTAACGCTCAAAACATAGACCGTAAGAAGACTCAGTTTTCTTGTACTTAAGTCAACGTTGTGTCTCTTATATTTAATTCCGATGTAATTTCTGTGTTTCATCGTCAATGGGAAGGTCCAATGGATACAGTAAACCTGCAGAGGTGCATCGGAATGTAAAACTGGTGATACAGGAAACGCTCAAGTCATAGACAGTAGGAAGACTCAGTCTACCTTTACTTAAGTAGGCATGGTGTCTCTTATATTTAATTCCGATGCCATTTCTGTGTTTCATCGTCAATGGGAAGGTCCAATGGATACAGTAAACCTGCAGAGGTGCATCGTAATGTAAATCTGGTTACACAGAAAACGCTCAAAACATAGACCGTAAGAAGACTCAGTTTTCTTGTACTTGAGTCGGCGTTGTGTCTCTTATATTTAATTCCGATGCAATTTCTGTGTTTCATCGTCAATGGGAAGGTCCAATGTATACAGTAAACCTGCAGAGGTGCATCGGAATGTAATACCGGTGACACAGGAAAGGCTCAAAACATAGACAGTAGGAAGACTCAGTCTTACTTTACTTAAGCCGGCACGGTGTCTCTTATATTTAATTCCGATGCAATTTCTGTGTTTCATCGTCAATGGAAGGTCCAATGGATACAGTAAACCAGCAGAGGTGCATCGGATTGTAAAACTGGTGACACAGGAAACGCTCAAAACATAGACAATAGAAAGCCACACTCTTCCGGTACTTCAGTCGAAGTGTGTCTCTTCTATCCAATTCCGATGCAGGTCTGTGTTTCATCGTCAATGGGAAAGTCGAAGGGAAACAGTAAATCTGCAGAGGTGCATCGGAATGTAAAACTGGTGACACAGGAGACGCTCAAAACATAGACAGTAGGAAGACTCAGTCTTCCTGTACTTAAGTCGGCATTGTGTCTCTTATATTTAATTCCGATTCAATTTCTGTGTTTCATTGTCAATGAGAAGGACCAAGGAATACAGTAAAACTGCAGAGGTGCATCGGAATGTAAAACTGGTGACACAGGAAACGCACAAAACATAGACATTAAAAAGACACACTCTTCCTGTACTTAAGTCGTCATTGTGTCTCTTATACTTCATTCCGATGCAATTTCTGTGTTTCATCGTCAGTGTGAAGGTCCAATGGATACAGTAAACCTGCAGAGGTGCATCGGAATGTAAAACTGGTGACACAGGAAACGCTCAAAACATAGACAATAGAAAGACACACTCTTCCGGTACTTAAGTCGACATTGTGTCTCTTCTATTTAATTCCGATGCAGTTTCTGTGTTTCATCGTCAATGGGAAGGTCGAAATGATACAGTAAACCTGCAGAGGTGCATCGGAATGTAAAACTAAGGACACAGGAAACGCTCAAAACATAGACAGTAGGAAGACTCAGTCTTCCTCTACTTATGTCGGCAGCATTGTGTCTCTTATATTTAATTCCGATGCAATTTCTGTGTTTCATCGTCAATGGGAAGATCCAAGGGATACAGTAAACCTGCAGAGGTGCATCTGAACGCAAAACGGGTGACACAGGAAACGATCAAAAAATAGACAGTAGGAATACTCAGTCTTCCTGAACTTAAGTCGGCATTGTGTCTCTTATATTTAATTCCGATGCAATTTCTGTGTTTCATCGTCACTGTGAAGGTCCAAGGGATACAGTAAACCTGCAGAGGTGCATCGGAATGTAAAACTAGTGACACAGGAAACGCTCAAAACATAGACCGTAAGAAGAGTCAGTCTTCCTGTACTTAAAACGTCATTGTGTCTCTTACATTTAATTCCGATGCAATTTCTGTGTTGTTCTTCGCCAATGGGAAAGTCAAAGGGACGCAGTAAACCTGCAGAGGTGCATCGGAATGTAAGACTGGTGACACAGGAAACGCTCAAACATAGACCGTAAGAAGACTCAGTTTTCTTGTACTTATGGCGGCATTGTGTCTCTTATATATAATTCCCATGCAATTTCTGTGTTTCATCGTCAATGGGAAGATCCAAGGGATACACTAAACCGGCAGAGGTGCATCTGAACGCAAAACTGGTGACACAGGAAACGATCAAAAAATAGACAGTAGGAATACTCATTCTTCCTGAACTTAAGTCGGCATTGTGTCTCTTATATTTAAATCCGATGCAATTTCTGTGTCTTATCGTCAATGGGAAGGTCCAATGGATACAGTAAACCTGCAGAGGTGCATCGGAATGTAAAACTGGAGACAAAGGAAACGCTCAAATCAAACACCGTAAGTTGACTCAGTTTTCTTGTACTTAAGTCGGCGTTGTGTCTCTTATATTTAATTCCGATGCAATTCCTGTGTTTCATCGTCAATGGGAAGGTCCAATGGATACAGTAAACCTGCAGTGGTGCATCGGAATGTAAAACTGGTGACACAGGAAACGCTCAAAACATAGACCGTAAGAAGACTCCATGTTCCAGTACTTAAGTCGGCATTGTGTCTCTTATATTTAATTCCGATGCAATTTCTGTGTTTCATCGTCAATGCGAAGATCCAAGGGATACAGTAAACCTGCAGAGGTGCATCGGAATGTAAAATTGGTGACACAGGAAACGCTCAAAACATAGACAGTAGGAAGACTCGTTCTTCCTGTTCTTAAGTCGGCATTGTGTCTCTTATATTTAATTCCGATGCTATTTCTGTGTTTCATCGTCAATGGGAAGGTCCAATGGATACAGTAAACCTGCAGAGGTGCATCGGAATGTAAAATTGGTGACGCAGGAAACGCTCAAAACATAGACAGTAGGAAGATTCAGTCTTCCTGTACTTAAGTCGGCATCTTGTACCTTACACTTAATTCCGATGCAATTTCTGTGTTTCATCTTCAATGGGGAGGTCCAAGGGTTACAGTAACCCTACAGAGGTGCATCGGGATGTAAAACTGGTGACACAGGAAGCGCTCATAACACAGACCCTAAGAAGACTCAGTTTTCTTGTACTTAATTCTGCATTGTGTCTCTTATATTTAATTCCGACGCAATTTCTGTATTTCATCGCCAATGTGAAGGTCCAAGGGACAAAGTAACCCTGCAGTGGTGCATCGGAATGTAAAATTGCTGACGATGGAAACGCTCAAAACATACACAGTAGGAAGATTCAGTCTTCCTGTACTTAAGTCGGCATCTTGTCCCTTACACTTAATTCCGATGCAATTTCTGTGTTTGATCGTCAATGGGAAGTTCCAATGGATACAGTAAACCTGCAGAGGTGCATCGGAATGTAAAACTGGTGACCCAGGAATCGCTCAAAACATAGACAGTAGGAAGACTCAATGTTCCTGTACTTAAGTCGGCATTGTGTGTCTTATATTTAATTCCGATGCAATTTCTGTGTTTCATCGTCAATGCGAAGATCCAAGGGATACAGTAAACCTGCAGAGGTGGATCGGAATGTAAAACTGGTGACACAGGAAACGCTCAAAACATAGACAGTAGGAAGACTCGTCCTTCCTGTTCTTAAGTCGGCATTGTGTCTCTTATATTTAATTCCGATGCTATTTCTGTGTTTCATCGTCAGTGGGAAGGTCCAATGGATACAGTAAACCTGCAGAGGTGCATCGGAATGTAAAATTGGTGAAGCAGGAAACGCTCAAAACATAGACAGTAGGAAGATTCAGTCTTCCTGTACTTAAGTCGGCATTTTGTCCCTTACACTTAATTCCGATGCAATTTCTGTGTTACATCGTCAATGGGGAGGTCCAAGGGATACAGTAACCCTACAGAGGTGCTTCGGGATGTAAAACTGGTGACACAGGAAGCGCTTACAACATAGACCCTAAGAAGACTCAGTTTTCTTCTACTTAATTCGGCATTGTGTCTCTTATATTTAATTCCGACGCAATTTCTGTGTTTCATCGCCAATGTGAAGGTCCAAGGGACAAAGTAACCCTGCAGAGGTGCATCGGAATTTAAAACATGTGACACTGGAAACGCTCAAAACATAGACCGTAAGAAGACTCAGTTTTCTTGTACTTAAGTCAACGTTGTGTCTCTTATATTTCATTCCGATGTAATTTCTGTGTTTCATCGTCAATGGGAAGGTCCAATGGATACAGTAAACCTGCAGAGGTGCATCGGAATGTAAAACTGGTGATACAGGACACGCTCAAATCATAGTCAGTAGGAAGACTCAGTCTACCTTTACTTAAGTCGGCATGGTGTCTCTTATATTTAATTCCGATGCAATTTCTGTGTTTCATCGTCAATGGGAAGGTCCAATGTATACAGTAAACCTGCAGAGGTGCATCGGAATGTAATACCGGTGACACAGGAAAGGCTCAAAACATAGACAGTAGGAAGACTCAGTCTTACTTTACTTAAGTCGGCACGGTGTCTCTTATATTTAATTACGATGCAATTTCTGTGTTTCATCGTCAATGGAAGGTCCAATGGATACAGTAAACCAGCAGAGGTGCATCGGATTGTAAAACTGGTGACACAGGAAACGCTCAAAACATAGACAATAGAAAGTCACACTCTTCCGGTACTTAAGTCGAAGTGTGTCTCTTCAATCCAATTCCGATGCAGGTCTGTGTTTCATCGTCAATGGGAAAGTCGAAGGGAAACAGTAAATCTGCAGACTTGCATCGGAATGTAAAACTGGTGACACAGGAGACGCTCAAAACATAGACAGTAGGAAGACTCAGTCTTCCTGTACTTAAGTCGGCATTGTGTCTCTTATATTTAATTCCGATTCAATTTCTGTGTTTCATTGTCAATGAGAAGGACCAAGGAATACAGTAAACCTGCAGAGGTGCATCGGAATGTAAAACTGGTGACACAGGAAACGCACAAAACATAGACATTAGAAAGACACACTCTTCCTGTACTTAAGTCGACATTGTGTCTCTTATACTTCATTCCGATGCAATTTCTGTGTTTCATCGTCACTGTGAAGGTCCAATGGATACAGTAAACCTGCAGAGGTGCATCGGAATGTAAAACTGGTGACACAGGAAACGCTCAAAACATAGACAATAGAAAGACACACTCTTCCGGTACTTAAGTCGACATTGTGTCTCTTCTATTTAATTCCGATGCAGTTTCTGTGTTTCATCGTCAATGGGAAGGTCGAAATGATACAGTAAACCTGCAGAGGTGCATCGGAATGTAAAACTAAGGACACAGGAAACGCTCAAAACATAGACAGTAGGAAGACTCAGTCTTCCTCTACTTATGTCGGCAGCATTGTGTCTCTTATATTTAATTCCGATGCAATTTCTGTGTTTCATCGTCAATGGGAAGATCCAAGGGATACAGTAAACCTGCAGAGGTGCATCTGAACGCAAAACGGGTGACACAGGAAACGATCAAAAAATAGACAGTAGGAATACTCAGTCTTCCTGAACTTAAGTCGGCATTGTGTCTCTTATATTTAATTCCGATGCAATTTCTGTGTTTCATCGTCACTGTGAAGGTCCAAGGGATACAGTAAACCTGCAGAGGTGCATCGGAATGTAAAACTAGTGACACAGGAAACGCTCAAAACATAGACCGTAAGAAGAGTCAGTCTTCCTGTACTTAAAACGTCATTGTGTCTCTTACATTTAATTCCGATGCAATTTCTGTGTTGTTCTTCGCCAATGGGAAAGTCAAAGGGACGCAGTAAACCTGCAGAGGTGCATCGGAATGTAAGACTGGTGACACAGGAAACGCTCAAACATAGACCGTAAGAAGACTCAGTTTTCTTGTACTTATGGCGGCATTGTGTCTCTTATATATAATTCCCATGCAATTTCTGTGTTTCATCGTCAATGGGAAGATCCAAGGGATACACTAAACCGGCAGAGGTGCATCTGAACGCAAAACTGGTGACACAGGAAACGATCAAAAAATAGACAGTAGGAATACTCATTCTTCCTGAACTTAAGTCGGCATTGTGTCTCTTATATTTAAATCCGATGCAATTTCTGTGTCTTATCGTCAATGGGAAGGTCCAATGGATACAGTAAACCTGCAGAGGTGCATCGGAATGTAAAACTGGTGACAAAGGAAACGCTCAAATCAAACACCGTAAGTTGACTCAGTTTTCTTGTACTGAAGTCGGCGTTGTGTCTCTTATATTTAATTCCGATGCAATTCCTGTGTTTCATCGTCAATGGGAAGGTCCAATGGATACAGAAAACCTGCAGTGGTGCATCGGAATGTAAAACTGGTGACACAGGAAACGCTCAAAACATAGACCGTAAGAAGACTCCATGTTCCAGTACTTAAGTCGGCATTGTGTCTCTTATATTTAATTCCGATTCAATTTCTGTGTTTCATCGTCAATGCGAAGATCCAAGGGATACAGTAAACCTGCAGAGGTGGATCGGAATGTAAAACTGGTGACACAGGAAACGCTCAAAACATAGACAGTAGGAAGACTCGTCCTTCCTGTTCTTAAGTCGGCATTGTGTCTCTTATATTTAATTCCGATGCTATTTCTGTGTTTCATCGTCAGTGGGAAGGTCCAATGGATACAGTAAACCTGCAGAGGTGCATCGGAATGTAAAATTGGTGAAGCAGGAAACGCTCAAAACATAGACAGTAGGAAGATTCAGTCTTCCTGTACTTAAGTCGGCATTTTGTCCCTTACACTTAATTCCGATGCAATTTCTGTGTTACATCGTCAATGGGGAGGTCCAAGGGATACAGTAACCCTACAGAGGTGCTTCGGGATGTAAAACTGGTGACACAGGAAGCGCTCACAACATAGACCCTAAGAAGACTCAGTTTTCTTCTACTTAATTCGGCATTGTGTCTCTTATATTTAATTCCGACGCAATTTCTGTGTTTCATCGCCAATGTGAAGGTCCAAGGGACAAAGTAACCCTGCAGAGGTGCATCGGAATTTAAAACATGTGACACTGGAAACGCTCAAAACATAGACCGTAAGAAGACTCAGTTTTCTTGTACTTAAGTCAACGTTGTGTCTCTTATATTTCATTCCGATGTAATTTCTGTGTTTCATCGTCAATGGGAAGGTCCAATGGATACAGTAAACCTGCAGAGGTGCATCGGAATGTAAAACTGGTGATACAGGACACGCTCAAATCATAGTCAGTAGGAAGACTCAGTCTACCTTTACTTAAGTCGGCATGGTGTCTCTTATATTTAATTCCGATGCAATTTCTGTGTTTCATCGTCAATGGGAAGGTCCAATGTATACAGTAAACCTGCAGAGGTGCATCGGAATGTAATACCGGTGACACAGGAAAGGCTCAAAACATAGACAGTAGGAAGACTCAGTCTTACTTTACTTAAGTCGGCACGGTGTCTCTTATATTTAATTACGATGCAATTTCTGTGTTTCATCGTCAATGGAAGGTCCAATGGATACAGTAAACCAGCAGAGGTGCTTCGGATTGTAAAACTGGTGACACAGGAAACGCTCAAAACATAGACAATAGAAAGTCACACTCTTCCGGTACTTAAGTCGAAGTGTGTCTCTTCAATCCAATTCCGATGCAGGTCTGTGTTTCATCGTCAATGGGAAAGTCGAAGGGAAACAGTAAATCTGCAGACTTGCATCGGAATGTAAAACTGGTGACACAGGAGACGCTCAAAACATAGACAGTAGGAAGACTCAGTCTTCCTGTACTTAAGTCGGCATTGTGTCTCTTATATTTAATTCCGATTCAATTTCTGTGTTTCATTGTCAATGAGAAGGACCAAGGAATACAGTAAACCTGCAGAGGTGCATCGGAATGTAAAACTGGTGACACAGGAAACGCACAAAACATAGACATTAGAAAGACACACTCTTCCTGTACTTAAGTCGACATTGTGTCTCTTATACTTCATTCCGATGCAATTTCTGTGTTTCATCGTCACTGTGAAGGTCCAATGGATACAGTAAACCTGCAGAGGTGCATCGGAATGTAAAACTGGTGACACAGGAAACGCTCAAAACATAGACAATAGAAAGACACACTCTTCCGGTACTTAAGTCGACATTGTGTCTCTTCTATTTAATTCCGATGCAGTTTCTGTGTTTCATCGTCAATGGGAAGGTCGAAATGATACAGTAAACCTGCAGAGGTGCATCGGAATGTAAAACTAAGGACACAGGAAACGCTCAAAACATAGACAGTAGGAAGACTCAGTCTTCCTCTACTTATGTCGGCAGCATTGTGTCTCTTATATTTAATTCCGATGCAATTTCTGTGTTTCATCGTCAATGGGAAGATCCAAGGGATACAGTAAACCTGCAGAGGTGCATCTGAACGCAAAACGGGTGACACAGGAAACGATCAAGAAATAGACAGTAGGAATACTCAGTCTTCCTGAACTTAAGTCGGCATTGTGTCTCTTATATTTAATTCCGATGCAATTTCTGTGTTTCATCGTCAATGGGAAGGTCCAATGGATACAGTAAACCTGCAGAGGTGCATCGGAATGTAATACCGGTGACACAGGAAAGGCTCAAAACATAGACAGTAGGAAGACTCAGTCTTACTTTACTTAAGTCGGCACGGTGTCTCTTATATTTAATTCCGATGCAATTTCTGTGTTTCATCGTCAATGGAAGGTCCAATGGATACAGTAAACCAGCAGAGGTGCATCGGATTGTACAACTGGTGACACAGGAAACGCTCAAAACATAGACAATAGAAAGCCACACTCTTCCGGTACTTAAGTCGACAGTGTGTCTCTTCTATCCAATTCCGATGCAGGTCTGTGTTTCATCGTCAATGGGAAAGTCGAAGGGAAACAGTAAATCTGCAGAGGTGCATCGGAATGTAAAACTGGTGACACAGGAGACGCTCAAAACATAGACAGTAGGAAGACTCAGTCTTCCTGTACTTAAGTCGGCATTGTGTCTCTTATATTTAATTCCGATTCAATTTCTGTGTTTCATTGTCAATGAGAAGGTCCAAGGAATACAGTAAACCTGCAGAGGTGCATCGGAATGTAAAACTGGTGACACAGGAAACGCACAAAACATAGACAATAGAAAGACACACTCTTCCTGTACTTAAGTCGACATTGTGTCTCTTATACTTCATTCCGATGCAATTTCTGTGTTTCATCGTCACTGTGAAGGTCCAATGGATACAGTAAACCTGCAGAGGTGCATCGGAATGTAAAACTGGTGACACAGGAAACGCTCAAAACATAGACGGTAGGAAGACTCAGTCTTCCTGTACTTAAGACGGCATTTTGTCCTTTACACTTATTTCCGATGCTATTTCTGTGTTTCATCGTCAATGGGAAGGTCGAAATGATACAGTAAACCTGCAGAGGTGCATCGGAATGTAAAACTAAGGACACAGTAAACGCTCAAAACATAGACAGTAGGAAGACTCAGTCTTCCTCTACTTATGTCGGCAGCATTGTGTCTCTCATATTTAATTCCGATGCAATTTCTGTGTTTCATCGTCAATGGGAAGATCCAAGGGATACAGTAAACCTGCAGAGGTGCATCTGAACGCAAAACTGGTGACACAGGAAACGATCAAAAAATAGACAGTAGGAATACTCAGTCTTCCTGAACTTAAGTCGGCATTGTGTCTCTTATATTTAATTCCGATGCAATTTCTGTGTTTCATCGTCACTGTGAAGGTCCAAGGGATACAGTAAACCTGCAGAGGTGGATCAGAATGTAAAACTAGTGACACAGGAAACGCTCAAAACATAAACCGTAAGAAGAGTCAGTCTTCCTGTACTTAAAACGTCATTGTGTCTCTTACATTTAATTCCGATGCAATTTCTGTGTTGTTCTTCGCCAATGGGAAAGTCAAAGGGACGCAGTAAACCTGCAGAGGTGCATCGGAATGTAAGACTGGTGACACAGGAAACGCTCAAACATAGACCGTAAGAAGACTCAGTTTTCTTGTAGTTATGGCGGCATTGTGTCTCTTATATATAATTCCCATGCAATTTCTGTGTTTCATCGTCAATGGGAAGATCCAAGGGATACAGTAAACCGGCAGAGGTGCATCTGAACGCAAAACTGGTGACACAGGAAACGATCAAAGAATAGACAGTAAGAATACTCATTCTTCCTGAACTTAAGTCGGCATTGTGTCTCTTATATTTAAATCCGATGCAATTTCTGTGTCTTAACGTCAATGGGAAGGTCCAAGGGATACAGTAAACCTGCAGAGATGCATCGGAATGTAAAACTGGTGACAAAGGAAACGCTCAAATCACACACCGTAAGTTGACTCAGTTTTCTTGTACTTAAGTCGGCGTTGTGTCTCTTATATTTAATTCCGATGCAATTCCTGTGTTTCATCGTCAATGGGAAGGTCCAATGGATACAGTAAACCTGCAGAGGTGCATCGGAATGTAAAACTGGTGATACAGGACACGCTCAAATCATAGACAGTAGGAAGACTCAGTCTACCTTTACTTAAGTCGGCATGGTGTCTCTTATATTTAATTCCGATGCCATTTCTGTGTTTCATCGTCATCGGGAAGGTCCAATGGATACAGTAAACCTGCAGAGGTGCATCGGAATGTAAATCTGGTGACACAGAAAACGCTCCAAACATAGACCGTAAGAAGACTCAGTTTTCTTGTACTTAAGTCGGCGTTGTGTCTCTTATATTTAATTCCGATGCAATTTCAGTGTTTCATCGTCAATGGAAGGTCCAATGGATACAGTAAACCAGCAGAGGTGCATCGGATTGTAAAACTGGTGACACAGGAAACGCTCAAAACATAGACAATAGAAAGACACACTCTTCCGGTACTTAAGTCGACATTGTGTCTCTTCTATTTAATTCCGATTCAGTTTATGTGTTTCATCGTCAATGGGAAAGTCGAAGGGAAACAGTAAACCTGCAGAGGTGCATCGGAATGTGAAACTGGTGACACAGGAAACGCTCAAATCATAGACAGTAGGAAGACTCGTCCTTCCTGTTCTTAAGTCGGCATTGTGTCTCTTATATTTAATTCCGATGCTATTTCTGTGTTTCATCGTCAATGGGAAGGTCCAATGGATACAGTAAACCTGCTGAGATGCATCGGAATGTAAAATTGGTGACGCAGGAAACGCTCAAAACATAGACAGTAGGAAGATTCAGTCTTCCTGTGCTTAAGTCAGCATTTTGTCCCTTACACTTAATTCCGATGCAATTTCTGTGTTTCATCGTCAATGGGGAGGTCCAAGAGATATAGTAACCCTACAGAGGTGCATCGGGATGTAAAACTGGTGACACAGGAAGCGCTCATAACATAGACCCTAAGAAGACTCAGTTTTCTTGTACTTAAGTCGGCATTGTGTCTCTTATATTTAATTCCGACGCAATTTCTGTGTTTCATCGCCAATGTGAACGTCCAAGGGACAAAGTAACCCTGCAGAGGTGCATCAGAATTTAAAACTGGTGACACTGGAAACGCTCAAAACATAGACCGTAAGAAGACTCAGTTTTCTTGTACTTAAGTCAACGTTGTGTCTCTTATATTTAATTCCGATGTAATTTCTGTGTTTCATCGTCAATGGGAAGGTCCAATGGATACAGTAAACCTGCAGAGGTGCATCGGAATGTAAAACTGGTGATACAGGAAACGCTCAAGTCATAGACAGTAGGAAGACTCAGTCTACCTTTACTTAAGTCGGCATGGTGTCTCTTATATTTAATTCCGATGCCATTTCTGTGTTTCATCGTCAATGGGAAGGTCCAATGGATACAGTAAACCTGCAGAGGTGCATCGGAATGTAAATCTGGTGACACAGAAAACGCTCAAAACATAGACCGTAAGAAGACTCAGTTTTCTTGTACTTGAGTCGGCGTTGTGTCTCTTATATTTAATTCCGATGCAATTTCTGTGTTTCATCGTCAATGGGAAGGTCCAATGTATACAGTAAACCTGCAGAGGTGCATCGGAATGTAATACCGGTGACACAGGAGAGGCTCAAAACATAGACAGTAGGAAGACTCAGTCTTACTTTACTTAAGTCGGCATGGTGTCTCTTATATTTAATTCCGATGCCATTTCTGTGTTTCATCGTCATCGGGAAGGTCCAATGGATACAGTAAACCTGCAGAGGTGCATCGGAATGTAAATCTGGAGACACAGAAAACGCTCCAAACATAGACCGTAAGAAGACTCAGTTTTCTTGTACTTAAGTCGGCGTTGTGTCTCTTATATTTAATTCCGATTCAATTTCTGTGTTTCATTGTCAATGAGAAGGACCAAGGAATACAGTAAACCTGCAGAGGTGCATCGGAATGTAAAACTAATGACACAGGAAACGCACAAAACATAGACATTAGAAAGACACACTCTTCCTGTACTTAAGTCGACATTGTGTCTCTTATACTTCATTCCGATGCAATTTCTGTGTTTCATCGTCACTGTGAAGGTCCAATGGATACAGTAAACCTGCAGAGGTGCATCGGAATGTAAAACTGGAGACACAGGAAACGCTCAAAACATAGACAATAGAAAGACACACTCTTCCGGTACTTAAGTCGACATTGTGTCTATTCTATTTAATTCCGATGCAGTTTCTGTGTTTCATCGTCAATGGGAAGGTCGAAATGATACAGTAAACCTGCAGAGGTGCATCGGAATGTAAAACTAAGGACACAGGAAACGCTCAAAACATAGACAGTAGGAAGACTCAGTCTTCCTCTACTTATGTCGGCAGCATTGTGTCTCTCATATTTAATTCCGATGCAATTTCTGTGTTTCATCGTCAATGGGAAGATCCAAGGGATACAGTAAACCTGCAGAGGTGCATCTGAACGCAAAACTGGTGACACAGGAAACGATCAAAAATAGACAGTAGGAATACTCAGTCTTCCTGAACTTAAGTCGGCATTGTGTCTCTTATATTTAATTCCGATGCAATTTCTGTGTTTCATCGTCACTGTGAAGGTCCAAGGGATACAGTAAACCTGCAGAGGTGGATCAGAATGTAAAACTAGTGACACAGGAAACGCTCAAAACATAAACCGTAAGAAGAGTCAGTCTTCCTGTACTTAAAACGTCATTGTGTCTCTTACATTTAATTCCGATGCAATTTCTGTGTTGTTCTTCGCCAATGGGAAAGTCAAAGGGACGCAGTAAACCTGCAGAGGTGCATCGGAATGTAAGACTGGTGACACAGGAAACGCTCAAACATAGACCGTAAGAAGACTCAGTTTTCTTGTAGTTATGGCGGCATTGTGTCTCTTATATATAATTCCCATGCAATTTCTGTGTTTCATCGTCAATGGGAAGATCCAAGGGATACAGTAAACCGGCAGAGGTGCATCTGAACGCAAAACTGGTGACACAGGAAACGATCAAAGAATAGACAGTAGGAATACTCATTCTTCCTGAACTTAAGTCGGCATTGTGTCTCTTATATTTAAATCCGATGCAATTTCTGTGTCTTATCGTCAATGGGAAGGTCCAAGGGATACAGTAAACCTGCAGAGGTGCATCGGAATGTAAAACTGGTGACAAAGGAAACGCTCAAATCACACACCGTAAGTTGACTCAGTTTTCTTGTACTTAAGTCGGCGTTGTGTCTCTTATATTTAATTCCGATGCAATTCCTGTGTTTCATCGTCAATGGGAAGGTCCAATGGATACAGTAAACCTGCAGAGGTGCATCGGAATGTAAAACTGGAGACACAGGAAACGCTCAAAACATAGACAATAGAAAGACACACTCTTCCGGTACTTAAGTCGACATTGTGTCTATTCTATTTAATTCCGATGCAGTTTCTGTGTTTCATCGTCAATGGGAAGGTCGAAATGATACAGTAAACCTGCAGAGGTGCATCGGAATGTAAAACTAAGGACACAGGAAACGCTCAAAACATAGACAGTAGGAAGACTCAGTCTTCCTCTACTTATGTCGGCAGCATTGTGTCTCTCATATTTAATTCCGATGCAATTTCTGTGTTTCATCGTCAATGGGAAGATCCAAGGGATACAGTAAACCTGCAGAGGTGCATCTGAACGCAAAACTGGTGACACAGGAAACGATCAAAAATAGACAGTAGGAATACTCAGTCTTCCTGAACTTAAGTCGGCATTGTGTCTCTTATATTTAATTCCGATGCAATTTCTGTGTTTCATCGTCACTGTGAAGGTCCAAGGGATACAGTAAACCTGCAGAGGTGGATCAGAATGTAAAACTAGTGACACAGGAAACGCTCAAAACATAAACCGTAAGAAGAGTCAGTCTTCCTGTACTTAAAACGTCATTGTGTCTCTTACATTTAATTCCGATGCAATTTCTGTGTTGTTCTTCGCCAATGGGAAAGTCAAAGGGACGCAGTAAACCTGCAGAGGTGCATCGGAATGTAAGACTGGTGACACAGGAAACGCTCAAACATAGACCGTAAGAAGACTCAGTTTTCTTGTAGTTATGGCGGCATTGTGTCTCTTATATATAATTCCCATGCAATTTCTGTGTTTCATCGTCAATGGGAAGATCCAAGGGATACAGTAAACCGGCAGAGGTGCATCTGAACGCAAAACTGGTGACACAGGAAACGATCAAAGAATAGACAGTAGGAATACTCATTCTTCCTGAACTTAAGTCGGCATTGTGTCTCTTATATTTAAATCCGATGCAATTTCTGTGTCTTATCGTCAATGGGAAGGTCCAAGGGATACAGTAAACCTGCAGAGGTGCATCGGAATGTAAAACTGGTGACAAAGGAAACGCTCAAATCACACACCGTAAGTTGACTCAGTTTTCTTGTACTTAAGTCGGCGTTGTGTCTCTTATATTTAATTCCGATGCAATTCCTGTGTTTCATCGTCAATGGGAAGGTCCAATGGATACAGTAAACCTGCAGAGGTGCATCGGAATGTAAAACTGGTGATACAGGACACGCTCAAATCATAGACAGTAGGAAGACTCAGTCTACCTTTACTTAAGTCGGCATGGTGTCTCTTATATTTAATTCCGATGCCATTTCTGTGTTTCATCGTCATCGGGAAGGTCCAATGGATACAGTAAACCTGCAGAGGTGCATCGGAATGTAAATCTGGTGACACAGAAAACGCTCCAAACATAGACCGTAAGAAGACTCAGTTTTCTTGTACTTAAGTCGGCGTTGTGTCTCTTATATTTAATTCCGATGCAATTTCAGTGTTTCATCGTCAATGGAAGGTCCAATGGATACAGTAAACCAGCAGAGGTGCATCGGATTGTAAAACTGGTGACACAGGAAACGCTCAAAACATAGACAATAGAAAGACACACTCTTCCGGTACTTAAGTCGACATTGTGTCTCTTCTATTTAATTCCGATTCAGTTTCTGTGTTTCATCGTCAATGGGAAAGTCGAAGGGAAACAGTAAACCTGCAGAGGTGCATCGGAATGTGAAACTGGTGACACAGGAAACGCTCAAATCATAGACAGTAGGAAGACTCGTCCTTCCTGTTCTTAAGTCGGCATTGTGTCTCTTATATTTAATTCCGATGCTATTTCTGTGTTTCATCGTCAATGGGAAGGTCCAATGGATACAGTAAACCTGCTGAGATGCATCGGAATGTAAAATTGGTGACGCAGGAAACGCTCAAAACATAGACAGTAGGAAGATTCAGTCTTCCTGTGCTTAAGTCAGCATTTTGTCCCTTACACTTAATTCCGATGTAATTTCTGTGTTTCATCGTCAATGGGAAGGTCCAATGGATACGGTAAACCTGCAGCGGTGCATCGGAATGTAAAACTGGTGATACAGGAAACGCTCAAGTCATAGACAGTAGGAAGACTCAGTCTACCTTTACTTAAGTCGGCATGGTGTCTCTTATATTTAATTCCGATGCCATTTCTGTGTTTCATCGTCAATGGGAAGGTCCAATGGATACAGTAAACCTGCAGAGGTGCATCGGAATGTAAATCTGGTGACACAGAAAACGCTCAAAACATAGACCGTAAGAAGACTCAGTTTTCTTGTACTTGAGTCGGCGTTGTGTCTCTTATATTTAATTCCGATGCAATTTCTGTGTTTCATCGTCAATGGTAAGGTCCAATGTATACAGTAAACCTGCAGAGGTGCATCGGAATGTAATACCGGTGACACAGGAAAGGCTCAAAACATAGACAGTAGGAAGACTCAGTCTTACTTTACTTAAGTCGGCACGGTGTCTCTTATATTTAATTCCGATGCAATTTCTGTGTTTCACCGTCAATGGAAGGTCCAATGGATACAGTAAACAAGCAGAGGTGCATCGGATTGTAAAACTGGTGACACAGGAAACGCTCAAAACATAGACAATAGAAAGCCACACTCTTCCGGAACTTAAGTCGACAGTGTGTCTCTTCTATCCAATTCCGATGCAGGTCTGTGTTTCATCGTCAATGGGAAAGTCGAAGGGAAACAGTAAATCTGCCGAGGTGCATCGGAATGTAAAACTGGTGACACAGGAGACGCTCAAAACATAGACAGTAGGAAGACTCAGTCTTCCTGTACTTAAGTCGGCATTGTGTCTCTTATATTTAATTCCGATTCAATTTCTGTGTTTCATTGTCAATGAGAAGGACCAAGGAATACAGTAAACCTGCAGAGGTGCATCGGAATGTAAAACTGGTGACACAGGAAACGCACAAAACATAGACATTAGAAAGACACACTCTTCCTGTACTTAAGTCGACATTGTGTCTCTTATACTTCATTCCGATGCAATTTCTGTGTTTCATCGTCACTGTGAAGGTCCAATGGATACAGTAAACCTGCAGAGGTGCATCGGAATGTCAGACTGGTGACACAGGAAACGCTCAAACATAGACCGTAAGAAGACTCAGTTTTCTTGTAGTTATGGCGGCATTGTGTCTCTTATATATAATTCCCATGCAATTTCTGTGTTTCATCGTCAATGGGAAGATCCAAGGGATACAGTAAACCGGCAGAGGTGCATCTGAACGCAAAACTGGTGACACAGGAAACGATCAAAGAATAGACAGTAGGAATACTCATTCTTCCTGAACTTAAGTCGGCATTGTGTCTCTTATATTTAAATCCGATGCAATTTCTGTGTCTTATCGTCAATGGGAAGGTCCAAGGGATACAGTAAACCTGCAGAGGTGCATCGGAATGTAAAACTGGTGACAAAGGAAACGCTCAAATCACACACCGTAAGTTGACTCAGTTTTCTTGTACTTAAGTCGGCGTTGTGTCTCTTATATTTAATTCCGATGCAATTCCTGTGTTTCATCGTCAATGGGAAGGTCCAATGGATACAGTAAACCTGCAGAGGTGCATCGGAATGTAAAACTGGTGATACAGGACACGCTCAAATCATAGACAGTAGGAAGACTCAGTCTACCTTTACTTAAGTCGGCATGGTGTCTCTTATATTTAATTCCGATGCCATTTCTGTGTTTCATCGTCATCGGGAAGGTCCAATGGATACAGTAAACCTGCAGAGGTGCATCGGAATGTAAATCTGGTGACACAGAAAACGCTCCAAACATAGACCGTAAGAAGACTCAGTTTTCTTGTACTTAAGTCGGCGTTGTGTCTCTTATATTTAATTCCGATGCAATTTCAGTGTTTCATCGTCAATGGAAGGTCCAATGGATACAGTAAACCAGCAGAGGTGCATCGGATTGTAAAACTGGTGACACAGGAAACGCTCAAAACATAGACAATAGAAAGACACACTCTTCCGGTACTTAAGTCGACATTGTGTCTCTTCTATTTAATTCCGATTCAGTTTCTGTGTTTCATCGTCAATGGGAAAGTCGAAGGGAAACAGTAAACCTGCAGAGGTGCATCGGAATGTGAAACTGGTGACACAGGAAACGCTCAAATCATAGACAGTAGGAAGACTCGTCCTTCCTGTTCTTAAGTCGGCATTGTGTCTCTTATATTTAATTCCGATGCTATTTCTGTGTTTCATCGTCAATGGGAAGGTCCAATGGATACAGTAAACCTGCTGAGATGCATCGGAATGTAAAATTGGTGACGCAGGAAACGCTCAAAACATAGACAGTAGGAAGATTCAGTCTTCCTGTGCTTAAGTCAGCATTTTGTCCCTTACACTTAATTCCGATGCAATTTCTGTGTTTCATCGTCAATGGGGAGGTCCAAGAGATACAGTAACCCTACAGAGGTGCATCGGGATGTAAAACTGGTGACACAGGAAGCGCTCATAACATAGACCCTAAGAAGACTCAGTTTTCTTGTACTTAAGTCGGCATTGTGTCTCTTATATTTAATTCCGACGCAATTTCTGTGTTTCATCGCCAATGTGAAGGTCCAAGGGACAAAGTAACCCTGCAGAGGTGCATCAGAATTTAAAACTGGTGACACTGGAAACGCTCAAAACATAGACCGTAAGAAGACTCAGTTTTCTTGTACTTAAGTCAACGTTGTGTCTCTTATATTTAATTCCGATGTAATTTCTGTGTTTCATCGTCAATGGGAAGGTCCAATGGATACAGTAAACCTGCAGAGGTGCATCGGAATGTAAAACTGGTGATACAGGAAACGCTCAAGTGGCTGGCTCTGAGCACCATGGGACTCAACTGCTGAGGTCATTAGTCCCCTAGAACTTAGAACTAGTTAAACCTAACTAACCTAAGGACATCACAAACATCCATGCCCGAGGCAGGATTCGAACCTGCGACCGTAGCGGTCTTGCGGTCCCAGACTGCAGCGCCTTTAACCGCACGGCCACTTCGGCCGGCGAAACGCTCAAGTCATAGACAGTAGGAAGACTCAGTCTACCTTTACTTAAGTCGGCATGGTGTCTCTTATATTTAATTCCGATGCCATTTCTGTGTTTCATCGTCAATGGGAAGGTCCAATGGATACAGTATACCTGCAGAGGTGCATCGGAATGTAAATCTGGTGACACAGAAAACGCTCAAAACATAGACCGTAAGAAGACTCAGTTTTCTTGTACTTGAGTCGGCGTTGTGTCTCTTATATTTAATTCCGATGCAATTTCTGTGTTTCATCGTCAATGGAAGGTCCAATGGATACAGTAAACCAGCAGAGATGCATCCGATTGTAAAACTGGTGACACAGGAAACGCTCAAAACATAGACAATAGAAAGCCACACTCTTCCGGTACTTAAGTCGACAGTGTGTCTCTTCTATCCAATTCCGATGCAGGTCTGTGTTTCATCGTCAATGGGAAAGTCGAAGGGAAACAGTAAATCTGCAGAGGTGCATCGGAATGTAAAACTGGTGACACAGGAGACGCTCAAAACATAGACAGTAGGAAGACTCAGTCTTACTTTACTTAAGTCGGCGCGGTGTCTCTTATATTTAATTCCGATGCAATTTCTTTGTTTCATCGTCAATGGAAGGTCCAATGGATACAGTAAACCAGCAGAGATGCATCGGATTGTAAAACTGGTGACACAGGAAACGCTCAAAACATAGACAATAGAAAGCCACACTCTTCCGGTACTTAAGTCGACAGTGTGTCTCTTCTATCCAATTCCGATGCAGGTCTGTGTTTCATCGTCAATGGGAAAGTCGAAGGGAAACAGTAAATCTGCAGAGGTGCATCGGAATGTAAAACTGGTGACACAGGAGACGCTCAAAACATAGACAGTAGGAAGACTCAGTCTTCCTGTACTTAAGTCGGCATTGTGTCTCTTATATTTAATTCCGATTCAATTTCTGTGTTTCATCGTCACTGTGAAGGTCCAATGGATACAGTAAACCTGCAGAGGTGCATCGGAATGTAAAACTGGTGACACAGGAAACGCTCAAAACATAGACAATAGAAAGACACACTCTTCCGGTTCTTAAGTCGACATTGTGTCTCTTCTATTTAATTCCGATGCAGTTTCTGTGTTTCATCGTCAATGGGAAGGTCGAAATGATACAGTAAACCTGCAGAGGTGCATCGGAATGTAAAACTAAGGACACAGGAAACGCTCAAAACATAGACAGTAGGAAGACTCAGTCTTCCTCTACTTATGTCGGCAGCATTGTGTCTCTTATATTTAATTCCGATGCAATTTCTGTGTTTCATCGTCAATGGGAAGATCCAAGGGATACAGTAAACCTGCAGAGGTGCATCTGAACGCAAAACGGGTGACACAGGAAACGATCAAAAAATAGACAGTAGGAATACTCAGTCTTCCTGAACTTAAGTCGGCATTGTGTCTCTTATATTTAATTCCGATGCAATTTCTGTGTTTCATCGTCACTGTGAAGGTCCAAGGGATACAGTAAACCTGCAGAGGTGGATCGGAATGTAAAACTAGTGACACAGGAAACGCTCAAAACATAGACCGTAAGAAGAGTCAGTCTTCCTGTACTTAAAACGTCATTGTGTCTCTTACATTTAATTCCGATGCAATTTCTGTGTTGTTCTTCGCCAATGGGAAAGTCAAAGGGAAGCAGTAAACCTGCAGAGGTGCATCGGAATGTAAGACTGGTGACACAGGAAACGCTCAAACATAGACCGTAAGAAGACTCAGTTTTCTTGTACTTATGGCGGCATTGTGTCTCTTATATATAATTCCCATGCAATTTCTGTGTTTCATCGTCAATGGGAAGATCCAAGGGATACACTAAACCGGCAGAGGTGCATCTGAACGCAAAACTGGTGACACAGGAAACGATCAAAAAATAGACAGTAGGAATACTCATTCTTCCTGAACTTAAGTCGGCATTGTGTCTCTTATATTTAAATCCGATGCAATTTCTGTGTCTTATCGTCAATGGGAAGGTCCAATGGATACAGTAAACCTGCAGAGGTGCATCGGAATGTAAAACTGGTGACAAAGGAAACGCTCAAATCAAACACCGTAAGTTGACTCAGTTTTCTTGTACTTAAGTCGGCGTTGTGTCTCTTATATTTAATTCCGATGCAATTCCTGTGTTTCATCGTCAATGGGAAGGTCCAATGGATACAGTAAACCTGCAGTGGTGCATCGGAATGTAAAACTGGTGACACAGGAAACGCTCAAAACATAGACCGTAAGAAGACTCCATGTTCCTGTACTTAAGTCGGCATTGTGTCTCTTATATTTAATTCCGATGCAATTTCTGTGTTTCATCGTCAATGCGAAGATCCAAGGGATACAGTAAACCTGCAGAGGTGCATCGGAATGTAAAACTGGTGACACAGGAAACGCTCAAAACATAGACAGTAGAAAGACTCTATCTTCCTGTACTTAAGTCGGCATTGTGTCTCTTATATTTAATTCCGATGCTATTTCTGTGTTTCATCGTCAATGGGAAGGTCCAATGGATACAGTAAACCTGCAGAGGTGCATCGGAATGTAAAATTGGTGACGCAGGAAACGCTCAAAACATAGACAGTAGGAAGATTCAGTCTTCCTGCGCTTAAGTCGGCATCTTGTCCCTTACACTTAATTCCGATGCAATTTCTGTGTTTCATCGTCAATGGGGAGGTCCAAGGGTTACAGTAACCCTACAGTGGTGCATCGGGATGTAAAACTGGTGACACAGGAAGCGCTCATCACACAGACCCTAAGAAGACTCAGTTTTCTTGTACTTAATTCTGCATTGTGTCTCTTATATTTAATTCCGACGCAATTTCTGTATTTCATCGCCAATGTGAAGGTCCAAGGGACAAAGTAACCCTGCAGTGGTGCATCGGAATGTAAAATTGGTGACGATGGAAACGCTCAAAACATAGACAGTAGGAAGATTCAGTCTTCCTGTACTTAAGTCGGCATCTTGTCCCTTACACTTAATTCCGATGCAATTTCTGTGTTTCATCGTCAATGGGAAGTTCCAATGGATACAGTAAACCTGCAGAGGTGCATCGGAATGTAAAACTGGTGACCCAGGAATCGCTCAAAACATAGACAGTAGGAAGACTCAATGTTCCTGTACTTAAGTCGGCACTGTGTGTCTTATATTTAATTCCGATGCAATTTCTGTGTTTCATCGTCAATGCGAAGATCCAAGGGATACAGTAAACCTGCAGAGGTGGATCGGAATGTAAAACTGGTGACACAGGAAACGCTCAAAACATAGATAGTAGGAAGACTCGTCCTTCCTGTTCTTAAGTCGGCATTGTGTCTCTTATATTTAATTCCGATGCTAATTCTGTGTTTCATCGTCAATGGGAAGGTCCAATGGATACAGTAAACCTGCAGAGGTGCATCGGAATGTAAAATTGGTGAAGCAGGAAACGCTCAAAACATAGACAGTAGGAAGATTCAGTCTTCCTGTACTTAAGTCGGCATTTTGTCCCTTACACTTAATTCCGATGCAATTTCTGTGTTACATCGTCAATGGGGAGGTCCAAGGGATACAGTAACCCTACAGAGGTGCTTCGGAATGTAAAACTGGTGACACAGGAAGCGCTCATAACATAGACCCTAAGAAGACTCAGTTTTCTTGTACTTAATTCGGCATTGTGTCTCTTATATTTAATTCCGACGCAATTTCTGTGTTTCATCGCCAATGTCAAGGTCCAAGGGACAAAGTAACCCTGCAGAGGTGCATCGGAGTTTAAAACCTGTGACACTGGAAACGCTCAAAACATAGACCGTAAGAAGACTCAGTTTTCTTGTACTTAAGCCAACGTTGTGTCTCTTATATTTAATTCCGATGTAATTTCTGTGTTTCATCGTCAATGGGAAGGTCCAATGGATACAGTAAACCTGCAGAGGTGCATCGGAATGTAAAACTGGTGATACAGGACACGCTCAAATCATAGTCAGTAGGAAGACTCAGTCTACCTTTACTTAAGTCGGCATGGTGTCTCTTATATTTAATTCGGAAGCCATTTCTGTGTTTCATCGTCAATGGGAAGGTCCAATGGATACAGTAAACCTGCAGAGGTGCATCGGAATGTAAATCTGGTGACACAGAAAACGCTCAAATCATAGACCGTAAGAAGACTCAGTTTTCTTGTACTTAAGTCGGCGTTGTGTCTCTTATATTTAATTCCGATGCAATTTCTGTGTTTCACCGTCAATGGGAAGGTCCAATGGATACAGTAAACCTGCAGAGGTGCATCGGAATGTAATACCGGTGACACAGGAAAGGCTCAAAACATAGACAGTAGGAAGACTCAGTCTTCCTTTACTTAAGTCGGCATGGTGTCTCTTATATTTAATTCCGATGCAATTTCTGTGTTTCATTGTCAATGAGAAGGTCCAAGGAATACAGTAAACCTGCAGAGGTGCATCGGAATGTAAAACTGGTGACACAGGAAACGCACAAAACATAGACAATAGAAAGACACACTCTTCCTGTACTTAAGTCGACATTGTGTCTCTTATATTTCATTCCGATGCAATTTCTGTGTTTCATCGTCACTGTGAAGGTCCAATGGATACAGTAAACCTGCAGAGGTGCATCGGAATGTAAAACTGGTGACACAGGGAACGCTCAAAGCATAGACAGTAGGAAGACTCAGTCTTCCTGTACTTAAGACGGCATTTTGTCCCTTACACTTATTTCCGATGCAATTTCTGTGTTTCACGTCAATGGGAAGGTCGAAATGATACAGTAAACCTGCAGAGGTGCATCGGAATGTAAAACTAAGGACACAGGAAACGCTCAAAACATAGACAGTAGGAAGACTCAGTCTTCCTCTACTTATGTCGGCAGCATTGTGTCTCTTATATTTAATTCCGATGCAATTTCTGTGTTTCATCGTCAATGGGAAGGTTCAAGGGATACAGTAAACCTGCAGAGGTGCATCGGAATGTAAAACTGTTGACACAGGAAACGCTCTAAACATAGACCGTAAGAAGACTCAATGTTACTGTACTTAAGTCGGCATTGTGTCTCTTATATTTAATTCCGATGCAATTTCTGTGTTTCATCGTCAATGCGAAGATCCAAGGGATACAGTAAACCTGCAGAGGTGCATCGGAATTTAAAACTGGTGACACAGGAAACGCTCAAAACATAGACAGTAGGAAGACTCGTTCTTCCTGTTCTTAAGTCGGCATTGTGTCTCTTATATTTAACTCCGATGCTATTTCTGTGTTTCATCGTCTATGGGAAGGTCCAATGGATACAGTAAACCTGCAGAGGTGCATCGGAATGTAAAATTGGTGACGCAGGAAACGCTCAAAACATAGACAGTAGCAAGATTCAGTCTTCCTGTACTTTAGTCGGCATTTTGTCCCTTACACTTAATTCCGATGCAATATCTGTGTTTCATCGTCAATGGGGAGGTCCAAGGATTACAGTAAGCCTACAGAGGTGAATCGGGATGTAAAACTGGTGACACAGGAAGCGCTCATAACATAGACCCTAAGAAGACTCAGTTTTCTTGTACTTAATTCGGCATTGTGTCTCTTATATTTAATTCCGACGCAATTTCTGTGTTTCATCGCCAATGTGAAGGTCCAAGGGACAAAGTAACCCTGCAGAGGTGCATCGGAATTTAAAACTGGTGACACTGGAAACGCGCAAAACATAGACCGTAAGAAGACTGAGTTTTCTTGTACTTAAGTCAACGTTGTGTCTCTTATATTTAATTCCGATGTAATTTCTTTGTTTCATCGTCAATGGGAAGTTCCAATGGATACAGTAAACCTGCAGAGGTGCATCGGAATGTAAAACTGGTGACCCAGGAATCGCTCAAAACATAGACAGTAGGAAGACTCAATGTTCCTGTACTTAAGTCGGCATTGTGTGTCTTATATTTAATTCCGATGCAATTTCTGTGTTTCATCGTCAATGCGAAGATCCAAGGGATACAGTAAACCTGCAGAGGTGGATCGGAATGTAAAACTGGTGACACAGGAATCGCTCAAAACATAGACAGTAGGAAGACTCAGTCTTCCTGTACTTAAGACGGCATTTTGTCCCTTACACTTATTTCCGATGCAATTTCTGTGTTTCATCGTCAATGGGAAGGTCGAAATGATACAGTAAACCTGCAGAGGTCAGTCTTCCTGTACTTAAAACGTCATTGTGTCTCTTATATTTAATTCCGATGCAATTTATGTGTTGTTCTTCGCCAATGGGAAAGTCCAAGGGACGCAGTAAACCTGCAGAGGTGCATCGGAATGTAAAATTGATGACGCAGGAAACGCTCAAAACATAGACAGTAGGAAGATTCAGTCTTCCTGTACTTAAGTCGGCATTTTGTCCCTTACACTTAATTCCGATGCAATTTCTGTGTTTCATCGTCAATGGGGAGGTCCAAGGGTTACAGTAACCCTACAGAGGTGCATCGGGATGTAAAACTGGTGACACAGGAAGCGCACATAACATAGACCCTAAGAAGACTCAGTTTTCTTGTACTTAATTCGGCATTGTGTCTGTTATATTTAATTCCGACGCAATTTCTGTGTTTCATCGCCAATGTGAAGGGCCAAGGGACAAAGTAACCCTGCAGAGGTGCATCGGAATTTAAAACTGGTTACACTGGAAACGCTCAAAACATAGACCGTAAGAAGTCTCAGTGTTCTTGTACTTAAGTCAACGTTGTGTCTCTTATATTTAATTCCGATGTAATTTCTGTGTTTCATCGTCAATGGGAAGTTCCAATGGATACAGTAAACCTGCAGAGGTGCATCGGAATGTAAAACTGGTGACCCAGGAATCGCTCAAAACATAGACAGTAGGAAGACTCAATGTTCCTGTACTTAAGTCGGCATTGTGTCTCTAATATTTAATTCCGATGCAATTTCTGTGTTTCATCGTCAATGGGAAGATCCAAGGGATACAGTAAACCTGCAGAGGTGCATCTGAACGCAAAACTGGTGACACAGGAAACGATCAAAAAATAGACAGTAGGAATACTCATTCTTCCTGAACTTAAGTCGGCATTGTGTCTCTTATATTTATATCCGATGCAATTTCTGTGTCTTATCGTCAATGGGAAGGTTCAAGGGATACAGTAAACCTGCAGAGGTGCATCGGAATGTAAAATTGGTGTCGCAGGAAACGCTCAAAACATAGACAGTAGGAAGATTCAGTCTTCCTGTACTTTAGTCGGCATTTTGTCCCTTACACTTAATTCCGATGCAATATCTGTGTTTCATCGTCAATGGGGAGGTCCAAGGGTTACAGTAAGCCTACAGAGGTGAATCGGGATGTAAAACTGGTGACACAGGAAGCGCTCATAACATAGACCCTAAGAAGACTCAGTTTTCTTGTACTTAGTTCGGCATTGTGTCTCTTATATTTAATTCCGACGCAATTTCTGTGTTTCATCGCCAATGTGAAGGGCCAAGGGACAAAGTAACCCTGCAGAGGTGCATCGGAATTTAAAACTGGTGACACTGGAAACGCGCAAAACATAGACCGTAAGAAGACTCAGTTTTCTTGTACTTAAGTCAACGTTGTGTCTCTTATATTTAATTCCGATGTAATTCCTTTGTTTCATCGTCAATGGGAAGTTCCAATGGATACAGTAAACCTGCAGAGGTGCATCGGAATGTAAAACTGGTGACCCAGGAATCGCTCAAAACATAGACAGTAGGAAGACTCAATGTTCCTGTACTTAAGTCGGCATTGTGTGTCTTATATTTAATTCCGATGCAAATTCTGTGTTTCATCGTCAATGCGAAGATCCAAGGGATACAGTAAACCTGCAGAGGTGGATCGGAATGAAAAACTGGTGACACAGGAAACGCTCAAAACATAGACAGTAGGAAGACTCAGTCTTCCTGTACTTAAGACGGCATTTTGTCCCTTACACTTATTTCCGATGCAATTTCTGTGTTTCATCGTCAATGGGAAGGTCGAAATGATACAGTAAACCTGCAGAGGTCAGTCTTCCTGTACTTAAAACGTCATTGTGTCTCTTATATTTAATTCTGATGCAATTTCTGTGTTGTTCTTCGCCAATGGGAAAGTCCAAGGGACGCAGTAAACCTGCAGAGGTGCATCGGAATGTAAAATTGGTGACGCAGGAAACGCTCAAAACATAGACAGTAGGAAGATTCAGTCTTCCTGTACTTAAGTCGGCATTTTGTCCCTTACACTTAATTCCGATGCAATTTCTGTGTTTCATAGTCAATGGGGAGGTCCAAGGGTTACAGTAACCCTACAGAGGTGCATCGGGATGTAAAACTGGTGACACAGGAAGCGCACATAACATAGACCCTAAGAAGACTCAGTTTTCTTGTACTTAATTCGGCATTGTGTCTGTTATATTTAATTCCGACTCAATTTCTGTGTTTCATCGCCAATGTGAAGGTCCAAGGGACAAAGTAACCCTGCAGAGGTGCATCGGAATTTAAAACTGGTTACACTGGAAACGCTCAAAACATAGACCGTAAGAAGTCTCAGTTTTCTTGTACTTAAGTCAACGTTGTGTCTCTTATATTTAATTCCGATGTAATTTCTGTGTTTCATCGTCAATGGGAAGTTCCAATGGATACAGTAAACCTGCAGAGGTGCATCGGAATGTAAAACTGGTGACCCAGGAATCGCTCAAAACATAGACAGTAGGAAGACTCAATGTTCCTGTACTTAAGTCGGCATTGTGTCTCTTATATTTAATTCCGATGCAATTTCTGTGTTTCATCGTCAATGGGAAGATCCAAGGGATACAGTAAACCTGCAGAGGTGCATCTGAACGCAAAACTGGTGACACAGGAAACGATCAAAAAATAGACAGTAGGAATACTCATTCTTCCTGAACTTAAGTCGGCATTGTGTCTCTTATATTTAAATCCGATGCAATTTCTGTGTCTTATCGTCAATGGGAAGGTTCAAGGGATACAGTAAACCTGCAGAGGTGCATCGGAATGTAAAACTGTTGACACAGGAAACGCTCAAAACATAGACCGTAAGAAGACTCAATGTTCCTGTACTTAAGTCGGCATTGTGTGTCTTATATTTAATTCCGATGCAATTTCTGTGTTTCATCGTCAATGGGAAGGTCCAATGGATACAGTAAACCTGCAGAGGTGCATCGGAATGTAAAATTGGTGAAGCAGGAAACGCTCAAAACATAGACAGTAGGAAGATTCAGTCTTCCTGTACTTAAGTCGGCATTTTGTCCCTTACACTTAATTCCGATGCAATTTCTGTGTTTCATCGTCAATGGGGAGGTCCAAGGGATACAGTAACCCTACAGAGGTGCTTCGGGATGTAAAACTGGTGACACAGGAAGCGCTCATAACATATTCCCTAAGAAGACTCAGTTTTCTTGTACTTAAGTCAACGTTGTGTCTCTTATATTTAATTCCGACGCAATTTCTGTGTTTCATCGTCAATGGGAAGGTCCAATGGATACAGTAAAACTGCAGAGGTGCATCGGAATGTAAAACTGTTGATACAGGACACGCTCAAATCATAGACAGTAGGAAGACTCAGTCTACCTTTACTTAAGTCGGCATGGTGTCTCAAATATTTAATTCCGATGCCATTTCTGTGTTTCATCGTCAATGGGAAGGTCCAATGGATACAGTAAACCTGCAGAGGTGCATCGGAATGTAAATCTGGTGACACAGAAAACGCTCAAATCATAGACCGTAAGAAGACTCAGTTTTCTTGTACTTAAGTCGGCGTTGTGTCTCTTATATTTAATTCCGATGCAATTTCTGTGTTTCAACGTCAATGGGAAGGTCCAATGGATACAGTAAACCTGCAGAGGTGCATCGGAATGTAATACCGGTGACACAGGAATGGCTCAAAGCATAGACAGTAGGAAGACTCAGTCTTCCTTTACTTAAGTCGGCATGGTGTCTCTTATATTTAATTCCGATGCAATTTCTGTGTTTCATCGTCAATGGAAGGTCCAATGGATACAGTAAACCTACAGAGGTGCATCGGAATGTAAAACTGGTGACACAGGAAACGCTCAAAACATAGACCGTAAGAAGACTCAATCTTCCTGTACTTAAGTCGGCATTGTGTCTCTTATATTTAATTCCGATGCAATTTCTGTGTTTCATCGTCAATGCGAAGATCCAAGGGATACAGTAAACCTGCAGAGGTGCATCGAAATGTAAAACTGGTGACACAGGAAATGCTCAAAACATAGACAGTAGGAAGACTCGTTCTTCCTGTTCTTAAGTCGGCATTGTGTCTCTTATATTTAATTCCGATGCTATTTCTGTGTTTCATCGTCAATGGGAAGGTCCAATGGATACAGTAAACCTGCAGAGGTGCATCGGAATGTAAAATTGGTGATGCAGAAAACGCTCAAAACATAGACAGTAGGAAGATTCAGTCTTCCTGTACTTAACTCGGCATTTTGTCCCTTACACTTAATTCCGATGCAATTTCTGTGTTTCATCGTCAATGGGGAGGTCCAAGGGTTACAGTAACCCTACAGAGGTGCATCGGGATGTAAAACTGGTGACACAGGAAGCGCTCATAGCTTAGACCCTAAGAAGACTCAGTTTTCTTGTACTTAATTCGGCATTGTGTCTCTTGTATTTAATTCCGACGCAATTTCTGTGTTTCATCGCCAATGTGAAGGTCCAAGGGACGAAGTAACCCTGCAGAGGTGCATCGGAATTTAAAACTGGTGACACTGGAAACGCGCAAAACATAGACCGTAAGAAGACTCAGTTTTCTTGTACTTAAGTCAACGTTGTGTCTCTTATATTTAATTCCGATGCTATTTCTGTGTTTCATCGTCAATGGGAAGGTCCAATGGATACAGTAAACCTGCAGAGGTGCATCGGAATGTAGAACTGGTGACACAGGAAACGCTCAATACATAGACAGTAGGAAGACTCAGTCTTCCTGTACTTAAGACGGCATTTTGTCCCTTACACTTATTTCCGATGCAATTTCTGTGTTTCATCGTCAATGGGAAGGTCAAAATGATACAGTAAACCTGCAGAGGTGCATCGGAATGTAAAACTAAGGACACAGGAAACGCTCAAAACATAGACAGTAGGAAGACTCAGTCTTCCTCTACTTATGTCGGCAGTATTGTGTCTCTTATATTTAATTCCGATGCAATTTCTGTGTTTCATCGTCAATGGGAAGATCCAAGGGATACAGTAAAACTGCAGAGGTGCATCTGAACGCAAAACTGGTGACACAGGAAACGATCAAAAAATAGACAGTAGGAATACTCATTCTTCCTGAACTTAAGTCGGCATTGTGTCTCTTATATTTAGTTCCGATGCAATTTCTGTGTTTCATCGTCACTGTGAAGGTCCAAGGGATACAGTTAACCTGCAGAGGTTGATCGGAATGTAAAACTAGTGACACAGGAAACGCTCAAAACATAGACCGTAAGAAGAGTCAGTCTTCCTGTACTTAAAACGTCATTGTGTGTCTTATATTTAATTCCGATGCAATTTCTGTGTTGTTCTTCGCCAATGGGAAAGTCCAAGGGACGCAGTAAACCTGCAGAGGTGCATCGGAATGTAAAATTGGTGACGCAGGAAACGCTCAAAACATAGACAGTAGGAAGATTCAGTCTTCCTGTACTTAAGTCGGCATTTTGTCCCTTACACTTAATTCCGATGCAATTTCTGTGTTTCATCGTCAATGGGGAGGTCCAAGGGTTACAGTAACCCTACAGAGGTGCATCGGGATGTAAAACTGGTGACACAGGAAGCGCTCATAACATAGACCCTAAGAAAACTCAGTTTTCTTGTACTTAATTCGGCATTGTGTCTCTTATATTTAATTCCGACGCAATTTCTGTGTTTCATCGACAATGTGAAGGTCCAAGGGACAAAGTAACCCTGCAGAGGTGCATCGGAATTTAAAACTGGTGACACTGGAAACGCTCAAAACATAGACCCTAAGAAGGCTCAGTTTTCTTGTACTTAAGTCAACGTTGTGTCTCTTATATTTAATTCCGATGCAATTTCTGTGTTTCATCGTCAATGGGAAGTTCCAATGGATACAGTAAACCTGCAGAGGTGCATCGGAATGTAAAACTGGTGACCCAGGAATCGCTCAAAACATAGACAGTAGGAAGACTCAATGTTCCTGTACTTAAGTCGGCATTGTGTGTCTTATATTTAATTCCGATGCAATTTCTGTTTTCATCGTCAATGCGAAGATCCAAGGGATACAGTAAACCTGCAGAGGTGGATCGGAATGTAAAACTGGTGACACAGGAAACGCTCAAAACGTAGACAGTAGGAAGACTCGTCCTTCCTGTCCTTAAGTCGGCATTGTGTCTCTTATATTTAATTCCGATGATATTTCTCTGTTTCATCGTCAATGGGAAGGTCCAATGGATACAGTAAACCTGCAGAGGTGCATCGGAATGTAAAATTGGTGAAGCAGGAAACGCTCAAAACATAGACAGTAGGAAGATTCAGTCTTCCTGTACTTAAGTCGGCATTTTGTCCCTTACACTTAATTCCGATGCAATTTCTGTGTTTCATCGTCAATGGGGAGGTCCAAGGATACAGTAACCCTACAGAGGTGCTTCGGGATGTAAAACTGGTGACACAGGAAGCGCTCATACCATATACCCTAAGAAGACTCAGTTTTCTTAACTTAAGTCAACATCGTGTCTCTTATATTTAATTCCGACGCAATTTCTGTGTTTCATCGCCAATGTGAAGGTCCAAGGGACAAAGTAACCCTGCAGAGGTGCATCGGAATTTAAAACCTGTGACACTGGAAACGCTCAAAACATAGACCGTAAGAAGACTCAGTTTTCTTGTACTTAAGTCAACGTTGTGTCTCTTATATTTAATTCCGATGTAATTTCTGTGTTTCATCGTCAATGGGAGGGCCCAATGGATACAGTAAACCTGCAGAGGTGCATCGGAATGTAAAACTGGTGATACAGGACACGCTCAAATCATAGACAGTAGGAAGACTCAGTCTACCTTTACTTAAGTCGGCATGGTGTCTTATATTTAATTCCGATGCCATTTCTGTGTTTCATCGTCAATGGGAAGGTCCAATGGATACAGTAAACCTGCAGAGGTGCATCGGAACGTAAAACTGGTGACCCAGGAATCGCTCAAAACATAGACAGTAGGAAGACTTAATGTCCCTGTACTTAAGTCGGCATTGTGTATCTTATATTTAATTCCGATGCAATTTCTGTTTTTCATCGTCAATGCGAAGATCCAAGGGATACAGTAAACCTGCAGAGGTGGATCGGAATGTAAACTGGTGACACAGGAAACGCTCAAAACATAGACAGTAGGAAGACTCGTCCTTCCTTTTCTTAAGTCGGCATTGTGTCTCTTATATTTAATTCCGATGCTATTTCTCTGT